>NC_140080.1:75648024-76848024 GCF_964194135.1 Talpa europaea | reverse complement strand
TCTGCTGGCTTGCCTTTTCAATCCAGTCCCCGATGGACGTAGTAAGAGTTCTTTCCATAAAATCTGTGTAGCTGGTCTGCCTGCCTTGGCAGGAACACTGCCGCACAAATTCCCAGCCAGCCAACAGGGACAGGACTGCCCCGTGACCATTGCTGTGGTCAGTTCAACCCTTTGGGTGAGGCCCAGAGGGCCACGTCGGAGGCTCCAGGGCGGAAAGCGAAAAGCCCTTATGCCGCTGAGTGGGCACTTGGTGTCACTTTGAATAACCACTCCCTACTCCCTACCAGTTGTCCCGGCTCTGCGGAAAATGATGTTCCAGGTGATTATGAAGCCCAGCCACAGGTAAGTAAGAAACTGATGGGTTTGGTTATCTGTGTAGTAGGAAGTAGTGTCTCTAGTTCAAAAGGATTATTTCTAGTTAATCTTTGGTAAGTGAAAGTGTATAGTTCTCGGATTTATAGTGATAAAATGTGAATTCATTAATTACTTTATTAAGTCAAGTTCTCTGTTATATAAAGTGGTATTTTCACTGCCTCTCTATCTTAATGGATAAAAAAGCATGTGTTTCATATTAGTATCCCTTGCTTGGAAGCTTGGCTTCATCTCTTACTAGCCAGTAAGTATGAAGATGGCTTAGTATTAAACATTTCTGTGTCTTAGTTACATCTTTCTAAAAAAGAATGATATAATTCTATCTTAGCAAAATGTCCAGATTGCATAGAAGGATAGCAGGGAAAGTGATTAATTCTGTATGGAGATTGGGTTTTCAGAAAATATGTATTGAATTTTTTTTGCATGCAAAGAAGCAAAAGAAAATCTGGTAAATTAAACTGCAGAGTCTTTTAAAGTACGTATTGATGTCTGTTAGTTCAGCAGTTCTAGTGTGCAATTCTATTTTACATTATAGTGTTATATCCACTTTAATATTTAATCCTCACAACAAATCCATGAAGGAGATAAGAAAGATGTTGGTATTTTATCATTTGTGAGTTTGGTGATTTATCAGAGGTTAACTTTTGCATTTTAACCAATAGCAACAATTGGGAGATTAAAAATAAAATGGTGGTGCTAGAGGGGGAAAACATTTCAGAGAGAGTTTTGGGTTAAGGTAGGGCAGATCCAAACATACAGAAAAGTGAAAAAGAAAAACTCCAAACCATTCATGATGGGGGACATGGCATGAGTAATGGGGAGACTACTGGAATAAAGAGAAAAAAGGAGAAAATACCACTCGGGTATGAGAAATGCTTTGTTTTCCTTTACGTAAAATTTAGAAAAAGACTTTATTTAGAGTAATCAGAATCTTAATTTTCTGTGAATCTGTTTATTGCTATGTTGATGCTGTTCTGCCTTCATTTTTGTATATTAATATATAAATGCAGAAACTTGACTTTTGCATACATAAGTCTCAAATATGTTATTATCAGTAAAAGCAAAATTTTCACCTCTATTAAAATTTTAAAAGCTGTGAAAGGAATCATACTAAGGCTCATATTGCTGGAGTAGTTGAAAGGTGAATATTAATTAAATACCATTATTTCATAACATAATAATTATATTCAAAAACTATAATTGCAGCAAAAAATACAACTTCTATTGCACCATGAAAATGTTTAGGCTTACACTCCAAGGAATGTTAAAAAAAAAAGGACAGATAATATTTTAGTTTCCTAATGTTATCATTATAAATATCACTTGGTGGTTGAATTTAAAAACAGATTTTAATTTTCAATAAATTTTTATTAAAGTAACATTGGTTTATAATATCACACATTATAATTTGGCAGTTGTCTATGCTATATTATGATCCCCACCAAAAGTCTACTTTCCTTCTATCACCATACAATTAATCTCTTTTACTCCTTTTACCTGCCTTCTATCCTTTTATCCCTTTGTTAACTACCAATCTGTTATTTCTATCTAAGATTCTGTTTTTTTTTTTGTTTTGTTTTGCTTAGGTTTTTGCTTTGTTTCTTTATAGTCCACATCTGAGTGAAAACATACAGCATTTTCTTTCTCTGTATGATTTTATTTTACTTTGCATAACACCGGCAAATTCCATTCAAGTTACAAATGATAAGATTTCACATGCACACACACACACATAACATTGATAGACACTGAGTATGTTTCCATATCTTGACTATTGTAGACAATGCTGCAATGAACATAGAGATTCATATGTGTTTTCTAATTAGTGGTTTTGTATTCTTTGGATACTCAGAAATTGAATATATAGATCATAGAGCATTTCTATTCTTAATTTATTGAGAACTCTTCATACTGTTTTGCAGAGTGACTATACCAGTTTACCTTCCCACTAAGAAAAATTGTTCCTTTACAATTCTGGAGACTAGAAATCTAAGATTATAATTTTGGCAGTTAGTTTCTTCTGAAACTTCTTTCCTTCGCTTATAGATGACTGGCTTACTCCCATATAGTTATCTGATCTTATTTATGTTCTGTGTCTAATCACCTCCTCTTATAAGGACACTGGGACATTGGATTAGGGTTCACATATATGACCTCAATTTATTTATTTTTAAAGATTTTATTTAATTTTGTATCGAAGAACTGGAATGTAGGCTAGAGGTGCAGGAGAGGTGTGGGGGCAGATGGTGAGAGGATTCACCAGAGAAAAAGTGGGGAACAGAACAGGCAGACCTATTGAAAAACACTGCTAAGGAGAACAGTGAGCAAAACAGGAAAGGTCTGCTGCACCATGTGGGTTAGTTCCCTTTCTGGGGATGGAACTCAGGCCATCATGGTGGGCCTTTTCAGTGGTAACTCTGAGACTGCCCCCTAGGCACCAGGAAGGCCTGGCCTCAGTTTATGTTAATTTCCTCTGTAATGGGCCTATCTCCAAATGCAGTCACATTCTGAAGCACTGGAGATTACCAGTTGAGCTATGAATTTGAAGGGATACAATTCACCCCATTTACTTCCCCAAATGTATCCTGAAATATACTTTATATTCAACATAGAATGTTTGGATACCATATTGATTATAAGACTTTTATTTTTCTATTTATTGCTCCCCTTGAAGTATGCAGGCAACAGAATCTGTTTAATTATTGCCAAAAGCCAGCCATAAGGGCAACATCTCTGTCCAGAGAGAGATTGTGTAAACCTCATAACCTCATTCTGAAGACATTTTGGGGAAATTTCAGTAAGAAGCAATTCACTATTACTGACATATATATAGAAATATATAAAGAGAGATATGTAGATGCAGATATATATATATATATATAAAATAACATTTTTAATAAAATGGAAAAAGAGACAGATATGCTAGTTGACTTTTTCACTACTGTAGTATACAAAAGCTAGTTATTCCATGAACTATATACCAGATGTGTTGTTTAAAAGTGATAATGAATTTGCTACAAACATAATAAATCATTTTCATAATTTTATATTGTTAACTATCATGAATTATGTACATTAAAAAAATTGTGAAGAGGCAGTGTGAAACAGGCTGCATTGAGAAAGGACTGGCAATTAGGATAGCAAGATTCCAGCCTAAGTTCTTCTATGCTCCTATTAGCACAGGGAAATCGATTTCATTTCATTATTTTAAGATTCCATGGTTCTGTGTGACCCAAGATAACTTCATTTTATTGTGATATCATTTAGAGATTTAACAACTCTGCTCAGTTCAGTTCTTCCACGTATTTTATGAAGGGCAGTCTGGAAAAAGATGACAGTAGAGAATTTTCAGCACAATGTTGAAATCAAGACCTATATTTGATCAATACAGGCTATTTTTTCTTTCAGTACTGGTTCTTCTCCAGCTATTTTATCATCGCCCTTGCAGAATCATGTTGAGATTTCAGATTTCAGATGAGAAGTAAAAAGATCAGTTGACTTCTTCAGAGACTGACTAGTGACCTCTGTGCTGCCATGTTCCCTCAGTGACTTCTTTCAGATTAATTGACATCCATCTTCCCTGCAGGTGAAAGAGACTACTTTCCCAATAGCATAATATAAAAAGTTCAAAAATAGTATTTCCCTTTAAATAGTTATCGACTTAGAAATGCTTTGATTTTTATAGTTTAGAATTTAATATTGCCTTTCAATAGACCTCTTTCAAATGTCCATTTTAGAGTATCCTGTCATATTATGTAACTTCCCTTAAGATACTTAAAAGATATTTAGAAGTTAAAAACTAAGGTGAATAAGTATAAGTTAATCAGGTTACTTGGACAAGAGGACCTTGTTCCCACACATCCAGGCAGTGAGTACATCTTGTCATCTGGAAAGCATCATCGCTGCCGTTGCTACGCCACCCCATGTGCTTGAGACACATCAGACACACTGCTTTCTCCACGACCTTTTCAGGTATTGCCCCTGTCTTGAATGCCCTGGCTTCCCAAAATTCCAACATGCTTTGCTTCCTTATATCCCCCAGAAAGCTGCAATCCCTTCATCAGGGATGCTTTCTTCAAACTCTGTTTCTTGTCCCAACTCTATATTCACTCAATTTTTCTCCATAGTTCCTGGAAAAAATAACATATTTGCTTGCTGATTTTCTGTTACCATCTCTAGGAGGAGAACTCTATTAGAATAATAACCCAGTCACTTTATTATTCCTAGGTCTTTGAATGGTATCTTCTACATTTTGAGTTCTTAGAACAGTCACTAAATAGAGGTATGACTGAAAGAAACCAGACTCACAAATGTTAAATGCAGTTTCTGAAGTTTTCATGAATATA
Source organism: Talpa europaea (assembly GCF_964194135.1). NCBI lineage: Eukaryota > Metazoa > Chordata > Mammalia > Eulipotyphla > Talpidae > Talpa > Talpa europaea. The sequence goes on along the minus strand of NC_140080.1, from coordinate 76,843,306 downwards.
TATGAGTTGTATCTTTTTCAGTCATAACACTCATTTCTGTGGCAGTCCTGGAACCCTTCAAGTGAATGGGATTCTCTAGAAGTCATTTGGATTTTTTACTGTCCAGTAGTGGCTGAGAAGATTCAGTGACTTCATTTTCCCCTCCACATGCTGTTCTGTGTCCAGCATACAAGGATGCATTTTCTAAGTGTCTTTCACAATTTAGTAGTCTGGCATTTTCAATGCCTGACTTTCTTAACCAGTTACCATCAGGAATAATGACAAAGGAATATGAGCAAGTAGCAGAAAAATAATATTTGGTCACTCATTTTCACTCTTATTCAATTTCTCAGTTAAAGAAGATTCAGCTAAAGAGAAAAAGTAGTTAAAGAAAACTGTATGCAGGACCTTTTCTTCTGAATTTTAAGCTGTAAAATACTATAAGCAATAGTGCTTGACCTTTAGAACATGACTGTCATCTTCTTTAAATCCATAGCCCCCATCCTCCCTTTGCAGTGAAGATGAAAGGTTAAATAATTAATAGCAGAGAGGGACACAATGAAATTCACCCAGGGATTAGAAAACTGCCTCTTTCCTTGAGTTCTGATTTGAAACAACTTCCAATAGCTGAAAATGTTACCAGGAACGTAATGTGTTTTTCATATATTGCTAGCTGCCTACAGTGAGCGCAGGCATTTGGGACTACAAGCTTAAATGAGAAAAACATGGCAGACAGCTCCTCATGACTGTGAAGAATAGCCACTTCCCCCTGTCCATCCAAGTTTTGAAATTTCCAAGAGTGACAACAAATATATAGTACTGTCTTACACAATCTGAATCAAATGTGAGTGAAAGTATCTCAGAACTCACTTATGTCATAGATACTAGTTAACCTAATATCCCCATTTAATAAATACCAAGACTTGGTAAGGTGCCTGGTAAATAACAGTATCACCACTGGAAACTACCAATATACAGATCACAGCCCTGTCCATCACTTCACGGAGCTGGGTTGGTCCACAGGTTGTCCACAGGTAGTTTTCTAGTCTATGCACACTTCAGACTGTGTGAAGAAGTTACTTCTTGCCCTTTGCATTTAGCAAAGAAAGAACTTAGATTGGTTGGATGGTTTAATCTGACAGAGTCAGAAGTTCAGAAATGGATGCATTATCAAGAATCCTAAGTTAATTCCCTGGGCAGATGATGAACAGCAACAAGAGGATGTCTGATTCTTTGTGAAAATAGAAGTAGAAAATAAGAGCTCTAGACAAAAGAAGGCAGAAAGAATAGGAAAGAAAGCATTAGCTTTCACTCACTAGTGTCAACATTCATCTTGTCTGACCTAAGTTTCCTCATCTCAAAGAGGCTGTTTATTTTGGGGCCATGGCAGTGATGACAACTGTGTTAACTTACAGTTATAATCAGCAGTCCCTGAGATCTTCTTGGCAATTTATCTGGTTCCAGTTGTCTCAGCTCACCACCCATTCTTCCATTTCTAACTGCACGCAATCTTCTATTTTCAAAGCTCTCGGGGAGCATCGCCATTAGGCATGGAGGCACATTGTTTTCAACACTCACCATTGTCTCCCACCACACATCAGTTTCTTTTCTTGTGGTAACACTCTTAAAGCTAAAACAATTTCAGTGATGCTTCCCTGAAGTCAAAATGAACTTTCTCCTGCCACTGCACCAACAATGCAGGCCCTGTTCATATTGCAACCACAAATGGGTTCCTGCCTGCAGCTTCTCCACACATTCAGACCACAGCATTATTGGTGCAAACAGTGTGCTGTTTTCTAGTTTACCCTGCCAAGCTGTCTCCATGGGGAGAATTCCTCATCACAGAACTGTTTTTAAGATGTGACTTGAAAGATGTAATTTTCAAGGAGAAATTTCTGCCTCTGTTCCTATCAAATAAGGATAATAGTTTTCAGAAGACTTCCAGTTTTCATTCTGCTGTTTAGCTGTGGCTATAAATTTTTTGACCATTTCTCAGGGGTAAACCCAAAGGGCGACAAAGGAAAGTAAGCTGAATGAGTTTGACTTTCTGGTATCAGTAGCCTTCCTGTACCACCTGCCCCCATATTTGACACAATACCTTTGCATGGAACTTATATGTCCAGTTTTATTTTCCTTTGAATGGTCTTCAGATTAGTCTATGGTGTCAAGTAAAAAGAATATTAGTCTTCACATGAATTTATGGTGTCATTTAAAAGGGAACACTAACTGGGGCCTTGTAGGACTCCTACATGCTTTCCACATCTCCCTGAATCCCAGGGCAAGTGGAGCCCAACTTTGTGTCTGGCAGACTCCACTGCTATGATGTTGGGACAGTGAATTCTCCATGACCTTTATGGCTCTCCCAGCATGAAGAACTGGCCTCAAGTTAATTATTTTCCAGGATTTCCGTGGTGACATCATGAGTTATCAAAATTCCTATCTTTGAGAAGCTAAACAATGTTCTTAGATTTTTGAAATTGCTCAGGTTACCTAAATCTAAACTGTCTGGTCTTACAGAGAGAGCCAGGGATATTTCAGATGTGGCAAGTATAATTTCTGTAATGACAAGGTACTTTGAAAGCAAGCAGTGTACTATAGGAGCAGTGGGAATTTATTTCAAATCAAGGAAATAGTAGGCATGCAAATGCTCATAGAATTGTAACTGGTGGGATTAATAGATCAATAAAGTGGTTCCTGCCCTCAAGGTCTACCAAAAAACAAACAAACAAACAAAAAACCAAACATGTATATACAAGACTTAAAGTATAGAGAAGAATGTATTACATGTCATAATATCAGTATAAAAGTAATATGGGTTATAGGAGAGGGTATTACAACAACAAAAATCTGCTGATACTGCAGAAGTAGCTTTAAGCTGAAACTTAAAAAATTGATATTAATAGGCATTTATACAAGAAAACATAAAGGAAAAGAAAAGTGCCTAACTTGTCAACAGTGATCAAGTAAACCATTGTATTTGGGGGAATAGGTGAAGATGAAGTTAAAATGTATCCTTTGACTAGATTTTTGGAAGACTATGAGTGGTCTGATAAGACTTTTTGTTTACACTGAATGCAATGAAAGTTGCTATTGTTTTGCTACCACTTTGGGTTCTGATTTGTAACCCAAAATGAAGGAAACAGATGCAGAGTTTCAAATGCCAAGTAGTTTTGCTTTATTTATTTATTTATTTGTTTGTTTGTTTATTTGTTTATTTAAAGATTTATTTATTTATTTATTTATACAAGCACTGCGTACAGTCAGAAGCCTGGGAGGGTGAGAGAATTCACCAGAGCCAGAGCCGGGAGCAGAGCAGGCAGAAGGACCGAGGTACACTGCTGAGGGGAGCGGCGGGCGGCAGGAGAGGTCTGCGAGCCATGTGGGACCCTCACCTGGTGGCTGGGGATCGAACTGGCGCTGCAGAGGCTGTGGGCACCTTCGCAGCCCAGTGCTCAACCGCTGCACCACCGGAGAGGCCCTGGAGTTGTTTTCTTATAATCCTGGCTCACATGATGTGAAGTTGAGTTCACGGTTAATCCACTATGGTTAAAGTCACTGAGATTTGGGAGTTGTTACTGCTGTTATTCCCTAAGTCTCAAAATTGTTCATCTAAAAAAGGAACATGACTTTCCCAAGTTGAAACAAGATTGGAACAGAATATACTAGTATCTTACTATCAGTTTTGTGATTTTCCTTCTGTGTCCCTTTCCCAAATTAAATTCTATCATTTTCTTAGAACTCTGTTTATCTCACATACCCTTTAGTGGTAATTTTATTGTCAGTATTTAATAAGGTTGCTATCATTGTTTTTCTTTTTCATTTAACTACTAAATTTGCTCCTTTAAAGCCTAATTCTATCATGCTATAGATTTTCTGAAGAGTGTCTCATTTTATCATAAGTGAAGGACCCAAATGCCATATTCAATGCACACATTTACAACAATTTACTTGTGCAAGATAGTGATAAAAGGAAAACCTGGGAATGTTGGAATCTTGCATTGAAAGTACAACTGGCAACAGAGTTCCGGTAGCATCCTGCCAGGCATATTTATTTTCAGATCAGGTAGCGTGCTTTCAAGTTACACATTTCATTACAATTTATTCAAGAGGATGAAAAATGTGCATAATCCTTTAAGAATATTAAAGAATATAGAAAAGATGAATTAGACAAACATTTAATTGTGGTGGGGGAAGAATCATTGTGTTTCTTAAAGTGAACATATTTCTGCTTACATTTGTTGAGAAGATGATGCTTTTAGGTATTTCAGAGAAAAATTTTCATAATTTTAGCACTTAGTATCATACTTCATCATCAGCATTGCAAATTTTCAAAACTTATTGTTATCTACTATTATCTCTACAGGGATTAATATTGCTGTCTTGGGAACACCTTTATTCAGGTAAACGTCTATCCTGTTGTAAGAGTTATTCTTTCCCTTTACACCCAATTCTCACTGCCTTTAAGAAAATGACCCTTAGTTATTTAACTAGAATTCTTACTCACTAGGAGAAAGCTTGGCATAACTGGAAAAAAATATAGACTTTGCCAATGAATAGATTGTCGTTTTGAAACACATCTTTCTCAATTATTGGCTGTGTGACTTTGAGCAAGTTATTCTGAACCTTGGTAAAATAGTGTTACCACAGACCTTCATGAGAAAAATGCATGAAAAGTGCTTGACAAATCATAGATACTCAATAATAGAAAGCAGTTAAGATTTCAGCTGAAGATTTAAGTCTCTCCCCTATGAAACTGCAATCATCAGACCTGGCTATACACTATTGGCTCCCTTTGGAGTATACTTCTACTTACCAATCCTGCTTTCAAATTTCACACAGAGTAAGGGTGTCTAACTACAGGGTCAAGAATAGGTAACACCTAACTAAGGTCATTTTTCTCTCTGTGATGGTTATGTTTTTATATTGGCCTATTATTATACATGAACAGTCTGGGATTGGTAGTACTTCAAATTCTTCTGTCATTTCTTTTTCCTATGATTTTTTTTTCTCTTCATATTTTAAACAGATTCCTTCCAAAATCCATAGACAGCATTTTTACTGTACCTTTATCACATCTTCATTACATATTATTTTACCTGTTCAACGTTAACATACCTACTCACAACCTACATTTTATTGTTTCTTCAGCTTTGCCTGTTCAACATTAACATACCTACTCACAATCTACATTTTACTATTTCTTATCAAACAAAACATGGTCTTTCCTAAGTCATTTTAATGTTATCCAGACTGAGTAAAAATCCCAAACCTCTTACCTGATTTTTACCTTTTGGTGTCATGTTAGCTTCACATACATTTTTTTTTTTAACTAATTCTTCCTGAAAACATTGAATCTCAGTCACGGAGTCACGACTAGTCCATTCTGTATTTGCTTGCTTACTGCCATCAATAACTTATGAAGATGGTGGGAAATACAAAATTTGGACTAAAAGTCATAGCCACCAGAGGAGGGTCCCACATGGCGCACAGACCTCTCCTGCCGCCCGCTGCTCCCCTCAGCAGTGTACTTCGGTCCTTCTGCCTGTTCTGCTCCCTGCTCTGGCTTTGGTGAATTCTCTCACCCTCTCGCACTTCTGACTGTGCCCAGTGCTTGCATAAATAAATAAATAAATAAATCTTTAAAAAAAAAAAGTCATAGACATGAAACTGTGGGTTATAAGCACATAAGTACATAAGTCCAGGAAATGGACCAAATTAGTTAAACTATGAACTCATTTACTTTTAAGTTAAACAATTAAAGACCAACTCTTTACGGCTACAGCCATTCCCAGTCTTCAAAAATTTAGATCATTCAACATCATTTTGGTCCTCTTTCCATCTGGAAATTTATCAAAGTGGGATGAAAGTTCCCGCTAGCTGAGTGCATCTGCCACATTCTCCATCTGAGAACAATTTGAGAATATTCACAAAGAGGCTGAGCTGTGCCTCACCTATCAGCCTTAAGACTGCAGATCATTTGAATAAGCACTTTTCCCAAAGTTGAGATCTTGACCCTACAGGGCTCATCAATAACCATAATGTCAAAAAAAGATACTACAATTGTGGTATGCTTGACATACAAATATTAGAATTAATTTCTGTTGAGATATAAGTGAAAATTCTGTCTTTGTGTTACATTTTCATTCATGTATTGCTCCACTTTTAGTCAAATCTAGCCATTTGAACAGATATGATTTAAACCCATTAACTATTTTTCCCTATAAACAGAGATTAGGTTTAATGTGGCATCAAAAAATGTGCAGGTAAATTTAAAATGAAAAAGTCTGCTTCCTGGATGTTCCAGAAGCATCTGGATAACTAGTGTGTTTACTGTTTCTCTCCCATCCCCCAGAATCATGGAGACTGTGGGGTATGGATCTCCAGCATTCAGATGATCCCAGAGTCTCTTTGTGTAGCTTTTGGGGACATTACTAGAGCAACACTACATACAAAAGCTGGCATATTTAAAAACAGTCCCTCATTTCCATCTGGGATTATCTGAAGATCAGAGCAGATGAAACAAAATGAACCTTAAATTACTGGAGGGATTTTGAAGACTGGGGTATTGGCTAGAAGCATTCTAACTAAAGTGACCAAACCATGTGTATTCTTTTTTTTTTTTTTTCCATGTGTGTTCTAATACAAGCACAATCAGATTAGACTGATAGCCATAACACATCTAGGAGAAGTAAGAGATATTCTGGAAAGGTACATTAGCAATAGATCATTGAAGAGTTGGAACTCAAAGATAGTTAATAGAAATCATTTTGTAGGCAAAAAATAAGTTTGAGTTGGGAGCTGACAAAAAGTAGGCAATGCTAAGATAAACAAGTTAGCAGTAGTTTATAGGATAAAGTGCCTAGATGAAAAATAAAAATGGGTAATGTGATGCATACCATGGGGTATTCTTTTTCTTTTCCCATTATTACCATCAGTAGTCAAAATAACACAATGTTATACAATATGAGAAAAAACCCACGAGGTAGAGAGGTTGGCCTTGTGTCTGCAATAATATGTTAGTTCTCAAACTATTACTTAGTGACTCCTGTCTCCCTGTTTACACAAGTTTTTTATTTACTGTATTTCTGTTTATATTCACCACCCCCCGCCCAGTGTGTCTCTGGTTTATAGTTGCTTGTTGATTTTGATTTTCACTTTATTATAATTAGTCTTTTTCCTTGTCCCTTATTTAGGTTTTCTAAATTCCTGAGTGAGACCATCTGGTTTTTTTCTTTTTCTTTCTGGCTTATTTTGCTGAGCATGATCCCTTCCAGCGCCATCCATGTTGCTGCAAATTGCATGAGTTTATCTTTTTTGATTGCTGAGTAATATTCCATTCTGTATATGTACCACATCTTCTTGATCCAGTCCTCTATTTTTGGGCATTTGGGCTGTTTCTATAGCTCAGCTATTGTAAATAGTGTTGCAATAAACATAGGGGTGCAGGGATTGATTTTTTTTTACATGCCTTTCACAACATTGTATATAATTTGGGATATAGCTTCACATCTCCTCAGGTGAAAATTACAACACTGCATCCACCTTCAAAACTCCCACAACCCTCCACTTATTTCATTGGGTTTCCTCCCCCACTCCCTGCCTTGCTCCCTTCCCCTCCCCTACTCTGTTAGCTTCAGTTCTACAGTCAGATATCTAGGGATTGATTGTTTTGGTTTACCTTTTCTTTTTTCTACTTCTTTGTTTTTTTCTCTGTATTTTACATATGAGCAAATAATTTGATATTTGTCTTTCTCCTTCTGGCTCATTTCACTTAGCATTATTCCTTCTAATTCTATCCATGTTGCCACAAATTGACTTTTTTTTAAAGATTTATTTATTTTTACATACAAGAACTGGGGTACAGGCCAGAGTTAAAGGGTGGTGAGCAGATTCATGAGAGATAGAGTGGGGAGTAGGACAGGCATATTGGCTGAAATAACACATAACACTGCTGAGGGGAACAGCTGGTGATACAGGAGAGGTCTGCTGCCCCATGTGGGTCAGCTCCCTGGCTGGGGATCAAACTTGTGCTGCAGTGGTTGTGGATAGCTTCATCGTGCTGAGACTTCACCCCTTGTGCCACCAGGGAGGCCCCCCAAATTGACTTTTAAAGACATATCTTGTGAAATATTGGAAAAGAAAAAAGTGGAAGAATTTCATAGTAAAGTCAAGTAAGCCTAAATTATCCAGATAATTAATATAAAAACACAATACACCTCTGAAGAGCTGTGAATCTATAGCCCCTAATCATATACAATGTTGTAAACTAGTGTCACCTCAATAACAATAATACAATTTTAAAATGTTATTATTGATGAAGAAATTGAGGCTTAGTGAGATCATGACACATCCATGATCACTCTTTAAAATATGAAAAATAAAGTAAATATAAAATTTAAATTTATTTAAATGAATGAAATGATAGTTCCTTTCTGCATCATTTTGTTCTTATTTATATGGCATCATCACGCTAAGATTTAAAAAGCACTTTGAGTCTACTAGGTGGACATATATAGATGAAGAAAGTGAAAAATCTTATTTTGTCATAACTTTGTAAAAATGAGAAAACACATGATTTCTAAATTACAAAATTTGAAATGATGATTTCAACTCCACTCAATTCTTGCATGATGGTGGTGGATTGCATCTACAAGTGAACTGCTAGCAATTAGGATTTCAACAATAAAGATTACAGGATAGTATCCAAGTTCTTCTAATTTAGCTTGAATTCTGAATTTATTTAGAATATACTTATTCTCTGAGAATTAATAGCAAATGGAAAATTTGAATTTAGTGACAGTATTTAAGCTTCAAATATATTCAAGGCAAAAAATTTTCTCAGGTCAGCATGGGGCTATTTATTTCAGTCTTTTATTCCAAATAAAGGAATATATTTTCTTAAGAAAGTGACAATAGAAATCAAAAGGACAGAAGAGTAGAAGTAATTGAGCAGGAATTTAAAAAGCATTTGTTACAGTGTGATATAAAGGAGCGATATGTAAGTCTAGCAGGTACATAGCCTTGATGAAATAGAGAATTGGGTAACAAATTGACTAGCTTGTAGAGACCAGACAATGATGGTAAATAACCTTTGTAATGGAAATAGCAAACGTTCTATCGTTAAGGTCATTTACAATTGTGTTGGTCAAAAGTCCTAGAAAATATTTTCTATGGTTGTTACCATAGAAGAGATGGAATAGACATTTTAGTAGATTTTTCTTTTCTATACTTAGGACTCTAAATCATTAAGAATCAATTAAAAAGTAGCCAAAGAGAATATTTTGGGTACATTTATATTCATATGAAGCTATGAGAGTAAGAGGAAAATACTGCTGAATTCTGTCTCATTAAACAAATGATGACTCCAGATTACTTGCTTTAAACTTATGGAGACCAGGGCAACTTAGTAAGCCTTAATTCAATAATTAAATGAAAGAAGGAAGGAATAGAATTTTTTAAACACTTCCTCTCTTTCCTTGTTTTTTCAGTTTTGAGTAGCACTATGACCTTCTGATTTTTTATGTATTCATATTGTTACTGTCGATTTCTAATTTTATTCTTTATTACACTTTGGGTATCACTATGACCTTCTGACTCTTTATGTATTCATATTGTTACTGTTGATTACCAATTTTATTATTTATTACACTATTTTTTAAACTACAAATAGGAAACTATTCAAGATGGTTCTGGTATCCTTTTCAAAATTCCCTCATTATTTTTGAGGTCTTCCTTGATTTTTATCCTAAGACTATGAAGCTCTTTATTTTTCCTGCCCTGGATCTGGAATCAATCATTTCTCTAAGGGACTGTTGCAGAGTTTTTTTTGTTTTTTTTTTTTTTTTAGACATTTCTTTTTTTTTTTTTTTTTTTTATAGAGGCATGCTTTATTTATTTGTTTGCTGGTTTGTTTGTTTGTTTTGTTTACACATGCACTGGGTACAGTCAGAAGCGCAGGAGGGTGAGAGAATTCACCAGAGCCAGAGCGGGGAGCAGAGCAGGCAGAAGGACCGAAGTACACTGCTGAGGGGAGCAGCGGGCGGCAGGAGAGGTCTGCGCACCATGTGGGACCCTCCTCCGGTGGCCGGGGAGCAGCCGGGGACCGAACCGGCGCCGCAGAGGCCGCGGGCAGCTTCGCAACCCAGCGCTCAACCGCTGCGCCACCGGGGAGGCCCCTGTTGCAGAGTTTTTTAAGGAACTGAGATCCGAATTCTAGAGAAACTCCTGCAGTGGTGTCAAAACTTCAAAAAACTTTCAATAGGAATACATATTTTAAGTGACATGTATATTGATATTTTCAATAATATTATAACATAAAATGCATTTTCTTTTTACTTAGTTACTCAGTTCATCCTGCAAAACTTGGGTTTACTTTTACCCCAGTGGAATTTTCACATTTCTTATAAAATGTGTTCTAAGTTTTACAACTTTATTTAATGGACTATTTTGTTGCAGTTTTAGGTTCACAGAAATATTGAACAGAAAGTATGGAGATTTCCCATATATTCCCTGCCCTGACACATTTCTGACATTATCAGCATCCCTCACCAAAAGGTGTGTTTATTACACATCTGTTTTTATGCATCATTATCACCCAAAGTCTATATCTCACCTCAGGGCTGACTCTTGGTGTTGTACGTTCTATGAATTTGGACACATTTATAGTGACAGTATGCATCTATTATTATAGTATCAAAGAGTTGTTTCATACCCTAAAAGTCCTGTTTATAGGGTTCTTAACAACAAGCTATTCATTCTTCCATACCCTCTAGTCTCTGGTAACCACTGATCTTTTTTAATGTCTCCATAAGCTACACTAACTTTTAATATGTTATATGATCATCTTCTAATTAATTACTGTCTGTTAGTTTTACAGTCTCTCAGCTTAACACATTATCTGATATTTTGTCCTTTGATATTCTTGGATATTTTGTCCTTTGATATTCATCTAACATTTGTGCAAATAGAAATAGTTTCATCAGTCCAAAAATGATCTAATCATATACCCCTTTCTAATACTTATTTATCTATATATGTAATTTATGTAATACAGATTATCTTTATTTCTGTATTATATGCTAGCATTGACTAGTACCATTAAGAATGTTACATTATAGAGCAGATAATAGATGCTTGCCTTGTGGGTAGTTTTAGTTGTAATGTTGGCAATATTTCACCCTTAAATAAGGTACTGGCTTAAGGGTGAAACTATTTTTAACATGGTGAAACAGTATCTTGATAAGTGATTGCATAGGTACCAGCATTTGGTGGCACTTCTTGAGTCACATACCTCAGATTTCTGTACATCATTGTCTCTAAATTTTAGCTCAAAACATTTGGTCAGTATAAACAAAAATGATATCCGCACTGAAATAATTTGACCATTTATAAAATATTATAGTTTATAAAACACTAGAGTTAATGCACGCTCTTTAAATATGAAATAAAATGCTATATTCAGTAGAAACAATTTTTGAACAGAGAATTAGTAAATGAAACTAGTTACATAAGTTGGGAAATATTGTTCAACGTTCCATATGTTTTGTAACTGTGTGAAAAATACCATATATTTCACCAAACCCCACTCTACTCCACTCATTTTGATTGGGGTGGTCTGTATTCCTGCCCAAAATAGCTTGCTTATTCTTGTCAACCTTTGCCAGGCTCACTATGTCTTTTTACATGAATGTTTCACTCTGTTCCAATAAACAGCATTTCTGCAGTGATAGGTCCTGACAAGCATGTGAAAAAGATGAATTGGAGGGCAGCAGACTGGCATTTGCTCTATCACATCTATAATTACATAGTAAAATTTTCTAATGTTCATATAACTAATTATGGTAAATATATGACAGTAACTTCCCTAGAGAAAACCAGTACAAAAAAGAAGCTCCCCAAGACAATGCACAGTAGACCTGGAATTTCATAGTTTAATGGATTTGCCTCCATTTAGGGCATTAAAGGTTATCCTTCTGCTCTCGACTTTTTAAATTCAAGGCTCTTGACAGTGACTGTGAAGCTTGGTCTTATGACAGCTAATCCAACCAAGACAGCCACAGTGAATAGCTAAAATAGTCAACAAAAAGAAAGAGGAAAAATCCATTTCTAAAATTATTAGACCATCTCAGACAACCAACTTGTTTCTTAAGGAAATGTGGCCTTTTATCCCTTCTTTAACAGAATGTATAGGTGTCTATATTGATAGGAAGATTTAACCTAAGTAGGTGAGATCATTTTAGGTTGATGTTATTTTATTTTATTGAATAGTCCTATAAAAATGTAAGACACTTGAAAAGGCCATTTCCTATTATTTTCCATTTATTCCTTCAAAACCAGTGGTGTAAATATAGAATTATTCTCAAGTACTTAGACCATTTGCAGCTTTGACAGTATGCAATATGATTCTTCTTTTCAAAACTGTCACTGCTCTTGGAAATAACTAATTAGAACTGCATATATTGAGACAAAACTAGGGTCCTTCTATCTGAAAATGTCAACTCAATTTGTATAGGATCATCCTCATTAGAAATGCAAACTTATCACAACTGCTAGTAAGTAAAAGCAGAACAATGAAACTTTTCACATGATTTGTATAAAACCCCAAGGTACCTAACCATAATTGTGTAAATTAAAATAGGAAAGAGAAATAAAAGATTCTACTTGTTATAAATTGATGTGGAAAAAATCTAATGTATATTGTTAAGGCAACATAGTATTTTACTGTGATATGCATAAATAATATACATATAATATGTAATAATATCAATATGTTTTTCTTAATGTATTTCTATATCATTTATTAACTATATAATATAGTGAGTATAATATAAAAAATAGCATGTCAAAATGTAAATTACAAAATAGTAGCATATAAATAGCTACTCATAATATGCTAAAAATTAATCATATTGGGCCTCCCCTGGTGGTGCAGCGGTTGAGTGCTGGGCTGCGAAGTTGCATGCAGCCTCTGTTGTGCTGGTTCGATCCCCAGCCACCGGCGAGGAGTCCCACATGGCACGCAGACCTCTCCTGCCACGCCCGCTGCTCCCCTCAGCAGTGTACTTCGTCAGTCTGCCTGTCCTGCTCCTTGCTCTGGCTCTGGTGAATTCTCTCACCCTCCCGTGCTTCTGACTGTACCCAGTGCTTGTATAAATAAATAAATAAATCTTTAAAAATAATCATATTGTGGGTAATGATGAAATTGTTATTTTTGAATAGGAAGAAACTATAAATTGAAATATATATAAAGTTTAAATATTTTTCCTGCTATATTTACTCATAAAAGAATGGTTTTGCTGACATCCATTAATTAAATTAAGAGAATTCATTCTCCTGTTCAAAAATAGTTTTAGGCAATTATTCAGAGACATACTGCCTTAACTTTGTGTGTGTGTATGTGTGTGTGATTTTAGTTAAGGTGAAGATTCTCTCTGTACTAATTACCTAATTATCTCCCTTACTCCTCTCAAAATAATCCTGCGTTTCTCATTAATGTGTTTCATTAAGTAATATAAATGTGGCTCAGAAATGTTAAAACGACCTGACTAATGCACAAGAACTAATAAGAATGAGAAACCAGAATTACATCTTAGTCTCCCACATTTTTATAAGCTTGTACTCTTTACTAATACTGCTTTGAAGAAGAGAACACAATTTTAGTTTTCAAAAATAGAACTAGAGTACTTCAGTTGAGGACATAAGAATTCCATTGTTCTCATCCTTGGTGGAATTAAATATAGTATACAAAGTCTGTCCAGAAAAGAACAATTTGTCTGGTGCAGTCACAGACAAACCATATCTTGGGAGTAAGAAGGAACTCCAGGGACGTAGGTAGAAGAGGAGAAGGTTTAAGCCTTAAATTATTTTCGGCATTATAAGGGGATTCATTTTATTCTGTGAAGTAAGTAGACAAAGGAAAGAAACATTTAATTTAAGAAGAATTTTTATTTCTAGAAAACTTGTAGACATATTTTATCCATAACTTCATTGTCATTGCTTTGTCTTAAACAAGCTGTGGTAGAAGGGATATTATACTGACATCTGGCAGGATCAAATGTAAACCATCAGAGAAACTTTCTCCTTGACCAAAGGGTTAGTCTTAAAGTTCTTTTCAACAAGAAGTGATTTGTTGAAGGAATTTGCTCCAAAACACATGCAAAGAATAGTGACAAGAAATTATCTATTTTCCCATTTTTCCTAGCTATAACTCAAAGTGGACCCAGTATGATTACATCTTTGCATGCCTTACTTTAGTGCTTATTCTTTATTATTAGAATTGTCTATTCTATTCTTGAATCCTTAAGTATCTGCAAACTCATACTTCAGTGATGATTTCTCACAAAAATCTCCTTTAAAAATAAAATTCTTATTTTTTAATTTATTTATGCATACAAGAACTGGGGTACTTGGCTGGAGGTGTGGGGAGTGAGAGGATTCACCAGAGACAGAGTGGGGAACAGAACAGGCAGATTGACTGAAATACAATGCTGAGGGGAGCAGCGGGCAAGTCAGGAGAGGTCTGCTGCACCATGTGAGTCACCTCCCTGGCCAGGATGGAACTTGTGCTGCAGAGGCTGCGGGTAGCTTCATAGTCTGCGTCCTAACCCCTTGAGCCACTAGGGAGGCCCCAAGAACAAAATTTGTATTATCATGGAAATAAGTTTGTTGATTTCAGATCTTCCTGTGCCCTTAAATTCTGGATTTCTTTTTATTTGTGAGTTTTGTTTTATCTTTTTTATTTTATTGAGATAAATTGGTTTACAACACTGTGTGGGATCCTGAGACATAGGATCACACCTCCTCAGATGCATGTCACCACACCACAGCCAGCACCAGAGAACCTACATTCCTCTACCATAGTTCATTGAGCCCCTTTACACTTAGTTCTTCACCCTCTTTCCTTCCCTCCCTCCCTCCCCTCTGTCTACAGAACCTTAATTCTGCAGACAGATTTCTAATGTTTGATATTGGATTGGTTTTGGTTGACCCTTTGTTTTGTTTCTTTGTGTTCCTCAAATTGGTGAAAACACCTAGTTTCATCTTTCTCCCTCTGATTTATTTTGCTCAGCATTATCCTCTCCAGTTCCATCCATGTTGCTGTAAATGGCAAGGGTTCATCTTTTCTTTTTCACTGAGTATTATTGCATTATGTATATAGGTTACATCATCTTAATCTACTCTTCTGTCCTTGAGTACTTAGGTTGCTTCCATAACTCTACTATTGTAAATAATGCTGTAATGAACATAGCAGTGCATATTGTCCCTTTGAATTAATGGTTTTGTATTCTTTTGGGTAGGTACAAAAAGTGGTATTACTGTGTCATATGGTAGATCTGTTTTTAATATGTTGAGAAATCACTGCACTGTTTTCCATAAAGGATATACCAGCTTGCATTCCTACCAATAGTCCATGAGTGTTCCTTTTTCTCTACACCTTTACCTATACTTGTTGTTTTGGATTTTTTGATATGGGTCTCTCTCACACTTGTGAGATGTTATCTCAGTGCAGTTTTGATTTGCATTTCCCTGATAATGAACACTTTTTTTTTTTTCATGTGCCTGTTGGCCTTCTATAAATGGGAAGAAAAACTGCAAAGACTTCTCCAAAGACAACTAATTTCTCGATCATGACCCCTCATTACCCTGTTTTTTTCTACCTACATGTAATCTCTGATTTTCTTATACAATCCCTCAACCCCTTCTATTTCTCAGCCTAGCCCTGTCATCTGAAGCACAAACAAACACACACACACCCCCCACAATGTGTGAAGCTGTGCTAGCCACATGAAAACTGAGTGAAATGCGTATGTTAGAAGACAATTTAGGAGTCCATGATAATAGCCTAGGCTAAGCATACATGAAACTAAACTAAAACTGTGGGAATGAACTGTGTGATTCAAGAAACACTAAATTAAAATAAACATATTTTGTCTGTGATAATCTCTAACAGAGATTAGACTTCAGAGTTTCCTAGAGTCTGCTATACTTCTTGGTAGGAAATGAGTTAAAGACTGTGAAGACTGGGTTAGTTGGGGGAAGCTAGAAGCTAGTGAAAACAGAGAAATATTTTGCAGTTTGGCAACTAGGTTCTTGAGAGAGAAGATATCAAATGAGGATAGTGCTTGTATATTGATGAGCTGGATTAGATTCTGGGGCTTAAGCCCAGAAAAATCAATTTACCAAAGGGAAATTTGAAAGCAGAAAACCATAGCCATATGGATTTCGTGTCCCTAAATTATATGCAATATTGCTTTAATTTGTGGGTCTATTTTTTTCCTATGCAAATTGAACAAAAAATCATTAGACTTAAATTAATACTCATTCATATCTCCTTGTAGCAGTGGTTTAAAAATAGTTAAGCTAGAAAAAAATGTCAAATCAAACAAAAAGGAATTCTTAGCTGTTAAGGACATAAAATGATATCTTTGATTCTTCCTTTGGTATCTCACTTGTTTTTAAAGTGTCAGCCTGACTTAAGTTATTTCCATTCTGGACTTGGCCTATTGGTAAATATGTTCTTGTTTGTCCAGGGAATAAGCTTTCATTGGCTTTAAAGATAAGATAGCCATCTACAAGTGCCTATGGGTGTAGATACCAGAGGAAAATACTGAATTATTTGTGATACAAAGGGTATAATTAACTCTCCAGATAATGCAAATAAACTGAAAAGGGGTAAATTGAAGGGGAATTACTCAGAAGACTCAGAAATTCCCAAATATGGGGGCCTCCCTGGTGGTGCAAGGGGTTAGGATGCAACCTATGAAGATGTCCATAGCCACTGAAGCACAAATTCAATCCCAGGCCAGGGAGCAACCCACATGGTGCAGCAGACCTCTCCTGACTTGCCCGCTGCTCCCCTCAGCAGCGTATTTCAGTCAATCTGCCTGTTCTGTTCCCCACTCTGTCTCTGATGAATCATCTCAGCCCCTACCGCCACATCTCTTGCCTGTACCCTAGTTCTTATATGCATAAATAAATAAAATCTTTTAAAAAAACAAAAAAAGAAATTCCCCAATATTTAGTGGGAGCTCTGTATCTTAACTATATCATTTACACTAAGCAGAGAAATATTTGTCAAAGAAAAAAAATATGCCCTTAAAACAGAAGGGCAAAAAAAAAAAAGTTTTCATTATTTGATCAGTGAAAATATTTGTCAGAGAAAAATGATACCCTAAAGATAAAAGAGCCCCCCAAAACAGTTAAAATGCAGTCATTTTGTGGTTCTTGGAATCATCAAATTTTTTCATTCCTTTTCAAAAAGGAAGAAAAGATTGAGGTGATCAAAGCTATGCATATCATTACAATAGAAGGTCCAACAAATAGCTAGAAATTTAAATAAAGCAGAGTGACTTTGCTAAATCTAGTGAAGGAATTTTGCAATTTGTGATTTTTCTTTATATCTCTTTTTTTCTGTTTTTACCTTAAAATCTTCTACCATTTTGACATACACACACACTCACACACATAGGCAAAGATACACAGGAATTTTCCCTCTCCTTCAGACACATTTCTTTCTTTGAGATAGCACTGAGAGTTATTGCAAGCATAATAAGGAAAAATAAATGGGAAAGCTGTTTGCAAACAATGCATGGTACTATAGAGAAACTTGCTAATAACTGAGGGCAATTAACTATTTCACAATAAAACCACATGCCTATAGGTTAATAATTGCACTTTTTTTACTCTAACTAAATCCAATTAGGTGAATTTGCCAGCAGTTCCCATTGCAACCTTGGTATCTATGGTAACCCTTGAGAAAGGGGGAAAAGAGGGGACAGTCTGTGTTGTTCTGTTCTCATATTTAAGGAGTTAATGGAACGTATATATTTTAAACTAAAATAATTACAATAAGTCATAGAACAATTTTGCTTTAGCAGCGGCTCTTATCCTGTAGGGATGGAGTTTCATATTGAAAGCAAGCATGACTGGAATTAGTGGTATACAAAGTAAATTGCTCTTAGACAAGGAAAGAGATGTCTCTACCTCAGAGATGCCTGATACTCTCTGACATTCAGGGTGAGTGAGACAGAGGAGATTGGGTCAGATACCTCTTTCCAAATATTCACTGTGCTTTGCCCCATGGAGTCTGAATAGATGCATCTTTCTCACAATGTTCTGTTGCCTGTTTCCCCCTGATTATTAAAGAGCAGTGCAGAGGCTTCCACATATTGAGTCATTCCTTTGCATTGTTCAGGATAAAGAGAGTATGTTTCTCATCTTACTATTTGTTCAGTTTGATCACACTTTCCTTGCATCACTGTATTAGAGTCTGAACTGAGAGCAAGACGGAACTTTGGACATCTGATTTAGATTGTTATGTTACTATTCAGTCAAAGGTGGATGGCAAAAGGAGGAAGTAAGCCTCAGAGAGGAAAAAAAAAACCTGCCTCATGATTTATGGAGCTATTTAGTGTAAAAAAAAAAAAAGATCTTCATCATATTCTCCAATTCCAATATTTTTTCAATGAAAAAGTGTGTATATGTGTGTGTGTGTGTGTGTGTGTTATAGAGGACTTTATAGGACCAAAATGACATCCTTTTCCATAAATTGTTTTCGTCACAGTTCAGCAGGAACATGCTTTGATTCATATCTGATTAGAATTTCTGGTTCAATTGCATTTTAATTCTCTAACAGTTATTTGGAATTCAATTTTATCCTGAACTGCATCATTTAATTTTCCACCTGCAAATTACTTTGAACTCCCCAGAGATAATACTAACTAAGCAGAGGACATCATTACAGTGTTCTTATTACTTGATAGCTACAGGTACTAATGGATAACTCCAAGCATGGTAGTATTTATTTTCTACATGATGTCTGACGTTGGCAGTTCTCCAATGGTCTGACTAATGTCAGAAGTTCTACTCAATGATATAGTGGAGAGTGGAACATATGCACTTATTTTGTACCTAGATTGAAATATTCCTGAGGGAAAGGATCATTTCTCATATACTTATAATTCTTCAATGCCTCCTATTAGCAGCTATCATTTTTTGAAGTTCACTGTTACAGACTTTAAAGACATCACTAATCCCCGTACCAATCCTGATATTAGCCATCTATCTTCCCCATTTTTATTACAGATAAGGATATTAATGAACAAAATAGTCAAGCAATTTATTTGAATTCTCACAGTTAATATGTGGTAGAGTGGATTGAAAACTATCAGAGTCTCTAAGAGTCTAAGTCTTCGAACCTTTTACATTATATCACATGCACAGTATCTCTTTCCAGATGGTACAATTTCAGTATATCTCTGCTGTGAGTGAGTGCATTGTATTAGAGATAGGGCCCAATGGGTGGTTAAGGGCCTTCTACAATGAAAGAGAAGAGACAATCAATTCTGTAAAGCATTTTGCTCTAATACTTCATTGCATTCATCCTTCAACATTCTCCATTGAATTATTTGAATTCACATTCATGTCTTTTCTGACTTTGTTAACATGTTATCTAAATTCTTCCCAAAATGGGGAAGTGAGAGGCAGGAATAAAATATAACATATAAACCATGACTGCTAGTCCTAGAAAAGAGACTTTTGGGATTATTAGGTGCAGGGATATTATTTAGCAACTAATGATAATGGGAGACACGTGTTAATTATTTATACTAGATCCACTGTGTTAAACATGACATCAATTAATTATATCTAATCCTTACTTTTTCTCTGTTAGTTTGGGCATACAAGAGGTTAGAAAGGTTAAAAGCATCTTACCCAAGATTTCTGACTAGCTAGAGGCAAAGTAGGTATGAAAATTTCCTGAATCTCATATTCAAACTTTCTAAATTTTTGTTTATTTCCTTCCTGGGTACTTACTCACCATTCTAAATATATGTACTTTCTTCATTGCAATGACCTTATTCCAAGAGAAGGTCTCTTTGTTTATAATGTTAAACTGAAAAATGAAAAGCTCACCTGTAACTTCAGCTGCATTCCCACAGCCGTTAGGGCACACACAAAGTTTGCTCTTATGGGCCAAGTGGCCACAAAATAATCTCAGATTACACTTCTGAATATTTTGGGTATCAGGGATGAAGTGTCTGTGGAAGGAGGATCTTTTCTGCCTTCTCCATACTTGCAATGATGGAGCTATGCTGTATGGTAGCTCACATAGGAGTGTAGACATTATGCTTCCTTAGAGATCTTTTTCCCCGCCCAAATCAGTGAAGCGCATTTGAAAGAATGCTTTCAAAAATGACCTTTTCTTCTTATATCTGCTCTGTGTCTTTCCATCTCATTACAACAGTCTTATCTCCACATAATGTGAACAACTGCACATTGTGATATAGTTTTTGTGATTATTTTTAACTTTCTTGTGGGAAGTACCCATTTTATGTGATTGGGATAGGGTTGACTTTATGCCTGGTATAATTTTATGTGTGCTTAACCAATACCACCATCTCATGTACTCAATAAATGGTCATGGTTATACATGTAACCAGAGCTTGACCAATGAGTTGCTGATGGCCAATGAGAGCTGCTGATGGCCATCATTCCACTGCATATGAGTGTAGAATGTGGTTGATGAGAAAAGTGGCACAAAGGGTTAAGCACAGCACTATGAAGCTATCCACAGTCTCTGCAGCACAAGTTCAATCCCCAGCCAGCCAGGGAGCTACCCACATAGGGTAGTAGACCTCTCTTGTCTGATCCGCTGCTCCCCTCAGCAGTGTATTTCAGTCAGTCTGCCTGTTCCATTCCCCAATTTGTCTCTGGTGAATCTTCTCACCTCTGCCCCCATACCTCTGGGTACCCCAGTTCTTTTATACAAAAATAAATGAATCTTAAAAAAAGAAAGAAAGAAAGGCAACAGTAAAACTGTCTGACAAAGGGGAGAGATAACTCAAAAAGCAGAGTCTGGAGATTTTGTCATATTTACATCATGTTGCACTTTCAAACCAGTTCCACTTTAGAATCTTGAGTGATTTGAGCTAATATATTCCCTTTTATCACTTTGCTTAGTTTAGCTTGGGTTTCTAACACTTTAATCTACAAGAATTTCATCTATTCCATCTAACCTACATGGACTGTAAATCTCTGCTTGATCTTTATGCTGTCTACTTGTCAACCTTGCCTGAGGTTACTCTCCTAGTGCTTACTGTTGAATATATTGTTACCAAACTGACCTTTCATTCTATTCAAAATGCCAAGTTATTTCCCAACTTCACCCATGCTGTCCATCAGCTTGGAATTCCCTCTCTCTGATACTTTATATGGTTTTCCATCTCAATTTTTAGGTCTCAATACAAATTCTGCCTAATCAGAGACTCTCCCTGATCTCTCTAAATAAACCCCTCCTACACATTGTCAGTTATAGTTTCTGTCAGTTGCTTTGGTGCAATTTGCTAACTTTAGTTTCATATATATATATATATATATATATATATATATATATATATAAAACTTGTGTATCTGACTTTGCCTTGTGTCTGCATACCTAAAAACCTTTGCACATGTGATTTATTCACAATTTTTCAGAATCTAACGTAACTCCTGATTCACAGTAGCATTCATTTTTGAGTGGATGCATACAAATACAAATGCATCCTCCAAAACATAGGCTGAAGACACCTGAAGAGGATTGAATTTAAAGAGAGAGGGAGGCAGATGGAAAATGTGAAAGTTTTTTTTTATGGATAAATGAGGCAGCAATCATAAAACTTCAAGAATAAAAAGTCTTCATTTGTGACTTTTTTTTAAAAGATTTATTTATTTATTTATACAAGCACTGGGTGCAGTCAGAAGCGTGGGAGGGTGAGAGAATTCACCAGAGCCAGAGTGGGGAACAGAACAGGCAGATGGAGCAAAGACCCTGCTGAGGGAAGCAGTGGGCGCAGCAGGAGAGGTCTGTCATGCCATGTGGGACCCTTGCCTGCCGGCTGGGGATCGAACCGGCGCTATAGAGGCTGTGGGCAGCTTCACAGCCTCGCGCTCAACTGCTGCGCCACCAGGGGAGGCCCTGTGACTTTTTTTTAAAGGTTTCTATTTATTTGAAAACATGCTGTTAGAATACTTGGTAACTTGATACTCATTGCTTATTACTTTTTTATAATAAATATAATATAATACAATGTATAATATGCAATCTTTTTCAACTTTTTTCATTTTATAGATAAAAAATTCATGTAATGAGAAATTAATAAACTTTTCCCATATCACATAGCTAGTTAGTAACAGAATCATAATAAAACTAAGTCTTTTTACCACTTCATCAGTGCTTTCTATATACCATCATATATGGAAACAACCTGTATGCCCCTAAACACATGAATGGATCAAGAAGATGAAGTTTGTATATACAATGGAATACTGTTCAGCCTTCAAAAAAATATAAACTCATGCCATTTGTGGTAACATGGATAGAACTGGAAGGACTGATGCTAAGTGAAATAAATCTGAAGGAAAAAAAGATAATATTGGGTGGTTTCACTTACATGTAGAATATAGAAAAAACAAAGAAAGGGTCAGACAAAGACAAACCTTGAAAGCTGACCACAGATATGAGGCATCTAGGAGGGGAGGGGAAAGGGAAAAGGAAAAGAGTGGGAGGGGGCAAAAACAGTCAGGGCAGATCACAGGAATAGACTATGGGTGTTTGTGGTAGTGGGAGAACTACAGTAACCATACCTGAGGGGAGAAATCATGTATTGTCCAAAAATTAACAATGATGCAAAAAGAAAGTACTACATTTAAAATTCAAATAAAAAATAAAAATATGCTCCATCATACTAAATTTTATTTTAATTGCATTATAATCAATGTCTACATTATTTGAGATTGGATATAGATATGGATGCCATGTATGGATTCCAGCTGTTTAAGTGCTTAATGAAAACTCTTTGAACAAATTTCAGAACCTCTATGAACCCAACCATGGATGAGTAAAAAAGATATAGATGCATATAGAGTGGAATATTCAGTGGATATATTCATTGGACTATTCAGCTGAATATTTCGTGGAATATTCAGCTATAAAAAGAGATGAAATCTTAACATTTGCAACAACATGGATGTAACTCGGAGAGATTAATAAATCAGAAGGAAAAAGACAAGTACTGGATGATTTAATCTTATTGTATAGAGAAATAATACAAAGGAATAGATTAAACCTAAATAAAACCTAAATATACTAAAGGGGCATGAGGGGGAGGGAGGTAGTAAGGAGGGAAGAGGTTATCCAGTGGTGTGCAGTGAAGGACTGGAAATGGTCAGTGTGATAACACACATCTGAAGAGGGGTGAACTTATCCTCCTAAATCATGTGATGTATTGTAAAACAATGCTATCCCAATGGAAAAAAAGGAAAAGAACCTTGTGATAACTGAGTTCTCTCCATTCTTTTTTTTTTTTTTTTTTTATAAATTTTATTGTTATATTCCCCATACAATTGCAGCCCCCCATTCTGACCCCAATCCCTCCCCTCCCGCCCCCGCCCCCCTAAAAGTGTCTCTGGTTCATAGTTTTTTGTTGATTTTGATTTTCACTTTCTTATAGTTATTCATTTTCCTGGTCCCTTATTTAAGTTTTCTAGATTCCTGCTATGAGTGAGACCATCCGGTATTTTTCTTTTTCTTTTTGGCTTATTTCGCTGAGCATGATCCCTTCCAGCGCCATCCATGTTGCAGCAAATTGCATGTGTTTATCTTTTTTGAATGCTGAGTAATATTCCATGGTATATATGTACCACATCTTCTTGATCCAGTCATCTATTTTTGGGCATTTGGGTTGTTTCCAAAGCTTAGCTATTGTAAACAGTGCTGCTATAAACATAGGGGTGCAGGTGTTCTTTGGAATTGATGTTTCTGTGTCCTTTGGGTAAATACCTAGGAGTGGAATTGCTGGGTCATATGGAAGCTCTATGTTTAGTAGGTCCAGAATTCTCCACACAGCTTTCCACAGTGGTTGGACCAGTTTGCACTCCCACCAACAGTGCAGAAGAGTTCCTTTTTCTCCACACCCTCGCCAACATTTGTTGTTGCTAGTTTTTTTAATATGTGCCATTCTCACTGGTGTAAGATGGTATCTCATGGTAGTTTTGATTTGCATTTCCCTGATGACAAGTGATGTTGAACATTTTTTCATATGCCTGTTGGCCATTTGCATTTCCTCTTCAGAGAAGTTTCTTTTAAGCTCTTCTGCCCATTTTTTGACTGGATTATTTTCTTTGTTGTTGTTGAGTCTCATCAGCTCTTTGCAGATTTTTGTGATCAGTCCTTTATCATTAGTGTTGGGTGCAAAAATGTTCTCCCAGTTGGTGGGGTTTCTCTTTGTTTTTGTTATTGTCTCTTTTGCTGTGCAGAAGCTCTTTAATTTGATGTAGTCCCAGCTGTTTATCTTTGCCTTCACTATCACTGCTTTGGGTGATGTGTCTGTAAAGATGTCTTTGATGTGCAAATCACGTAGTGTTTCGCCTATATTTCCTTCTATATATTTTATGGTTTCAGGTCTTATGTCTAGTTCTTTAATCCATTTTGAGTTGATTTTTGTGTATGGTGTGAGGTGGTGGTCAAGCTTCATTCTTTTGCATGTAGCGACCCAGTTTTCCCAGCACCATTTATTGAACAAACTTTCTTTGCTCCAATGCATAGTCTTTGCTCCTTTGTCAAAGATTAGTTGACCATAAATCTGTGGGTTTATTTCTGGATTTTCTATTCGATTCCATTGGTCTGTATGTCTGTTCTTGTTCCAATACCATGCAGTTTTGATGATTATGGCTTTGTAGTATAGTTTGAAGTCTGGGAGTCTGATGCCTCCATTCCCTTCTTTTTTTTTCAGGAGAGCTTTGGCTATTCGGGGTTTTTTGTGATTCCATATGAATTTCATCAATAATTGTTCTATTTCTTTGAAGAATGACATTGAAATTTTGATTGGAATAGCATTGAATCTGTATATTGCTTTTGGAAGGATGGCCATTTTAATAATGTTTATTCTTCCAATCCATGAGCAGGGGATGTCTCTCCATTTCTTTGTGTCTTCTTCTATTTCTTTTAACAGTGTTTTATAGTTTTCTTTGTGTAGGTCCTTTACCTCTTTTGTTAGATTTATTCCCAAATATTTGATTTTTTTTGTTTCAATAACAAAAGGGATGGTCTTTTTGATTTCTTCTTCTTCAGATTTATTGTTTGTGTATAGGAAGGCTACTGACTTTTGCGTGTTGATTTTGTATCCTGCCACTTTACTGAACTGATTGATGAGTTGAATTAGCTTTTCTGTGGAGTTTTTGGGGTTCTCTATGTATAATATCATATCGTCTGCAAATAGTGATAGTTTGACTTCTTCTTTTCCTATTTGGATTCCTTGGATGTCTTTCTCTTGTCTTATTGCCCTGGCTAGGACTTCCAGTATTATATTGAAAAGCAATGGTGAGAGTGGACATCCTTGTCTTGTTCCAGATCTTAATGGAATTGCTTTCAGCTTTTCACCATTGAGAATGATACTGGCTGTTGGCTTGTCATAGATGGCCTTTATGATGTTGAGGTATGTTCCTTGTATCCCAAGAATTTCAAGGGCTTTTATCATGAATGGGTGTTGCACTTTGTCGAAAGCTTTCTCAGCATCTATTGATATTATCATATGGTTTTTATATTTCTTTTTGTTGATGTGTTGGATAACGTTGATTGATTTTCTGATGTTAAACCATCCTTGTGCCCCTGGAATGAATCCAACTTGGTCGTGGTGAATTATCTTATGGATACATTGTTGGATTCTGATAGCTAAAATTTTATTGAGGATTTTTGCATCAGTGTTCATTAGGGAGATTGGCCTATAGTTTTCCTTTTTTGTGTTGTCCTTGTTCGGTTTTGGTATTAGTGTAATGTTGGCTTCATAGAACTTGTTTGGTATTGTCCCTTCCTTCTCAATTTTTTGGAAGAGTTTGTGAAGGATAGGCACTAATTCGTCTCTGAATGTTTGGTAGAATTCATTTGTAAATCCATCAGGTCCTGGGCTTTTGTTTTTGGGGAGGTTTTTGATTACCATTTCAATTTTGCTAATTGTAATTGGTCTGTTTAGGTGTTCTATTTCTTCTTTATATAGCTTTGGGTGATTGTAGAGTTGTAGGAATTTGTCCATCTCCTCTAGATTGTTAAACTTGTTTCCATATAACTGTTCATAGTAGTTACTGATTATTCTTTTGATTTCTGCTGTGTCCGTTGTGATTTCTCCTCTTTCATTGATGATCCTGTTTATTTGTGCTTTCTCCCTTTTTTCCTTTGTGAGCCTGGCTAGGGGTTTGTCTATTTTATTGATTTTTTCAAAGAACCAGCTCTTGGTTTCATTGATCTTTTGGATTGTTTTTTTAGTTTCAATTTCATTTATTTCTGCTTTGGTTTTTATTATTTCTTTTCTTCTACTGGTTTTGGGGTTTTTTTGTTGTTCTTTTTCTAGATCTTTGAGCTTCGAGATTAGGTTGTTTCTTTGCGTTCTTTCTTGTTTCTTGATGTGAGCTTCTATTGCTATATATTTTCCTCTTATTACTGCTTTTGCTGCATCCCATACATTTAGGATATTGGTGTCCTCCTTGTCGTTCAATTCAAAAAATTTTTTAATTTCTTCTTTGATCTCCTCATTAGTCCAATGGTCTTCCAGTAGTGTGGTTTTTAATCTCCATGAGGTAGGAAAGTTCCTTGCCTTCTTTTTATGGTTTATTTCTAGTTTGATGCCTTCATGGTCAGAAAAGATGGTTGATATGATTTCAATCTTGGTGTATCTGTTGATGTTTGTCTTGTGCCCCAGTATGTGATCGATCCTGGAGAATGATCCGTGTGCGCTTGAGAAAAATGTGTACTCCGTTTTTTTGGGGTTTAGTGTTCTATAGATGTCTGTTAAGCCCAATTGCTCTAGGTCTTTATTTAGAGCTTTGGTTTCTTTACTTATTTTTTGTCTTGTTGATCTATCCATTGTTGATAGTGGTGTGTTGAAGTCTCCCACTACGTATGTGTTTTCTCTGATGTCTGTTTTCAGAGAGGACAACAGTTGTCTGATATATTTTGGTGCTCCTTCGTTTGGTGAGTATATGTTAATGAGTGTTATTTCTTCTTGAAGTATTGTCCCCTTGATCATAATGTAGTGACCATTGGGGTCTCTTTTTATCTTTTTGAGTTTGAAATCTGTTTTATCTGATATAAGTATAGCTGTTCCTGCTTTCTTTTTTGGTCCATTTGCTTGTAGGATTGTTTTCCATCCTTTAACTTTGAGCCTATTTTTATCTTTTGTAGCTAAATGTGTTTCCTGGAGACAGCAAAAGGTTGGGTTTTGTTTCTTAATCCAGGCTGCAACTCTGTGTCTTTTTATTGAAGAGTTTAGTCCATTTACATTTAGAGTTAATATTGATATGTTAACATCTGTATTTGCCATTGTGTTTGTCTTTCCTTTGATTTTATTTATTTATTCTTTTAATAACTTTTTTTTTTTTTTGGCCTTCTTTCATTGTTATTCGTCGCTCTGAGGTTCTGGCTTTAGGACTCCTTGTAGTATTTTTTGGAGTGGGGGTTTAGTTGCAATGAAATTCCGGAGTTTCTGTTTGTCTGGGAAGGTCCATATTCTTTCTTCAAAGAGGAAGGAGAGCTTTGCGGGATAGAGTATTCTTGGTTGGCATCTGTTTTCTTGGAGTCTGTTGACTATGTCCCTCCACTCTCTCCTTGCCCGTAGTGTTTCTTCGGAGAAGTCTGATGTCAGCCTGATTGGTTTTCCTTTGAATGTTATCTGTTTCTTCCCTCTTGCCAGCTTCATTATTTTTTCCTTGTCCTGGATTCTTGGGAGCTTTACTATTATGTGTCTTGCTGTATTTTTCCTTTCGTCGTGGAAGTTTGGTGTTCTTCTTGCTTCTTGTATATCAATTTTCAGCTCCTTCTTCACATTTGGGAAGTTCTCTTCAATTATCTCTTTGAATATTTTCTCTGTTCCTACATCTCTCTCCTCTCCTTCTGGTATTCCTATAACTCTTATATTTCCTTTCCTCATGGAGTCAGATAGTTCCCGAAGTCTTTCTTCGTTCTTTTTCCTTCATACTTCTCTTTCCTTTTCTGTTTTGGTTCTTTTTATTTCTGTGTCTTCAAGATTACTTATTCGTTCTTCCATTTCATCTATTCTGCTTTCATTGCTTTTCCCAGAATTCTTTCGTTCTTCCATTAATTCTTTGATCTCCTGCATTTCTTTTACTTCCCTCTTTAGGGACTCAATTTCTTTCTTCTGACCATTGTTTTCCCTCTCTAGGGACTCAATTGCATTCTTCTGATCGTTGATTATTTTTCCCTTATCATTGTTTTCCTTTATGACTTCTGTCAGTTTTTTAATCACGGCAATTTTAAATTCTCTTTCTGGAAGGCTCAGAAATTCTTCCAAGTTATTGTCGTTGCAATCTGGGGGCTGGCTTTCTTTTTGTGGTGTGCTTTTTCTCTGGAGAGTTGCTAGGTTGCGTGTGGTTCTTCTCCTCCCTACTGTCTGTTTTCTAATTTGCCGTATGCGTTGGGACACTGTGTTGTTGGGACTGGCCGGCATCTTGGGTGGGCTTCTCTGTTCCCCTCTGGTTCTTCCAGGAGTCATCTGTCAGTTTCAAGCAGCCTTTACTGGAGAAAGGTCCCTGTTCTAAAATGCCGATGTGGGGACACACTCCCCTGTGCGCCTGGTCTGCCCCGGCGTTGGGTTTCTGCTCCCCTCTGGGCTTGGACTGCAGGCCAGAGGGGGTCTGGCGTGGGCGAACTTCCCCCGCTCACCTCTGGCTCCTGAGGAAGCCTTCTGCAGGTAGTCTTTACTGAAGAAATGTCCCTGTTCTAAAATGGTGATGTGGGACACACTCCCTGCGCTTCTGGTCTCAGGCACACTATTCTGCGCGCCTGGTCTGCCCCGGCTGTGGGTGCTCGCTCTCCCTGTGGGCTCAGACTACTTGTTCAGAAGGGGCCCGGTGTGGGCTAACTCCCCAGCTGGCCACTAGCTCCTTCAGTAGCCTGTGCTGGGGTCAAGTCGCTAGGTGGCGCCAGAGATCTCTCCTAGAGCCCTTGGGGAGCTGATTTTCCACCCCGTGGGACAGGGAGCAGAGCGGGGATGGTAGGGTACACCTCAACGGCTTTGGGGTGCTGTGTCTGCCTTGTGCCCCACCGTCGTGGGGAACCCACGCCCCTAATTTCGTGCCCCGGGTCTCAGTTCCAAAGCCCTCAGTTCCAGGACGCGGGCTGTAGCCCAGATCAGTGGCGCGGGAATGGCGCCTTTTGAATCCCGCTCCCCTGCCTGGGCGCCTTGTTCCTGCTCACTCAGGGAGGGCCTCCGCCCGGGTCTCAGTTCCAAAGCCCTCAGTTCCAGGACGCGGGCTGTAGCCCAGATCAGTGGCGCGGGAATGGCGCCTTTTGAATCCCGCTCCCCTGCCTGGGCACCTTGTTCCTGCTCACTCAGGGAGGGCCTCCTCCCGCAAGCCTAGGTCGCAGGCGCAGGGCCCTGGGCAGCTGCAATCCGAGCGCAGCTTTCGCGCAAGCTTACCAGGCGGCGGGGGCTGTGTGCTGGTGCTGGTCTCCTCCTGGGGGGCGGGGCTCTTTAATGGCGCCTGGAGCTCACCTCCGCGGCGGATCCTGCAGGGTTCGCCTCAGCTCCCGTTCACGGGGTGTGGTGGCTGAAATAGTTCCTTTCCACTCACAGTCCCACTTGCTGCATCCGTTTTTCTTGTTGGGTGTTTTGGTTTGTTGTTTCCCTTGTCTCTGCCGGTCGGAGAGTGCCGCCTCTGTGGGCGGGGGAGGGGAGCAGGGTTCTGCGCTTCCCTCCCTTCTCGTCCTCTTTTATGGCCACTTTCTTCTTCGGGCAGTTTGCTGGAGTCGTCCGTTTATCTTCCGTGTCCCAGTTCTCACTGGGACCTGCCGCTTTTCCTCCCTATTAACTTTTTTTAATGGGAGATCTTACTCGCAGCGTCTCCTCGCTGCCATGTTGCTCCGCCCCTCCTCTCTCCATTCTTTCTCTATAAGTTTCTCTGTATGAGAGAGAAGTTTTGGTTGCCTCTCTTACTCATCCACAATTAAAGACAACTCTCAACTTCAAGTCTTTACTTATTTCAATACTTATTCCTAAACATCCTGCCCTTCTCTCAGGCTAATCCAACTCTAAATTGCATTCAGGATCCACTTCTCATGGACACCCCAACTAGTTACTGCTGCTTATACTGCATTATTTCTCAGAACTGCTGCATATTAGATCTTTTTAAAACATTTTCTCAGTAACTTTGTTCATGCTTCCTTCTTTCAGAGATCTTCTTAAAGTGGGAAGACGATTTTCTGTAAGAGTTTCCACAATGCTGAGTATATAAACCCTTAACAACCATTTTTTGTGTGTGCATCAATTGATTTATTGGCCTCTCAAAACACCTAGTCATGCCAACCAAGTTAAAGTAGTTTATAGTGAAATCCAGGGATAATCCCCAAGCCCATGTTAGAGTATTCAGCCTTATCCCTCAAAAGAAATATTGATAAAATCATGATATTAATTAAATTTCACCTTTCATGAAATGACATGATTGAGACCTAAAAATGAGGCAGAGACAATCCTTCCCTGGAGAGCCCAAACTCATTAGGATGCCAGGAAAGGAGTTGATAGACAAAGCCCTGGTCAACTATGATTGTTCATGGTGCTAAAGTTTTATTTAATGTGCCACTATGATGTTTCAAATCCAGTGGGATCTCTTCTGATAGGAGATATAATTGCCAGTGGGCCAGTTTTGAGGGATACAGACTAAACTGTGCAACACACCCAACATATTTGGAGATTAAGAGGGATCTTTTCATAACCAGGGTGTTAAAATAATCATATTTCAATCAGAAAGGATGATTTTACTCAGGGTATCTATTATTCAGTAGTCACTATTTGGAATAAAAGTTTTATTGGGGCAGAAGAAAAAAAAATTAAGCAATAAATAGAATGTAAGAAACACTGTAGCCTGTGTTGTAAGTTGCTTTATTAGAAAGTCATGACACAGACAAAGACTAATCTTTGGAAAAAATTCTCCCAAGGCTTATAAAAACCATTGCTTTTGATTGACTTCTTTTACTTTTATAGACGCAATATTGAAGGATGAATTATTTATTGAATCTAAGAGACAAAAGACAAATTAATAGTTTCTGAGTATCCTTATTAATTACAAAACAGAACCAAAACCCTAGCTTACTGTACTGTTCATGCCAGAGCAGTGAACTGAACCTTCCTGGGAAAGAAATGCCCATTAATTTTAGTGTAAACATGGGATTCCACTCATTTTTGGAGTTTTACATCAGACAAGAAAAAACATTCATCATTGCTGCTTCTCAATATGACTTTTATTTTGACCTATGTCTCTCAAAGTGACTTAGTGGGTCACTTACTTGAATGAAGAACATATGTACTGAAAGGGATTACTTAGAATGATCAAGAGATGACAATTTAAACCTTATTTTGGTGATCATTTTATTAAAAAAAATTACTTTGTAAAGGCTCACCTGATGACATTAACCCTTCCCCTGCCAATCTGTATTTCAGTATATTCCCTATCCTTCTTCATATCATCAGGCACCTCACTATTCCCTTCTGAAGTTGTTTTATCCTGTGCAATTAAAATAAAAACAGAATTTTAAAACTTACAATTTAGTACTGCTCCTATTGCTGCTTTTCTTATACATCCATAGAACAATAGGATTATGAATCTGAAATATAAATCTTATGTATGCAGTCAGCTGATAATATCTGCTTTACTTCTCCTGGAGATATAATAAGGAACATCAAGTAAAAATTAGTTTTAGAGCAAATCAGAGAATCCAGAAGAAACTTTGAGGATTAATAGAAAAGCCATTCCGCACATTCAAAAGATTTCTTTTAATGAAGGAGACAGAAGGGGATATATCTGAAAATCCTAAGAAGGAAATTTTAGGGAACTATCACTTGGTAAAATAACTCTGTAGGGTAAGTGAAAAAGCATCAGGCTTTTCTGCCCTCCCGCCATTAGGACTGATAATGGATCCTTGTGGTCCTGCACGCATGCCTGATGGCGGACACCTGGAGTAGGGTGTAGGCATGCATAAGTGGATACACCTGTGCTGAGACTAGTCCTATAAGGGCAGCATCACAGGCACACCAGCAGAAGCAGAAAGCAGTGAACCACAAGAGAGCCACCCAAGAACACCAGAGAGCCCAGATAGAGTGAAGACTTGCTGGGGGCTGGGAGGCCTGCCAGCCTCCCGGCTCCCCGGCACCCCTACCTGCTGTCTACCTGGTAAATCACAATAAAAGCTTGTAAAAGCCACTGAGGGCTCCAGGACTCTCTCCTCCTTTACTTGGTCTGCTCGGATCACAGAGATCCTGCACTGTGCCCATTCCTGTTGCTACAAACTCTAAGTCAGGTATTTTATAAACAGTCTCAATTCAAAAAACGTTTTCATCATAACATTTTTATTTCAAGATGAGAAAGATGTTCCCAGAGACAAAAGATACTTCAAAACCAACATAACTGCTAATCAAGGTTCCGACCAAGGGGCTGGATTCAAGCCCCTTCTATCCTACTCCAGAGACTATAGCATTGCCTCAATCCACCGTTCCTTGTTGCATCTCATTGCTATTTGTTTGCACCCCTAACTACCTTCACTTGAAATTATGTATTTTATCAAGACACAGATTAATTGATATATTAACTCTTTCCTTTTCACTGGATACCTGTATGTATAGAATATTTTTAAACTTTTGTGATATGAAAAACGATCAAATTTATCTTATTTTTGCAGTGAAATGATCAGAATGTGTTTGCCACTGCCTTCTCTCTCCACTCAGTGGATATGCTCCAGACATGGAAACCATTCCCTCTGCAGGTGTTCTGCTCTTTATGAATGCTGCTCTGTCATAAAGCTCTTGATATGGTAGTAAAAGGATAGGGTAAGAAGTAAAGGGCAGCATCTCTGCAATTTTTAGCAGGTGCAGGCAATTCCAAACCAATCCTCAAAAATGGAAGCCTTTTCTCCTGTGTCTGCCTTCTACTAAAGGAGGGTGTTCGTGAAAGAGTTCAGAAGTTGAGCAGCATAATGACATCAAGTGAAATGATAATGGCATAAAGGTTAGGAAACAAGCTTCAATAATTAGTTACATAATCTTACAAACTATTTAAACTTGCTGAGCCCTGAGATCAGTTCTGTAGATAAAATTAAGTTCCTTTTAGTCATATAAGTTTTGATCAACATGGAGTCAGCAGATTAACAACAAATTTTGGTCCTTTAGTTTGCCTCTTGGTTGTGTATAGCATGTACTTATATTTACCACTTAGCTGCCAGAGTCTCTAACATTTGAATGGGGATCTTCATGATTGCATCTCATGTGTATACATTTTTTTGTCATCCTACCACCTACCATTCCCCATCTCTCAGTTTTCCTACGAAGACATGAGTAATGATAAATACTGGTTCATTCTGATATGATGTCTATATCCATGAGAATCTTGTTTATCCATCGCTGTCTCTGAGGTCAATACAAATTTCTCATAGAGTGAATTGTGCAAATGCCAGATTATACCAAATTCTCTGAGATTTGCTAAACCCAGAGTTAATTGAAGATTTTACTGTTACCCAAGTTAGCTGACAAAATCTGTGAATACTAAATCTTAATTTTCTATTTTTAATTTTCTCTAGGAAAAAGTTTTCTAGAAAGTGTAGACATCCCTTACCTAAATAATTGTATAACAATATGCATCAGAATTTCTGGTTTCTTCATGCTTTTATAAGTGGCTGTAGGGCAGGATGGGACACAGTGCAGGTTTTCTATGATCCAGCAGACTGGGTAAAGGAGAAGTCAGAGTCCTCAGTGTTTTTTGCAGGTCTTTTATTGGGATTTACCCGGTAGACAGCAGGCAAGGGTGCTGGGGGGCCGGGAGGCTGGCAATCCTCCCAGCCCCCAGCAAATCCCCATTCTATCTGGGCTCTCCGGTGATCTTTGCTTCTGCTTCTGCTTCTCTTTCGGCTTCTGCTGGCATCCCCGTGAGGCTGCCCTTAAAAGCCCAGTCTCAGCCCAGGTGAATCCTACCTACATCTGCCCACACCCTGTTCCAGGTGCCCACCATCAGGCATGCATTCAGGACCGCAAGGATCCATCATCTATCCTGATGGCGGGAGGGCAGAAAAGCCTGACATTTTTTCCTTACCCTACAGTGGCTCACGAGCATCTTTGAAATACCAGCATAATAGTGTAGTGGTGAGCAAAATTGAGATAATATAAAGTGAAAGCATCTTGAAGATTTTATACATTATTATAAATGTAAATGTTGTTATAGTATGTATGAATAGGATTTAGAAAATAGAAATCATCTGTACAAAGCCAATTATAATGATTTTTTTTAAATACTAAAGAAAAGAGAGAGAAGGGTTCATTACAGAAAAATGCTGTATTTTAACCAAACCATGATGCTGACTTCCTAAAAACATGAGAAAATTATATTTCCACTTTTCCTGGTATTTAGGTGGGATATTTAACTCTTCCTCACCAATTAGTTGTGGGTAGAGTGATATAAGCCATTTTAGGAGTAGTCATAAAGGTAATCTCCTAAGTGTTTTTACTTCTTTCATACACCTGTAAACAAAGCATAAATGTCAGGGTCCTCTACACAAGGAAGCCAGAATCCCTGAAATGCAACATGGAGGAACATGCCCTGGAAAACTGTAACAGCAGCATCCATATTGGCTATTACATGCTGAGGATACAAGTGTTTGTTTTTACTCTGATTGGGGCTTATTTGTTATCACTGGATAGCTTATCCTACTTGAAATAATATATTGCTAATCCCATATAACTCCCAAGACTACTTTAGGATTTGTTTTTTAATCTCAGGAGGAAATCATGTTATTTTCCTTCATAGTGGAAAATGCAGTTGTATTATTGACAGCGTCTATTTAGTCTACTCTGCCCCAAGAATACTATACTTAACTTTATGTCTGTTTCTCTCATTCTGTTACCATACAACTTGACATATTCATATGAAAATGTAGAAACAAGTTTAAAGTTCTAAGGTGATTTGACTAGCACAAATCATACTGTAGCAATTATATAATTTTATTCTGAATAAATATCTTCTGTTAATCGGAGATAAATGTTTATAGACTGCTATTTTTTATTGGCTTGTAAGTTTTCAGTGACCTGTATGTCCTTTATATTAATTGAGGTTAAGATAGATTTTTTATGATTATCTTTCATTGTGAATTTTTCAGTCATTTCTTTTGAAGAGTTAGTATAGATTTATTTTTTACACTTTTTAGAAAGCATTTTCAGATTCACAAGACAATTGAGTAGAAAAAGTGCAGTTCTCATTATCTTCTACCATTCCCTACAAGTGCAGTCTCCTCAACTATTAACATCCTACTCCAGTATACATTTGTTAGGATTAATAGACCTATACTGAACCAGCATTATCACCCAAATCCATAATTTACATTAGTGTTCTCTCTTGATATTATAACGTGTATGGCTTTTGAAAAATATGTAATAACATGTATCTTTCCATGAAAGTATCCTGCAGAATAGTTTGTTGCCTTAAAATCCTTTGTGTTCTACCATTTTATCTTCATTCTCTCCTAGCCCCTGGCAATTACTGATCTTCCTGTCTCCATATTTTTACCTTTCCAGCATTTCACTTTTTCTATTCATATAATTGTCATATAATTATAACTATCTGGTATATTTTCTGTCCAGGTGGACTTACTTCACTTAGTATTTCACATTTAAGTTTCCATGTGTAGTCATGCCTTGATATCTGTGTTATTTTTAGTGCTCAATTATTATTCCATTGTCTGTATGCACATCAGTTTATTTATCCATACCCTATTGAAAGATATGAGTTTCTTCCAAGGTTTCACAATTATAAGGTTGCTAGGAACATTCATGTGCAGGTTGTGTAGACATAACTTTTTGACTTGTTAGGATCAACACAAAGGGGTGTGACTGCTATCATAAGAGTATGTTTAGTTCTATAAGAAACTGCCAGACTGTCTTCTAAAGTGTCTATACCATCTTGATTTCTCATTAGTAATACATGAAAATTCCATTGTTCTACATCCTTGCCAACATTTGGTGTTTTAAGCATTTTGGACTTGGACCATTATAGTAAATATGTTCTAGTATCTCATTGCTATTTTAATTTGACATAGGATGTTGGGCATCTTTTCAGATACTCATTTGCCCTTTCTTTATCTTATTTGCTAAGGTGTTTGTCCAGATCTTTTGCTTATTTTTAACAGGGTTATTTGTTTTCTTATTTTTAAAGTGCTCTTTGTACATGTTCATTAATAGTATTTTAGTAGATATGCATTTTGCAAAGTTTGTCCCACTTTGTCTTCTATTCTCTTGACAGTATCTTTGAAGAGCAGTGTTACACATTTCAGTGAAGTCCAACTTAGAACATTTTTCATTATTATACCTTTGTGTATAATATCTAAAAAGTCATTGGCAAACCCAAAATCATTTTTGGTTTGTTTTTCTCCATGTTCTCTTTTAGCTGTTCCAGAGTCTTTTCATTTTATATCTAGGACAGTGATCATTTTGAATTAATATTTACATAAGATATAAAGTCTGTGTCTAGATACCTTTTTTTTGCATGTGACTGTCCAGTTGTCCCAGTGCCATTTGAAATGACCATCTTATCTCTATTGTATTTTTTTCACGTTTCATTATTTTCATGTGGGTCTATTTCTGTGCTCTCTATTCTGTTACATTGACCGCTTATTATGTTCTTTTGGTTAGTCTAGGTTTTGCATATTACAGCTGATTTCTATTACAGATGAAAAAAGGCATCAACATTTGGCAAAGGGAGAGCAAGCTGATTTTCAAGTCTCCCTAAATTTACTCTTTTGAAACCCATATCTGTTTTCCACCCTGGAAAACTTTATTTCAATGGAATGTTCACTAAGTACATAGGACAAAGTAATCCACACTATTTTACCCACTCTTCTAGTGAATAAATGTCACAGTAAACTCTCTTGCAAAAAAATATAATCCTTAAGTCTAGAATTGATTCACAGAAAAGAGCAACCTTTTACATAAATATTATGATTAACTGAAAGTTAAATATGAAGTGGTGAATTGACCAAAGTGCCAGTATGCTAACTTCTCTTGAAAGTTAACACATTTTTATTTTTTAAATTTTTTTAAAAGATTATTTTTATGCATACAAGATCTGGGGTACAGACCAGAGATGTGGGGGTTGAGAGGATCCACCAGAGACAGAGTGGGGAGCAGAACAGGCAGATTGACTGAAGCACACGCTACAGGGAGCAGCAGGCGAGACAGGAGAGGTCCGCCTCACCATGTGGGTTGCCCCCTGGCTGGCTGGGGATTGAATTCGTGCTGCAGAGGCTGTGGATTGCTTCATAGTGTGGTGCTTAATCCCCTGTGCCACCAGGGAGGCCCAAAAGTTAACACATTTTTATAATCCAAACTGAAATATGACCATCTCAACTTCTCCTTTCAAATCTTTTTATAATGTAATCACTGGATGTGCTGAAAGGTTGGTAATGTTTTCTCCCAGATTCAGCATACTTTGGATTGTTTGCAGTATTTGATAGTTGTTATTTCATAAAAATGTTCTTAACATACAAGGTGAAACAGTTTTAAATACATTTTAAATTAATTTGGTTTTTTTATTGAAGTACCATTTAAGAAAAACTTTCACTTTCATTTTGATAGGGAAAAAATGGTGGTGAGGGAGTCCCTGTGAGGTGTTTTTTAATCTAGTTACTTAATTCATAATTTGAACAATTTAGATGGTATAATTTTAATTGTGAACCTAACACCAAGTATGAACCCAGGAGCAAAATCATCTGATAATTATGTATTTGAATAAATGAGGCTGAACGGCTGTGACCATGAGGAGATTCTTCCTCTATTCTAGTCTAAAGGCATTTAAGTAACTAGAAAACCAGATTCTTCAACCTCTTAGATAATGTTTTGTGAGTAATTGGCTGAAATACTGACGGATAGCACTAACAAATGATTTATAAATCTGTAGGGTATCTTACTCTTCAATTGTTATTTTTAGTCAAAACTTTCAAGAAATTGTAATGTATTGTTTTAATTTATATTTATGCAGATTGTTTATGTATGTTTGTGAATAGTTTATCATTATAAAATAATGTTTCTTTGCAAACTCTTTAGGGTCCAATAAACATGAAAACAAAAATTACATTGCAAACAAAAGTAATTCATATATCCCAATACATGGAAGATTAGAAACACAAAATAATTCAGTATTAAGGCATTTATTCTTTAGATTGAAAAAATGGGGGGTCACTGAAGAAAAACCAGTCACAGAACACAGGCAAAGCAAACTTGTAAATCTTGAAGATGGAAAACTCATGGCTAAGTTCCCAAATTGCTCCAGTTCTCTGCTTGTGGAAAAGTTATTTGACAATAGTATAAGGATCTTGAATCCAAGTAAAACACAGCTGTGTTGATGAGATGATAAGTCACGGAAGTGTGTGAGGAAAGTCTAAATCAGTTGGGATCTGCAGTGTAGCAGAGAGGAGAGTTGAGCATGATAATCTCCAGAAATCTGTTTAGATCTCATGTGAGTCCTTAGCTGACAACCAGGCAGCATGTACAGAATGGGGCTACTGAAGGGTGACAATTAATAGTTGAGATTGGAATAGAGGTCTGGTGATGTTGTGGCATGATATTTTTAAACAGAGTGGAAGCATTCTCTAGCACCCCATTAGCACCATAAAATTGAACAGCAGAAATTGTAATACAAGAGGCAAGCACCACACCCTAGAATATGACTTACTTTACAACCATTGTAACTAAATTATAGAAAACAAGTGACTAGTTTTTAAAAATAGACTGAAATATTAGACACTTAACAAAAGGAGACATATGGATGCTGTGCCAAGATGGTTCATATTATTATTTATCTGGGAAGTTCAAATTAAAATATAGTGACTTAACACTAGATACCATTAGAGAGGTTAACATTAGAAATAAAGCTTGGCAATGACAAATTTTTATTAGATTTTGGAGCTACTAGAGCTCTTATATATTGCTGTATTTGTAAAGGTATAAAATTGCCCAATTTAGAAAAGTTTGTAATTCCTTGTAAAATTGCATATACCTTCACCATATGGCTCAGAAAATTTTTCTCTAAGATATTTATCCCCAAAGGAAAATGTTGGTCCACCAACAGTTTACTTGTAAATTTTCATAGTAAATTTATTCATAATATCTGAATCTGGAAGCAAACCAAATACCTACTGATATGTGAATGGGTAATCAATAGCCACACAGTAGAAAATTACCCCACATATAGAGTAACAAACTACAAATGCATCCAGCAGTGGGGTAGAACTCAAAAACATTAAAATCAGTGAGAATAATTCAGTGACAAAAAAAAGCGTTATCTCTTTAGTATCAGATTACTGTTTCAGATTTTATTTGCATATATTGTTTTCCTAATTTAAATGATCAAGATGGATCATTTTCTAACTCTAAGACTCAATAATTCCATGATCATTTTCTAATAATTATAAGCTGGAGTTGGTAATGTTCATCAAGTTACCTAACACCTGACACATTAAGTATACCTTTTCGACAGCACTG
This sequence comes from Talpa europaea, assembly GCF_964194135.1. Classification (NCBI taxonomy): domain Eukaryota; kingdom Metazoa; phylum Chordata; class Mammalia; order Eulipotyphla; family Talpidae; genus Talpa; species Talpa europaea. The sequence goes on along the minus strand of NC_140080.1, from coordinate 76,803,770 downwards.
AAATCGGAAAATTATTACCTTTTTTGAACTTAGGAGACGAATATACATGATACACGAATTGCTCAGTGCTGGGATAACTCACTCAGTCAAGATAATGGAAATAAAGGGAACATTTGACAGGTTTTTAAAAAGCAGTCTTCAGGGGCACTACCCTGTTTATATTCATTTGTGAGGTTCCTTGTGATAATAGCTTCACTTAAAATACTATCAATTGCTTAACAAGGGATTATCACTGAAGTGCAGACAGCTTAAAGTTAAAATAACTCTTTGCAACTATTCTTGAAGTGTTATGTTCATTTTACACAGCTTTTATTGGAGCCTAACTTCAAAGAAACTTAAACATCATAAAAAATCCTAATTTACAGACTCAAAGCATTCATCTCATAGCCTTGAAAAGCTTTTTATTGGAAAACAAAACCATGTTATCTTAAGATGTGATTTTCCATGGCAAATTACTGACACAATAATTGCTGTTCTCATGAATTATCTTATGGTCAGTCATTTCAACCCTATTTTATTTCAAAAATTTGTATGATGAACACAGTGCTTAGCTTGCAAGTGTGATTGGATTAGCTCTCTGCCAGTGAAGTCTCTGAAGACCTCTCATTCTGGCCTCTGTTTCTCTTTTTTCCTATACACACACAAATAAATATACGCACGTGCATGTGTAATCATACACATTCAGACAACTGCATACAAGACTGTACTCCTCTAGAGCTTTATTACTAGAGTTTGCTGAGATTCTTTCTTACATCATTAATTTCCAGCATTATAACAGCTGTGCTCAAGTAGAGAGGGTGTTTAGATGCTGTTTAAGGGAGGCCCGGTTTCCTGCCACAGAGCACATTAGTTTATCATTCTGTTCCTCTATCCAAGTGATGGGTTGCCTGTAGGCGGATAAATGGTTCATATAGTTCTCAATGAACTAATTGCAATACCATCTGTGCAAGACATTGGTGAGTCTTTGCAAGGGATGTCAGCCAGGGAGCCTTCAACTAATCTGGCATTCTTGTAATCAGTTAGGTGTTTCTGAAATGAGTAAAATTATGATGGATTTTCAAGAACTGTAGATGTTTTCTCTTTTTATAAAAGTCAGCTATGTTCATATTATATGCCCCATATTTACATTATTAACCTCCTCTGTCTGTTTATATTGCTTATTCCCAATTATAAAATCTAATGGGAATGCGTGAATATATGTTGAATACTATTACCTGGCATGGTGAATTATAATCATTTAGTTTTTATTCAAATGCTCGTGTTTATCTTACTTTTCCCTTGTTGTTTTGCTTTAAGTAGTGATTTGGAAGCAGAAGATAGAAAGATGCAACTCGGAGAGCAACAAGGTATGTTTGAGAATTATGCAGAAATCACATCCAAAAATTTTACCAGTGATTTGAGTTAAACACAAGGTGAAATTCTAGTTGAAATGCTGACTGAATTTTAATGATATCATTTGGTTCTTAACTTATGTCTCAAGTAGTCACGTTTAGAAAAATGTAAAATATCTTGGGAACGAAAGATGACTACACCTGTCTCCTCGCTTAATTCTGAAACATTTGTCAGTTTTACCTGCATGTGGCATCTCTTTTTGTTATCATCTCATAGTAGTTCAGGTTTCTAGTTCGTTTAGTTTTGCTCAGATTAGAGTTTTAAGAGAGCATCACCAGTGGATTAGGACATTCCAAAATGCATAAATAAGCACTACTTAATTTAAGGTCTCTAACACAATGAAGTTAAAATTAGTCCTACATAAAACCAAAATCACAACCTTTGATATGTTATTATCAGACAATGAGAATATCTTTAAACAGGCATGCCAGCATTAAATTAAAGTGAAAATAAGCCTTCAGAGGACTTTCTTTGATGAAGGGTATACTTATTCTTTTAGTGTTGTTTTTTCTAAAACCATTTTAGAGACATTCTTGGAGATTATCTTTAAAATGACTGTAAGTTGTGTGAGAATATCACTATAATGTGTTTAGATTCTACTTTGTATCAGCCCCAATGAAAATATATATCAGCTTGATTATTATGCATAGGAAGCACTAGTTTTATGTAGGGATGATATAAAAACAAGTGAATAGTCTACAACAAACATTGTAGAAGTCATTCATCCCATCATAAATAATGCTGCATTAAAATTTATAGGCTACTGACAAAAAAATAATTAATCAAAAAATAAATAAGCCCTTTTAAAATTTTGAGATAAATGCCATACAGACAAGTATATCCAGTACACAATAGTTATTAAAGTATAAAACAGGTAGACTTAATTTAGAATAAGGAAAGTGATATTTATATTGTCTGCAAAAGATATTGTAATGTTGGAGGAGACTAGACTAAAAAATAATTCCACTGAAAGGTAAGTCACATAAAAAGTATCCACTTTTCAGAAACTACTGTGTATTCAAGGAACTGAAATGTTTCCTGGGGCTGACATTAAGCCACATGGGAAACATTAATCTTACTCTTGAAAGCAGTTATCTTCCACTAAAGTTTATTAATGAAAGACTTGTATTAGGGGAAAACAAATTCTTGTTGATTGGTAGGTTTAGGTCCACCTAGCAGGGTTTTATTTATCTAATTTTTTATTTCTTATTCCATAGAGGGGGGAGGACTATACTTACTTCTGTGGGTATTGGTCCCAACTGTGGATAGGGTGAATCTTGGTAGGAAGTTTCAGCTTAACATCTGAATTGAGAATGAGGTAGAACAGGTTTGCCACTGAAAGATGTGTATGCTGTACTAAATTAATTATGGGTTTACTAAACAGTGGTAATATGTGGTGTAATTGGTACAATGTGTTTGCCATGTTCTTTGAAAATATTTTGTTCCGTTCTAGTAGGGAAGAAATACATCTAGATGAATAAAACTCATGAGAAGTGATTAATGCAGATAATAAGTAGGTTAGTAACTTGTGAGACATATTAGTCATAAGTAGAATAAATGAAGCACATGTGTTTTGGATATAGATAGAAAGGATGGAACAAGTGCATCTTTTAAATAGAAAATGACAGAAACACCAAAGAAATCTTAAATATAAGGAACAGATCAAGATAGCTTTAGATTAACAATTTTTTCAATCTTCAATAGATATTCACTGATGTGGGGTTCCAGATTTAGCACATAAATATAGAGGGCACTCACTTAGATTTGAATTTCGGATGAACATCCTATAATCTTTTTAAGTATGATCCAGGCAATATTTAGAACACACTTATATTAAAATAATCAAATTTAACTTGGTGCCTGAATTTTATCAAGTGAGTCTATAACTGTGACCCCATTGTGGTCCAAATCTGAATCCATGCACACAAAACCTAGAGCTGCTAGCACATTAGTCAGTGGGCTACCCCTGTGGGGTGTCTTAGATTACCCTGCTCTACTCTGCAGTAGAGCAAGTACGTCTTGTTGGCTCTAGGCCCCTTGCATCTGTGAGCTTCTCTCAATCCTCAGTGCTGGTCCTTGTCACCACACCACCAGTGTGGTAGGCTGAGACAGAGAGGACATATGGCCATTTCATGACAGGGGAGTCAGCCAATATATTAACTCATTAAGACTGCTAGGACAAATTACCACAGGCAGAGTGACTCATACAACAGACATCTATCTCTCTCAGTTCTGAATAGTTGGGAGTCTTCTAAAGAGTTGGTATGTAACTAAAAGCCATTAGATTAATAAAAAGGAAAAAAAAAGATGCCTAGGTTGGCTTGAAGTTCTTTGAAGGACATTGAGTTTAATAACAGTTTAATAAGAAATAAAAATAGTTTAATAAGAAATAAAAAATTAGATAAATAAAACACTGCTAGTTGTACCTAAACCTACCAATCAACATGAATGCAGAACTTTACTACATTAATCAGTAACCATTCAATTCTAATTAATTGTTTGTATATCTGTATGTATGTCTATATATATATATAGACATATCTGTATTTCAGCCTATTTTTTAAAAAATCTGTTCCTTTTCTGTCTAGTTGTCACTGAATATAAATTGTCTCTAATTTTAATTGAACTTCTTTCTCATTGGTCTCAAACATGTTGCATATAACTTCAGTTCATCCTAACATATAAGAGAATTGGCTTAAGGAAGGAATGCCATTGAAAACTTTTTTAGCATGTCCACACTTGAAATTGAAAATAAATTTTCAAAATAGTAGTATATGATAACATTTGGCCCATTGTCTTACAATAAACCAGTTTACCTACTTGGAAGGCAGTATGACTTATTGAACTCAAAAAACGATGAAAACCAGACACTAGCAAGTTGACATTGAAGCTGGCTTGCTGCTTTGTGCAACTCATCTTTGGCACAGTGGCTATTAAAGTACAGTGGATTTGTGCCAGAGCACACCTGTGGTGCAAATGGTAGTCATAAATTACTGCTGGGGTTGGCTAACATTGGTTCTGCAAGTAGAATCTTCAGATGATGTTGGAAAAAGAAAACTTCAGTAAATTATAAATAAAAATATGGGCAGAATTAAGCTCATTATACCAACCATCTTGACATGACAAAGTAGGGACATTACTGTGATGCTATCAGTAAAATTAGTATCTCTGTTGAACTGATATTACTAGTGATATATATTTATACACATATACACATAATTCTATAAAATTACCACTGAAACAATGTAGAAAGTTCCAATTCAGAACAAGGAATCATTTTCCCTGAGACAAATCAAAAATAGGGATAAAACTCCCTATAATACAGCTTACTTTATTTCAAAAAGAATATAGATTTCAGTTCTTATTTTGGTTAGGTCATTGTTTATTCTATGAATTATTTATTCTATAAATGTGTGCTGAATGTCTGTTACGTGTCTGGCATCATTATGTATCCTGGGGAGGAGTTAGGGGATATTTTAGAATATTATAAGCTATGGGGGTAAAAGACTTTTGCTTGTGGCCGCTCCCCGCACCTACCAGTTCTTTAGCATTTAAAGGACTAAAGCCTTCAATCTCAGGAAAAGTTAAGCACACATTTTAGAATGCTTAATACAAGGTTTGACACACAGTGGATGCTCTATCGATAGTGATTTAATCTCTAATTGTTGACCTCCTTTTGGGGATTTAATTATGAATAATACATGATTTTACCTATAAGAAGCTAAGAAAACTGGGTTAAAATAGGAATGTGAACAACTACAATGGAGTGTTATAAAGAATCAATTGTGTTAAAAAATGTTCTTAGCCCTCCCTGGTGGCACAAGGGGTTAAGTCTCAGCACTATGAAGCTATATGTATTCACTGAAGCATGAGTTCAATCCCCAGCAAGGGAGCTAACCCATATGGTGCAGCAGACCTCTCCTGTCTTACCTGCTGCTTCCCTCAGCAGTGCATGTCAGTAGATCTGCCTGTTCTCCCCACTCTGTCTCTGATGAATCCTCTCACCACCCCTGCACCCACACCTGTGGTCTATACCCCAGCTCTTGTATGCATAAATAAATACATCTTTTTTTTTTAAAAAAAAGTTCTTAATGCCAAACAGAGCTATGAGTGTCTGTGTGTATCATGCATACACACACACACACTTTTTTTAATTTTCAGAGTGGATACATAAGAATCATAAAGCATATGTGAATATATGAAAAGGACTAAAATAATTGAAAGATGCAGGAAATGATGGTGATGATAACAAAGAAAATATTGTACTTGGCATTGTGCTACATGTTTTATATTATTTTAAATGTCTTCAAAATAGAAGAATAAAGTTATATTAAGGTTGTCATATAGAGAAATTGAATATTACAAATATAAAATAATTTCGCTCTGATCATATAGCTTGTACCTATAGTAGGTCTTGAACAGCTCAATTTATTTATTTATTTATTTTTACGAAGATTTATTTATTTATTTATACAAGCACTGGGTACAGTCAGAAGCAAGGGAGAGTGAGAGGATTCACCAGAGCCAGAGTGGGGAGAAGAACAGGCAGACTGACGAAATACAATGCTGAGAGGAGCAGCAGGCAGCAGGAGAGGTCTGTGCGCCATGTGGGACCCTTGCTGGTGGCCGGGGATTGAACCGGCACTGCAGAGGCTGCAGGCAGCTTCGCAACCCAGCACTCAACGGCTGTGCCACCGGGGAGGCCCTTGAACAGCTCAATTTAATAAAAATCTTTCATGAACAACTCCAATATTATATTCTTAGTTCAGTATTTATATAATTTTTATTTATTATTTAAAATGAAAAAAGGACTAAGTTTTAATATCTGAAATATATTATTAAATACAGTCCAATGAAACACAGATTTTAACATCATTGTCAATATAAATTTCACTCTAAATTTTGCAAAATATAATTTATTATTCAGCTATAATATAATCTTTCTAATTGTGAAGATATTTATTAAATACAGTGTTGTCATTATGTATGAGACACGTTAAAGAAAATCTAAACACACATACTGATCTTGGAATAACTTAGAAATGACTGAATTCAGTCAGCTAGAGACCTTCCAGCTGTTTTCATATATAAACTAATCTGACTTTCATTTCTTTCCCACTGACTTCCTTCTCTGAGGTGAATTTTTTCATGATATTATATTGTTTTTTCCCTCCTGAGGCACCAAAAATAAATCATTTTTTATACTCCTGGAGCATGCATTTGGAATGGTATTATTTTACATTAGCTTTCATTTTATTAATTTAATTAAATTTAGAGGTTATTGATAACATAACATGTTTTCAATAATATGTATACATAATTTCTATTTATAATGTTTATTAATCAATGTCATATAGATTTTTACTTTATAGAAATGACCCATGTGCTCATAAAATCATCTGCATAAACAAACTCCTAACTATTCACTGCTCTGAGAAATCACTACGGCAAAACATAATTGAAATACACAGATAATCCAAAGGGAAAATGTGCGTACATTTTTAGAAAATTATTATAATAGAAATAAGAAGTAGAATGAGTACAGTGGCAGTGGGATCAAAAGTAAGCACAAATAGAAAAACGTTCTGACTTTGGAACTTACTGCATTTACAGAAAGAGCTGGGTATCTGTATAAGGAAGGAGACTTAGGTAAGTCTCAAATTTTGAACTGAATGGACACTGTGGAATCACTGCAGCATGGAAATAGAAAGGGTGGTAGAGCCCATTTCGCTCCAAGATTCAGACCCAGATGTTTGCTGGTTAAATAACTGGCCTCAAGTTTCCAATTTGTCTGCAGAACAAGAATCAGGATCCTGGAGTAAGAATCCCAAGTTTCCAAACGCCCAGTAAAACATGCCTTCAGGTATCCTTGATTTACAAATAAAAATGGGAGAATCAGCAAGTAGAGGGGAGAGAAAGAGGGAATTGGGAACTGCTGGTTATGATTTTTAATCCAGAACAGATTGTAAGCAGAAAATAGAGGTGAAAGGTATGATGTAATTTGTTCCTAATGTTATTTACTATTATGTTATTTCATTTTGGATACATTGACATATAAAGGTAATAGTTTTGGGCCTCCCTGGTGGCTTAAGACTCAACCTACGAAGCTATACGCTGTAGCACGAGTTCAATCCCTGGCCAGGGAGCAACCCACATGGTGCAGCAGACCTCACCTGACTCTCCCGCTGCTCCCCTCAGCAGTGTATTTCAGTCACTCTGCCTGTTCTGTTCCCCACTCTGTCTCTAGTGTATCCTCTCACCCCCACACCCCTGGCCTGTACCCCAGCTCTTGTATGCATAAATAAATAAATCTTTAAAAAATAAAATAATGGTAATAGTTTCCATTCCCTAAACATTTCATTTTTAAGGAGACTCCCCACAATATCTGAAAAATATTGTGATTATTTGTCCCTCCATGGTTAGTTAAAACTCACTATGACTGTGTTTCCAATATAGAACATAGACATTTGACTGGAATTTAGAAGTCTAACTTCAGTTTTTAGCCTTCCTACTTTGCTGGTTGAAGTGACAATACTGTAGTTTCTGCTGAAGACAACCCAGCAGGATCCACTGAAAGAATAGTTCCAGTCCTCAAGATAGTTGCTTCAGCTACTTATAAGTGTGTAGGTATATCAGGTTATTGAGTAGTAACAATTGAGTAGTAAACAATTCAGCATTGTTTGTACAACAAATGTTTAGAATAATTCCAATATCTTTAAAATAAAAAAAAAAGGATTTAAGAGCTGGTGAACCCAGCTTTTATATGCATAAATAAATAAAATAAATGGCCAGATATGTGGGGGTAGAGGGGTAGTGAGAGGATTCGCCAGAGACAGAGTTGGGAGCAGAACAGGCAGAATGACTGAAATACACTGCTGAATGGTGCAGTGGGTGAGGCAGGCGAGGTCTGCTGTACCATATGGGCTAGCTCCCTGTCTGGGGATCAAAGTTGTGCTACAGAGACTGCAGATAGCTTCATAGTGCTGAGACCCATCCCCTTGTGCCACCAGGGAGTTCCCCTAATTCCAGTATCTTAATGCAGATTTTATTTTACTAATTTTTTTGGTGTACCTAAGCAAGATAATTTCTAAAATTCTTAAGGTAGTGAAATAAGGATTTGTCAACCTTTTAGTTAGCTCTTAGTGATTGAATGACTATACAAGTTATCTGGGAGAGATTGATGGAACCTAGAGAGTGGCTTTCAGGGGCTTGTTCTGGGATTTTGACAATAGCTTTGAGTTCATCTTCTTTATTACTATCTTAGTGGAAATATTTATCAGTTTCAGGAAGTATAAAGTAGAGAGTATGTGAACGAATCAGGATCCTGAAGTATCATAGTCTTGGGTGAAGTAATGAACTAAATGAATGCAGTGCACCAATGTGAGGCCTTGCTCCTGGATCTAAAATACTGTTGTATAGAGCCTCCCTGGTGGTGCAGGCAGTTGAGCGCATCGCTGTGAAGCTGTCCACAGCCTCTGCAGCGCAAGTTCAATCTCTGCCAGCCGTAGAAATACCCACATGGCATGGCAGACCTCTCCTGTCTCGCCTGCTGCTCCCCTCAGCAGTGTATTTCTGTCCGTCTGCCTGTTCTGTTTCCCGCTCTGTCTGGTGAATCCTCTCACCTCCCACACCTCTGGCCTGTACCCCAGTTCTCGTATGCATAAATAAATAAATCTTTAAAAAAGATAACATTTAAAAATAATAAAATACTGTTGTATAAATACACTGTTACCTAGTGGAAATATCAATATAAGGGAAAAATATGACTTAAATGTAATTTGCACTCAAGTAAAATATGCCTGGATTTCTGAAAATGCTAAGGTGTTCTTATATGATCGGGAGAACAAATTGATTTTTCCTGTGACATTATACGAGACTATTTCATTTGGCTTGGGAATCTCAGTAACCTGGAGCTCATTCAGAGGTAATGGCTTAGTGGGTAGTGAAGGTATTGTAGGTTATGTCATATTAGAAATGGTTTATATAAAGGCAAATGCTTAGAAAACATTTTGGAAGGCAGGGATGTATTTCATAACTGGCTGATCATATAATTTATTGTCCAAACCAAGACTCTTTGAGAGTTAATGAGGGCACTATTAATGATTATGCTGGGATAATGAGCATCAACTATGACTATCCTGGGCAAATGAAAGCATATGTTCACCTGATTATAACAATCTTCAAATCTTCAAAAGAATATCTTTTATGTGAATAGAAACATTTAGACTTCATCTGTGGGAGTGATAGGGTCAGTGGACATGACTACAACAAGGCATGCATCTTTTGCTATAATGAGTCGTGATCTAATTCTTTCAGTTGTTGAGGAATGGAATGGGCTGTTTTACAAGGTGGTATGTTTCTCATCACCACTGAGGTAAAAAATTTGTGTAGCTGCCCTCTTGAAATCATGATAATGCACAGGTTAGGTGAATCAGTTTGGACTGATCCATCAAATATTTGTGTATTTAGTCTTGCCAAGTGCTTTGGAGATACTGGTTTCCCATTATATCCAGTTTAATCATCTGTAGGCTGTGATCTGTGCCTTTCACTATTGAAGGCTAGAATCTATGTCTTTGATGACTTCAGGACAGATGTAGTTCTCCGGTTATATCTTGCCTCAGCTCCACAACCCATTCATTTGTGTCAAGACTTTAGAGCCCTCCTTGCCATTCCTCAGAGCAGGACTGCCCTGCTTTTTGTCTCTGGCCTTTCCCTCCACTTTCAGAACCTGCTTTTCTCTTTTCTGGGGGAGTCAAAGTGTGAGCTGCTGCAGCTTCTAATGCTGTTGTCCCATTCACTGTTATGTTCACCTCTATTCCCAAATACCTGTTTATTTTTATTTCTATGAGTCTTGTTTTTTATGGTAAGCTACAGTTGTCTTTTCTTCATGGCAGAGCAATCTCTTAAACTTCAAGGGATGTGAACTTAGGCTCTCTTCATTTCTGACTGTTGTGGCCACCCTTGGGCTTCTAGGGAACAGTGATATTATATTTTTCATTATTTCCATATGAAAAAGGTTTAACACTCTTGCTAAATGTATTTGTATTCCACATTTAGGTCCTAAAATTTTCTAACTCAAGCAAATGTTGGTCTGTTGGTGGAAAAAAAAATTAAATAAGTTTGAAGAAAAATACTGGGGAAAGAAAAATTCAAAAAGGAAACATATTCCCAGTGTTGGACCCTGTGAGTTTCCTTTTTTTTTAAGAGTCCTGAAATCACTTTCATTGATGAGCCAGGAACTTGCACAGCATCCCATGAGGCTCCTGGGTAAGACTTGCATGGAGAATGCAGCTTGTGGTCCTGCACTCTTTTTTTTTTTTAATTTATATATATTTTACATCATTATTCATTTTTAAATGTTTGCCCCCCCCCTCAGAAAACAAAAACAAACAGACAATTATAAACCCTCTGAGTTTCTTACTTCACTCTGTAAGGGCAGGGTCTGGGAAAGTGCAGGAAGCCACTGTTGAGTTTGTGTTAATCTAGCAGTGTAGCTCATTTGTCCCACAGACAAACAACTGAATTCCATATGTGGGCTGCCATTTTCCAGCTATAGGTATGTGAACAAGTGATTTCAGCTCTTTGTCCATCAATGGCCTCATCCGTGAAATGGGAGCTGATAGAAATGGCCACATTGCAGCTTGGCTGTTGTAGGGTAAAGAAGATATCAGGCTTTTCTGCCCTTCCGCCATCAGGATAGATGATGGATTCTTGTCCTGAATGCATGCCTGATGGCGGGCACCTGGAATAGGGTGTGGGCATAGGTAGATGGGATTCAGCTGAGCTAAGACTGTGCTTTTAAGGGCGGCGTCACGGGGACGCCAGCAGCAGCAGCAGCACCAGTAGCAGCAGAAGCAGAAGCAGAAGCCAAAAGAGAAGCCGAGAAGCAGCAGAACGAATACTAGAGAGCCCAGATAGAGTGAAGACTTGCTGGGGGCTGGGAGGCCTGCCATATGCCTGGTGAACCCCAAATAAACAACCTGCAAAACTACTGAGGACTCTGGCTCCTCCTTTACCCGGTCTGCATGGGATCAGGAAACTTGCACAGTGTCCAGTCCTGCCCTTACTATTGGCGTAAGTCGGCAAGATCCATGCAGACGGGTATTGGAGCCCTCCGAAGACCTGGAGGGACTAAGGAGTGAAAGACTGCCTGTGACGACGGTGGAGGCGCCATGGAAGTATAGAAGATGGATACGTCCACAAGCTACAGGATGAGACCTGGCGTGAAGGAGATGCCCAAAAGGACCAGCCAACGACACCGGAAAGGACCAGCCAACGACACCGGAAAGGACCAGCCAATGACCCCTGAGGCAGCAGGCCATTGCTGAAGCAGGGAGAGGCCAGTGGACTTGAACTGTTGGACTGATAGACTGATGAACTGATGATCTTGGACTGACAATCCCGCCAAAAGGCGGAGGACCTTGGCAGGTTACGTTTTTTTTTTTTTTTTTGAGAATCTGGGGGTGGCCAGTGGGCCTTGATGGCCAAAAGCAGCCTGTGCATGCCCAGCAGCCAGGTGGAGGAGAAAAGCCAACTAAGAAGGCAAAAGCTGGTACTGATGCTAAGTTGAGAAGCCCTGAGTGGCTGTTAAGCAGCCTGAGTATGCTGAAGAACTGTGAGTCTCGTAAAATCACCTGTGGGTGATGCCCTGCTCATTCTTGAGTGAGGGTGAGGAGCTGAGGAACCTGTCCTTGGGGGACGGGTGGGGAATGTGGCTTGGGGTGGAGCCCAAGCCACATGTAGAGTTTTGATTCCCGACCCATGTGATTGTGAAGTGGGTTGGCTTGAGTGCAGGGGTCTGTGAGTCGCATGGGTGGCTGTGAAGGCTGAGTGTTGGAGCAACTGCAGACAGAAACCCTGAGGGTTGGCGATTACCCCCAACAGAATAAAATTGCCAATCCCAGAGCTAGTGCATCCTGGGGGTGGATGCTGTGTGTGCCTTGTAGCCGAGACTACAGCCAGAGAAGGCCAGGAAGCCTGACAGCTCCTGGTGTGATATAGTAGATGCCATGAATGATTCCCCTCCCTCGTATGAGCAGTGCCTTCAGCAGCAGATTTGGTGGCTTATCTGCTGGTACCAATAATTGTCTTTTGCACTAGGTTGGTGCCCTGCCTGGACATATTTGTGTTCTGTTGTATTTTGTTATATTGTATTTTGTTATATTTGATGTATTTGCTTTTGTGGGCCATGGCTGCATTGTTTGTTTGCTTAGAAAATTGTATATATGTGTAGACTGTATGGCAGAAAACCCTGAGGGGGTGGACTGTAGGGTAAAGAAAATATCAGGCTTTTCTGCCCTTCCACCATCAGGATAGATGATGGATCCTTGTCCTGAATGCATGCCTGATGGCGGGCACCTGGAATAGGATGTGGGCATAGGTAGATGGGACTCAGCTGAGCTAAGACTGTGCTTTTAAGGGTGGCGTCACGGGGACGCCAGCAGCAACAGAAGAAGCTGAAGCAGAAGCCGAAAGAGAAGCCGAGAAGCAGCAGAACGAACGCTAGAGAGCCCAGATAGAGTGAAGACTTGCTGGGGGCTCGGAGGCCTGCCAGCCTCCCAGGCCCCCAGCCAGCACCCCTGCCTGCCATATGCCTGGTGAACCCCAAATAAACAACCTGCAAAACTACTGAGGACTCTGGCTCCTCCTTTACCCGGTCTGCATGGGATCAGGAAACTTGCACTGTGTCCAGTCCTGCCTTTACAGCTGTATATCCAAGAAAGTGCAATTGATGCTAGCATCTAAAAATGTTCCCACAATTTCTTCTGTCTTCCACTTCCTTACTGTTACATTAAATTTCATTTAAAGGATCATGCTCAGCGAAATAAGCCAAAAAGAAAAGGAAAAATACCGGATGGTCTCACTCATAGCAGGAATCTAGAAAACTTAAATATGGGACCAGGAAAATGAATAACTATAAAAGTGAAAATCAGAATCAACAAAAAACTATGAACCAGAGACACTTTTTGGTGGGTGGGGGGCGGGAGGGGAGGGATTGGGGTCAGAATGGGGGGGTTGCAATTGTATGGGGGAATATAAAAATAAAATTTATTATTTAAAAAAATAAAATAAAATTTAAAAAGATTTAGAATTCTAAAAAAAAAAAAAAAAAAAATACTTTGTCCTCAAAAAAAAAAAATTTCATTTAAAGGGGTTGGATTGTATGTGATGCACTGGTTATAGAAAGACCAAAACATAAAATATTGTTTTTTTAACAGCATATTTTTAAATTATACTAAAAGGAGAGATAAAGATAACTCTAGAATTATCATTTTTGCCATGAGTTGCTCACTTTGTTTTTGAGAGCTGCACTGGGAGTGGAGATCAGCTTAAAGCTAACAAATCTCCATCTTCTCAAAGCCAGGTTTCTGAAAGTCACTTGGGCAGGCCCTCTGGAAACACTGTCTGAAACAGAAATCTGGCTGTGATTTTTTTCCAAGTGTCCCCAGTATGCAAAAATGAAAGCCATAAAGGTTAGCAGATTGGAGAGAAATACAAGCTATCAGGAGGGCCCACCACTTCAAATTCAAAGAGATTAAGATGCTAAAACAAGGTCAAGACAGGGTCAACAAGGAAAGGGCTCTTTGATTAACTTTGTCTCTTTCCAGAGCTAATGAGACACAATAACATGTCTTTTGTAGAGCAAATGTGCACTTAATTTATGCATCTAAGTTAATTCACATATCTAAGGCTCTCTGACATAAGCTCAAATTAATGTATGTATTTCAATACCGCTAGTAAACTTTGGAAAGTATATGAAATGTATTTTAAAATAATGCAAATTGGAGAAAGATTCTTTAAAAATATCTGGAATGCTTCTGAATGCAGAATGAGCATCCTCTGGGAATATTCCAATTTCACCTGCTGTCATGTCTTTCCAAATTGCTTCAGAAATGTCATGCTCGGTTGAGTGCTGTATACACAGGTGGCTCTGTATCAGTGGTGTTTAATGGTGGCACGCTTGGGGAAGAAGTAGAAGGAGTAAAGTACCATTTTAGAATATGTGACTTTTAGTAGAACTACATTAGCAAATGTAAAGCACATTATAATAAAACCTCCATCATCTGGAAAGCTATTGAAGAAGAAGTGTTCCAGCCATCTGAATTTCCTGATCTGTGGATGATTATCCTAAGTTCCCTGCCTGCATTCACACTTGTTGAATGCTTTTTAAAATGTATGCCTGTACTTTCTTGGATTAAGAAGTTTAGAAATAAGAATATTACTGAATGATTGTTGGATGAAGAACCTCATAGATTTTTGTCAAAGATTCAGAGTAGAAAATAGATAAGCTATTATTATTGGATTGCCACAAACATACATCAGAAATAGTATATCAAGCAATGTACCTGAGGTGTCAGCTGTATTTGCAATATTGGTCAGTGTTATCATTTATTATCATCATTGTATTACAGTGAATTCAATTGGCTGAGGGTGTTGGTGAACAGCTTATTTTGCATTCTCCAAATGCATTCACTTGCAAAGTGGAAAATCAATACCGGTGTCAGTGCTCCCATTTTCTTTAGTTGTTCCCAGCTCTATGGCCAGTTGGAAGTTTGGTGACATATATATATATATGCATTGTTGTTATATGAAAATCCATTTTTTAATTCTGTATGGAACCATGGGCATCAAAAAAAAATGTTTCAGAAGTCATAAAACAAAGGGCAAAATAGCCACTAATGAGTAGGAAAATTTGAATCCCAAGTTTTCATCTTCAAAACAAAATTTTTGTTTAAGTCAGTAATTTTCAAACTTGAGTCATGTATGTTAAATAACCGTACATCCCAGTTTACCCAGAAAAAGATCTGATTTATGTCTGGCTTCACCAAGTAATTACTATTTCATTTCTCTTCACTTTCAGAAATATTCCAGTGAGATAATAAATTATATATGTGTACATTATTGAAAGGAAAATCTTATTCCTAGATTCTTAGTGTGCAGAAATGTAGCTGAATAGAAAATATAAATGCTCATAATTCTTATATAAAATTGTCCAAAGGATACCATTTCATTTTTTTTCTTCACAGCTTTGTAATATTCCATTAAATATATGCTCCACTGTTTCTCTGTCTGTACATCTGTTGAAAGGCATCTGGGATGATTACATTATTTGACAATTGTGAAGAGTGCTGCTATGTACATAGGTGTAGGTAGATTTTATTTTTGTATTTTATTTTCATGTTATTTAAATTAATGCCTTATTGCAGCATTGTTGGATTATATGGAATTTCCATTTTTATTTTCTTGAGAAATCGCTATATCATTTTCCACAGGGGATGTACCAGCTTGCATTCCCACCAACAGTAAATAAGAATTATTTTTCGACCACAACCTCACCAATATTTGTTAATTCTGTTCTTTTTTATATGGGCCATTCTCACAGGCTATCTCAGTATGGTTACTGAGATTTTAAAAAATTCTGATTATTTTAAAGCTTTATTTGTTGGGGAAATCATATGTCAGATTTTACTAAGCTCTACCAGGAAGTGATTCTTGAATTTCATTTCAAATAGAGATTATTTGATAACTCTGTAAAGTTTTTCAGTATCACAACTATGTTGAAATCTGCAGTAAGTATTTATGTAGGAAAATTATTTGCTAACATTGTGAGGACAATAACTCTTAAGTATTTTTAGTTTATGGCCAAGAAAGGGTCATAAGTTGATTCACGTTAAAGTGGCTGTGATTTCTTGATCTTTACCTGCATTTCCTATCTCTGTCCTGAACTGTGCCATAATATTCGCTGCAATTCATATTCTTAGTCCAGTGCAACTATCAGATGCTTGATGTACTGTGAGACGATTGTTCTTCCATTTGGTGGAATATTATCTAAGGTCAGATGAAAAAGAACATTAAAACTAAGTGGCTGTATTGGGTTACAAATGTAACCTGACAATGCAAAATATGCTCCTAATATATACTATCATTAGAAATAAAAGCACTCAATTAAACTTTTTAGAGAGATCTCAATAACCTCTCAGAATATGGTTGAGCACCCCCTTGGATACCAGTTGAAAAACAGTCCAACTGGAAACTAGTTATAATTTGCTGATTCTAGTTGTAATTTAGCCTGTAGAAACCAAATTACAGCACATTTCTCTCACATATTAAAATTACCTGCTTTAAAACATTGTTTAAAATGATTTGGACATTAAGTTATAATTCTAAAAAAAAAAGCTTTGAAGGAAATTGTTTTATCCATTCTAAAATAATATGAATTTTGTAGTTAACTGTTATTTAATTCTCTTTTTTATTTTTTATTTTTTTTAATAATTATTTTTATATTCCCCATACAATTGCCACCCCCCATTCTGACCCCAATCCCTCCCCTCCCGTCCCCCACCCCCCAAAAAGTGTCTCTGGTTCAAAGTTTTTTGTTGATTTTGATTTTCACTTTCTTATAGTTATTCATTTTCCTGGTCCCTTATTTAATATTTCTAGATTCCTGCTATGAGTGAGACCATCCGGTATTTTTTCTTTTTCTTTCTGGCTTATTTCGCTGAGCATGATCCCTTCCAGCGCCATCCATGTTGCTGCAAATTGCATGTGTTTATCTTTTTTGAATGCTGAGTAATATTCCATGGTATATATGTACCACATCTTCTTGATCCAGTCATCTATTTTTGGGCATTTGGGCTGTTTCCAAAGCTTAGCTATTGTAAATAGTGCTGCTATAAACATAGGGGTGCAGGTGTTCTTTGGAATTGATGTTTCTGTGTCCTTTGGGTAAATACCTAGGAGTGGAATTGCTGGATCATATGGGAGCTCTATGTTTAGTAGGTCCAGAAATCTCCACACAGCTCTCCATAGGCAGGATACAAAATCAACACGCAAAAGTCAGTAGCCTTCCTATACACAAACAATAAATCTGAAGAAGAAGAAATAAAAAAAAAAATCCCTTTTATTATTGAAACAAGAAAATCAAATATTTGGGAATAAATCTAACAAAAGAGGTAAAGGAACTATACAAAGAAAACTATAAAACACTGTTAAAAGAAATGGAAGAAGACACAAAGAAATGGAAAGACATCCCCTGCTCATGGATTGGAAGAATAAACATTATTAAAATGGCCATCCTACCAAAAGCAATATACAGATTCAATGCTATTCCAATCAAAATTTCAATGTCATTCTTCAAAGAAATAGAACAATTATTGATGAAATTCATATGGAATCACCAAAAACCCTGAATAGCCAAAGCTCTCCTGAAAAAAAAAAAGAAGGGAATGGAGGCATCACACGCCCAGACTTCAAACTCTACTACAAAGCCATAATCATCAAAACTGCATGGTATTGGAACAAGAACAGACATATAGACCAATGGAATCGAATAGAAAATCCAGAAATAAACCCACAGATTTATGGTCAACTTATCTTTGACAAAGGAGCAAAGACTATGCATTGGAGCAAAGAAAGTTTGTTCAATAAATGGTGCTGGGAAAACTGGGTCGCTACATGCAAAAGAATGAAGCTTGACCACTACCTCACACCATACACAAAAATCAACTCAAAATGGATTAAAGAACTAGACATAAGACCTAATTCTCTTTTTTTTTTAATAAGCAAATGAGACTTCGGAAGAATTTAAAAAATTCACGGAACAACTTTAGAGGTATAGCAATGAATTCTTTTTAACAATAGAGGAAAGTAAAAAATGTTGAGTATTGCAGCACAGAGGGCCCAAACATGCCCTGTTCTTTTTCGTTTGTGATACTGCTTTTGATGTGTCATATTTTGTGGTGTCAAGTACACCATGCAGTGCAAGAAAAGATGTGATCAAGAAAATCCAGTTTGAAATGTCCACAAATTGAATTACCAGCTAAAATTTTTCAAATGAATCTCACTCCCTTTTACTTTTTCCTTCCCATACATTTTACTTATTTGCCTTTTTGGTGGTATGTCATGCTTTGAATTATTTATAGAATTTCTGTTTCACTCCAATAAATACTCATAGAATTCTCAATTCTCTTCTATTCTGACTTGTTGGGATTTAGAGTGGAATATGACGTAATATAGTCAGTTCTCTTATTTATAATCTAGTTATAACCATAATGTCTTCCTCAAACTAAAATTGGAGTATCAATTTAGAGTAAAAGGATTGTAGGTACTCCTGAGTTGAACACAGCTTGGTTTAAAATTATTTTGAATATACTTTAAAACAAAGAGGAAAACATAATTTAAGCATGGAAAAATTTCTGCTGTACACTTTGAGAAATAAAATTATGAAGTGTTCCTAAGAAACAATACAGGAGCGCAAGGGGTTAAGACTTAACACTATGAAGCTATTGGCAGCTACTGCAACACAAGCTCAGTCCCCAGCCAGGGAGCTAACCCATATGGTGCAGCGGACCTCTCCTGTCTTACCAACTGCTCCTCTCAGCTGTGTATTTCAGTAGATCTGCCTGTTTTGCTCCCCATTCTGTCTTTGGTGAATTCTCTCACCCCCCTGCACCTCTGTTCTACATCTCAGCTCTTATATTTATAAATAAATAAAATAAATCTTTATATAAAAAAAGAAGCAATACAGACTGAAAAATATAAACTCCACTGTTTAGGTCATCTGAATAACTTCTTTAGGGAAGTGTCTGTTGAGATACGTTGTCCATTTTTTTTATCTTTTTAATTTTTTTTTGTTTATTTTCTTACATTAGGGTTCATTTTTGTATAATAATATCATTTCTCCTCTCAGATGTAGTCCCATAACTTTCCCATCACCACTGCACCCGTGACCCATCACCGTAGTCCTTTGTGCTCTTCCCTTCCCTATTTTGACCACTCTCCTTTCCTCTCCCCTTGCTTTATGCCTCAGATCTTATGGTTTGCCAAGTTTTGTCTTTTTCCTGATCCCTTGTTCAGTTTCCCTATATTCCACCTATAAGTGAAACCATCAGATAGTTTTCTTTTTCCTTCTGACTTATTTCACTTAGCATAATCCCTTCCAGCTCCTCCCATGTTCCTGCAAATGGTATGAGTTTATCTTTTTTAATCACTAATTAGTATTCTTACTGTTCTTGCTCTTGGTATTTGTCTTATATTGTAGAAGAACTCCTTTTAACATTACTTGAAGAGCACGTTTGGTGTTGGCAAACTCCATTAGCTTCTCATTGTCTAAGAGAACCCTTATTACTCTTTCTTGCATAATTGATAACTTTGCAGGATAGAAAATTCTTGGTTGGCAATTCTTCCATAACTATGAATATGTCCTTCTACTTTTTTCTTCTTGTCTGAAGAGTGTCTGACCTAAATCCAGGGAAATCCTAATTTGGGGGCCCTTTTAAGTTATATTTTTTCCTTGATTCCTGCAAAAATTTTTTGTCTTTGATTTTTAGTAGTTTGGCAGTGATGTCTGGGTGTATATATATATATATATATATATATATATATATCTTTTTTTTCCATTTAAGAATTTAGATGTTCTCTGTGCTTGCTAGACTTCCATATTTAATTCATTCAGTAGGTTTGGGAAGTTCTCATTTTTTTAAATAGGGTTTCTATGCCTATATCTCTTTCTCCCCCTTCTGGGAGCCTGATTATTCCTTGGTTTCCTCTTCTAACTGAGTTTGATGTTTCTCTTAGAGTGAATGTTAAAGGAACGTGTATCTTAAAGATATTAAATCAATTAGTTCATGTTTATGCACCCTGCTGTTTAACTGTTCAGTATTTTTTACATGCCCAACAGCTGTGCATGAACTTTCCAATTTCTCCAAATCCTAGCACTTTCTCTTAATGCTAACACTTATTTTCTGTCTTTTGACTATAGTCATCCTAGTGAATGTACATTGGTATCTCATTGTGGTTTTAGTTTGATTCTCTTATGACTAATGATGATGAACATCTCTTCATAGGCTTATTAGCAATTTATATATATTTTTTGACAAATGAATTTTCAGATCCACTGTCCTTTTTAAATTGTATTTTCTTTTTATTGAGATGTAAATCTTTTTATATATTCTAAATACATGTCTCTTATCAGATATATAATTTTCCAATATTTCTCCCATTCTGTGAGTTGTCTTCTCAAATCATTGATAATGTTTATTAAACATGAAAATTTTTATGAAGTTCAACTTAATCTCTCATTGTTGATGATGTCTCTAGTTTTGGTGTTGTGTGTAAATACAAATCCAAGATCATAAGAATTTACTCCTAAGTTTTCTTATAAAGCTTTTTATATTTTTCACTATTATATTTATTTTTTAATCTATTTTTTGAGATAATATTTATATCTGGTATGAGATAGGAATTCAACTGTTTTTTTGCATGTGGATATCAAGTTGTTTAAGTACCATTTATAATTGAAAAAGACTAAATTTACCTCCCCCCATTGAATTATTTTGGCATCCTTGACATATAATAAATATCCATAATGGGAGGGTTTATTTTTAAATTCTCATGTATGTTTCATTGGTTTATTTGTCAGGGTATGCCAGTACTTGATTACTATTGCTTTGTAGGAATTTGATTCTTTTTTTTTTTTTAAGATTTATTTATTTCTTTATACAAGCACTGGGTACAGTCAGAAGTACAGGAGGGTGAGAGAATCCACCAGAGCCAGAGCGGGGAAGAGAACAGGCAGAATGACGGAAGTACACTGCTGAGGGGAGCAGCGAGTGGCAGGAGAGGTCTGCGTACCATGTGGGACCCTCACTGGCTGCTGGGGATTGTACCGGTGCTGCAGAGGCTGCGGGTAGCCTCGCAGCCCAGCGCTCAACCGCTGCACCACCAGGGAGGCCCAGGAATTTGATTCTTGAACATGCTTGGATTAGGGACAATTTGATATAGTTCACATAAGGGACTGAATTAATTACATACTAATACTATTTTGAGAAATGTGATCTTACATTTAATCTAAGGATGCTGGCCTTTAGAGTCCCCCAATGATATGTTGGGTGTTTAAGTTGGCTCTTCCTCTTTGCAGAGACTACTAGTCATCTCAGTTATCCTATCAAATTGTTTAAAGTTCTGTTCAGCTGCTGACACACTGCTTTTGAATTAGAAATGCTGTAAGAAATATATAATACCACATGCCAGACTCATCTATCTATACTTCCCTTCTGTCAAAGAGCTTAGTCTTTCATTTTGGAAGATTTTTTTCAAAATATTTTATCCAGCTCATCTAGTTCTTCTGTGTGGGCATCAGTCATATATGAGCTTCCACCAAAACCAATAGTAGAGGTCAAAATTCATTTTAATACATTAATAGAATTACCAATCATTGACAAATAATTAACAGATTCAAAGTTTTAAAGAAATTATGTATATATATATATATGCCTGTCATAGAAATAGTTTCAAAATCTAAAAAGAAAAAAATGTTGAGTTATATAAGGATGTCTTTCTCAAGAATGTAGAAACTGAGTTGATCCTGAAAGAAAAGTATAATTCTCAATAGGGAAAGAGCTACATGGAACCAATTATTCAGTAATAACTCTTTGATAAACAGCTGGATAAAATGAAATGTCAAAGAACAGAGCAGGAGAAAAGTATACCTAGTAGAAAAAATTCTGATTCATATTATAAATCCTTCAATTATTCTACTATTGCAATTAAATAAAATGCTTTACATCAATTACGTCCTGTGAATTTTGTTATTGGAATTGCTAATGAAAACTACACAAATAAAATGTATCAATTGGAGAGGAAAGAAATTCAGCAGCACAAAATAAGAAGAGTATTAATAATAACCTTTCAATCAGTAAATGATGTTAAATAAATTAATGCAAATAAAGCTCCCTAAGATGCCTTGATAGAAACATCTTTGAAGTGTTATCAACCTATTATTATTATTTATTAAAAGAAATCTTATTTAATTCATTGTGCTCTCCTTTGGAAGTGGTATATATTATAATATAAACAGGAGGGGTTAGTGATTTATAATACAGTGTTCTTTTTCATAAGAACAATTGCAATGTTCTTTGGATGAATTCCTTGCAAACCACAGAGCATTGTTCTTTTCTTACTAAGCCTTTGTAAGAGAACTTGAATCACTCTATATTCCACTGAGTTTGACAAGTGTTTCTCACCCCTTGCCCAATGCCAGTGTAAGTCATTACAAAGCAAAGCCATGCTTTCTTCAAACACTTCAGGAATCAATTCCTCTCTGTTCTGAATGGTTGAAAAGAGGAAGCAAAGTGAGGAGAACAATGAAGAAAATAAAAAAAAAACTACTGAAATACTTATGGAACCTGTTCGGGCCACAGCTGCAGAAGCAGTGGTTGTTGTAATTCACAGTGTACTACCGAATTTAATGTTGGGTTTACATGTCTTAGGTTTTGCTCAGGATATCACATTTACTTTTAAAATTAGTTATGGTTCTAGGCCTCCCTGGTGGCACAGGCGGTTGAGCGCCGCGCTGTGAAGCTGTCCGTAGCCATTGCAGTGCTGGTTTGATCCCAGCTGGCAGGCGAGGGTCCCACATGGTGCAGCAGGCCTCTCCTGTTGCTCCCGCTGCTCCCCTCAGGAGTGTACTTCAATCAATCTGCCTGTTCTGCTCTCCACTGTGTCTCTAGTGAATCCTCCCACTCTCCCACACATGTTGCCTGTGCCCTGGTTCTTGTATAAATAAATAAATAAACCTTTAAAAAAATAGTTATGGTTATTTGCCAAGTAAGACAAAATTTACATTATTAAAATTTTTTCAGAATATCTAGATTAAACTAGAATTTCAGAATGATCCAAGAATTGTTAAGGAGCAAATTCAACATAATAGCACCCAAAATGAGGACAAGCCAGTGTCAGACTTTCCCTTTTTTCATTAGGTATGCCTACATTTTCTTTGTCTCCTTATCATTCACTTATCATTCTTCTTATCATTCACAAGAAGGTTGACTGCCAGGAACAATTTTCTTAAACCTGGAAAAAAATTTTACTGTCTCATACTAAAACAGCATAACATTTTATATATATATATATATATATATATATATATACACACACACACACAAAATATTCAACATAATATATTACTATAATATATATTTATATACAATATAAATATAGCATATTTATATTGACATATAGAAAATATTAAATATATATTAATATAAACATATGTATTTTTTCTTTTGTCACTTCTGAACTTTCTTGTATGGACTTTCTTGGACTTTCTGGACTTTCTTGCATGGACTTTCTTTTTTTTTTTTTTAACAATTATTCTTTCTTCTTTCTCTCTATGCTATGCACACTAATTTTTTAATAATTCTTTTTCTTTCTTTTTTTTTTAAGATTTATTTATTTATTTATTTATACAAGCACTGGGTACAGTCAGAAGCACAGGAGGGTGAGAGAATTCACCAGAGCCAGAGCGGGGAGCAGAGCAGGCAGAAGGACCGAAGTACACTGCTGAGGGGAGCAGCGGGCGGCAGGAGAGGTCTGCGCACCATGCGGGACCCTCCTCTGGTGGCCGGGGAGCAGACGGGGATTGAACCATCGTTGCAGAGGCCATGGGCAGCTTCGCAACCCAGCGCTCAACCGCTGCGCCACCGGAGAGGCCCACATGGACTTTCTTGTATGTGTGCAAATTCATACCAGTAAGAAAATATATGTTCTGATTAGGAGAAACATTCAGACTACTTTTTACTAAATTAAAGAGTTGGAGAATGATCCTGACTGCTTGAAATATGTTATCAAGTTATGGAAGTTTTTATTTTGTTTGCCTCAGCTCTAAAATTAATATATGAATGTAGAAAGCAGGTTATTTAGACAAAATATGAGAAACCCCAGTGTGGGAGATTACAGTGATGGCCCTAAATCTATACCTATTTCCTTTGCCTTGTGACTTTGCAACTTCCTCCTATCATTAGCAGTCTATTGCATGCCTCAACACTGGTATCAACCGGGTGATTTATTTTGGCTAATCGGAAGTGGCAGACATGACCCAAGCAAATGTTTGAAGTGAACATGTGCATTTGGGCTTTTCCTTTTGTATCTCTGTTGTCACCATCACCATGACAACATGCTCAGGCTGTGATTCTAGAGAGAGATGTTAGGGTTGTGTATTGAAGCTGATTCATCCAGGTGTGTATGACTTCAGCGCTAACATTCAAGAATTTGATGAGTGAGTTTTTCAACCAATGATATCTTGAAATTGGCCATGGTAGGAGTTTTATTATTTATTTAGTTAAAATGTATTTATTTATGCATGCAAGAACTGGGGTATAAGCCAGAGGTGGGATGTGGTGGGAGGATTCACCAGAGACAGATGGGGAGTAGAACAGGTAGATATACTGAAATACACCACTGAGGAGACCAGTGGGTGAGATAGGAGAGGTCTGCTGCACTATGTGGGTAGCTCCCTGGATAGGGATAGAACTTATGCTGCAGAGCCTGCGGATATCTTCATAGTGTTGAGACTTAACACTTTGCACCACCAGGGACACCCTGGTGAGAGTTTTATACCACAGAAATGAGGAAATGTTTTAATCAGGGCCTCTCTCTCTCTCTCTCTCTCTCTCTCTCTCTCTCTCTCTCTCTCAAATAGAGCAAAATCATCCCATTTTCCCCAGTCCCATACATATGACCAAACCCAGCCAAGATCAACCAGTTTGCTTACTCAGTTCTCACTGAACCCCAGATATGTAAGCAATAAATTTTGTGACATTTCACCTTTATTATGGCAACATGCAACTGATAACACAAAGAGATTTTTAAACATGTAAGTATTCACATGATGTTTTGATGCTTCTTACGACAGGTAAAACAAAGTACAAAATAATTATTTCATAAATTTTTAAGGGAGAAATTTGATATTTATTGAGTACTTACACTGTTCCAAAAAATACATTTAATACATATAGCAAATTGTTAATATTATTTACCATGGACAGCAAAAAACAAAACAAAACTTTTTTTTCCCAAAGATTTATTTATTTATCCAAACAAGGACTGGGGTATAGGCCAGAGGCATGGGAGTGTGAGAGGATTCGCCAGAGACAGAGCGGGGAACAGAACAGGCAGATTGT
This sequence comes from Talpa europaea, assembly GCF_964194135.1. Lineage (NCBI taxonomy): Eukaryota > Metazoa > Chordata > Mammalia > Eulipotyphla > Talpidae > Talpa > Talpa europaea. The sequence continues at coordinate 76,778,418 of NC_140080.1, read as the reverse complement.
CTGAAATACACTGCTGAGGGGAGCAGCATGCGTGACAGGAGAGGTCTGCCGCACCATGTGGGACCCTCGCAGACCGGCTGGGATCGAACAGGCTCTGCAGGCTACAGACAGCTTCACAGCGCAGCGCTCAACTGCCTGCGCCACCAGGGGAGGCCCAGGAAGATATAATTCTCAAAGTGTACTGCAACAAGACTTTCATATTGTTTGCTCTTATTTGAATGTGACATTGATTCTTCATTAATGAGACATACAGCATCTCCTCTTGATTCTAGGAAATTTGATGATTATAGTAGAAATGATGTTATGTGACTTTCAAGACTGAGTCACAAAAAGCCTATATTTCCACCTGGTTCAATTGAGATGCTCTCTCACAGGAATGAGCTTGAGGTGTGGGCCACATGTATGTCTTCCATCCAAAATTTTCAACCAAGGTATTATTTGACAGCCAACATTAAAAATTGTCAGAGATGTGAATGAGGTATGATACCAGTCTCAGCCATAGTAAGGGAAAACAAACCCTTAAAATCTATATTGCCTTTAGAGTCACCTTGAAACCAGTATTCAAATATGGGAAATTATTTGTAATTTTCTTATATTTTCAAATCCCGAAGATTTCTGTCCTAGAGAAATTAAGTTGTGATAAAGAGATAAATTTGAAGTGAATTTATCTCAAATAATAATGTGTAATGGGAAAGATTAATTCTAGTTCCTTTGGTCTCCTTGCAGAAATGGAAAGCATAAGAAGATCTATAATCCAACTGTACCTCAAGACCTCCAAAATACATGGTAACCTACAAACCTGTAAGTACACCTATTATTGAAAGTGATCATCTACTTCAAATTCAGATTTTCCTGTCTTCTCTACTTTACGTGTTTACTAGTCTCTTTCCCTCCCTGACTGGAATGTATTGCTTTCTACTTGGTTTCTCATGATATTGTGTCTTCTGATCGAAGTGCCACATGTACTCAGCACATTCTGTGTATTATCTCATTTAAAGTCCATGGCCATTTAATGAAAGCATTGCCCCTCTATTTTAAAGAAGAGGTTAGTGACTCCCCAGTGGTTATTCTTGAGTCCTCCTCTGACTGGCTCAAAATTGGAGCTTAGGTCTACTCTATCATTCTTTTGGCTTTCATTTCCTAATAGTTGTACAAAATGATCTACAGGCCTTTAGTTTCATCACACACAATTTCTCAGAATATTCACATCAGATGAAATTTATGATCTTTTGAGCATATCAAAACCATCACTAGTTTCTCTTAAACCCCAAGACAGAAAACAAAAAAAAATTAACTTGATTTTAGGAACTCCTTTATTTAACCCTTGGTTTCCCCATTAACTTTTTCTCTTAGTGATTATTTCTCCTATCCTATACAATGTGATTTCTTCTAGTGTTCTGAAACCATTGGATGTGTTCCTGCTTCCATGTTTTTGTATATTATATCATGGTACTGTATCTACATTTTTTATTATCCATTAATACATATGTAGTTATTTATAGGTTAAAGACATACATCTTTCTACATATGATATATATATAGATAGATATAGATATCAATAGATGTAACTCTCACACAGCTAATGTCTCCTTCTACATATTTATCCTCGATATATACAGTCATAGAGAGACATAAATAGATACAGATATAGAAGGAAGGTGGGAGAGGGGGAGATTCTTGATCAACTGTGCATTTTAGATATTATAAGTTATACTTCAAAAAATGAAAAAACAGCCAAATAAAAAACACTGCTATAGTTTATACTTCTTTGTCTCTTTCATTGTGCTATGGCTGATTTACCAAAATTATAGATATGGTGATAAAAATGTTGCAATATATCCAGTCATTTCTACATATTCCTTGGATATTTCTCTTAAAATGTAATAAAAGAACTGCCAAGGAATCATCTCCTTCACTCTTTAGAATATGCCACATTCTACAAACATTCCATTAAAATGAGAGCTCAATTGGGAGAATCTCAAAAACTGAGCTTCTCATTACAAGGAAAAGGAAAGGTTATCAAGCACTTTCTCAATCCTGACTCTTGAACAACTTCAACTTTCCACACCACAGTCTTTAACCCTTAAAGGAGGAGACAACTGTAAAATGTCCTAAGGTTTTTTGAAGCCTTGGAATAGAGTCAATAGAGAAGTAAAAATATTAACAGGTGGTAACTTGGAAATAATGTGGTATTAAAATGAGATATAATAGGCAGTTGTACTACTAATAATGTTCTGACGTGGAATTCTTAATGCCAGATGTAGTGATAGTCTTTTCTTATCTCACTTTATATTACATTATTTTCTTTGTGAAATGGTTTTATTATTTTTCATACATTAAGTTCAAACCAGTAACCATATTTCAAGCCTTATCATTCTGAAAAGCAATCTTCAGTGCATTTCACATGATATTAAGACACCACACAGGAGTTATACTGATTTCAATAGTAATGGATTGCCTGAGATAGTCTCTTTTACTACTGTTGAAAAATAAAATTTGGATATAAAATATGAATTCTGACTAAGCTTCCCAGCACTCAGTACCTTTATGGTTAAGGATGTGATGTTGCTCACAGCTCTTCAGAACACCTTATTGTTCTCTGTTACAATCCCACTGCCATCTAATCTATTGCTTAACTATGCTAAACATATTTAGAAGGAAATATAAAGACTTGTTAGATTTTTTGGATATTCTAACTCCAAGTATCCAATGTTACTAGATTTCTGCTTCTTATAGGACAATGGCAGTTGATATTGTAAAGTTAATTTTCTCTTCTATGACCCTCATCTGTAATTATGTCAAGTAAAAATAAATCTGGAATTAGGTAAGGAGAAACTTTTTTGAAAATATATTCTTGTAGTTGGGCTCTAGTCTCAGGAGTTGCAAGAATACAGAAATCAAACAGGAATAATAATAATAAAAAAAAGTTTTCTTGTAGCAAAGGGCCAGCAGGGCTAACAGGAAGCTTTGAGGGGAATTGGACGAGCTAATGAAGGTGAAACGAGAGCATGATCAAGCTGGCCTAAATGGAAATATTTTTAACTGTAGTCTACTGGTTCTCAAGATGAGCTATTAGAGGGAATGTCATGAACTTCTGTGTTTGCTTAGTCTCTGGGATGAAACCAAATTTCAAGGAGTCTGTGGGGAGGAGAGAAGTTTGACTCAAGTTTAGTCAAGTTAAATGAGTGGGTAGTGATGGACAGTTGTGAACATGTAGTCGACAATCTGCAGAAAATCCTATTTTTTAAGTAAAATGAAACCAACACATAACATTTGTGTGCCTGCCATATACAGGGCACTGTGTACTGTGGATAGCTCCTGACTTGGAAGTAATCTCATGGACCATGACTCACTCTCCTTGGAGTACATTGTTGTGAAATTTGTGTTCTACTGTACCTTCATTGTACCTATTTCCTGCCACTCAGGATGATTTAGTGAATGAGCGATGAAAAAGCAATGGAAATAGTTAAATCTGTGGGTTCCCAAAAGTGCCCACAAGCAGTTGTAAGCATATTGTGCCAATCAGTACATTTTTCTTGAGTGAATTTATAAATAAGTTCATTTATGCAATTATTTGCCATGGTGTATGTGTGTGCATGTGAGAGAGCGATGGTGTGTGTGTTCTATCTACTGATAATGTTTAAAAGAGGCAAAAAAAGCAAAGTGCACATTCTGGTCCAGGCGTATGGTCTTTGGTTGCACTGAGTACCTTTTTTTTAGAAAATAAATTGAGGGCTCCCTAAGTAGACCTACCCACTGAATTCACATGTGTGCTACCAAGACTAACAGGAAAATGCATCAAGCAAGAAGCTGGTTATCCACTTTCTTCTTAGAACTGTCTGTAATTATGTAGATGGTAGTATGCAAATATTTAAACCTTTTGAACCTCGCTGTAAATATCTTCAAGTTGAGGGTATTTGATAAATTCAAACTGTGATCATCACTGTGATCATTTTAAAGTTGCATAGTAAATCACACTTAAATTCATAGAATTTGAGAAAAGCTGAGGAGAAGCGTTGATTTGATTGGGAGAACATAGATTCCAAATAGTGTATATGATTAATTATCAAGTAAAAGCTACATATATCTAAGTTATGACAATCCATAGAAGAGTGAAAACATTTCCAAAATAAATGAGAAAAAATGTAAAAACATATTCAAATTTTCAGTTTAGCTTTTTTAGTCACTCAATAAATTTTTATTGAATTACGACTGAGTTGCTTCCATGAAATGAGATTATTCTCTACTCCGCAAATTTTTTATCTTTTTATTTTTCATCTTTGTTCACATACATTTCTTACATCACCTCTTATCATCCAATGTACCATCAAAACCGAAATCAAATATCATTTTTTTCTGTAAGTTCTATTACATATAACCTAATCAGAACTAATCCATTCATCTTTTTTTAAAAGTAGATTTTTTTAATTAACAAAGAAATAAAGGATGACTCTACACAATTAAAATATGCTGAGATATAAGTCATTTCAGCAATGCAAAATGGTATATCACTTAGAAAAGTTCATCAGTTTCTCAGAAAGTTAAATACATCTACTCTATAATCCAACCATTTTACTCCCAGGTAACTATCTAAGAGAAATGAAAACATATATGAACATTTACACCTGTAAATAAATTTCATAGCCCTAATATTAATAATAACACTGACCTGCTAACAACTGAGTGTCCATTTACTGTTAAATGGATCAATAAAATGTAGGTGTATCTGTTTAGTGGAATACTAACTAGCAATAAAATAAGTAAACTACTGATACACAACAATAATATAGTTATCAAAAACAGCATACTAAAAGAAAAATGCCAGACACAAATGATGTAATACCTTAACTGAGGGACTTACAAATAAGAGATAGTTATTTATTATGGTTCTTAGTGGGGGGAGGTTGGAAATTCCAAGATCATGTGCCAGCTGAGTAGCTTTGCTGTGAATTATTTGCTGCAAACTTTCTCACTGAGTAACTAATTCCCGTAAACCAATAAGGGGGGTGCAATTGTATGGGGAATATAACCAAGAAGAAAATGAATACATTGTGCAAAAATGAAAAATGATGTAAAATATATTAAAAATATAATATATATATAAAGTAAAATCAGTGAAAATAATAGGACCTAAAATTTAAATGGACTTAGTGAAACATGTTTTCTTTTTTGCTACTTACTCTTTCTTTGTTAAAGGTGGTTATCTTTTTCCAAATACTTGGATATCTATTTGTAACTGGGCTTTGTGGTTACAGTGGGAAAACCTGCAATATTATTTAGTAGACCAAGGCTGCTGATATTTCTTATCATAATATGTGGTGTATGTACTGCTAATACATATATGGACCACATTTAAATGTTCCATTACATGACCAGTCCTTTTATTTCATCTAATCATTTAACTCAGATTCTGTGTCAAATACCAAAATTCTCTCTGCATCTTGTTCTCCACTATCAAATAACAAAACATTTTCAACATTTTTCAACGAAATTAATACTCATTAGGAATAACATATCCCATTTCTTTTCGGGAGGGAGGAAGAGGAGGAAATTAAGCAGCCTTATTTGCTGTATTTGGAAGCTAGTATATCAGAAAAAGAGCACAAAACTGGTGACTTCTGTGTTTAGAGAAAATTTAAATGGAACCACTTATGAAAATATGTTCTCAAGTTAATCCATATGTTTACTTATAAGAACTAGTTCCCCTTGTATGTACAGATGAAGTTTTAATCATTATTAATATGTTTTATTTATTAACAGGGTGATATAGTGTCTATTAAATATGATTTGTGGGTAATAATCACATCAACTTTCACAACCTAAGAAAATGAAAAATGAAACTTGATAACATTTTGAGTTACCACCCTAAAAAAAATGTTGCTTAATAATTATTATTGGACAGACCTTCTTAGCATTTGTAATAGAATTTCTTCAAATATATGAGGTGAAAAAAATAAATTTGCCACCAGCACCCATAAATAAACTGTAAGTGCAATTTACTTTTAAGTACTAAAATCTAACACACAGCATTCCCCTTACAATGGCTTTTAAGATGACATGTTGAAAATAGGATGTGGTTATCGCAGCTGAAATGAGAATGAGAGTATGTACAAGTAGTCATAGAAGCTGGAAGAATATTAATCTATGTTTAAAAAGAGTGTCTGACATTTGGGGAGTAGCATTTTGGTGTAGGAGAAGATAAGCATTACATGATTTGCTATGAATCAGCAAACAGGATTAATCTCTACCCCATCCATCAAGAAGAGTGATGCCCCCCTTTTGCTGGTTAAAGCGGGATCTTTTTTCAAGAATCAGATGTCTTTGTGATGCGAATTTTATGGCTCAACAACTTTCCAAGGTTACTCAGTTTATGATGGAGAGTAATTTGCCAGTTCAACCACTGTTGCTTAGAATCACATTCATTCTGATTTTCAACTATAAGTTCACATTTATTGTCTTATATGATGGATTACCTGTCACTGATGAGTGAAGCTCAGAAAGTTTACTGTTTGACTAAAAAGTAATCAAAGCTTACCCTAAAATGTTTCTTTAAATTTAAAATAAAAATGACTTTATAGCCACATCCGTTGCTAACTAATTCTCACACTTGCCTGTTTATGATACAGAATTTCCAAGATTCTGTTCTTTGTTAGATTTGGTGAAAATAGAATCAATTCTTTTCAAAACTTACTTTGGAAACTTTTATGAAAATTCAGTGAGTTTCAATTATGCTTTCCAAAATACACATGGTCTAGGACAGGGAAAGATTGCTAAACATGGATAGTGAATATATAAAAGTCAGGAAAATGACAAATCATATGAAATGGGAAATTGTCCAGTGAACAAAAATAATATCTACCTGCCTGCCTGCCTGTCTCTCTGCAGTGTTGAAATTCATTAGCTTATGGTTACTGTTGTCAATGATTAAGACCAGGCTTATTGCAATGTTAGACTGAGCTCATGCCGAGAAATTTGTGGACTAAGTACAAAATAGTATAGAAATGACATCTATTACTGAATAAATAAGCCTGGTATGGGTATAGTTCAGGTGTTACCACATCAAAGATATAAAAAACTGATAAATATTAAGAGATTACTTTAGTGCGGATAGAAAACAACACAAGGGAGTAATTTTAAGGACTTTTGCCATAGAAGGAAGGATTTATAAATGTATAATGTGAGGCTTCTGGAGGTTAAAGTTGATGTCATACTGTTTCTAAAACTGAACTTAATGTTGAAAGAAACTCCTTTTGCTGTTACTTCAGGTACCTAAGGAGACATCACTGTTTGTCTGGGCAGCGTCTGTATATGTATGTATATATACACATACATATATACACACACATAATAATACCTCTCTATTATTATCCATGTATATATATATATATATATATATATATATACACACACATACACACATGAATACATACATATATACATATATTCAAAACAACAGGTTTATTATAAAAAGGGAAGGGAAGTAAAGGATGCTTCCACAGACACAAGCAGACAAAAAGAGCTGCGCCTGAATGGGACAGGTTTGTTAAAAGAGAGGCCTGCATAGACACAGATGGACAGTCTGGGAGGAGAGCTGCCTCTGTGGCTTTGCAAAGGGAGATTAGTGAAAAGAAACACCTGCATCGTCACAAGCAAAGCAGGAGAGCTGCTGCCCTGAACAGTGTTTCAAAGATTAAAATCTCTTTCTAGATATTAAGATCCTTTGTGGGGGGAATTTTAGATATTTTAGCTATTATTTATTCCTATAACTCCAGTAAATACTGAAATTTGCACAGAATAGTAGTTCACTATTTTTTAAATGAATAACATTCATGTCTAAGTAAATTTTTAAGAGTGCAAGAAAATTTTCATCAAAGTAGTGAAAATATTTTTCAGTAAAACAATAGCAATAAATTCTATATCAAAATATACTTGATTTTGTCAAGCTTAAATTTGACCACTCTATTTCAGGGGTAATTTGGTCCATGTTTTTCATTGAACTCAACTACAAATAATTAGGTTGCTTGACTGGCTTAGAAAAAAGGAATCCAATGTTTTGGACATCTTAGAATATTTTATGCCGTTCCCCTCTAGTGGTCATAACTCTCGCAGATCACTTTTTTTTCCTAATGGTTTAAGCTAGAGGCAAAACTGAAATAGTAAAAAAGTAATTTGTGAAAGTCAGGCCTGTTTCACAGGGGCTCTGGGTTAATGTGAACCATTAAGAATAGGCATGTTAAATATTCATTTGCATTTTTCTCTATATTTTCTGCTTTTTTCTTACCTTTTTAATTTATTTTAAAATCCTTTAGTAAATGGTATGAGATGAACTGATAACTTGTTTATTCACTAAATAATTTTTTTGGTAGTAAGTAAATGTGATGCTTCTGCAACCCTGTATGTACTTCACAAATATATATTTGGTACAGAATTATCTGCTTTGTTGTGCTACACTTTCTACCTTTTTACAAAAGTACTGTATTGTTGCTTGAATTTTGAGTAAAAATTCTTCCTTTTATTTTTATTTTTTGAAAATATTTTAATTTCTCATTTCAGAAAAATGGATGTTCTTTATTTTATTAAAAAAAAAAAACAACAAATGTTTTCTAAGTATCTTCAATGTTTTAGGTGCAATAAACAAGACCCCAGGCTCTGTTCTTAGAAAACACACAAATGTGGCACAGTGTGGACTCCGGCTAAGGCTTCTGTCCAAACTCTCCTTTGTGTTTCTCCTGTGGTATACTAGGCCAGATTTAAAAAGACTTATAAATATCCTTTCATCTTCTTCCCTTCAAGCCTTAATCATAGTTGAACCTGTCGGGCTTCTTCATTCTTTTCACCTTGTCCTCTCATCAGTAACCTTTGTCTCTCTAGATTTGAGGCTCTTGCAAAATTAAGTTGTATCACTGCAGTTCCAGATTCATGATGGCAGGATTTCAACCTTCCTTATTCATATAATGATCCTAACTCATGACATTGCTCTTGGCACACAGTAGACATTAAGTATTTCTTTAATATAGCAGACTTATTTTCTCCTATCTTGACACCCCTTACAAAATGAAAACAAAAATGAAAACAAAAATATTGCCACCAGATTGATACTTTTTTTGGAGTTCTTCAATTCAGTATCATCCACTTATTCATTCAGTGAACAAATCTTGTTGGTGACTTATAGTATGTAGGCATTTTCATACCTCCACCAAAAATTCTATTATTTGATTCGGAGGCAGGTTGGAGTCAAATCTTATTCTATAGTGTTTTCACAATGAATGTGTCATTGTTATGTGTATTTATTTGACACATCCCAGAGCTCTTTTTTGAGGAGATATGACTAAAGATAGGAGGAAGTAGGTGAACACAGCTGTTGTTGTCTATGAAAACTTTAATTTTTGGTGCCACAGATAAAGATACTTTAGACATCTATCCATCTAAAAATTCTTTGCTAGCTCCTTCCATCACTATCACCAAACAGAAATGGATGGGCATAGTTTTAAGCTGCTGGTGTCTCCAAATGAACTCATCTCTTTAGTACTACAGAGGATTCTTTCCCTCTTCAGTGCATCATCTATTTCATATTGCTTTCTACTTACATGATTTTCCCTTCTATCAGCGCTGTTTCCAAGTCAACAAATCCACTTTCCATTCAACAGATCACCTGACCCAACACCTCTCTACTTTCTCTGTCTCTTATATTTATAATATTTTGTAAATCAATGTATCACTAATATTGCAAGCTCCACCCCCTCCCTAGTCAACTATGCTTCCTCCTTACTATCTTATCTCCTCTACTTCATCTAAAACATTGCTACCCAGTTGCTCTTCCAAATCATTGTTTTGATCTTGCTCCTGATTAAAAATCATAAGCCAAAAGGTTGCTTCTCATCACAGACTAATGCTCTTGTTATGTGATCAATAACTCATCATATTTCTACTTTTCCAGGATGCCTTGAAAACTAAAATCCATGTTCAATTTTTATAAGTGTCCTTAACTGAGATTTTCTTTTAGAATTAACACACACACTTCAATTTTGGCTGTGTTTTTTTTTTTTTTTTTTGGTCTTTTTTTGCAAGAACATGGTACTGGTAAGTCAGACTACTTTGTGAAACATGGTGATAAAAAATGATATTATTAAAATTTATAAACTTGGGCCTCCCTGGTGGCACAGCGGTTGAGCGCTGGGTTGCGAAGCTGCCCACAGCCTCTGCAGTGCCGGTTTGATCCCCGGCTGCTCCCTGGCCACCGGAGGAGGGTCCCACATAGTGCGCAGACCTCTCCTGTCGCCTGCTGCTCCCCTCAGCGGTGTACTTCAGTCTGCCTGCTCTGTTCCCCACTCTGGCTCTGGTGAATTCTCTCACCCTCCCGCGCTTCTGACTGTACCCAGTGCTTGTATAAATAAATAAATCTTTAAAAAAAATAAAATAAAATTTATAAACTTTTTTGGTCCCTTAAGCAAATTAAATTTAACTATAAAATAGATTTAACATTTAAGGTAAACTGCTGTCTTTTACTCTTAGAAAATCTCTTAGAATCTTTTCTCTATGATTTTCAATTCTGTTTGGGGACAGAAGCTGTGTCTACAAAGATTTACATTTCCTTTAATTATAAAATATATACTTGACACACTAAGCTGTGTTTTAGTGGACATCCTCTGTTGCCTGCTCTAGTTCTATTTTCTAACTTATTTCTGCATCTTCCTTTATAGACCTTATCACCTGGACTACTCTTTCTCCTTCCTTCTGGTTGGGGTCAGCCAAAGGGACTACCAGTGAGAGATCAGAAAGAAGGAAAAACAAGAATTTAAATCTTTATTTAAAAGGAAAAGCAAGAATTTAAATCTTTCCTTTAAGAAGGAAAAGCAAGAGTTTAAATCTTTATTTCAAAGATTTTATTTATGCATACAAGAACTGGAGTGTAGGCCAGAGGTGCAGGGGGTGAGAGGATTCACGAGAGGTGGAGTGGGGAGCAGAACAGGCAAACTTACTGAAATATACTGCTGAGGGGAATAGGGAGCAAGACAGAAGAGGTCTGCTGAGCCATGTGGGCTAGCTCTCAGGCTGGGGATCCCCAAGAAGCTACTTATAGCTTGATAGCACTAAGATTTTAACACTTGTGCCAACAGGGAGGCCCCTATGCCATATATTTCCTATTAACTTGCCTTGTAAGTGATGCTCCTGCATCAATGACTGAGTTTATCCGTCCTCTCGGAGAAGAACATCTACACCAGAGAAGCTCTCATTGGTTTCATAGTAGAATTCCCACTTGTAAGAGTTCCTTTTGCTGTCACTCTTTACTATTCCTTGTTAGCCTCCTTTACTACTCAACTTTGTAAATTCCTTTTGAAATGCTTTTTAGTTACCTAATGAATTTAATATATATTTTTGCATGTACCTGACCAATGCATGTGAGTCCTTAGTTGCTTGAGCAGCAACCATAGAGTTGACATCTCTGTCCATCCAATTAAATTAAACCAGGCTGTAGAAACTCATGAGCTTCATCTCACCTAGGAGAAGAGTACAAGTAACTCAGATAGACTGATCTGATTATATGATGAAATGGATTAATTTATAATGTACTGAATATAACAGATTTGTCCATTATATTTTAATGTTAGTTGTCTTATGAAGGTCCTAAACTGATACAGCAGTCTATGGAAGTAGACGTTGCTACTGTTCGTCTGCAGCAGAAGAAATTGATTCTATGACAGGACATGAAAATGTAGGAGATCAGGTCTTAGACAAAGGTAAAAGTGACACATTGTCTTCTCTATAAAATACTGTCATTTAGACCTGGATTATAGAGCATGATAGATCCTGGATCTTCCTGGTGGGTATAAGCTGAGTTTGTGTGGAATGAAATATTAGACAGAAAGACTGTCTTGCGAAGTCCAAACATTGTCATTTCAATTATCAGTCATTTTCTATTTTATACCTGTTTCCTTTGTAAGATTTTAACAAAACTTATTAGATTCATGGCATGTTCCTGCCTGCTGGGTAGATTAAGGGGTTGGTGGCTGAGTGGTAAAAATTTGAAGACAGCCATATTCAAGGAAAAGCAATTTTAAGAGGGATATCATCAAAAGAGGTAGCAACAAAAAGCGCATAGATATCAGGAGCTGAGTCTTGAGCCTACATGTGTACTTTCAGAAATTTGGGAAACATTTGAAGTAGATTAATGTCTGGCAATCAAGCTGGCAAGAGCTTATACATATAAACGTTGGTTCCCTGAAGAACCCATGACTCTGTTTTGTATTTAGTCATTGATGAAACCAGGCCATTTGTATAATAATTGTTTAATGTTGACTAAACTGTAAATTCTAAGTTCACTGCTAGTTGGCCTTTTACTTTTCCCCATTTTTATTGGGATCAGTATATGAACAAAAACAAACCGGTACCCAATAAATATGTGTAAAAGAAAAGGCAAAATAGTACATAGATGAAAGAGGCAATATTACATAGTAGATGAGGATCATAAGTTTTAATAACTGTGTAATCACAAAACATTACCTGTTGCTCACTGCCTCAATTTCCTCATCTATGAATTGAGTCTTGTAAAAGTACTTAATACAGAGGATTGCTTTTGAAGAGTTTAATCTTTTAATATATGTATAGCAGATTAATGCCAGTCATGCAATAAGTTCCAAGCATTTCAGTTACCAATATAACTATTGATAAAATCAATATTATCAATAATTTTTATTCCTGCCAATATTTAAGAAAATAGTAATATAAAAACTAATTAGACATAAATGGAATCACAGTAACAATTGAAACCCTTGTCTTAACAATTTTTCATTAATTTTCACTAATTTAGGTCACAATCATTTCTCTATGCTTGAACTTGTATGAAATAATATGATCCTTTTCTTTTACATTTATTTCTTGTGTTTTACTGCCATGAGATTTCCTCAAACTTATCATTTCCTTAAAGACTACATTTTTTTCATGCTCTCTTTGCCTTCCTTCTTGTTTCTCTTACTTTGTTGAATAAAGAGCTTGCATACAAATTGTACTTGTAAATCCACAGAAAGTAATTAGACAGGAAATTATTATGAACAGTTTTATAATTACTACATATCTCCACATCATTAATTAAGTCTTATAATTAGAAATCATAACTATTGCATTAATAATGGTTTATGGACAAATAGAGAATTTGATTATTTTTCTCTATATTTACAGCTTCTCTTTCACTCTATTACCTTAGATAAAGTCAAATGCACAGACTAGAAAGTCAGAATGTACCTGTCAGCTTTGAGAGAAATAATGGTGACTATGACATGAATGACACATATTTTTTGTTCAAGTGGATGCCCTGAGGGCAGATGAACCCATTTTGCTTACACTGTAGCTTTATCACCATCCCAGTACCTCCTGTTCCACTGACGTGGAAAAATTGAAAGCTGTTTATATTGTTATTCAAATTATATTTGAGAAAAAAACCCTTATTTGCCCCAAAGTATTTCCTGACTAACACATACCTGAAATTTGGTCAGTAATTTTTTACCCAGGAGATGATAAATTGCTGCCCTATCTCCTTTAAAATACAAAGACAGAGAAATTGAGGTGTCATATAGGTTAAATAGCTCTGCAGGCCTCCCCCAGTGAATAATACCTGCAGTAAGATGTAATAGATACAGGTGAGGAAGAGGAAGGATCTGACCTCTTGAGTCAAGTAACCTGGGTTCTAATTCTGAGTCTTCCACTACTTTGGTATACAAGTTGCTTTTTAGTGTCATTTGCTTTTAGTGTCCTTTTTTCACTTGGAATTCCTCTGTGTGCAAAGTGGTACACTGGGATAACATGACTTCTGTCAAAAGTTAAATCCCAGGGCAATGTAATATATGATTTTTGAATATTAGTGTAAAGTTTTTTAAATTAAAAGGATAGAAGATCATTGTTACCTGAAGGGTGTGGGAGGCTAGAATCTGAAGAGTCCGTGAAGGATGAAATAGACTGAGGTTTGGGCAACAATGTGAAAAAAAGTGAATTGTTAGTAAGACAGGTTATAAACTTGAGATACAAACTTTTTATGACTCATTTAGAATTATTATAATGAGGGAATTTAGTTTTATGATCTCATTAAAATTCCTGATAGCTTACACAGAATCTATGCTTCCATCTTCATTCACTTTGTTGGCAAGTTAGCATCCGCTATTTAACTCAGGATTTATTTGGGAGGGAAATAATTGGGAGATCTAGTTGTTTCTCTATGCTTTAATAAAAAAAAAGGAGAGATTTTTAAAGCAATGCCAAATGGAACCATCGATTTTTATTTCAAACTAAGCAACTACAGTCTATTCTCAGATAAAAATGAAGAATTTCCTTTTCAGCTGATAAGGCACACAGTGTTTATCTTCGGCTGATCATAGAAAGAAGTTAGCCTGAGCCATCCATCTGCTTTTATGAGGCTTTGTTAACACAGAGACAATGAGGCCAAAAGTGGCTTTTGACTTATTGGATCCTTATCATATTTGGCACCCCTTCTTGAAGGAAAATAAAAATCACTGGCAGTTAGATTCGATGAATTTTTCTAAAATAAAAACAAATAAGGGATTTGGTAGTATTCACCCCTCATTCTCAAGTGTTAGATGAGAATTAATGTTGCTTGTGATTTCAAAGAACAAAGTTCAATTTATCTCCCTGGCCTTGATGGCATGTGCTTAGCACACCACATGAACAAGGGGAGAAACCTAGGCATTAATCCCACACAAATTCACCTTAAAAGTGTCCTTGAATGATCTCAGGTTGTCCTCTGTAAGTAAAACTTGCAGCAGTTTCTGGGATGTGGCCACAAACATCATAGGAAGAGAACACTCGTTTTTTATTCTGATTTTATGTTTGCTATACATGGTATGTAGACCCCAACATACTTTTAAGTCTGAAATTCAGACTGTCTCAAGCATTAACTATTTATTTATTTCTTTATTTATTTCTTTATTACTGAGGTAACATTGGTTTACTACAGTGTATGTGATTCACAAATACAGGGTCCTATCTCTTCAGGTATATGACTATACTGAAGCACCACAAGCTTGGTGACTGAATATTCTCCCTTTGCATTGCTTTTTAGCCTTAATACTTACATCTTTGACCAACTCAAACTTAAAAACAATAGTTATTTCTAAATTTTAGATCTCTAGTAAACTTTAGATTATATCCAGCACCTCTTTTCATTGGTACACTGATATGATGTACAACCTTGGAATTTTTATGTATATTTTAATTAGAAACAAAGTGAAATAGTGAGAAAGTGGACTGTGATTGAGGACAGAATGTATTTTCTTTTGCTTAAGTAAGTGGGAGTCCCTCATGGTTAAAATGAGCCAGTGCCAGGCTCTTGGGGAAGGGTTGTTTCCTTGTGAATTGAGAGATCTTGGGAAAACAGTGGTGCTTGTTTCTCCTCCAAGGCAAGGTCCCTGCAAACATACCTCTGTCATGTGGCATTTATACTATTGCTGTGCCATAACACATAGCAGAAAACCTCAGGAAAAAAATACATAGTCATTATTTGCTTCTTATAATATATCTGGAGAAGCCCCGGTGGTCCTGGGTTGTCACTGAACCTCTGTGACTCTCAGTAATCTCATCGACAAATGGAGATAATAATCCTTACCTCATGCATACGCAAGTGCAGTTTAAACAAGATTTTGGGATTGGCCTCCACACAACTATTCAGATAGGGTTTTTTCAAAATTTCCAAAGCAGGCTTTTATCCAATATGTATCACCTTGGCAAGTGGAGGTAAGGTCAGTAGAGGTCCTGCATGTCTTGAAAGAAACCTCTACCATTACCATAGAGAATGTAGATTCACCAGATTTAGGTTCATGTCAGGAAATAACTTTTTTTTTAACCATAAAAATCTGTCTTTTTCTTTTTTTTTTAAATATTTAGGGAGAGCAAGGCTTTTCTTTCTTTTTTTTAAAGATTTATTTATTTATTTATACAAGCACTGGGTACAGTCAGAAGTGCAGGAGGGTGAGAGAATTCACCAGAGCCAGAGCAGGGAGCAGAGCAGGCAGAAGGACCGAAGTACACTGCTGAGGGGAGCAGCGGGCGGCAGGAGAGGTCTGCATGCCCATAAAAATCTGTCTTAAGGCAGAACAAACATTTAAAAGCAAGATTTTGTCAGACATGGTCATCACTTTTTTTCACCATGTGAAACTCCTTCTCTCTCCTTGAAGCCCTAGTCCCCTGCCCCATTCATCAGCTAAGGATAGAAGCCCTCAATTTGTCCCATTATTCTAGAGTGTGTAGTCATGTAAAGTCTCTGTATGTCAATACTTAAATCTGATCTTTTCTCGCCTACTTATCTGTCTGATGATGATTTATTTGTTCAACCAGCCCTAGAAGAACTCAGTGGGGAGAGGGAGACTTTTTCCTGACTTGGATATTTGTAGTATCTAGCTGAGAACTGGGTAGATACCATATTGCCACTTTTTACATGTTTTATGTCTGGATTAATTTTTCTTAGTTTCTCTCAGTGTGCATGTTTCCAAATCAAATACATCTTCCTCTGTGAGGGCATTTTTTTTGTTTCTCTAAAGTCTAAGATGTTCTCTCCTAGACCAATTGATGTTTTCCTTACAGCTTGTCAAGATTTACTTTCCTTTGAGTAATTCATGTGTGTGGTCATCTTCCTTTGTAGGCTGTTAACCTCTTGGCAATAGGGCCAAATACATTACATATACTTGCAGTATATGTAGCTCCCCCTCCCTCCAGTAACAATTGCAACTGTTCCCTAATTACTTCTCCATCCACTGAAGGTCCCTGGTCAAATGAGAAGTTTGGAGAGGTGCATATTAATAGACACAAAAGCTAACTCATGCCCAATATAAATCCCTTCTGGTAATTTTCCAGTTTTGCTTTCCAGCTCAGTTTCTCAGTACTTGTCTTTAGATTTTTTGCTCAGTGGATATATTAAGTGCATTTGTCAGCAAGGTTGTATCTAAAAATCAACTTCTAACTGGTTCATGTTTACCTTTGCATTGATCAGACATATAATATTTTATATTAAGTACAGAGGAAGCACAATTATATGCACTTAATAGAATTAGAGTGGGGGAGGGTAGCTTTACTATAAAAATGAGGACAAGTAAGTGCTTACATACCTGATAGGAAGCCTCCTGGGCCTGCCTGTATGCTCTCCTCCTACCTTTCAGTGGACAAGAACCTTGGGACTGGTTTCAGTACGTTGTCCTTCATATTCATTTTAACTTTTTTCCCCCTAAGGACTGAGGAGTCAAGAATGGGAGAAGAATTGTTACACAGAAGGGGTACCCCAGAATCTCCAAACCTGCCTGGATCTCTCATCCACATCTCTTTCAACCAGTCCAAGGCCAAGAAAGCGATGCAGTTTCTTTATCTGTCTCTGCCATGGGCCTCCTCCAGGTCTCCTCACTCTCCATCCTGCTTCCTTCTCTAGTCTCTTCCCTCCAGCTTCTCTTCCCTCCTCAGCTCTACTTTCCCTTGGGTGGGGCAGGGAAACTGGAACCTCCCCTTTCCCTGGGGACCACCCTGAGGAATGGTCAAATGGAGAGGGCATCATCAGAAAAATCTAGTCTTGAGAGATCTATATGTGTTTTATTTGCTATTTTCTCATTAGATAAAGTTGCTCTAGAACCATGTTTGATGGTGTCATTAACTTCTTTAGGTACCCTTTCATCTGCCTCTACATTCCTTTTCTAAGAGAACCATATTGCAAGTTCTACCCCATCTCTGACTCCTAGTGGCCTTCATCACAAGCCTACATTTAAGAAAGTGATGAAGGTTAAAGACAAGTCGGGGCTGATAGCTGAACTTCGCTTGCTTTAGGGAAACTCAGATTTTGAAGTAAAACTTAGAAGAAGCAAAGCAATGCAGTAATCACTGGACTGGGAATTGTCAAGACAGCAAGGTTTAAGACCTCAAATCAGCTATTAACACCATACTATTAGGGGAAGAATGAGTGGCATCCGAGAACCCCCAAATCTCACATGCTCTGAATGGGTTCTGCCATCCATCACATAAAGACAGACATACTCTAGTGTGTAAGATCTTCAATAGAAAATAACTTTAATAGAATTATTGCACAATAGAGGGACAAGAAAGATAATAAACACCTGAAGTTACCTGTCCCCTTGTGGTCCAATCAAACAGGGTTGGCCCAAAGCAGGGCCACTGAGGCCCTAAAGCCTGCTGTAACTCTAAGTTATCTTTTGGTGGGGAACCATAGGAAGGGGCAAGAGGGGCCAGACAAGTCTGGGAGGAAAAGCGCAAAATAAAAATACGAGTCAAGATAAAGGCTGACATTGTCAGCTTTCCCATGGGTCTCTCACTCATGTCTCTTTCAAGCATCTTCTGTGTTCCCCAAGCCCCCGTTACAAGTCCAAGATCAAGAAGCAATTGTGGCTTCTTCACATGTCTGTCTCCTCCAGTGCCTCCTCAAGTCTCTCTCTTCAGCCTTTCCCAAGTCCTTTTCAGTTTCCCTTTGCTGCTCAGGTCCACCCTTCCTTGGGGGGGCCAGGGAACACAGAACATCCCCTTTCTATGGGGATTACTCTGTTAAAATAGGGTTCAGCCTGGTCAAATCATCCAGTCTTGAAGAGAATTCAACCTTAAGTTACTACCAGTGTTCCTCTCACGCTGTAACTCCCCATTTTTATTGTATTTATTATTATCATATCAGGTTTGTCGTGTTGTTATAGGGCAACCCCAGTGTGAAGGGGTTTGGCCTGACTGTGGGTCTTCACGTGCATGCTTCAAAGGGACTTATAATGAGGCTCAACTGCAGACACACACAAAAAATTTAATAAAGAATTTATTACAAAAAGGGGAAATAAAGAAATGAATAACTCAGGGAGAAAGAGAGAGATAAATTGGTGAATGTCCTACCAGTTCTGCTGAGCTGAGGGCCCCAATAACACACTGAAAGCTAGTGAAAAACCCAGGACCCCCAAGGCCCACATGTCTGGTTATATACCAAGGTTGGTTGCTTAACTCCACCCTCAGTTCCCAGCACTCCTCCCTTTGGCGGGTGATGATGTTACGGAGCAGCCCCGATATAAAACGGGTTGCCTGGCTATGGGTCCTCGCCCGCACGCTTAAAAAGGGACTTATTAATACTCCACTACAGGCACACACAAAAGGGGCTTATTAAAAAGGGACTTATTAATACTCCACTACAGGCACACACAAAAGGTTAATAAAAGGTTTATTTACAAGGGAAAAGGAATTGAGGAAATGTACAACTCAGGGAGAAAATAGGGAAATAAAGTCTTTAATGCGTCCTGCCCGATCCGCAGACCTGGAAATCCTCAGAGCACTCTCAGAGCTGGCTTCATGCTGCCAGCTGGCGGGGAGCCAAAATGGGGGAATCCCCCAAAGCCCACGTGTCTGGTTTTATACCAACCTGACTGCTTAACCCCACCCTCAGGTCCCACCCACCTTCCCTTTGGTGGTGATGGGATTTGGAGTTCCCAGTGTCTTTGGCTTTGGCCTGGGGTGGGGGTGGAGTCCACAAAGCCTGTATGGAATTAGCTTTAGGACAGCCTTTTCCCCCTAACAGTGACACTAAGGGATTTGTCATCCTTGGTGTCTTAGATCTCTTTGGTGCGGGGTGGGGATGGTGTCCATAAAACCTGTTTGTGGAGTTGGTTCAGAACATTCCCCCCACCTCCTCACCCCCCCAAACAGTACCACTGAATGAAAACTGTTCTCTGCATTCAAAATCTTCACAAAATGCCTAACCTAGGGTGAAGGACTTTGGGTGCTTTAATGTGGGGTATAATACATCTAATGAGGTATAAATCAATTTCATGTCTGTTTGTTGAGGTTTCAAGTTCAGGGAATGGGCCCTTGGGTTACTTTTGAGAAAAGTTTCAGCAGAGTTCTACTTTCAGTGACAGTTGCAAGTTTACCCAGGGTGTGGAGTGTGCACAGACACAGGCACATGAAGGTTACATTTTATTTTTATTTTTTTAAGATTTATTTTATTTATTTATGCATACAAGAGCTGGGGTACAGGCCAGAGGTGCTGGGGGTGAGAGGATTCACCAGAGACAGAGTGGGGAACAGAACAGGCAGACTGACTGACATACACTGCTGAGGGGAGCAGTGGGCTAGACAGGAGGGGTCTCCTGCGCCATGTGGGTTAGCTCCCTAGCCAGGGATCGAACTTGAACACATGCTGCAGTGGCTGCTATTAGTGTCATAGTGCTGAGACTTAGCCCCTTGTGCCCTCAGGGAGGCCCCCAAAGGTAACATTTTAAAAGGACAAATGTATTAGGAAAAGGAGAAAAAGAGAGGTACCTGCATAGTCACAGGTGCTCTGGAGACCTGCCTCTGCTGTTTTTCAAAGAATAAAGGTTTATGAAAAGAAACACCTGAAGAGTCACAGGCCAGCAGGAGAGCTGTGTTTTGCTACTACAAAAATTGTACTGATAGTCTTTTGGGGGAGGGACCCATTCCTTTGTGGAATTGTTGTCTATTGTTAAATTAATTACTTCTAGGGTGTGAATAGGTTGATTTGTAAGGTGATTCTCTACAGTGACCCTCAATATATTTACCTCTGGTCTGTATCACTGGCGACTTTCTATAGCAGTCTGATACTTGCTACAGCAGTTGGCCCCAAGGATTTTTCATTTCTAGCTGGTTTAACAACTATGGTAATCATTTTACCCCTGTCTCCGGTTTCTTGTCTTGTGATGCCTTCATCCTAAATTTTCTACTCTCAGCTTCCAGCACTATTCCCTAAATCTTGTACAGTGCTGTAAAACAGTGTTACCTCAATAAAGGAAAAAACAAAGCACACATTTGTATTTTCAGGGAAAAAAAAAAAAGAAATGCCTTTGATATGATTGATAATTTTAAAATAAAATGAGAAAAAGTACCTGGGTTATTTTCCATCTGCAAATTGGTAATCAAAATTTGCCATACTTTGTGCTTCACAGAAAATTTTTATCTTATTTTCCATTCAAAATTCCTATTCTCCATTCCAATTAAAATGCATATTTCATCAACTTGTTACTTAGAAATGGTAATGAAACATTTGAATTAAAATCAGATCACTTACCTGTGGCATATGCTGCTCTGAAGCAGGAGGTAGCTATTTCCAGACTGACTGTCATTTCAAAGCTTCATAATAAAATAAGACTATGTCTGTGGTTATTGATTCTCAAGTTCCTCTTCAAAAAATATTTTATTTTATTTTAAATTAGATTTTTTAATTTAGCCTTTTTGGGCTTATTAGAATCAGAAAACTTTGTACAAGTATAATTGTGATTATTTTTTAACGAACTAATTTTTTATTTAGAGAGAAAGTGGTAGGGTAGGAGAACTCCAGTAACATCTATTTGCACACAGGATTAATTTCTTTTTCTTTTTTTTTTTTTTTTTTAATATGGAACCTGAAAGAGCAGCATGAAGATTTGGGTCATTTTGTGAAAATCTACTCCTTTCAACTGAAAATGTAAACACTTTTTAATGCTAATCTACCACCAAAGCAACCTGTCACCAGCTGGAAGTGACAGGCTACTTTCCTAGACAGACAGCTTGGCCTGGAGACAGTCTTGCTCTAAGAGTCCCGGTTTCCTGATTTGAAGAAAACTTGTATATCTCCAAAAATCCTCTCCAGTGGAGCTCCTGGGGGCTTATTAATCTCAAAATCACAATGTAGAGAATCAAACCTGACTTTTTGCCTCAGAAAGTCACTTGATTCCCAGCTACAATGGCAACTTGACTCTCCACTGAGATGAAAATCCAGTGCTTTCCTTACCACTGTTGATGCAAGGGGGAAGTTGGAATTATTTCTTGGATGTCTAAGACCTGATCTAATCACACTTTCCATTAAGGAGCTCCCTCTCTAAATTTAAGGGGTGTACCAAGAATGTTTTCAGCTGTCTAAAAATGATTCCCTGATCTGATGGAAATGTCAGAATTTCAACTACCAGAGGGGTGGATTTATTCCTAAAATAGCTAAAAACAAAAAACAAAACAAAAAACCGAAAAAGAACAAAAAGAAAATGCTCATGATTCTGAATTTATTGATTTAAAATGCTGAGAGGACAATGAAGGAAAGAAAGGGAAAATATAAGAGTGAAGGCTAGAAGTTGCATAATAGATGTAATGAGGATATAGCAAAAAAACTGTCATTGTGTTATGGAGCAGCCCTGATATAAAATGGGTTGCCTGGCTGTGGGTCCTCACCCACGCACTTAAAAGGGACTTATTAATACTCCACTACAGGCACACTCAAAAGGTTAATATAAGGTTTATTTACAAGGGAAAGGGAATTAAGGAAATGTACAACTCAGGGAGAAAATAGGGAAATAAAGTCTTTAATGTGTCCTGCCCGATCCGCAGACCTGGAAACCCAAAGACACTCTCAGAGCTGGCGGAATGGCTGTGAGCTGGTGGAGAGCCAAAATAGGGGAACTGCTCCAAAGCCCACGCGTCCGGTTTTACCAAACCTGGCTGCTGAACCCCACCCTCAGGTCCCAGCCACCTTCCCTTTGGTGGTGATGGGATTTGGAGTTCCCAGTATCTTTGGCTTTGGTCTGGAGTGGGGGTGGAGTCCACAAAGCCTGTATGGAATTAGCTTTAGGACAGCCTTTTCCCCCTAACAATTGGGTCAGGATACAGAAGGGCAGGCTGAGTGCCCTGGGCATGCAGTCAGTCCACTCCAGTTTCTGAGGAGCAGTCCTGCACAGTTGAGGGAGGTGGGTGGATGGTGAGCACCCCCACCCCACGTAATCAGTGCTTCCTGCTAAGTTCCATGAAGAGACACCTTTGCAGATTAAACCCTAACTTGCCTCTGACTTAGACTTTTATTGCCAGAAACTCAATATTCTTTTCTGATTGGCCTTCAGTTGTGTCCTCACACCCTTTAGCTCTTTCTCTTTCCAGTCTGTCCATCTCCCACATTTTCTCCATCAAATGTTTAATGATCTAAAAAATAGGGGATTAGGTTGATATAAAGAACACCTATGCAAAGCAGACTATTCAAGGGAATAATCATTTGCTAACAACCTATATGGAAGTTCTAATCAGGATATATCTGTAAGAGGGTGGTCCCCAGCAAAAGGGGAGGTTCCAGGTTCCCTGCCCCACCCAAGGCAGGGTGGAGCTGAGCAGGGAGAAGAAGCTGGAAAGGAGACTGGAGAAGGAAGGAAGCAGGGTGGAGAGCATTGAGGGGACCTGGAGGAGGCACATGGAGCAGAGAGACATGTCAAGAAACTGCGCTTGCGTCTTGGTCCTGGACTGGTTGAAACAAATGTGGGTGAGAGCCCCATGGGGAGGTTAATAAGAGCAGCTTTTATCTTGATTTTGATTTTGCTCTCATCCTCCCAGATTTGTTTGACTGTTTCTGACCCTGTTCTATGGGTCCCCACCAGAAGGTGCTTTAGACTTGTGGCAGCTTCCTGGCCTTGCTTTAAGCCAATCCTGTTTGGTGGGACTTTTACCCACAAGGTTCAGGTAACTTTGGGTGTTTGATTTGGAAACTATATTCTTTGTCTTTTCTGTATTCCACACTGATTGTATTAAAGATCCTTTCCATTAAAGGCCTTATATGTTTTGTCTTGAAGTGGCAGATGGCAGAACCTATTTAGGGCAGGAAGGTTTGTGGGTTCTGGGGTTCCCTTCTCCCTGCCCTGTAGCATATCCACTTTCTTAGAGAATCTAGCTAACCTTAAGTCTTCATGTGATGCAATGGAATGGTATTGGAGATTTGGGGGATGTTGGGTTCAGAGAGTGGGGTTCTTGGGTTCACTCTGGAAAGTTTCACCAGAGCTCCCCTTGCAGTGGCACTGGTGAGTTTCCCAGGTGCGTTTCTTTATGACACAGAGGCCTTAGTTATATCCAAAAGAACAGGTTTATTATGAAAAGGGAGAGAAGGAAAAGGATACTTGCATAGATACTGTTAGGGGGAAAAGGCAGTCCCAAAGCTAATTCCATATAGGCTTTGTGGACTCCACCCCCACCCCAGGTCAAAGCCAAAGACACTGGGAACTCCAAATCCCATCCAAACTCCAAATCGCCAAAGGGAAGGTGGCTGGGACCTGAGGGTGGGGTTAAGCAGCCAGATGGATATAAAAGGCAGACACATGGGCTTTGGGGATCCCCATTTTTGGCTCTAGGCCAGCTCGCAGTGTCCGGCCAGCTCGGAGAGTGACTTTGGGTTTCCAGGTCGTGGGATCGGGTAGGACGCATTAAAGACTTTATTTCCCTATTTTCTCCCTGAGTTGAACATTTTCCTTATTTCCTTTTCTCTTGTAAATAAACCTTTTATTAACCCTTTTGTGTATGTCTGTAGTAGAGTATTCATAAGTCCCTTTAAAGTGCGCGGGTGAGGACCCACAACCAGGAACCCATTTAATATTGGGGTTGCTCTATAACAATACAAGTGAGTAGAAAGAACTGCCCTTCGGCAGGTTTGGGCTGCATGTTCGCAGGCCTGAAGCCTTGGAGAGCTGCCTCTGCTGAGAGATGTCAGTGAAGGGAAGCTCTGAGAGGGTCACAGGTCACAGGCAGGCAGGAGACTGCTGCCCAACAGAGGGAGAGAATTGACGGCAGGGAGCTCCTGCATAGGCACAGGTGGGCAGAGGCACTGCTGCCCTGTGCCAGTGCAGAAATGCCCTGATATAGTCTTCCCTTTGAGAGGGACTCATTCCTTTGCAAAATTGTTAACTGCTGTTAAAATAATTATTTCTAGGGTTGGCACCTAGGAATTCTTTATTTGCGTTGACTAGGTCAATTAGGAAGGACTGATGATTCTTTTACAATGGCCCTCAAACTCTGTATCCCCACTTCCAATCTGAACCTCAGGATTCTTTGCTTTTCTATATAGCTTGTTTAACAACTGTGTTAACTATTTTTACTCCTATCTCCAGCTTCTGGCCTTGTGATGATTCCTTTCCAATTTTTCTATTTTTATCCTCCATTAGTATTGTGTGACCACAAATGGACAATGAATATTCACAATGCAGACTTTTATGGAATATAGGGTGATTGCTTTGGAGGCAGAAATTTTGCCAGAAATTTTCAATTATTTTTTTCTTCTTCCCTGTGATTCTAATTTTCTTACCTGTGTGAGAACAATATTCAAATACATGTGCCTTCTACTGGGGCAGTCCCTAGACTGCTGTCTGTTGATGTTTCAAGCATAGTTTAATTTGGTTCAATGTAACATTTGTGCACAGCCATCACTAACTATATCAGGTACTATTAGCATTTCCAAGGATTGCTCTCCCTTTGATAATTTAGTGAAAAAAATAAGAGTCAAAAAATAAACAGTTAAAGGAGCATTTGAATAGAATTCATATGCAAAATAATTATTTTAACAAATGCACAGATATTTAAGCTAAGGGATGATGAAAGCATGAAATCCTAGTTCCCAGTCATCTTATTCCATCCAGGAATTCAGTGAGACTGGATGTTTAATGCCCGCTTCTAGCCCAACATTGTAGGAGCCACATTGACAAACTGCATATGGTATGTGCAGAGACATTGTTGTGGGGGAGAGGATGTCCTGAAGAACTCCACAAATTCAGGTTTTATGGACTCCACCTCCACCCCAGTCCAAAGAGATCCAAGGCACCAAGGACTGCAAATCCCATAATGTCATCACCACTGAAGGGAGGGCTGCTGGAAACTGAGGGTGAAGTTAAGCAGCCAGGCTTGGCATACAACCAGACATGTGGGCCTGGGGGTGCTTGGCTTTTTGCTGGCCTTCAGTGTGCTATTTGGGTCCCAGCTCAGTGGAACTGGTTGGACGCAGTCACCAATTTCTCTCTCTCTTTTGCCCTGAGTTATTCTTTATTTCCCCTTTTTGTAAATAAACCTTCTATTAATCTTTTTGTGCGTGTTTCCACTTGAGCCTCATTATAAATCCCTTTTAAGCATGAAGGTGAGGACCCACACTCAGGCCAACCCATTTCACATTAGGGTTGCCCTGTAACAAATCACAAACCTGATATAATAAATGTTGTGGTTTTTTGGAGTCAGTGGGTTTGGAGTGCGGGGTCCTTGGGTTCACTCTGGGACAGGTTTCACCAGAGTTCCCGTTTCAGCAACACGCGGGGTGTGTTTCCCAGGTGAGTTTCTCCATGAGACAGAGACGTTAGTTATATATATTTTTAAAGATTTATTTATTTATGCATATAAGAGTTGGGGTATAGGCCAGAGGTTTGGGGCATGAGAGGATTCACCAGAGACAGAGTGGGGAGCAGAACAGGCAGACTGACTGAAATACACTGCTGAGAGGAGCAGCAAGCAAGTCAGGAGAGGTCTGCTGTGCCATGTGGGTTGCTCCCTGGCTGGCTGGGGATTGAATTTGTGCTGCAGAGGCTGTGGACTGCTCCATAGTGTGGTGCTTAACCCCTTACGCCATCAGGGAGACCCAGAGACATTAGTTATATTTAAAGAACAGGTTTATTAAGGAAAGGGATGGAGGAATAAAGAAAACTTTAGTATAGACACAAGCAGCAGGAAGAGCTGCCCCAGAAGGGACAGGTTTGCTGAGAGGCCTGCATGGTTGCAGGCAGGCTGCCTTGACAGGTCATGGGCAGGCAGGAAGCTGCTGCCCTGCAGAGGGAGAGAGTTGGTGAAAAGAGGCACCTGCATAGTCATAGGTGGGCAGTGGGATTGCTGCCCCAAGCCAGTGCAGACACTGAACTGATATAGTCTTCTTCTGTTTGGGAGGGGCTCACTCCTTGTGAGTCCTCAGTTGCTAATTTTGGATAACTGTAGAATTTGAAAGGGACTGGAGATTCTACAATGGGTTCAATATGCATACCTTTACCTTTGGATGAGCCTGTGGATACCTGCTTGGATAATGTAGGCATCCAAACCTAAGGATACTAGTCTGCGCCCAAGGATGCTAGTTTCCACAACTGTGTCCTCTGTGCCTAAGGATCTTGGTTTCCATAGCTGTGCCAATGTCTATGCTAATCTCTTCTACCCCCACCTCCTTGTGTGAGCCAGGTTTCTGGTCTTGTGGCACACCTCCTTTTCAGTTTTTTTTTTTTTTCTATTCTTGTCCTCCATCAATAAATACTACAAAAATGGGGAGTTACAATGTAAGAGGAACACTGTTAGTAACTTAAGGTCCTTGTCTCCAAAAGTCAGAACTAAGTTGGAGAAAAATAACTACTTTCAAGTATTTGAGCGCTTATTTTTGAGAAGGATTGTGCAGGTATCCCTTGCTTTTCAAAATTTCACTTTATAGTATCTCATTTTTATGAAAGACCATATTGTTTTTGCTAACTGAAAAAATCTAAAAAGAATTTTTTACTTTAATGATGAAAGTTGAAAAGCAAAAATAGCAGTAAGCATTTGTTTTACAGCACTAATCTAGAGGCAGCCAGCATCCCCAGGCAGCAAGACTGGCACTGCCAAACTCCTTTGAAAAGAACCACCTTATACAGTCTGTACATTTACTGTGTCATTCTTGCTTTTACTAAATGTTAGTATTATTTGAGGTTTCTGTCATTTGGTATGATTTGGTAGGTCATTTTGGACATCTGAATGTTTAACAATTTTTCTTTTTTTAAAGATTTATTTATTTATGCATACAAGAACTGGGGTACAGGCCAGAGCATGGGGGCTGAGAGAATTCAGAGTGGGGAACAGAACAGGCAGATTGACTGAAATACACTGCTGAGGGGAACAATGAGTGGGTCAGGAGGGGTCTGCTATGCCATGTGGGTAACTCCCTGGGCGGGGATCGAACTCATGCAATGGTGGCTACGGATAGCTTCATAGGTTATGTTTTAACCCCTTGAGCCACCAGGGAGGTCCTTAACAATTTTTCCATATAAATTAATGGTAAATGCTTCTTTGCTTTATGAAATTTTGATTCAAAAAGGGTTTTATAGTAAACCTCACTTTCAGAAAGCTGGGGAAACCTGTATTTTGCTCCCTGATGCTATGCATAGTTCAGCTAAAGCAAATGGGAAGAAATCACAGAGAATCTTTACTTCAGCTATTTTACTTCAACATATTATGGTCTTCAAAAAGATAATAATGAAAACCATATATGCTAGGTTTTGTTTTACATTTTAGATAAAATCCAACTCTGTTTTCATTGTCTATGGTGGATGTTTGTCTTATTTTGTAGGATTTTTGAAAATATAATGGAAATTCTCCAGTCTAGTATACAGTTAACGATGGAACTAAGAATTAAATCATGACCTCTGATACTAAGTCCCTAATTGAGCCATCACTGGGCACCTTGGATTCATGCCTAAAACTGGGTTCTCTGTCACTGAAGGAATTCAGTATGACACAGCAGGACCCTCTGTAGGTGGCAAATTTTGGTGGGACAAACTCTGAACACTCCTGCAGTTCTAAGATTTTTTTTCTTTAGTTGTAGAATCTTCAAAGTGATTCATAACATAGTTTCTGTTAAACTTGTTCATAACAAAGGATGAGTTAGATTAAGAATAACATCTTTTCAACTGATCCTTTCTTATTTGAAAATCTAAGTTTCCTAGTGTAAATGTCTGTAAAAAACCCAGCTGGGCTTTGGTTTGGGAGACTCTTACTCATGACTTTAAGCATCTAACAGATGTCTAACAATACTTTCTGCTTCAGACCTTAGCCAACCAATCTCATTTTTTTCAGACCCTGCAGAGAACTGAAGGCTGTAATTCTTGGTGGATAGTAATTCTTTCTCTTGTATCCTGATCTTTCTACTGCAAACCCAATAATACCGCAACAGTATTTTTGATGCTTTAAGAGGCTTAACATGTGTACTTAGACTCACAATGAATCGATACCTACCAATCTCAATAAGGGTTTTGACTTACTTTTTAATTTGTCAACATTTAGCCCACATTATTTCCTTAGAGTTGCCAATGCTTCTCCCATTGGAGATAGTGATTAACCACCAAAATCCACTACACTTTACATTCCTGGTCTGTTCTGGTGTTTATGAGATGCACTAAGTGCATCAGCAAGCAAGGAGAAATGCACAGCTAGTGAATATTTTATGGTTCCTGCTGTCCAGAAAGTTGGTAGAAGCATTTCTTATCCAAGTGCAAATCCACATCTGGGGGAAAAATTGGCGCCTGTGCACATACATTTGGAAAACAACAATTAAACTCAGAAATTAACTCAGTTGGCATTTGATGCCAACTAGAACTTTGCCAGATGTTTCTTGAATACTTTTTTTTAAGATTTATTTATTCATTATAAGGGAACCAAATAAGACATCAGTGTAAAAAGAAATAATAATAACAGTACAAAACACAACAAACCAAAAACAGACAATTATAAACCAGAGTCATACTACAGGGGAGGAGAAGGGAGAGGGGAGGGAGGAAGGGAGGGAGGAGCATAGGGGACTGTGGTGATGGTGCATGGGTGCCTTGGGGAAGGAGATTCTATGGGGACTCAATCTGAGGGATGGGGGGGAAGCACATATTGTCTAAAAATGTAAAAAATGATAAATGTTAAAATAAAAAAATGAAAAAAAAAAGATTGATTTATTCATGCATACAAGAACCGGGGTACAGGCCAGATGCACGGGAGGTGAGAGGATTCACCAGAGACAGAGTGGGGAACAGAACAGGCAGACTGGTGAAATACACTGCTGAGGGGAGCAGTGGGCGAGACAGGAGAGGTCTGCCACGCCATGTGGAATTCTCGCTGGCTGTCTGGGATTGAACCTGCACTGCAGAGGCAGTGAACAGCTTCACAACGCTGTGCTCAACCTACTGTGCCGTCAGGGGAGGCCCTGTTTCTTGAATACTTTGATTGCAAGCGACTTTTGTCAGGTTGTCTAATCTTGCTTTGAGGAGGTCATGTTTGTTATCTGGGTGGACAGAAAAATATGTTTTCTAAGAGAGCAACAGAAGACTGTAGATGAGGAATTTTATAGAAGGTTACATAGAACTGAAAATTTTTAATCCATGTCCAAATCTGCTATGGAAAATACTGGTGCAGAAAAAGTGAAAGAAAAATGAAAGAAGATAGAGTAACTGTGCTAAAGGATATAAAGTTTTCTCATCAAAGAGCTACTAGATGATTCCCATGTCACTTCCAAAGCAGAACTAAGATAAATTGAAGATAATAGGAGAATGTCCTTGTCTCGGTGTAAGTCAATTCTTTGCAATAATCACAATGACATAACATTAACTCAGTTCATCCTGAGCTACAAATCTCTGAAGTATCACAGCAAAGCTGAATGGGTATAAATTTGGGATATGGAAGGAGATACTGCAAAGTGGGTTTAGATGACTGGCAAAAATTTTCTGTTCTGGAGTTCAAGATTCAGATTCTCTTTCTAGAAGGGCAAATTTCAGCCAAAATCCTGTTGAGTGGGCATGATATTAACATGGTCCAAGTGCTTAACGCAGTGGTGAGCTGTGATGGCCTCCACTGCTTGCCCCATCATAGATAGGATTCCTGATCTCACTCAGTGGTACCTGGGCTGAGGCCCTGCAAACTCTTTCTCCACTGAGTCCCATTTCTTCTGTAAGGATTTTAACTGGCCATGCATCTTTATTTAGATCAGTTCTTTCTTTCTTATGCATCTTTTTTTTTTTTTAATAGAGGCATGTTTTCTTTGTTTGTTTGTTTGTTTGTTTTGTTTATACATGCACTGGGTACAGTCAGAAGCGCGGGAGGGTGAGAGAATTCACCAGAGCTAGAGTGGGGAGCAGAGCAGGCAGAAGGACCGAAGTACACTGCTGAGGGGAGCAGCGGGCGGCAGGAGAGTTCTGCGCGCCATGCGGGACCCTCCTCCGGTGGCCGGAGAGCAGCCGGGGATCGAACCGGTGCTGCAGAGGCGGCGGGCTCAGCAAGACAATAAAGCCTCTTACGTTGGCTCAAAACCTAACAGACACATGAATTAATTATTTGGATTTAAAATATATAACCATATTTTCAAAATAAAGTGAAACCAAAATATATAACCATATTTTCTAGAAATCAGATCCTCTTCAGACATGGTCCATATAACAATTGAACATGGATTCATCAGTTAGGGAAATTTCTCCTGGCTAGATTTCCCCAGTGTCTGCTTTGTATTCTTTTTTACTGAATGCCTTTGTTTCTGTGTTACACTGCATTACTGGACTCCCATCTCTGACTAACCTCTGCTGACTTCTGATTTTTTTCCCCAACATACTGTTCATTATACTTCTTCCCTAAATATAAGTAAAACAGGTAAGTGAAGGGAACATTCCACTTCTCACCTGCCCCTATACCTGTTCCTGCAGCAATGGCTTCTGAAAGTGGTTTTACTTGGTGTTTTTGCATCAGATCCAGCTTAGTCTAGTGTTCTCACTCTCTGAGAGGAGTAGGGAGAAGAATGAGTTGGGTGAAAGTTCAATATTCCCCTCACTTCTTTCACCATTGTCATATTTTTCCCCTCTACATTTTGGGAACAGTGCTTTCTTTTTTCCTCCACTCAACTGATTTCAGTTTAATATTGTCAAATTTGATTTTGCCATCTTGAGGTTTGCTACAATGTCTATGGAAGTTTCTTTACATTTTTCAATCAAGCTCTCCATTATTTTGTGTTTTATCAGCATGTTGTAAATGTATGTAGAAGCAAGGTGCCAATACTGATAACTGGTATCAAAGCAAAGTGCATTAATTTCTGATTATTACATTATATCTCCCTCTACTACATTTTTATGAGATCCTTCTTAGATAGATTTCTACTTTTGTATGGATACTCATTTTTTTTAAATAGTTCTATAGCTTACTATTTTTCTATAGAGACAATATTTTAGAAAACTTAAGAATTTGTAAATATTCACTTGGAACAAAAATGACAGAATTTTAAGATTTTCAAAGTTTTATTTTTCTTTTATCATGATACAATTTAGTTTTCTTGTGCTATAGAATTTTTCAGAAACTCTCTTTCTGATTATTTATCCTCAGGTTGGTGGATCTTTCCAAATCTGCTTCACCAGTCTGATTGATCCTGATCCTCTCGCTTAGTTTCCTGACCAAGAGTGCTTAGATCCTCCGCAATACCTAGCATTTCTTGCTCCTTGAGATATTAGTTTCTCTGTTGTTGAGACTAACTTTCCAGATTGTAAACTGGAAAATCCTTAACTATTCACACCCTTCTCATATACCTGGCACATAATCATTTTTTTGACTTGCAGTATTATATATGTTTATGTGACGGGAAAGTAGACTTTTGACAATCTTAAAAATAATCATCTGGAAACTGAAATAATCCACGTATGGGTTCACATTGGGTGCAAACCCTTGGCTCTGGGCCATGGAGAAGATGCAGATAGGGGAAAGGTTTCTTCTCACTATTAATTTTGTGGACTACAGACTGGTAGATTTCTTCAAATCAAGGCTAGAAATGTCAGTGAGTTTTTTTTTTTTTTTATTTAATCAGTCTTATTTTTCCTTGACTTTGTTTTCTGTGTACTTGTTTCTCTATTTTCTATATTTCTGTAAGTACTTTAGATAGAATGATGGAAAAACTATATATTAACTTCTTGACTAGATACCTTTTCAACCTACTAACTTTCCACCATACTTTCTCTTTGCAATACTGACAAGCTATAGAGGCAAGTTAGGAAAAAATCAGAAGGTCAACAAATATATTCTAGGATTATAGGATAAGACATATGAGTTTAGACATAAGGGGCTAAATTTATACAGTCTACAAAAGGGAAGTCTCCAAGGGAGGCTTTCTATGACATGATCTATAAATATTGTCAAGGTAACAAAATAAACAAAGCAAATTATTTACAATCACCAAAGATAATAGGACAAGAATGATTGTCTGGAACTAAGTCAGGGAAAGTTTACAATAGGTTATAAAAAGAAAAAGATTTTAGCTGAGAGCAAAACCTAGCAATATAAGTAACACACAAAAGTCAAGATGTTTTTAGAAAAATTAACAGGATAGGAAATAAATGAATGTTTTAAAAATACAGATTATTATTGAATAATGTACAATATGTGTAAATTAGAATACTATTACATATGAGTATGTGTCCACTCTAATCTAAAAATGATGTCCCACTGATGGTATGAATTTTGGAAAAATTCTATGGCCCAAGAAAAACTGTATCATAAGAGAAAAATAGAGCTCTAAAAATCTTAAAATTCTGTAACTTTTTGTTCCCAAAGAATATTTTCAAATTCTTTTAATGGCTGATTTTTTTTTTTGTTGTTTTAAAGATTTATTTATTTATTTATCTATCTATTTATTTATTTATTTATTTATTTATTTATACAAGCACTGGGTACAGTCAGAAGCGCGGGAGGGTAAGAGAATTCACCAGAGTGGGGAGCAAAGCAGGCAGAAGGACTGAAGTACACTGCTGAGGGGAGCAGCAGGCAGCAGGAGAGGTCTGCGTGCCATGCAGGACCCTCCTCCAGTGGCCAGGGAGCAGCCGGGGATCGAACCGGTGCCACAGAGGCTTCGGGCAGCTTCACAACCCAGTGCTCAACCGCTGCACCACCGGGGAGGCCCTCAAATTTTTGAGTTTACTAAAATATGTCTCTACAGAAAAGTAGAAAACTATGAAACTATAAATATTCTAAGTCAAATCTTTTTTTTTTTAACTCCTTTTTTTAAAGATTGATTTATTTATTTATACAAGCACTGGAGTTCAGGCCAGAGGCGTGGGAGGGTGAGAGAATCCACCAGAGACAGAGCAGGGAGCAGGACAGGCAGAAGGACCGAAGCACACTGCTGAGGGGAGCAGCGGGAGAGACAGGAGAGGTCTGCTGAGCCATGTGGGAATCTCCCTGGCTAGCTGGGAATCAAACTGGCAATGTGGAGGCTGTGGACAGCCTCACAGCGCAGGGCTCAACCCGCTGCGCCACCGGGGAGGCCCTAAGTCAAATCTTTAACAAGGGCAAAATGTGATCTTATCACATTCTTTTCTTTTACTGCCAAAATTTTGAAATGAAAGCGTAGTCTGCTTAAATCCTCAGCTCCGTCTCATTTATTCACCTTTTACTGTCTGATTTCTATTCTTATTTTAAAAATTGCTGTGTCCACATATGACCAATATGAAGCAACTTATAGCATTGACCAACTCTTGCTTCATGAAGGCTCCTTGAAGTTTATTCTCCTGAAGGTGTGTCTAATTTTTATATATTTCTTTCTTCTTAATAAGGTTTGTGGGCCTTATAGGATTGTTGCTCAGATTCAATAAGAAAATGCTCAAACAAAATATCAACAAAGTATCACAAAAAACTCACCAAATAGTATCTTGGTAGATTGTAGCTATCCAGAAAGGCCTCCTTTATATGTGCTCTTTTAAGCAAGTATTCCTTAGAGAACAATCTCATCTTTTGCTGTGTTTGTATTTTGCTACTATGAGACCAAAGACTTCCTAATCCATAATCTAGATCGATAAGCCTATTTCTTCTCTGGTCTCCAAACCTACAGTTTGAAACTACTTTTCTTGCATATCTAACCAGACACTCCAAGAGTTCTCAAACTTACTGAAATAAACACTTGAGTTGCACATCATACCACTTTACTTCACCCTTCTTAATTCCTTATCTCAAGCAACGATGCTGCTACCTGGTGTAACTAGTGATCCCAGCAAAAGGCTTCAGTGTGTTTGGTTTCTGTCCCTTTCTAAGCCCCATATGCCCTTGAAGCACTAACACCAATATTTCTCCAGTAATGTGATCTGAGTCTCAGTCCCCTTTCCCACTTCCTCAGCCACAGGCCTACTTCATCTAGTTCAGACTATTACCTACTGTCTGCTGAAGGACTGAGGCAACCATCCAGCTATTTTATTGGCCTCTCGTTTATCCTCATTGTAATCCATTCTCCACACTACCTCTAGAGAGAGCTTTGCGATTTTTGTAAATCACACATCTGTCCATCTTACATCTCTGTTTAAAAACTATTACTGATTGCACATCACCTGCTAAGTAAATCCAGACTTCTTAGAACTGAGAAAAAAATACATCATTAGTTTGCTTTTAAACTATGCTTTCCGATTTCTGACACCCTCCAACACATTAATATAAAGCACACATAACACACATTAATGAAAGTTTATAATTAACATAACAGAGTAATGTCCCCCAAGAAATAAATGGTCTTTCTTCTATAAATTAATACCAACTGCACCTCTTCTGCTGACCTGCCCCTGACTCAATTCATTGTTCTCCTTGCATTGAACTGTATTGACCACGACCTACAGACCCATCTCTCTCTTTCTTGGATGGTGATTGATAAATGAGAGGACTTTCTAATATTTAATTTTATATCATTAATGAATGTTTGTGTGCACTGAATTTATATCAACTCATTTGTACCTCACAAACATAAAATCTGTTCGGTTTTTGTTTTGTTTTACCTGAGAAACTAAAACCCCGACAGAAAGAGTTGTTTGTATTCACACTGTTAATATGTTGGCAAAAGAGGTCAGATCAATAATAAAGCTTCCCTTATTCAGATATCTGATTGTTTTCATACTCTTTTAGGTGGTTATCATGGGTTATGTTGTAAAGTAGTGAAATAGTAACTCTGATAGTTGAATTTCAAAGAATAGATCAATAATCAGGTGATTATTATATGATCACTTCCTCAGATGGAAGATTATATTAAGAGTATCCTAGCTTCCTACCCGGTTATAATCTTTTATCTCTCAGGGGAAATTGAGGCAGTCACACAAATAATGCTTGATAGAATTGTAATAATATTTAATTTATACGTACTAGAAAACTATTACCTTAATGTTAACAACAATGTCACTTGATAGCATTTTTAATAAAATATAAAATCACCAAGTATGAATTTTAAAAGTTTGGCTATCTGTTGAGTCTGACACAGCACCATTTTTTATGTTAATGTAGTTACAGTAACCTGCTATTTTTCTGGACAGAACAATATAATTCTGGATAGTCAATAATTCTAATTGATAATTAACTGTTAGTGTCTATTATAAGTAGATTTCATCCACATTATACTGAATAAAATTAAATATTTCTTGCATATTTTATTATAGCATCTCACATGGCCTCAAATCATTATTACATACATTAACTATAATTGTACCATAGACATACAAATGTAAGGTAATTGGAACCTCTGGTCACTAAAACTTCAGTAGAAAATTTATGTAATATTTCCCCTAAACCACTGTACAATAGATTTTTTTCAATAAGGCTTAAAGAAGGCTTAAATTTTGTTTTCATAAGGCTCTTTTACCTGTGCATGTGTTTAAATAGTCTTAGTTGAATATTTTTCCCTTAAGAGTTGACTCAAATTTGAAGACTAAAGAGTAAAAATTACAATCAAAAGTAACCAAATCAGATTTTACTATGAAATAAATTGGTCAAAAAGTCTTAATCTTTTTTTTTTTTGATCCTTTATGATGTCAGGGCCTGAATCCAGAACTATGGGAAATATCAAGAAAAATGGAATAGGGAATTCTTTGCAAGACTCACACTTTAGTAAATTCTGGAACACAATGTGTGATATTAATGACTACAACAATAGTAAATAGGGTGAAAATTTAACTTAGCTCCAAGTCACTAAAATTTGAGAAAACCAAAAGGCTAGGAGGAAAAGTAACTTGATCTAGAACTTGATTTTCCTCTACTTTTATTTTTTTAAAAATTAAACAAAAATCCAAACTCTGTATGATATAATTTAAAGCTCTTTGTGATTCACCTATAATCAAACTTTGGGTCTATCTTCCTATGTTCTTGGGATCAACCTTATAATATTAATTTTAAATTTTGAAATTTGCCAAATACCCTATTCTCTAAACTTTGAAAACCATTTTTTTGAGGTAGTAAATTCTTCCTTTTGAAATCCTGTCTTCAAGCTAGTCCAAGGTACTCCTCCTTCCTACATACCTCATCTTGTCTTCATATTTGGAACCAGTCTCTCCTTCACTCATGTTCCTATCCAACTCTTCTCATTCATTTATTCAATTACCTGCCACTTTGCTATGGCAGCCTGATATTCAGTTGGCTTTCTCCCACATAACAGTATAATCAGTTTGAACTCATGTCCTTTTTTAAATTAAACTTTTTTATTCTCTTACGTTGTTTTTTTATTTTTATACAATCCATTTGATTTCTCTGCTCATGTGTAATCCACATACATGTCCCACTGCCATATCACCCGTGAACCATCACCACAGTCCCTTGTGCTCTTCCCTCTACTATTTTTTTTAAGTACTCATCAATACATTATAAGTCTCTCTCTCTCTCTCTCTTTTTTTTAAGATTTATTTATTTATTTATACAAGCACTGGGTACAGTCAGAAGCGCAGGAGGGTGAGAGAATTCACCAGAGCCAGAGCAGGGAGCAGAGCATGCAACAGGACCTAAGCACACTGCTGAGGGGAGCAGCGGGCGGGTGAACCTGCACTGCAGAGGCTGCGCACAGGTTCGCAACCCAGCGCTCAACTGCTGCGCCACTGGGGAGGCCCCTCTTCCCTCCACTATTTTGACCTACATCCCTTCCCCTCCCCTGCTGTATGCTTTAGATCTATAGTTTCCTTGAGTTTTCTTTTTTTTTTTTTTTGATCCTTCATTCAGTTTCCCTATATTCCTCCTAAAAGTGAAACCATCCAATATTTTTCTTTTTCCTTCTGTCTTATTTCACTGAGCATAATCCCTTCCAGTTCCATCCATGTTGCTTGGAATGGCATGAGGTTATCTTTTTTG
Organism: Talpa europaea; assembly: GCF_964194135.1. NCBI lineage: Eukaryota > Metazoa > Chordata > Mammalia > Eulipotyphla > Talpidae > Talpa > Talpa europaea. The sequence goes on along the minus strand of NC_140080.1, from coordinate 76,740,807 downwards.
ATTGCTGAATAATATTCCATTGTGCATAAAATCTACATATACTGTGTTTTCCTTTATTTTTCTAAAAGCCTAACACAATTGAATGAAGAAATTGGAGAATGAACAAATTAATCCATATTTTATGAATGAATAACTGCAGAATGAAGAAATGAAGGAACGTGCTATTATCTATCTATCTATCTATCTATCTATCTATCTATCTATCTATTTATATATTTGTTTATTTATACAAGCACTGGGTACAGTCAGAAGCATGGGAGGGTGAGAGAAATCACCAGAGCCAGAGCAGGGAGCAGAGCAGGCAGAAGGACCAAAGTACACTGCTGAGGGGAGCAGCGGGCGGCTGGAGAGGTCTGTGCACCATGTGGGACCCTCCTCTGGTGGCCAGGGAGCGGCCGGGGATCGAACCGGCGCAGCAGAGTCTGCGGGCAGCTTCGCAACCCAGCACTCAACCGCTCACCACCGGGGAGGCCCAGGAACACATTATTTAGATCACATGTAAGATCCCTCTTTCCATATATTTCAACCTTCAAAAGATTTTAGGAAGAAAATGGAATTCTTCTACAACTAGAAATATCAATGCCTGCAGTGAGTCTTCATGTGCTTGTGAGGAGGTTAGTGATATAGAAGCCTGTGTTCTACACATGGAATTCTTACCCCCACTTGAAAAATTAACTCTTTTCCTTTTATCCCTTGGCATTGATGTTTTTAGTTTATTTTTTTCTGAACCATTGTACTGTCTTCTTACCTGCAATAGTCATACATTTCATTGTGAGAAGTTGCATGCAAAGTAACCATTAACCATGAGGCTTTCTCTTAGTTGTTGTCTCTTCTCTGCATGATTTATCTTCTCTAAACAGTAAGTTATACACTGAGAAAAGTTACTTTCACTAATAGTGACAGATAAATAATCATCCACTTACTTGGTGCAATCACTTTCTTCATACAAAAATATCTTAGTAATATAGCACATGCCAGGCACTATATTGAACTCTGGTGAGAAAAGGTGTATATGATAAGGTCAGCACGTTCAGCAAGATGGAGCTAGAATTTAAACACATCATTGTAATAAATATAATTAATGCTGTAATGGAAGGAAGAACTTTGCAGATAAGGGCAGCAGGAGTTATACCTGTCAATGACAGGGAAGAAAAAACTCTCAGGCACCAAATTCCTTCCCAACAGAACTGCCACTGTGATTGGAGGCCTTAGCAGTTCCTAAAACTGTTTAGAAAGATATGCATACGGAGTTAATGTATTCCTTTTGAAGGAATTGGCTGGTTAAATGAGTTTCCCCTTTTATTCTCTAAGAAGGACTGGAGAGGTGAGCAGCATCAGAAAGTGATGAGGTGGAGTGTACTTGGATCCTGCTCAGGGACATGAGTGCCTCTAAATGAACATGAACACCTGGGTCTTCATTTGGTGGAAATGAGCACTCAAAGGGAATCATGTGACATTCAAAAAGAATGGCAACTGCCAGGGTAGCTTAGAGGAAGGAATGCAACCTTCAAACTTCAATCATTTAATAATTTTCTCAAGAGCAAAGCAATCTGTCATGTAATGATTTTGGTTACTTAATGATTCCATTCAATCACTTATACACCTGGTAGATATCTCTGTTCCCCCCGCCTCTCTAACATGCACACACACGCATGCACATACACCCCTCAGACTCAGGTCCACTAGTCAAGGCACAAGGCATGCAAATTCACAAAAGTTTAGTAACTAAAGCTAAAAATAAGCAGCACTAGAATACTTCAAAATTCTACCATTATCATTTAGTAGGCTATTTGATCCTTAGTAACTCCAGAAAAGGAAATAGAGTGGAGTGACATAGACTTTCAAAGTCAAGGCAGACAAAGAGGACTTTATAGATTATTACATTTTATGTTTTCTTCTTTCATATTAACAGAAAAAAAAATCCTATCTCCATATGAGATTATGTAGAAAAGAAAGCCAGTTTACTAGTTACATTTTTCTCTGACAGTGCCCATTGATATTTGGTAAGCCATTAATTTATTTACTATTAAAGGATTTTTTTCATGTATTCCTTTCTCTTAAGCATTAATATTAAAGTAAGTATGCTAGATAAACAATAGCACCAAGGTCACAGCTGGCATGACATCTCCCGTGCTTTACCACCAAATCAGAATGTCTGATGTGGAAAACAGAGTAACAGATGGTGGTACAGAGAGCTAGGGGGTAAATGATTTGCTCAAGGTCATAAGAATAACTGCACCAGAAGTAGAACAAAACCCAGAAAGACCTTGAAGCTAAATCCCGTTGCTTATATATGTCTTTTCAGTGAGGAATAGTATATCAGTGAATCAATTGCGAGATAATTATAATAAGTATAGCTACCATTTTTTTTTTATTAGGTTCTATTTGGAAATGATAATTTTGTTGCAGGAAAGACAAGTAGTGACTGTGCTATTGAGTTTTAGGACAGAAGACTGGAATAAATGTGGTGCATGTCTATGTGCCATTCTCAGCTATTGAGTTGCATTATTCGGACACTGGCTATATGAATATGCGTACAATAGAGTCTGTCAAGTCGATATTTTAGGTGGATTTTCCTGACATAGGTGTATAGGATAAATTGAGCAGTGTGAAAGGTGAAAGGGGTAGGGAGGTGGTACTCAGGGAGGATAAGTTATGAGACTGTTTGGAGATCAAATAGAAAAGAGACTGAACTACAGCTAGGATGTGGAGGGATATGATGCTCCCTACACAGAAAACACTGTTGACATTGTTTATTGTTGATGAGGGTGATGTCTTTCTGGACAATCTGAGGTTCAGACACAAACAGGGTCTCTGATGGGAACATCCAGAAGACAGATTAATTGTAAAGCTCAGAGGGAAAATTGGGTCTAGAGTTACAAATTTAGCAGTTACCCAGAGAAAGGTGATAAATAATGTTATCACCATGAGTGAAGTTGCAATGAAGAAGTAAAGGAGATGAAAAGAGATTTGGAGATAGAATCATGGGCCAAGGTTTCATTTAAAATCTGATGAATCATCCAGAAAAAAAAAATTACAAATTAGAATCCATCAAATTTTAAAACTGCTCTTTGAGAGAGAGTTAAGAAAAGCAATACAGGGGAGAAATATTTTCAGAACATACATGCAATAAAAGGCTTACAGCAAGAATATATAAAAACACAACTCAATAATGAGGAAAAAAATACCTTGATATAAAAATAGACAAAAGATTTGAGCATGCACTTTTTAGCAAAGAAGATACACAGATGGCTAAGAAACACTTGAAGGGATGATCTCTTCAGGTGATTGCTTATAAACAGTGAGCTGGAAAACACCATTAACTCAAAGTAATAAAATAATACTATGCCAAATACTTAGATTGTATTGACATTTTGCCAGAGAGTTTTAAGTATTGTATGAATGTTATACCCACCTAATGAGTTAGCAAAAAAGGGTTTTTATAAATCATTTTATAAAGAATCCGAGGCACAAAGAGGCAAGTAATTTACCCAGACTCACACAGCTAATAATGTTGAGTGGAGTCCAGTTTGGAACACAAGCCCAATTAGGCTTCAGAGCCTGTTCTCTTGGCTATAACTATTTACTACCTTTCCAATTACCAGCAAGAATGTATTGAGTACCTACTCTGTGCCCAATACTTACTTGGTCATGCACTATTGATTCTCAAGAATCTGATTCAATATAGTCACTTTCCTAAAGGACTTTAAAATCTAGATGGAAAGACAGATCTTGTGTACACAAAACACCTAGAGGTATCTAATTATAATCCAGTTTCAGAAGCAGAAAATAGACAACAAAATACAGAAGAACATCATTATGTCTTAAGGACAGGTCTGACTATGCCATTTAGAAATTATTGAAAGCATTCTAAGACTTCTGTGTTTTAGAAGTTCTCTAGAAAAAAACTGAAGCCCTCAAAGCTTTCAAAGGATTCAAATGAGAATTTAGGATTTTGAATATTTGAAAAAGTGGTGTTCCATGATTTTAAATGCTACCATAATTGTCAGCAAAAATTAATCAATTATCTGTTTCAGCATCTCAGGATCCCTGTATTTTAGGATGTTTCTAATACCGCTGTGTAAACAAGAATGATCCCTGTCCAAACATGAAAATGACCCAATTCAAAAACCTTTATTAGAACTGCAACTGTCAAGTGAGCCAAAACAAATCCTGCTAGCCAGCTATTATTTCAATACCACTAAAGACCCATCCTGAGATTCCCTGAGTTACTGTTTGCTTTTTTCTTCTCAATTGGTAGCATCCTTTTTCCCAGAAGGAGAACTGTGCAAGAGGATGATTATAAAAAGCAAGGAGATAAGCAACAGACATCTTTCTTAATTAATTGACTCTGATTAAAAGAAAATAGTGTCTTTGTAGCTGTAGCTACAGGAGTCAGCCTGTGAGACACAGCGTCTCCCACTAAGTCTCAGATTCACTCCATTCTAGCAGTCTAGTCTGGAAGGTAGCCAAATCTGTGTGCCTCTAACAACTGCGATTGTGCAGGGGACAGGAAAGAGAAAGGTGAAAGCATGTGAGGAAGGGAGCTGGAAAAAGAAACAGAAGGGAAGGAAGAAAAAATAGAGGCAGAAAGGGTCAGAGCGAGCGAGAGAATGAGAGAAATCACGGGAGACGCGAAAGAGTGAAGGAGCGGAAGGAGGGGGGGTGTAAAAGCCAGATTTTTATTGGAAGCAATTGAAGTGGTTGCTATGAGACCCGCTGGAGCAGAGGACCAGCAGCCAGCCCGACGCTGATGGTTCTTACCTCGCACAAAAAAACCTTTCTTTTGACACAGTTTTAGAGTTGCTTAATATCTAAGCAAGCATCTGACACGGGCGACTTTTTTCTTCTTTTTTCCTCCTCCGGTCCCTCGGGTAAGATGGAGGTGGAAAGCGAAGCCAGCTGCTCCCCCAGCAGCGCATCAGGCGGGTCCAGAGAGTACAAGGTGGTAATGCTGGGAGCAGGGGGAGTTGGTAAAAGCGGTAAGTTTCAATACCAAATACTGGGGAAGGAGGGACCTCTATAGAGGCAACCCTATAAGGTAAAATGATATGATGATGATGATGATGATGATGATAATAATGATGATGATGATATAATAATAGTAATGATAATAATAATAATAATGATGACACTCTCAAGGGCTAGCTAGCTGCAGCAGTTAAATACCAAGTCTGGCAGGATGTTAGGATGTTTAAAAGTGCAAGGGCTGTGAAAGCAATGCTGATGAGTCAGGGGAATGGGGAGACAGACAGTGATAATATATAGAACTTTAAGAAGATCATTCTTATCATTTCATGCTTAGTGCTATTTGATCTTACTATATGACTTAAAAAAATAACATTTATGAAATAGCCAAGATATGAGAAAAACAAGTTCCTATTCTCAAAAATATTCACATAAAAAAAGAAGTGCTATGAATATTCAATGAAACAAGCATCTACAAACAAACACACAAGCAGGATTATCAGCGCTGATTGTTGTATTTGTTTCTTTGAGTAGAAGCTTCCTGTCTCCTTTTGCTTGTCTGTGATCTAACACAGCATGTATTGGTTTTGAATGCTAAGAGGAAAGTTGGTTTTTGAAAGTGAGAGTGGTTTAAGACAGGTATTCATTGTGGGACCTTTGCAGGGTGATCAAACTCAATATTGTGTTGAGTTAAATTAAGAGGAAACTATAAAAATAAAGGAATATGGGGTACTAATGAAGGTAAAGGCTGGCAGATTTATTTTGATGCATGAAAAGATAAAATATCAATCACTGGGATTCTTGAGGGGCTTAAAAAGCCAAGTGTAACAAATTAAAGAAAAAAGACATGCAGCAGTGCTTGAGACTGATTAAAGTTTGATAACTTGGGTCTATAGACATCACTAGAAAATAAACATAAATATAACTTTTCATTTGAATAGAAAAATATTCACTTGGGGCTGACAAAAGATGGAATAAATGTTAGAATTAGCATAGACAAGAAAAATCAAAACAATTCAATAGTTTTAGTGCTTGACAAAGATTAAGAGTTTGGGCCAACATTCTTGGCACAGGAAGCCAAGAAAAAAAATAGCTAATAACTTTTTGGATGTGTCCACAGTGATAAGAAACTTGATCAATAAAGGAAAGGGAAAATAAATAGTGACTTTAGTGTGCGGCAAAGGTAAAGTGATTAGAAGAATAGCTAGAGACATAAAATTGAACACTCCTGTCCCACAGCAAAAATTGAACAGACCTTCCCTGCCCACAGCAAAACCATACACAGAAAAGCAAAGCAAAACAAAACAAATTCCTATTAAAAGAAAAGGAAACTGGTAGGTCTAGATGTGGTCAATAACTAAATGCTTGTCAAACAGAAAAATTAGTCATCTGTCCCCAGAAAGAAATTTGAACATGAAGACCTTCAAAACCAAAATTGACTCAAGGATTTTGAAACTTTTTCTGTTTTTGAAAAATGTAAAGGTTTGAAAGGAAAATAATCAAATTATGTGAGCATTAGGGAGGGAGGGAATGAGAAGATCCATATCAAATAAAACTGTGCTTTGAAAGAATATAGTCGATCAGACACAATGAGAAAGAAAAAAAAAAAACAGTGTTTGAGTAAAATATCTCTAGAAGAGAGAGAAACAGATCTATGAAAAAGGCAGAAGGCTAATCAGCAGTTGGTAAGGTCAGGAAAATGCTGCAATGGTTCCATAATGTGCCAGCTGTTGCTTTTGGGTGCTGTCTTGGTATCTTGGTTTCTTCTTGATTCACTAGGAATTTGGGGGAATTGGAAATATAGTGACTTGTTTTTAACCATTTATTCTGTGGAGATGGAACTTGGAAAAAAGAAGTGTTGGCCAGGTGCATCCTTCAGCAATACACCTGTCCTCGAGGTGATAGTCTCCTGTGTGGATCTCCCCTGTGTATTATTTGTACTGACTGATCATTGACACGTTTCCAATAGCTAGAAATTTTTGACATAACAAAATGCCCTACTGAATGACCAGGGTCATTCTCACCTTCACTTTGAACCAGAGAAGGTGGTTCAAAATTACTTGGGAAAAAAACTTTTCCAGTGTGATTATGACTGGCGTAGTCAGCTTACCTCAGAGATGGATGAGAATAAAAGAGGGCAAATAGTTGAGTTTACTGGTTTTGTAAATATAGTTGGCTATTAGATCAGGCAGAATATTACTCATCCCTCAATCTCAGGCCTGGAAATGTCCTTATGGCTAGATGTTTGGACTCAGAGCAACAGAATCACTTGTCTGTGGGTTTGGCTTCAATGATTCATTTATTATAGGTTAATGAATGTTCGAGCACTGATTTCCAATAGTAATCTTCTCTTGAAGATTAAAATGTTTGCTCTGAAATACTGTAAAAAATTAAAAGGCCACTTTTTGTTTCACTGATTATCTGAATCAATAGAAGTACAATTTGCTTTTCTTCAATGCCATATGTGGAAGGATTGAACAAACTAATTACAGTGGGCTGTATAAAGGGACTTCAAGGGGACAAAGTCCACTGTTCTGAAGAAATTGTAGAAGACATACCAAGCTATCATGTGTTTCTCATTTTGAGTCAGTTCTGACTCAGCCTTGAACATGAATGTGAAAATCTATTTACTGGAACCATAATTTTCAAATGAACAAAAATCTTAGAGATAGTTGATGCTTACTGAGAAATTAGTTTTATTTTTTCCCCTCTCTGTATTTTACTAAGACATACTTCCATGAGCAGTAAATTTTGAAAGGATTTGCCACTTGACTGCAGTTGGAATTCTCACAAGATTAAAAATGTACAGGAGAATAAATTTACTGTGTGTGTGAGAAATTTCAGACTGCAAGTAATCAATCAGCTTTTTGCACACATACTATGCCTGGATCCTCTACTAGTTCCTACAGAGGAGAAACAAGAAAGAAGGGAAAATTTATGAAACACCCACTATGTGGCAGGTATGGGCTACATGTTTTTCATGCTTGTATTCGGGCCTGACCACAGTCTGAGTAGGTTTTGCCATTTTACAGGTGGAAAAATGGAAACTCAGGGAAACAGCTTCTGCCTGATCTTGGGAATAATCATTTATAGAGTTCTGTGAAGTTTTATACAACTCGTGTTAGTTTAACATCCTGATGAGAAAGAGCAGAGTTCTACCACTCACTGTTAAGGAGAAAGTAGGGGTGTTGGTAGTGTATTCTTTACCTTTTGAATGATTTGTTTAGAAGAAATTTCAACTGTGTAGACTAACATGCTCATGTAAACATTGGGGACCCCAAAAAAAGTCTTTAAATTAATGTAATTAAGCATTGCACATAATATTTATGTCCTTTATAAATAAATACATATATTTATGTAGTTAAACTTTATATCTTATATTATGCAAGAATATGATAAGTGCTGAGAAAACAAAATAAACAAGAAAGAGTCCCCAGTCTATTTGAGAGATGGAGAAACTGAGGCCAGGAAAGGTGAATTCATACACAGAGTAGTGGCAGAGTCACATCTAGAATGTCACCCTCCTGATGCCTTTTAAGTTCTCTTTCTACTATACACAAAGTTTTACACAGGTAAGTTAAATAATAATTGGAACAATTATCCAATAAAATTTCATGTAACTTACACAGATTCTTATCCTTCTATCTCTTTGTTCTACTGTCTACCATCCTTTCCCCTTAATCATTAAAAGAGAAAAAAATTGGGCCTCCCCTGGTGGCACAGCAGTTGAGTGCTGGGCTGCAAAGCTGCCCGCAGCCTCTGCAGCGCCTGTTAGATCCCCGGCTGCCGGCAAGGGTCCCACATGGCGCTCAGACCTCTCCTGCCGTACCCACTGCTCCCCTCAGCAGTGTATTTCACCAGTCTGCCTGTTCTGTTCCCCGCTCTGGCTCTGGTGAATTCTCTCACCCTCCCTTGCTTCTGACTATACCCAGTGCTTGTATAAATAAATAAATAAATCTTTAAAAAAAAGAGAGAGAAAAATTAAAATCTCACAATTGTGGTTTAAGAGTTTAATGGCACCTGAAAAGTCCTCCTAACTGTTTTGAGTACTGCCTTTTCTATGTCTTTGTGATTCAGTAGATAAAGCCAGCTCCTCGCTGACAGAGCACAATTAGTGTTTGCTTGCTTTCCTACATTTCACTCAGCTTCTAATGCAAACCCAAATTATTATTTAGCACAACTTATCCAATAACAATATGATTTTATTTTCCAAATTACATTATGCCTGCTCTGTTTTATGATTTTAATTGAGGGAAAAAACATAATTTAAGGAACAGAGTAGGTCATCTACCCCAAATGTTTTTATTTTAATTCTTGAGGAGATGATGCAATGAACCTGAGGTTTTAACTTCAGTTGAATCTTCATAGACATATTTAATACATTAGACATAATCATGGATATCAATATACTCACCAACATACTCACCAGCATACTCCTGTGTTCAGATGAGGTATCTGAGGCAAAGAAATGTTAAGATTATCAACAGTATTCAGAAGTAAGGACTAGTAAAGGAACTCAAGTTTTCTCACTATTATTTTTTCAGCAGATGTCATGAAAAAAAGCAGAGAAAGTATCCAAATATTAGATAAGATCTACATATTAATCTCCAGTCGATAGGACACATCTCAGAATTACCTTGGTGAAATTATATCTTAAATAAATCTTCTAGTGTAAAATATGCATGGATTATGGAAGTCTTTTTAAAAAATATTTATGCATACAAGAACTGGGGTACAGGCCAGAGGTACGTCTGGTGAGAGGATTCACCAGAGGCAGAGTGGGGAGCAGAGCAGGCAGATTGAAATACACTGCTGTGCCACGTGGGTAGCTCCCTGGCAGGCAGAGGACCGAACATAGCTTCATAGTGTGGTGCTTAACCCCATGCGCCACCAGGGAGGCCCTATGCAAGTCTTTGGGGGTAGGGGCAATGGTTTTATTAACTACAATTCCAGATGACCCCTGCCCTCTGGGAGTGCACTGTCTCATGGGAAAATAAGGCATATACTATAGAATGGTGTTTAAAGAGAGGAAGAGACTCTAATGAGAATGGAGATTTGAAAGGCAAAAAGGAATATAGGGGTGATGATTTTTCATGAAAGGCTTTTTTTTTGCTTGATGAATTAGTGTCTTTGGGGGCAGTTAGGGAAATTTTTTCTTGAGATTTGCTTAAAAGCTATCTTAGGAAATGGTAGAAAGTAAAATAAAAGGAATAAGCCAAAATCAAAAAGTATTAGGGAACTTAAATTTATTAGAATGTATCCATTGTGAAGTTCTGAGAAGGGAAAACTCATTTGTAAAATAAGGAAACTTACTCTGTCCTACACCTTTCTGTGATTTGTTTCTTTTATACATTCAGAGTTTTGTATAGCAAAATTTTATAAAATGAAAACAATAATAATATCTGAGGTAAACAGAAAGCAGCACAATGCAGTTTCTTCAACTGCAATAAATTGATATAAGCAGGTAGAGAGTGGAGCCTTTATATGATGAATTAAATCAAGGCAAACAACCAAGTGCATCATTCACATCCCCTAGGCTGTGTTTTCCCTCATTAACAGAACTTTGGATCTGATGAAGCTGAACAATTGTCACTTTATGACCAAGTGTGATGTGAACTCTCTGAATTGCAAAGACAAAAGGGAAAAAAAATAAGCATGGGAAAAATAAAAGATTTCAGGACTCCAGAGCCCTCTGCTCTCATCCTTAATCGTCACCACCCTAATTACACTTCAGATCATCACTCACTGCAATGCTGTCAGCAAGAATTAGCTAACAGGTCCAAATAAAGCTCAGTAGAAAAGTAAATTGGAATTTACTTTCTCAAGTAATGATTGAAGGAAGAGTCAGGTAAAAGTCATGTTGACTGATAAATTTCCAGACTAAATGCAGTCCTAGAGATTTTGAAATGGATAAGAAGAAAATCTAATATAGCTCCATGTCTTTATCTGAGATAGAAACAGAGATGAATATGCTTGTATTAGTTCCTGACTACCCATGTACTGTAGGGCTCCTTAAACTCACACTTTGCTCTGGTAGCCCAGTGGTGGATAATGCATCACATTTACCTCATCCTCCTTCACTCCTTACCTTGAACTTGTAAGGAGGGCATCAGTGTCTGCATAAAAACTGAGACCCACAGAAATAATATGTCCCATAGACAAGGAAATGTTAAATGATGAACTAGACTTACATGTAGTCTATATTCAGTGATTAGACTAGTTATTTTCCTACCCCAAATGTTTTTATTTTAATTCTTGAGGAGATGATGCAATGAACCTGAGTTTTTAACTTCAGTTGAATCTTCATAGACGTATTTAATACATTAGATATAATCATGTATATCAACATACTCACCAAATTTTAATTTTCTAGACACACAACAAGAAGTGTTACCCTTACTAGATGGGTGGCAATGGGCATGAAAATTCTGATCAAACATTTCTATGTTGGCAACACCAAAGACAGATTATTCTCCTGTTCATTCAGAGTACCTGGGGGTCTCAGCCATACAGATAAGCATGCCAGTCACCTCAACTTGAGAATAACAAGTAATGTAGTATGAGAAAGTAATTATTAAAACTTGGGACCATGCCATGATAAAAGTTCACAGGGTACTAAGAACATCAGGTGGAATTTTGAAATATATTAGGAAGAATATTTTCTATGAATGAATAAACAATCAATTACTCCATAATATATATCCTTATGTATTTTATTGGTACATATTATATATTACACATGTATTTTTATATACACATGTATGTGTGCACATGAGTAGGTTACACTGTAATTGACAGAAACTACAGGTCACAAGTGGAAAACACCTTTCACATCCATTTATTTAATAGAGTGTGTGTGTGCACATCTAGATCTATGAGAGGTCCTAAACTACTACCAAGAATTAGACACAATCCCTGCCGCGTCCTGAGGGTAAAAGGGATGTATACATGGAGAATTGTGTTGCAGTATATAAGGTAGGCTGATAGAGATGCACACACAATATTTTGAAAGCAATGAAAATGGGCTCAGTGAGAGTTAGAGCGGCTCAGCTACTCAGCTAAGCATTCACACCTCCTGGCTTCCGGATTACTGTTTTTTTTTTTTTTTCCATTAGACTATGTTGTCATCCATAAACCAGCATAACATCTCATACGCCTAACTGGAAGTGAGACAGCAGTGGTGACTGTCTTCACAGCATGGTGAAGCTGTGACTGTAGATGATGATGGACAGCTGCCCTCGGCTATGCTAAGAGTCTACAGAAAACTGTCTAATTGCTAATTTGGCTGTTTCATGCTAAGTCCATCAGTGTTAACAACTCAAATGACTATCAGGCTTTGTTCCTAAACATCAGCCCTCTGATGATGATCACCAAGCAGTGCCATCTGCTCTTCTGGTTCATCAGCAGGCACCAGCTAAGTGACATTCCTGGATAGTATGCCAGAGCATCCTTTCTTCCCTCTCTGCCTGCCATAACCATGCTCCAGCCCATACCATCCCATTGCATTGGCATTAAGATATGGCTTCTTTTAGTCTTCACACTGCCAAGTCTATTGGAGGGAAGCAGTAAACCTAGGGTCTCCCTGGAGTGTGTGTCAAGGAGGGAAAGCTGAGGAGGGAAGCCTCTCTCAGATGGTTATAATGCTAGGGGAGTCAGAGTATAGACAAAGTTTGGAGTCCCCGGCAGGGGAAACATATTTAAAACTGGAATGAGATTGTATAGAAAATGTGTGGTCTCACAATGGAACACCAGACAAGGATTTTTAACTAGTTAGGAAAGTTGTGTTTGTGGGGTCTATACAAGACGGCTTATATAGGTAAGGTAGTGTTGGATATTCACTTAGGAGATGAGTAAGAAAACCCTAGAGAGTTTATAGACTCATAGTTCCTTTAACTGTGCTTTAAAATGAGTAACAGACATGTCACTGCATATGTGTGCATAAATTTGTATACACTCTCAAGGAAGACTAACTCATGTTGTGTCCAAACTATTACACCGTCTTTCAATCCCTTCCAACAATGGATAGGACAAGAAGATCTCATGTTTTAGAGGCTTACAGAAGCCTGGCACTGTTCTTAGTCTTTTTTTTTAATTGATTAATTAATTTGTTTGTTTGTTTGTTTTGTTTATACATGCACTGGGTACAGTCAGAAGCACGGGAGGGTGAGAGAATTCACCAGAGCCAGAGCGGGGAGCAGAGCAGGCAGACTGAAGTACACTGCTGAGGGGAGCAGCGGGTGGCAGGAGAGGTCTGCGCGCCATGTGGGACCCTCCTTTGGTGGCCAGGGAGCAGCCAGGGATCGAACTGGCGCCGCAGAGGCCGTGGGCAGCTTCGCAACCCAGTGCTCAACTGCTGCGCCACGGGGAGGCCCTGTTCTTAGTCTTTGATGTTTATTCTTTCATTAAATTCTCACAAAATGCTCCAGCATAGGTATGGAGACTATCTTTAATTTATAGATAGGAAAAGTGAGGCTTGACAAGGGTGAGTAATTTGCTCAAGAGCCCAGATCTGCTGTGATGCAGGACTTAGCCACCACCACACCCATGCTCTCAATCCCAGCTCACTATGCTGCTTACCCTCCCATGCCCTTGATCTACAAGATGAGGCCTTAGCTTGGGAATTAAGACAGAATAATGTGACCTGGAGGCTTGAGCAGCCTTGGCAATTCAGTCTGTAAAATAAGGATAGCAACTATTACTAATTCTCGTGGAGAATTTATAACAAAATCTGGCCTATGCTAAGTGCTGAATAATACTTGTGACATAAATGGGTAAATTTGTTTTCAGTCATTGTCTCAAACAGCATTTGGCCTTGCATAGTTCATTTAAACTCTTTGGGTTTCCCTTCCCTTTATTATAAAAATAACATTAATTAAAATTACCTAAAGACTTGATGGGTAGATGCCACTAGAAAATACTAAATAGAAAATATCAATTATAGTGACCAAGCTATTATGTCCTCATTAAGTCTTTTCCTCCCTCCTACCCTCTCCCTTCCCTTCTTCCTTCCTTTCTTCCTTCCCCCTCCCTCCACCTACACCAAAGAATTTTATCTTTGTAGTGTTAGTGCAAGTAGTGCTGAAGAACTTTCTGAAGAAACCAGTTTAAAGAAAATGATTTGGGTTGAATACTGTAAAAGTGTCATTGAATATCTCTCTGCTCTATGGCTACTCTGGCTCTCTGCATTCTTATATTGATTAGTTTTAGCTTTAGTCTCTTGAGTGGCAATTTCAGTGACAATAATAATGGTGATTTGCCAGTTACCCTAGCAAACAATTCCTTTTTTCATCCTAATTGAACCATCACACACACACACACATGCACTGCTGTCTAATAGAGAAAGGATTTAAGGATAATCGCTTGACTTGCTATCGAAAGCTAAAAAGAGCCTGCTTAGAAGGGCTTCAGATTATAACAGGACATGGCTGTGCTTGAATCTGAACTAAAATTAATTTCTCAAATATGTTTGTTATACTAAATTTTGAATAATAAGCTGTTACTTTTGTTTTTCACAGTAGCAACCTTGCTACATTTAAATAAAAATAGCCATATTAAATAGTTGTCAGTAAAGCTAATGATATGCTACACAAAGATTTTTTTAATTGAAGAAATATGACTTTTTATTAAGAAGTATAGGGGCACATTTGTTATTTGAAATTATAGAGACTTCAGATAATCAGTCCTTGACTAACATCATTTAACCCTCCGTGCCCCACCACTTTCCACACCATCCTGAGTGGATTCTTCCGAGATTCCATTTTGCTGCTTTCTACTGCTCAGATGTCTTCAGTGGCTTGCCTACTGTCAACTGGCTGACATCCAAAGCCCACAGGACCCCTAATGCCCAACATGCATGGGACTGTCTGTCAGCAAAGCATCCAAGAGGCCTCGCCAAGGCTGGTCAGTGCAGATCGGGAGGATTGCTGTGTAGGATGATACAGAGGGCAGAGATTTAGGACAAATGTCAGGAACCAGTAGGGGTCAGTGAGGGATTGAAACACAGTAAAGAACTCAGCAGTTGGATCCAATGAAGTCTAAGCAGAAGGATTCAGACTTAGATTAAAAAGGCAAAAGGGCTGCAGAGATATTATTCTCTGTGAGCCCTGGTGTAACATGATTTGTGGGAATTCAGTTCTCCTGTCTCTCAGTATCCCTCTCTCTCTTTATCTCTGTGTCTGTTTCTCTCTCTGCTCCTGTAGTGTGAGCTATGTTCTAATCTAAAAAGGCCTTTAACTATTGGAACAATCCTTCCAGCACTGTTATCTGTCATTTAGACAAATTATTCTACTTTCAGCGCTCCCCCCAAATTCTTGAGACTTTTTTCCTATATTACTCACATAATCATTTCAACTTAAGCTTTCTCCTCCTTTCTGTCAATTGATCCAGTTTAATCTGTTCTTCCAGAATCTGCATAGGTAATTCCTGCTCTTTAATATCCTCATGAGCTCCTTCAGTCTAACATATTTTCTCCTCTTTATCAATTTCATTACTATTCAAAATGACACAGGTTCTGCTAGCATCTGATTTGTTGTCTTAAAATGTTATTTAAATATTTCATTTTTGTTTAACTTGGCTCTTTTTTTAATATTTTATCTCCCCATCTTGATTGCAAATTCCTGGAGAGTAGGAACAGATTTTATATTGTCTTTTCTCTCCCATAAAATTTTCAGTTATAAATTTTCAAACATATTTACACATTTAATTTCTGTTTCATCTTTGAGAAAATGCAGAATCGAAGACCCCACACTTACGGAGTGAAATTAAGTAGTATTCTAAAATTCTATGACAGAAAGAATAATAATATAAAGAAAGAATCTGGCACAGATAGAAAAGTGACAGGTATGTGAGCCTGGAATAGGCTGTGTCTTAGGAGGAGTCTAGATTTAGTCCAGGACAAATGGTCTTTGGTGACAGTGAATTGAAAATGAATAAGTCTGTCCATCCTGCATTTAGGATGCTCAATGACATAAATAGGCCAATGTGATTTGTGGGCCAAAATCTGGTGGATAGGCAAGAACAAGTGAGGTGCAACTGCCAGACTAAAGGAAGCTACAAAAACTTGCCTGATACTACAGAATCAGGAGTAGTGTGTGTTCCCTGCAAGCCAAAGGACAGAGAAGGCTGGCAGCTAAATACATGAGACATTGTGAATAGCTCATGGTTGGTTTCCTAAGGCATTTCCACTGGACATCAGAACCTTGGACTGCTCCTGGAAGTAAGGTCTCCTTTGAGGGAAGGCAGAACAGGAAAAGTTAGAGAATGAGAATTACAAAAAAAAATAAATAAATAAATAAAAGGAAAAGTATTTTATGAAATACTGGGGAAACCTTATTATCTTTACCTATAAAACTTTGCTTGCTCCTGTGATTTTGAGTTTAAAATGCACATCGGATCTCATTGAATGACTGTTGGCTAATACTGAGAAAAGCAGATTGTGGTTGTGACTCCAAATTTTGAAGCAACCACAAATATCCATGTATTTTTCCAATGTTTGTGAAAACCACCCTGGGATATGATATAATTTTTTTTAAAGATTTAGTTATTTATGAATACAAGAGCTGGGGTTCAGGCCAGAGATGGGAGGGGAAGAGGATTCACCAGAGACAGAGTAGGGAGCAGAACAGGCAGACGGACTGAAATACACTGCTGAGGGGAGCAGCGGGTGAGACAGGAGAGGTCTGCTGTGCCATGTGGGTTGCTCCCTGGCCAGCCGGGCATCAAACTCATGCTACTGAGGCTGCTGATTGCTTCATAGTGCAGTGCTTAACCCCTTGCGACACTAGGGAGGCCCTATGATATAATTTTGACAATCTCTATTCTAAAATAAAAGAGGAATCCCTGAGCATAGCAGACAGTCACAGAGCCAGATTACAATCAAGGTATCATACTTCTTTCTGATTTCAGGAAGCTCTAAAATCAAGAAGGCAAGATCCATTTCATAGGTAAAACTGTTGCATTATTGAAAGAAAACTTCTATGTTAGTAGTGAAAGCCTTACTTTCCTATCTTTTACCCTCTTGTTTAACTACTCACTCCTTTCTAGTTGCTTGGTTATATCAGAAGAGCTTAGACAATCTAATATCAGCTCTCAATATTTCTTTAGACCCAGTCACAAAAGCTTTTAATATATCCCTGCCCTTAAAAAAAAAAAAAAGTATCTCCCATTTACTTCATCACAAAAGCAAATGAAAACATTTTTACATAGACAACTCTGCTGTGACAAGCACACAAGTTATCTGCCTCTCTGAAGCTTATTTGCATTTTCTTTGAATATAATTCTGAGAATGCCCAGCATGCTTGAAACAGTGTGGACTTTGAAGATGACTAGACATGCACTGAAATTCAGTTCTTCCACTTACAAGGCAATGGACCGTGCTGGCTTTTTCTCTTCCTGATCTTAATATTGGAGGATCCAGGATTTACTCCTTGAGACTCAACTTATCTTTGATTTCCTAAATCATTTTATCTGACCCCATGTTGAGATTTATATATCTTTTTTTTAAAGATTTA
The DNA here is from genome assembly GCF_964194135.1 of Talpa europaea. Lineage (NCBI taxonomy): Eukaryota > Metazoa > Chordata > Mammalia > Eulipotyphla > Talpidae > Talpa > Talpa europaea. Next base: position 76,723,330 of record NC_140080.1, on the reverse strand, counting down.
TTTATGCATACAAGAACTGGGGTACAGGCCAGAGGTGTGGGGGGTGAGAGAATTCACCAGAGACCGAGTGGGGAACAGAACAGGCAGACTGACTGAAATACACTGCTAAGGGGAGCAGCTGGTGAGTCAAGAGAGGTTTGCTGTGCCATATGGATAGCTCTCTAGCTGGGGGTTGAACTTGTGCTGCAGTGGCTGCAGATAGCTTCATAGGTTGGTCTTAACCCCTTGTGCCACCAGGGAGGCCCCAGGATTTTTATATCTTTATATACTTAGATTAAATTAATATCTAGATTAAAACCATAAAGAGATCTTATTAAAATGACTAAAATTAAGGTAACCATATCAAATATGAACTAGCAGGAGTATAAATAAGTACAGTTTCTAGGTACAATGATTTGTCACCTGTAGTAAGTTGGAAAAAATGCAATGGTTGATCATACAATTTATTAATTCTATTCCTAACTGTATATACCAAACAGAAATCATATGTGTGTAGACAGAGAGGAACGGCCAGGGTGTTCTGTTCATAACAGCATTATTTCTAACATCTTCAAATTTTAAGACTTAATGTTCCTCAATGTAACTGAATTAGAATTGATTAATATTTAATACAATGAACACACACACGTCAAAGGAAGGAATACAATTGGGATATTAGTTATCTGTTGAATAAGGGAGGGAGGAGACAGTAACTGGGGAGGGCATGGGGGGAGATTCTGGAGTTCAGGAAATGTTCTTGTAGTATGGCGGGTAATAGTATGTGTGTTCACTTTGTGATAAACCATAGACTTGCAAAATTTTACTTTGTGCATCTTAAATTATGCTACATTTCACAAAAGAAATGGTTTATGAAATATTAAAATGTTCTATTTCCAGTCCAGACTTCCTGCCGAAACGCCAATTATGTATTCAACTCTCTACTTGATATATCCACTTAAATAGCCAACATGTTCCAACTGTAAATGTCCAAAACTAAATGATTGATCTTTTTACCAAACTTGTTTCACTTACTGCTTCCCTCATACCATTTGAAGGCACCTCCACCTTTCTGCCTGCTCAGACCTGAAACCTAGATGTGAGCTGTTGCTCCTCTCCTCTCATACTTCCACATCCATAAGTAAATCTATTTGGGTTTATCTTTAACATATGTCCTGGGGTCTTCTTTTCTCAAAACTCAACTACTACTTCCTTTACCTGTATCTGCAATGTCACCCTAACTTTTCTCCATGCTTCTATATTGTCCCTACAGTTTATTCTCCATACAGCACCCAGAGTAGTCCTTTTATTTTGTCCCCTTATTTTTTTTCAGGTTTCACATATTAGTGAGATAATACAGTTCTGATCTTTTTAAATCTGACTTATTTCACTAAGCATCATGCCCTTGAAGTCCACCCATCCTGTCCAAATTAATAATTATTTTTTATGGTTGAATTTGTGGATGTGTGTATAGATACACACACACATATGTATATATGTATGTGTATATCTATCTATCTATCTATCTATCTATCTATCTATCTATCTATCTATCTATCTATGAAAAATATTCCTAGAATACTTTTCTTCTGAAATCTGCTCGGCTTACTCTCTCTTTCAAGTATTATTTCACTATTATTGTTCCAATGCGTCTATTCTGACTACCCTATTTTTTTGGGAATCCTCTTTTCACAATTTCCCCATGTGCTTTTTTTTTTTTTTTTCCCCTCCACATATCTTCTCTATGGAGCACCTACTATTTTCTAGTTAATCATTTATTATGTTGTTGGTTTTTCTTGGATTTCTCCAACCTGAATCTTTTGTTCTCCCAAGTTCCTAGTGTGTAAATGAGATAAAGTTATCTACACTTGAGAAGCCTCAATCTCTTCATTTCTAAAGTACAGATAAAAAATGCCACCCCTTTTGAGTGGATTGTAAGACTTAGGGTTGTAGCTGTGGAGATGATAAGTGATAAGATTCTTTTTTTTTAAGTGATAAGATTCTTAATCTATTTTGAAAGAAATACCAAAAAGGAGTGGGCTATTCATTTATACAATTGGAAGGATGGCTATGACATTGACTAAAAAGGGATTATTTTGTGTACATATTTTGGCACAAAATAACACAAAAGCTTACCTTTTTAATCTTACATAGTAAGATATAATATATATCTTTTGCTATTATAGAGAGACAAAACATAGGTATATTTTATGATTACTAGATGCTTACACTTAGTTGATGTCAAAACCTTTTCAAACAGAACTTGTACTGCAGGTCTGATGTGAAGATTAAATCCAAATGAATCTATCTTACTTGTAGAAAGGTTTGGTAAATTTTTAAGTTACTCTTCTTTATATGACTAAAAAGCTGATACTTGAGATTGAGTAAAAAAGAAATATTAACAGGCTAAGATACAAATGCAAATTTATATTTCCATATCCCAAAGGAAAGAGTAAATAAAAGTTTATTTAGAGATCACAATAACATTGGAAAATACCCTTTATTAAGGTTTTGAACCAAACTTTAATTCAATTAATATATAGCTTATTTCTATTAAACTTGCTTTCCAGCCATTGTTCTGGGTACTAGAAACACAGCTTTAAATTAGCTCCTATCACCATCTTCAGAAAACCTGGGAAATATATTACAGAGACATATTGGGAAATTACAATGGCTGAAGCTTTAAAGCTGATCTTGTTGGTATGCACTTTCATGCTTGTTTACCCCACATCAGTTTGCCTTATGTGACTTACCTTGAGCCAAAACAGAAAATCAGAAATCCCTCATCCCCTCTTACCCTATTTAATCCTATCTGTCCCAGTCTTATGCCAACAGCATGATGTTTTCCCCAGGTACTCAGTCTAGATGTCACCTTTCTGTTTCTCTATATCATCTCAAATACTCACATGATTGTTTATTCATCTAAGGCTGTGTCTAAGTTGCTTACAGGCACTATTTGAGATTCTGCTACTAGCATTCAAGTTCTGGGCTATTAGCAATGGTGTGATCTTGGACAGTACTCAGCCTCTCTGAATCTCAGTTTCCTTCTTTATCAAATGGGGGTGATAATGCAATGAACTTATATTAAATTAATGAATAACTTAGTGTTTCCTATAACTTGGTGAGGCTTAAGTACAGAGAAAAAAGTATCTCACTACTGCAGTTTTCTCTGTACTAGCTATTGTAATCTTCGATACAAATGCTATTTTTCTTTCATGTCTTCCCAAAAACCTTATTCAGGCTGAAGACTGTATTTCCTATATTTTGTTGAGTGCTGAGAAGTCTTTTTTCAACTCTGATTCCTAGAAAAAGAATTTCTTATTTATTTCCCTACTTTTAACAACTGTTACTTTGAGTTTAGAGTAAATAGAAAAAAAAGTCGATGCAACTCTGGGCAAATGGGCAAGTGGGCTGATAAAATACCATTTTATTAATTAAGTTTTAGGGAAGAAGGTGGTTTCGGATTTCCAAGCCTCTAGTTTTTCTCAGAAAGGAAGAAAAGTGTTTCTGAACTTTTAGAAATCTTTCTTTGACTCTGGAATATCTCTGAACACACAAAGACTTAATATTTCTTCCAGTAATGCAAACTTTTGTTATTTTTTTAATGTGCAAAATATCATAATGAAATTTCAGAATCAAGTGAATTTGAAGAATTAGGAATGCCAGATTAGCTTCAGTATTCTGTTCAATTTGAGCTTATCATTGAAGGTCATACTCTTTACATCTTTGTGGCTCTCCATCATTGCTGGCATGAACAATTATTTTTAATTTTCAACTCTTATAGCTTGTACTTAAGCTATACCAGCTAATCCCTATCTAACTAATAAGGTTCTCTGTTTCCACCTTTATTGATTAATCATCTGTTGGAGTTTTTAATATCCATTTGTGCTTAATTTGCTGATATTAAAAATGCCTCATTCCTGAAAGTGATGAATGATCTCCCAAAAGGCAGAACTTGGTTTTGATTTATGTAATATTGGATTTGCTGGAGTTTGCTGAAAACCTGCCATTGGAAAACATTGCAGTAAAGAGCTCTGTAAGGGACACTTTGTGAACTTTATGAACTTCCCAGTGCCTGGTTTATAAATTATTTTTTAAAAATTCAGATGTCTGTATAGATGATCTAGTACCAGCAGTTAATGCACAACCCATTGGGAGCTACTGTTTCCTTGCACAAACTCTTTGCTCTAATCAGTGAGACCTTATTGTCTCCCAAACAAGCCTATGCATCTCTACCTTTCTCATAAGTAATTCTACACATTTTCAGTAACTTGCAAGAATTTCTCTGCCTTTTGGAATTACTGTTTCTGTGTCATTTGGGTAAATAACTAGGAGTGGAATTGCTGGATCATACAGAAGCTCTATGTTTAGTAGTTCAAGAAATCTCCACACAGCTCTCCATAGTGGTTGGACCAGTTTGCACTCCCACCAGCAGTGCAGGAGAGTTCCTTTTTCTCCACAACCTTGCCAACATTTGTTGTTGCTAGTTTTTTTAATATGTGTCATTCTCACTGGTGTAAGATGGTATCTCATTGTAGTTTTGATTTGCATTTCTCTGATTACAAGTGATGTTGAACTTTTTTTCATATGCCTGTTGACCATTTGCATTTCTTCTTCAGAGAAGTTTCTTTTTAGCTCTTCTGCCCATTTTTTGACTGGATTATTTTCTTTGTTTTTGTTGAGTCTCATCAGCTCTTTGTAGATTTTTGTGATCAGTCCTTTATCATTAGTGTTGTGTGCAGGGTTTCTCTTTGTTTGGTTATTGTCTCTTTTGCTGTGCAGCTGTTTAATTTGATGTAGTCCCAGCTGCTTATCTTTGCCTTCACTGTCACTACTTTGGGTGATGTGTCTGTAAAGATCTCTTTGATGTGCATGTCATGTAGTGTTTTGCCTATATTTCCTTCTATGTATTTTATGGTTTCAGGTCTTATGTCTAGTTCTTTAATCCATTTTGAATAGGTTTTTGTGCATGGTGTTAGGTAGTAGTCAAACTTCATTCCTTTGCATGTAGCGACCCAGTTTTCCCAGCACCATTTATTGAACAAACTTTCTTTGCTCCAATGCTTATTCTTTGCTCCTTTCTCAAAGATTAGTTGACTATAAATCTGTGTGTTTATTTCTGGATTTTCTATTCGATTCCATTGGTCTGTGTGTTTATTCTTGTGCCAATACCATGCAGTTTTGATGATTATGGCTTTGAAGTATCATTTGAAATCTGGGAGTGTGATGCCTCCATTCCCTTTTTTTTTTTTCAGGAGAGCTTTGGCTATTCGGGGTTTTTGGTGATTCCATATGAATTTCATCAATAATTTTTCTATTTCTTTGAAGAATGACATTGAAATTTTGATTGGAATAGCATTGAATCTGTATATTGCTTTTGGTAGGATGGCCATTTTAATAATGTTTCTTCTTCTTCCAATCCATGATCAGGGGATGTCTTTCCATTTCTTTTAACAGTGTTTTATAGTTTTCTTTGTATAGGTCCTTTACCTCTTTTATTAGATTTATTCCCAAGTATTTGATTTTTTTTTGTTTCAATAATAAAAGGGATGTTTTTTTTAATTCCTTCTTCTTCAGATTTACTGTTTGTGTATTGGAAGGCTACTGACTTTTGCATGTTGATTTTGTATCCTGCCACTTTACTGAACTGATTGATGAGTTGAATTAGTTTTACTGTGGAGTTTTTGGGGTTCTCTATGTATATTATCATATCATCTGCAAATAGTGATAGTTTGAATTCTTCTTTTCCTATTTGGATTCCTTGTATGTCTTTCTCTTGTCTTATTGCTCTGGCTAGGACTTCCAGTATTATATTGAAAAGCAGTGGTGCGAGTGGACATCCTTGTCTTGGTCCAGATCTTAATGGGAATGCTTTCAGCTTTCACCATTGAGAATGATACTTTGGCTTGTCATATATGGCCTTTATGATGTTCATGTATGTTCCTTGTATCTCAAGAATTTCAAGAGCTTTTATCATAAATGGGTGTTACAATTTGTCAAAAGCTTTCTCGGCATCTATTGATATTATCATATGGTTTTTATATTTCTTTATGTTGATGTGTTGGATAACATTGATTGATTTTCAGATGTTGAACCATCCTTGTGTCCCTGGAATGAATCCTACTTGGTCGTGGTGAATTATCTTATGGAAACATTGTTGGATTCTGATAGCTAAAATTTTATTGAGGATTTTTGCATCAGTGTTCATTAGGGAGATTGGCCTGTAGTTTTCTTTTCTTTGTGTTGTCCTTGTTTGGTTTTGGTATTAGTGTAATATTGGCTTCATAGAACTCATTTGGTATTATCCCTTCCTTCTCAATTTTTTGGAAGAGTTTGTGAAGGATAGGCACTAATTCGTCTCTGAATGTTTGGTAGAATTCATTTGTAAATCCATCAGGTCCTGGGCTTTTGTTTTTCGGGAGATTTTGATTACCATTTCAATTTTGCTGCTTGTAATTGGTCTGTTTAGGTGTTCTATTTCTTCTTTATCTAGCTTTGGGTGATTGTAGAGTTGTAGGAATTTGTCCATCTCCTCTAGATTGTTGAACTTGTTTCCATATAACTGTTCATAGTAGTTTCTGATTATTCTTTTGATTTCTGCTGTGTCTGTTGTGATTTCCCCTCTTTCATTTATGATCCTGTTTATTTGTGCTTTCTCCCTTTTTTTCCTTTGTGATCATGGCTAGGGGTTTGTCTATTTTATTTATTTTTTCGAAGAACCAGCTCTTGGTTTCATTGATCTTTTAGATTGTTTTTTTAGTTTCAATTTCATTTATTTCTGCTTTGGTTTTTATTATTTCTTTTCTTCTACTGGTTTTGGGTTTTTTTTGTTCTTTTTCTAGATCTTTGAGCTTCGAGATTAGGTTGTTTCTTTGAGTTCTTTCTTGTTTCTTGATGTGAGCCTCTATTGCTATATATTTTCCTCTTATTACTGCTTTTGCTGCATCCCATACATTTAGGAAATTGGTGTCCTCCTTGTCATTCAATTCAAAGAATTTTTTAATTTCTTCTTTGATCTCCTCATTAATCCAGTGGTCTTCCAGCAGTGTGGCTTTCAATCTCCATGATGTAGGAGATTTCCTTGCCTTCTTTTTATGGTTTATGTCTAGTTTGATGCCTTCATGGTCATAAAAGATGGTTGGTATGATTTCAATCTTGGTGTATCTGTTGATGTTTGTCTTGGGTCCCAGTATGTAATCGATCCTGGAGAATGATCTATCCAAATGCACTTGAGAAAAATGTGTACTCAGATTTTTTGGGTTTAGTGTTCTGTAGATATCTGTTAAGCCCAAGCGCTCTAGATCCTTATTTAGAGCTTTAGTGTCTTTACTTATTTTTTGTCTCATTGATCTATCCATTGTTGATAGTGGTATGTGGAAGTCTCCCACTACGTATGTGTTTTCTCTGATGTCTGTTTTCAAAGATGACAATAGTTGTCTGATATATTTTGGTGCTCCTTCATTTGGTGAATGTATGTTAATGAGTGTTATTTCTTCTTGAAGTATTGTCCCCTTGATCATAATGTAGTGACCATTTGGATCTCTTTTTACCTTTTTGAGTTTGAAATCTGTTTTATCTGATAGAAGTATAGCTGTTCCTGCTTTCTTTTTTAGTCCATTTGCTTGTAGGATTGTTTATCATCCTTTATCTTTGCGTCTATTTTTATCTTTTGTAGCTAAATGTGTTTCCTGGAGACAGCAAAAGGTTGGGTTTTGTTTCTTAATCTAGCCTGCAACACTGTGTCTTTTTATTGAAGAGTTTAGTCCATTTACATTTAGGGTTAATATTGATATGTTAACATCTGTATTTGCCATTGTGTTTGTCTTTCCTTTGATTTTATTTATTTATTCTTTTAATAACTTTTTTTTTTTTGCCTTCTTTCGTTGTTATTCGTCCCTCTGAGGTTCTGGCTTTAGGACTCCTTGTAGTATTTTTTGGAGTGGGGGTTTAGTCGTAATGAAATTCCAGAGTTTCTGTTTGTCTGGGAAGGTCCTTATTCTTTCTTCATAGAGGAAGGAGAGCTTTGCGGGATAGAGTATTCTTGGTTGGCATCTGTTTTCTTGGAGTCTGTTGACTATGTCCCTCCACTCTCCTTGCCCGTAGTGTTTCTTCAGAGAAGTCTAATGTCAGTCTGATTGGTTTTCCTTTGAATGTAATCTTTTCTTCCCTGTCGTCAGCTTCATTACTTTTTTCCTTGTCTTGTATTCTTGGGAGCTTTACTATTATGTGTCTTGCTGTGTTTTTCCTTTCGTCATGGAAGTTTGGTATTCTTCTTGCTTCTTGTATATCAATTTTCAGCTCCTTCTTCACGTTTGGGAAGTTCTCTTCAATTATTTCCTTGAATATTTTCTCTGTTCCTACATCTCTCTCCTCTCCTTCTGGGATTCCTATAACTCTTATATTTCCTTTCCTCATGGAGTCAGATAGTTCCCGAAGACTTTCTTTGGTCTTTTTTCTTCATACTTCTCTTTCCTTTTGTGTTTTGGTTCTTTTTATTTCTGTGTCTTCAAGAGTACTTATTCATTCTTGCATTTCTTCTATTCTGCTTTCATTGCTTTTCCCAGAGTTATTTAGCGCCTCCATTAATTCTTTGATCTCCTGCATTTCTTTTACTTCCCTCTTTAGGGACTCAATTTCATTCTTCTGAGAGTTGTTTTCCTTAATGACTTCCATCAGTTTTTTCATCATGGCAATTTTAAATTCTTTTTCTGGAAGGCTCAGAAGTTCTTCCAAGTCACTGTAGTTGCAAGCTGGTGGGTATTTTTTTTTTCTTTTTTTTTTTCCCTGTGGTGTGTCTCTTTTCTGAGTTGTTGCTCTTTGCTTGTAGTTTTGTTTTGTTTTTGTTTTTTTTTTTCCCTGCTGCCTGTCTTCTAATTTGCCTTATGTGTTGGGGCACTGTGCCGCTGGTACTGGCTGGCATCTTTTTGGTGTGTTCTTTCGGGAGTTTCAGAAACTGGCAATCCAAACGAGTCAAAAACTGTTATGCCAGAAGTCTAGTGAGGCAGTGGTACTTTGAGTATGTTGATGGTCACTGTCACAGAATCTCTCCTCCTTCTGTGTTTAGTTACAAATGTGCATCTTGAAGTCCCACAGACTTCCCTGGATGTGGGGCAGCTGGATTGCACTCTGGGTCCAAACCTCTGGATCCTCCTCTGGTCTCTGACTTCCTGCCAGGTGGGACCGGGCTTGTGGGGGCCTTCAGCTCACCTCTGACTGTGCAGGGAACCTTCTCCCTCTGGCTCCATGGGGAGCCTTCTGCCAGATTCAAGCAGTCTTTATTGAAGAAAGGTCCCTGTTCTAAAATGGCACTTTGGAGACAGGCACACTCTTCTGCGTGCCCTGTCTGCCACGGCCGTGGGTGCCCGCTCCCCCTCTGGGTTCGGACTGCTGGCCTGAAGGGGCCTGGCCTGGGCGAACTTCCCAGCTCACCTCTGACTCCTCCTGGAGCCTTCTGCAGGTTTCAAGCAGTCTTTACTGAAGAAAGTTCCCTATTCTATGGGGTGTTGATGTCTCTCCTAGTATTCTTGGGGAGCTGTTTTTTTTACCCCATGGGACAGGGGAACAGAGTGGGAGTGGTGGGGAAAGCCTCAACGGCTTTGGGGTGCTGTGTCTGCCTTGTGCCACACTGTTGCGGGGAACCCATGCCCCGAATTTCATGCCCCAGGTTGCAGTTCCAAAGCCCTCAGGTCCAGGACGCGGGCTGTAACCCAGTTCAGTGTCTGCAGAAATGGAGCCTTTTGTACCCTGCTCCTGTGTCTGGGTGCCTGGTTTCTGATTACTCAGTGAGGGACATTCACCTCAGTGAGGGCCCCCGCGTGTCTACCCACAAGCCTAGGTCGCAGGCGCCGGGACCTGGGCAGCCACAATCCACGTTTGCTTTTCCAGTGCACCGCTTTTCCGCACAAGCTTACCGGCAGGCCTGAGGCTGTCTGTAGGTCTACTGGAGTCTTTGTTTTTCTCTAATGGCACCTGGAGCCGTTCGCTTACCTCAGCGGAGAATCCTGCAGGGTTCTCCACAGCTCCAGTTCACAGGGTGTGGTAGCTGAAATAGTTCCTTTCCACTCACAGTCCTGCTTGATGCGTGGTTTGTTCTTGTTGGTTGTTTTAGTTTTTTTGTTTTTTCCTCCTTTCTGTTGGTCGGAGAGTGCCGATTTTGTGGGTGGGGGAGGGTAGCAGGGTTCTGAGCTTTCCTCCCTTCTAGTCCTCTTTTATGCCAACTTTCTTCTTTGAGTAGTTTTCTGGAGTTGCCCGTTTATCTTCAGTGTCCCAGTTCTCACTGGGACCTGCCGCTTTTCCTCCCTATTAACTTTTTTTTAATGGGAGATCTTACTCGCAGTGTTTCCTTACCGCCATGTTGATCCACCCTCCTACTGGGTCATTTTAATTGTTTTATCAGTATCTGTAATCACTAGCAAACTAACATGATTCAAACCATTTTATATGTTATTATAAGTTGATAGAATAGAGATCAAGAATAGAGTCATTGTAGCAGTCATCAAAACATAATATATACATAACCTGTTCCCAAGCTAGCATGGGTCTTACATCATATATGTTATAAAATACTTCTAGTAATCTTTCTGTGCTATGATGAGTATGCTTTGCTCTTCTTGAAAATATGGATTCATTTTTGAATTTAGGAGCTGTGTCACCTTCTAAATCTCAAGGGATAATGTTAATATCCTGACAAGGGAGGACATGGTGTCTGGCTTGGTTCTGTGAGTTACTAACATGTATGCTGTGGGAATTTAATAAGCCAACTTTTACAGTTCCATTCAATTTGTCTGTGTCTATTTTGCTGCTCCTGATCTAACTTTATTAGTAAATATTCTTTTCTGACACACTCTAAGTAAATGCTTGTTGAAAAATCAGTGTTAATATTCATTCCTCTGTTTTTTTCTTCTTTTTTTTACTCCAACATTAAGTACTCCCCCCTGTTCTTTTTCGTGAATATGTATAAGAGACATTTCATGATTATCAACACCTCTGCAAAATTTTAATTATTTTAAGTGTAGATGCTGGTGTATATAGGTGTTTACTTGTAAATATAAGCCAAAATCTTGCAACAGAGAGTTGAAGGATGAAATATCTCCTGACTTTAGATTCCTTATCTTTAATATCAGAGCAAGGGAAAGAGGTTGATAGGCATTTTCAAATTTCATATACATTTTTACAGAAATAATAATGTCAAATAACTTGGCCCATCAAATTATCATAGCAATTTCAGTTGAGTACTTAGAATCTACATCTTTGCAATATTTCTCAATTTAACAAATCAGCCTAGTGCAGGAAGTTATACCACAGATAACTGCATAGGTAAGATAATACATTAGAAGCATAATTTCCCTTATGCCATTTTGGTTTAGATAAAATGATTACATTGAATTTAAAATGAAGTTTACTTTTTTACATATGAACTGATGATTTAAATAAATTTATTCCAAAGTGGTAAGTTTAAATTTATTTGTGTATTTACCTATGTTTTCACACTGATTTACAACCTCAGTTTTCTACTGATGGGAAGACAACTTACTAGTTTATGTTTGTTTTTTTTAAAGATTTATTATTTATGCATATAAGAACTGGGGTGTAGGCCAGAGGTGCAGGAAGTGAGAGAATTCACTAAAGACAGAGTGGAGAGCAGAACAGGCAGAATGATTGAAATACACTACTGAGGGGAACAGTGGATGAGACAGGAGAGGTCTGCTGCGCCATGTGGATAGCTCCTTGGCCAGCCAGGGATCAAATTTGAGCTTTAGTGGCTGGCAGTAGCTTGAGCTCTGTGTCTTTAACTCCTGCACTACCAGGGAGGCCCTTATGTGTGATATTTTGACTTATTTTTAATCCCTCTTTTCTTGAAGTTCTCTCTCCATAAGTCATCCCCTAATATCTATTTACTATGAAGCTTTTATACAAACAAGCAGGTACATTCTCAACACAATTTCCCCAAGTATATTTCCATGTGAAAATTAATGTCATTTTCTGTATCATCAAATCCCTGCTATCCTGAATGTCTTCCCTATTCCTTCTGATGATAGTCACCTCAATTCAAAATAATTAAAAATAATATAATGGGCCTCCCCGGTGGCGCAGTGGTTGAGCGCTGGGTTGCGAAACTGCCCGCGGCCTCTGCAGCACCGGTTCGATCCCTGGCTGCTCCCTGGCCACCAGAGGAGTGTCCCACATGGCGCGCAGACCTCTCCTGCCACCTGCTGCTCCCCTCAGCAGTGTACTTTGGTCCTTCTGCCTGCTCTGCTCCCGCTCTGACTCTGGGGAATTCTCTCACCCTCCCGCGCTTCTGACTGTACCCAGTGCTTGTATAAATAAATAAATAATAATTAAAAAAAAAAGATGCTGTTTTAAAAATAATAATAATATAAAATGAAGATAGTGTGGTGAAAGTAAAATTTAGTGTTTCTGAGAGGCAGTGTCATTAATCACATGAATGGCAAATGGAACTCACAATTTTCGTGTCCTTCATTAGTTCCCACAGATGTTTTTGTCTCCCATAGCTCCCTTTAACCAAAGGTAAGGTTTAACTTGAGTTAACTCATGTAGAAATTAAGTTTTCTTCTATTCTTTTTCACTGAGCTAATACAGAGCTGACTTCTTGGGCATTTCATTTCTGAGGAAGCATTGCCTTTCTCTCAGGTTCCATTACCTCCAGGACATTCATTCTCTGTTCCCCTGTCATATATTTAAATGTGTCTGCTTTTAAGAAACACACCTTTGCCTTCTTCTAGGTTATCAGAAACAGAAAGGGGCAACGAGTAGAAAAGCAGGATGCATAACAATACATTGCGGTGGTAATCAGTGTTTTTAAAAATGTTTCCTGGAGATATAACCAAATTAAGTGTGATTTATTCCTACACAAAATCAGGGAAGCACATTTTCATTTCCTCAACGAAAACTCGTGGTTAGGCTTTGCCATCATTAGTAGAAGTGAATTACCGTAAACTCTGATGGACCAAGGGAGAGATGAGCGTTTCTCCTTGATTGACAATGATGCAATTTAAAAAGAAATACCACAGAAATGTTCACTCCTTTGGGGCTCAGTTCTTTCATTTAAAAAAATGAAAGCCATGAACTAGTTTAACTTCAGATGTTTTCCAGCTCTTAAAAGAATTCCCCCAACTACTAATGTGATTCCTCAAGAAGTTTGTGTATGACTCAAGCTAATAAAATAAGTGCTAGTGTGATTACACTGTAATTTCATTCATTTCAATAATTATGATAGCCTTTGTGTAGAAATAACACTGTAAAAAAAAAGAAATAACACTGTGTACATTTAAAAATACACCATGCATTTGCCAAAATTTACATTAGTTAATGCTTAGTGCTAAAAATCACATCATTTTAGTTGTCCTTTAACTAACAGAAAGACTCAAACTTCTGATTATTTCACACTGGTGGAAAACAAAACCAAGACCTATCACAGGGCCTAAATTCCAGCTGTGATTCCTTGTTTTAATAATATTGCATTGCTTACAACTATATTATACTATCTTAACTCACTGTCCTCTCTGCATTTCCTTGATAAAGAGACACCGGGCACAGAGTGTCACCTGCATATTGAGCTTCTGTCCTTACAAGTTAATATGGAGCCTGTATTTGAGGCTACAATCCTCACAGTTGCATTCACACTGATCTGTCATGAGAAATGTAAGATGTCCTAAATTGTCCCAGAATACCCAAACTCAAATGTACAGTCTATATTCACTAAGAATCTATTGGACATTTTCAGGTGATCACAAACTAGATTTTAGTTAAATAGATTTCAGGATAGAAGAGCAATTTTACATAACGTATCTCAAGGTAACTTATTCAAAATATATAACATTGTGGACTTGTTAGTCAGCTGTAATTCTTCATTTTAAAAGATGAAGAAACAAATCATAGTTGTGTTTTGAAAATAGACTGGATCCTGAGTCTTCTAACTCTAAGTCTCAGTTTTGGATATTAAGGAGTTAGATCTTCATGGAATCCATGCTAAAAAAGTATATTTCCTCAGATGGTGTAAATGCAGGGGCATCTTCTGTGTCCTCTAACAATTTTACAAAGGTGATTTACAAAGGTACCGGATATCCCCAGTACCATGGAAAGCAGACATTTTTAATGTTGTGTCTGCATGTTATGCCATAGATAGGAGTCCTATGACCTGCTGTAAACATAACTGCCATTAACATTATCCATGAAGTAATGCATTTGGAGTGATGAATACATCAGGATGTCAAGGCTTGTAATTATTTCAGTGCTTGAAATTATTTCACTTAGATATGGGTAGCTAGCGTTTAGTTACATGTAACTAAGATCCGGGGAAAATGGACCCATCAGAAGTTTTATAAATATTGCTAAAGAAGCAAAGGTTAAATAAAACAGATGATATCCTCTCAATTATCACAGGTGGAAATAGAACCAGAATCATTTAGAATCCTAAATAAGAAATAATCCAAAGGTCATCTTTGTCTTTGGAGCATGTAATGCAATTTCCTTTGTGGTACATCTTCTTCTTGTTATGCAACTAAATAGGTAATTTTGTTTTATTATCTGGAGAATAATCCAGTTTAAGGTGAAGGGTTTAGAGATACATGTGGCTCCAAGGAAATAGGGCTCACAATGGCAGTCACAGGAAAGGGTCCACCTAAAGATTTTCACAACCCACTTCTCATGGTCACATTTACCAGAAGCAAGGAGTTTCCAGATGGGACCACCGGAAACATTGTGTTATTTAGCACTTTATTTCCTTATCAGCTTTAATACTCTCATTTGTTACATCACCCAAAGGAAATCCACTATACATGTGCCAGGATGGATAATCAATCTTATAGCTAAGATGTTAGAGAAATTCATCAGTCTTGATAAGAAATAAACAAAAACACAGCATGTTGCTGTCTCAGGATTTACTTGTTTCTTCTAGTCTCCCAGTGATTAGTGTAAAATCACTTTGAGAACAATTCAGTTTCCCTTGTTTTGTTTATATTTGGAAGCCAGTGTCTTGAGCATGGTAAATATTCAGTATATGCTAAAAGAAAGAAAGCATGGAATACATTCTCTTTCTATACTTCTAATTTCAGAAGGGAAGATTTAGGAATTGATTAAGAAAAAAGTACCTGGGGATATAAATATAGATTAGCTTCTAGTTAGCTATCTTTTCAATAAGACTTCATTCTGTATTTCCCCCAATGTAGTTGATGACAAGTTCTTTTGCCATATATGTATTTTTTCATGATTAAAACTTTTACCTCCTTGCATTGCTTATATCAGTACAAATATTACATGGAGAACATTGAATGTGAATATTTTCTAATAAGATTCCCCTTGAATTGTTTTAGTTCATGATTAGTACAGATTCAGTTAATTCAGTGTGGCTTTTGATACTGATCCAAAGGAAGTGGAATGGGAACTGGAAATGACAGTATTTTTGAAAAAATGCACTGTGTTCATCAAAGTTCACTTGAAGTTCAAGAAAATGTGTGGACAAATTTTGTGAATAATTCATTTTGAAGTTTGCTAATGAAAATCATGAAATGATTTCTGATAAACTAATTTGTTATGTCTTTGTGTATTTTCCTCTCAATCATGTTTCTGTTTTGTCCTGAATTATACCAATTATTTTACTGTGAGGATACAATTTTCTAATAGAGGTATCCATAAGAGTCTACCTCCTCTGATCATGCATGATAGGGACTAGGCATCTCCTCATACTGTCTGATTATTTCTAGCAAACTACTTTCAATGTGTTGCCTCCAAATGAAAGATAATTTATTAGAAATATTTGAATACTGAAGAACCTGTAATTGGGTATCACAGTTTCTATGTATCACATTTTTTTTTTTAATGTTGGGCAGCTGTAGATGTTCAGCAAGGCTGATTCTGATAAATCATGAATAATCTTTTAATAACATTTTGAAAGTCTTCAAAATTTTTACTCTGCTTTTGTATAGTTCCCCTAAGACCTTATGAAAGGTGGTATAGAGTAAAATGTCTATGTCAAAGTTGAAGACTGAGGTGCTGTTGGCAGTTTTGCTTCTATTCTATGGTGGGAACTAACCCAGAGGGAACCTCTAGTTGTTGCTCATTAGCATTGTAACTAACTCCCTGGTCTTGGCTTATGTCAGAAACACAATTTACTGCAATGATGTGTATGACATGGCATTGTGTTCAATTTGAGGTGAACTTTCACTTCTAGATCTGTCCCCTTTCTTTTTCACTTGGCATGTTTTCAAACCCAAAGAGATTGTTACATTTATCCAATTATTATCAAGGGGATTGAGAGGCAATCTGGGACCCCAAACCTGCCTGCTCTAAATGGGTTCTGCCATTCGCCACATAAAGACAAAAGATACTCTTAGTGTGTTAAAGCTTCAAAATCAAAGAACTTTAATGCATTTAGTGTACAATACAGAGTCGAGAAGAGAAAGAACATAGCTAAAATATTTTCCACTTAAACACCCAAAGTTACCCATCCCCTTGTAGGTAAATGCCCATCCAAAGAGGGTCGACCCAAAGTGGGGCCACTGAAGCCTGAGTGCTTGCCACAAGTCTAAGGCACCTTTTGGTGGGGAACCATAGGAAAGAGACAGAAGGGGCCAGCCGTGTCTGAAAGAAAAAGAACAAAATAAAGGCTGCCATTGTCAACCCTCCCCATTGTTATTGTCAGGCTCTTACCCATGTCTCTGTCTCTTTCAAGTGTCTCATTCCATGCCCCAAGTGTCTGGTACAGATTCAAGGCCAAGAAGCAAACTTGGCTTCTTCTTTGCATGTCTCCTTCAAGTCTTCTCATCTTCTAGTCTTCTTCTCCCAAGTCCTTTCCCAGTCCTTTATTTGTTCTCCTTGCTGCTCAGCCCCACCCTTCAGTAGGTGGGGCAGGGAACATGGAATCTCCCCTTCCTACGGGGATTACACTGTTGTAATTCACTGCAATGATGTATAGTTGTACAAGGAGTGGGCTGTCTTTCCTCACTCCCTCTGCATTTGCTTCTCTACCCCACCTCCTCTGTGTCCACTTGCAAAATGGTTTTTAGACTGGTGAGCAGAAGAATGATACCATGAGTGTGGCAACTTTATTGCAGGAATAATTTATAATTTAAAAAAAAAGAAAAAAGAGTGTCAACAGCTATATGGGTGCTGCCTGTGCAGTTGGGCGAATTAAGCAAATTCTCTCAAATTCTTAGCTGAAACCAAAAGGACAAGGTGATACAAGCTAATTATCTGTTAAAGGGCACTTTTGAAATAAAGTCACTGGTTTTCACTCACTTATTAAAACCAGATACTTTAGGGTCAGAGAGAAGAAAGCGCTACATCACTACTTTTGAGTGGAACTGAGTAAGATAAGCTCAAAAGTAATTAAAAGTAATCTCATAGGTTGTTTGGAGATTATCTGCATTTCTATACATTAAATGTTCAGAATTGGGCCTGGCTTATACTAAGAGTGGTGTGTAAATATTTATAGCAAATATTTAAATGAGTTCAAGTGTTACCATGATAGTTTTTAAGTAACATTTTATTTTCATCTCCTTAATATTTTATGTTTTTCTTTTTTAGATTTATTTTTTATTTATACAAGAACCAGGGTACAGGCCAGATGTGTGGGAGGGTGAGAGGATTCACCATAGACAAAGCGGGGAAGGGAACAGGCAGACTGATGAAATGCACTGTTGAGGGGAGCAGCAGGCGAGGCAGGAGAGGTCTGCTCACCATGAGGGTTGCTCCTAGGCCGGCAGGGATCAAACCGGCAGTGCAGAGGCTGCGGACAGCTTCACAGCGCTGTGCTCAACTGCTTGTGCCACCAGGGAGGCCCCTCATTAATATTTTATGAGCACCTGCTCTGGGTCAGGTGTTGTGTCACCTGTTGGAAATCAAAGATAAACAGCTATATCCCTGCCCTAAGTGAAGATTTGGGCGCCCATTGAACTCTATTCAATCCTGTCATTGATAAAATTGCCTCAGGAAAAACCATTGATGTGGCTCTTTTCTTTTTCCTTCCCCTTAGCAGAGACAGCACATTCTCATCAGAAGTCTGGAGTCCTTAGGCTGCCTGCAGTGTGGTTCCCTTTCAAGCTTTGTTAGACTGCATGGTATAGCCCCTGGACCTGTGTTTTGGGCAGTTCTTGAGAGTTTTGGGGAGTGAGATGCGGTCCCTATACCCTATACCCTATACCCAGCCTTCTCATCAAACTGTGCATCCACAGTGGGTCATATAGGCCCTCAAGATCTGTCCCCTCCTGCCACATATAAGTCCTGCAACAGCACACTCTGTAAGAATCTCTTCTCTCACCCTCCTACCAGCTTGGATTGCCCAGAGAAGCATCCCGTTCCTACCCTTTTTTCCCTTCTTCCTGACATTTCCTCCACCACTTCCCCTCATCCTGTCTCCATCCACAGGGGATAAGGAACTCCCACTGCTGCTTACACATCATGATGACACAAATTACAGTAAATCTTGATTCACGGTCCTGCATTCCCAATCAATTTGGAGTGTCTTAAACAGAGTAACCATATGGTTGATTGGTCTGTCTGAGTTCTGTGCTAAAACTAAGGTAGGTACTCATGGATGTTGAGTGATGGAGACAAGTAAGAGAAGAAAAATAGGAACAATGGAGGGAGGGAGGAAGGAAGAAGCAAATTTAAGGAGTGAAAGAGGAAACACACAAGATGTAGGCCTTGAAACATGCAATAAAGGGTCATATTGACTCTGAGTATCATGTTGATTAAACATGACTTAATCATGAAACAGTGCATGGTAAAAGGGGAGAAAGGAAATAAAAATACCTGAGTTGCAAATTAACTGTCATTTAGTAGAAATCCAGACATTGATTCTGCTAAGAAGGACTTTATCTTTGTGTCTCAGTTTAACTATCACACAACAAGTATGTTGACATATATCTACGTATCTCAAGATGGAGAAAGCAAAACACACAGTGGCTGAGAGCACACATTTGGGAATCTGACTCATGAGGAATATGACAATGAGGTGACCAAATCTCTCTGTTCCTCAGTTTCCATTTCTATGATGAGAGACAATGATAACACTCAATTCTTAGTTAATTTAGAGGAGTGATTGAGAGAATGTGTTTCAAGCAGTTAGGGCTCAGTAGTTGCTCAGTAAATACTGACAATCATTATTATGATTGTCATGATAACTGTTAATTGTTTAAAAAATAATGGTAGTTGCTTATAATGGTGGTCAGTAAGTCACAAATGTTATGATACAAGTAGTGCTGTTATTATTCTAAAGTATTTTTCACTTGAACCTAAGGCACTTTCCTAATAAGCATTATAATTTTTAAAGGCAACTTCAGGTTCATTAGGATTAGGGTGACCATCTGTTCAGGTCTGCCCAGGAATTATTCTTGTTGTGGTATAATTATTAATCGTAGTCCTTTTCATTCTCAAGAGTGTCCTGGTTTGACTGATGAATTATATGAGCATCCTCATGGAAAAGCACACAGCACATGAGTGATAGTTCTGTCCCTAAAACAATTGGGTGGGGCCTCACTAGAGGCTTAAGAGGTTTAGACGCAGAACTATGAAGCTGTCCGCAGCCACTGCAGCATGAGTTTGATTCCTGGCCAGGGAGGTGACCCACATTGTACAGCAGACCTTTCCTGACTCACCCACTGCTCCCCTCAGCAGTGTATTTTGGTCATTCTGCCTGTTCTGTTCCCCACTCTGTCTCTGGTGAATCTTCTCACCTCCTCACACCTCTGGCCTGTACCCCAGTTCTCGTATGATTAAATAAATAAATCTTAAAAAAAAAAAAACAATTAGGGGCCTCCCTGGTGGCACAAGGGGTTAAGCACCACACCGTGAAGCTGTCCACAGCCTCTACAGTGCAAGTTCGATTCCCAGCTGGCCAGCGCACAACCCACATGGTGCAGCAGACCTTTCCTGACTGGCCCACTGCTCCCCTCAGCAGTGTACTTTGGTCAATCTGTTCTGTTCCCCACTCTGCCTATGGTGAATCCTCTCACCCCCACATCTCTGCCCTGTA
This sequence comes from Talpa europaea, assembly GCF_964194135.1. Classification (NCBI taxonomy): domain Eukaryota; kingdom Metazoa; phylum Chordata; class Mammalia; order Eulipotyphla; family Talpidae; genus Talpa; species Talpa europaea. The sequence goes on along the minus strand of NC_140080.1, from coordinate 76,703,361 downwards.
CCCCAGCTCCTTTATGCATAAATAAATAAATCTTAAAAACAAAAACAATTGGGTGACAACAAGTGATATGAAGACACTGAACTGCTACATTCCTTCCAGTTTCCTCTGCAGTAAATTTTAAGACTTGGAGTTTCCCCTTGCTTTTTAAAAGTATTAGTGAACTAATGATTTTAGGAGTTTTGAAAACCAAAATGGATATTTTAATGTCACTGTCAATTTTTCAAATCTGATGGCAGAAAAGAACCAAAACAGCAGCAAAGTAGTAAAGGGGGAGGAGGAAAAAGTTAGGGTGGGGGAGAGGAGAGGTATGTTATTTAGCTTGGTGTTGTTCTGGGACAGATGCCTGCATCAAGGTGATCATATATCCAAAAATCCTACTCACTGGTAAATTTCAGAAGTGATAAATGATGAAAGGGTTATCTTTGGAGAAGTCCTGGATTCAAATTCTGCATCTATTACTCACTAGGGGTGAGGCTTTGGGCAAAGCACTTAGACCTCTGTGGACCTCATACTTCCCATCAGTAGAATGAGAAAAATGTATTGGGCCTCCCTGGTGGCCTAGGGTTAAGTCTCAGTACCAACTCTATGACAGCCCAAGTTCGATCCCCGGCCAGAGAGCTAATACAATATGGTACAGCAGATCTCGCCTGTGTTACCCGCTGGTCCCCTTAGTAGTGTATTTCAGTAGATCTGCCTGTTTTGCTCCCCACTTTGTCTCTGGTGAACCCTCTCTTACACACACACACCCCCACCTGCACCGCTGGCCTGCACACCAGTTCTTCTATGCATAAATAGATAAATAAATCTTTAAAAAAAAGAATGAGGAAAATATAACTTTGCCTTTGCAGAGCTGATGTGAGAAATTAGCTGATGTACATACACATATAACAGTAGCAATTGATAAAGATTGGTGACCTCAAAGTCAGTGATGCCCAGATGTATTAGTTCCTAATAAATAAATAAATGGAAAGGTAAACATGGGGCGTGGTGAGCACGGAGTGAAATTAAGCTGATGCCTCAGTTCTCTCTTGTTGCTTATTTTTTAATGATGGAAATTAGTAACATCTCAATGAAACTACAGAGGCGATAGCATTTTTCCTAACATGTGGTGACAGTGAGTGAGGGTCTCCATCTTTGTGACAGGATGCAGGCACATGGCAGAAGGTGATTTTGTCAGTCAAAGTAGCACTTGAAAGCTCCAGAGTTGTTCTCATCTTTTAATTTAACAAGAGGTCTGAAATTCAAAGAGGGGAGAGACCTCATTTTCTTTGTAGGTGAGAAGTCTAATAATGATGAATTCACTGGCCTCTGTGAGCTGATAAAACCAGAATTATAATCTCCAAAAACTTACTTTTAAATATAATGTGTCTAGCTTACTTGTACAAGGTAGAGCTGAGTATACAAAATGAAGAGAGTGGCACTGTTTTTAGGAATGGGGACGGAAACTGCTTTTAGACCCACCTCTCCTAAATTGAGTCTTCCTTACCAGAAGTAACCATGGGACCCTCACTACAGCATTAGCTATAATAACAACACTTCTTAAAAATGACCTTGGGGATCCTGCCAATCCTATGCAAAAATTGGAAATTCTCCACTGGATAATTAATTTTGTCTTAATAAGGACAAAAAAAAATCACAGTATGTCCATTTTCATAATGACTTATAAGTTGGCTACCAACATTTTCATAGTGGATTAAAAAATGTTAATTATTTTGAACCCAATAAATCCTTTGGATTTTTTAGTTCAATCTATGTTTTATTTCCAGCCTTCTTACAAAAGCAAACAACAAAATCTCCACACACAAGTCTTCTTATCCCCAGCAGTCAATAATGGATGGTCACGAGTTAGTTTTTCAAACCCCTATGACTGGTTTGTTTGGTGTTTGGTTTTTCATTTGAAAAATTAAAAGATTGAATTAGGCCATTTTAAAGACTATGTCTGTAAATAATTTAGATACCACTTGAAACAATATTTATACTAAAGCAACTCAAAGGCACTTGTTTTCTTTTTAAATGAAACAAATTTTCTTTGCTGTTTGCCCGAGAGAGACCGCTAAGTATCCAGCCAGAATGTAAAGTATGCTCTGCTCTGTCACTGAAATTACACTTAATTAAGGGAAAGACCCCACATTTCAGCCAGGGCACAGTCTTTATACTGTCCATGTCTTTTGTTCTGTTTCTTGGGACTGTACACTGGTCCCTCCTGGCTCTGTAGATGCCTCCCAAACAGATACAGCCCAGATGAAAAGCCACAGAAAAACAAATAAAAAAATATTCAAAACAAAATTCTGATGTGCTTTTCTAACTCCCTTGAGTCCAAGGTTGCATTGCTGAGGCCAGGAATGTTTGGAGGAGTAGGAATTGAGGATGCCCCTCACCCTTCTGCTTGTTTCGCCTCAGTTCTGTGTGTATGCTCTTTCCTGCCTCCGCTTGGAGGAAGTCAGAGTGTTTTAGGTAATATGATGTAGAAACAGTAATATTAGCAGGTGCACAACAACAGAATTGATGTGGCTTAGAAGAATGTAAGACTATTTGGAGGTGTTGGTCATGTCCATAAAAACAGACTGCAGAACAGCTGGAATTCAAAGGTTATAGATTAGGTTGCAGTGATCAGAAAAGGCTTTCTTGTAGAGGTGGGAATTCAGCTATATCTGGAACACAGATATTCCCAAGGAAATGAACACTTCCAAGTAGGCTTGGATAGACCCGGAGGCAGGTATACACTAGCATGCAGAGAAGTTCTGGGACTGGGTCAGCAAGTGGACAGATTAGGTTTATGGAGAGTGATGTGATCAGAGGATAAGGTTGGGTCAAACTAAGGAGATCTTTGAAATATCAGCCAGGAAAGTTAAAAATAATAAATTCAATATTGACAACACAAAATATTTATTCACACTAATAACTTTTTTAAACTTTTTTTTAAAGATTTATTTATACAATAGCTACGGTACAGGCCAGTGGTGCGGGAGGGTGAGAGGATTCACCAGAGACAGAGTGGGTAGCAGAACAGGCAGACAGACCGAAAGCACTGGAGAGGGGAGCTGTGGGTGAGACAGGAGAGGTCTGCTGTGCCATGTGGGTAGCTCCCTGGCCGGCTGGGAATCAAACTGGTGACATGGAGGCTGCTGACAGCCCCACGGCACTGCGCTCAACCCACTGCGCCACCAGGGATGCCCCACACTAATAACTTAAAAAAGCAGGAAGCTTAATTATCCATGATGTGCAGAATGCTGGGGTTGAGTATAAACAGACCATTCATATAAAGATCGGCTTTCATTTGTAGCCTTTAGGGGAAAAAAATTGGGGGAAGCAATGAAGTTTGAAAACACAAATGTATTAGTATATGTATGGATCTGATAAAGATATAAGGCTAGATTCACTGATAAATCAATAGCTACATAACTTTTGCCTCATCTTACAGACAAAAAAGAAACATAATCCCATTAAGAATACTTTGACAGAAAAAAATGCTATATACTACCTGCTCTAGACACTATTGTTTAAATATTCAGTACCATCTAATAAAGACTGCATGTGCAGATACACTGGCTTTGTGCAGACTAGGGAAATAGACATGATTATAGGACGGTGGACACAGTAGCTGTCAGGTAAGTGAAGGGTTGTCAGATAAAAAAAGACTTATTGTGCTGCTCCTGTTAGAATTTAAATCCAAAAGATGTTACATGAGTCACCACAGCTGTAAAACTAGTTAGTGTTCAATACTGGACTAGAACTTTAGTCTTCTGATAATGTCGCATTTGCACTAAAAATGCAATGAAGATAAAAAGAGGCTATCAAGTAGCAAAGGGCCAGATTTAATTTCAACATGAAGAACTATTTCCACAGGATAGAAACTAACAACAAAAATGTCATGGAGGACAGTATCCAAGTAGATGTTTTGGTTGTCTGCTCAGGGTAATGAGCCAAGGATTTTTACCTTAACTGCATATTTGCATTTGATTGTATGAGGTCCCAGAGAGATGGGCAATTTTGGGATCAGTATCTACAATGAACCTCTACTTATATACCAGCAGAATGTTGTCTTCTCAATAATTACCTATTGAAACCATTTTTATAAGACTTCTTTATTTTATGTCATCCTATACTTGGTCTTGCCCTGATAATTCATAAAGAAACAAATTACAGGTCATGTCAGATTTAATCGATCGCTTAGAGATTGTCTCTTGAAAAAAAAAAAAACAACTCTAAATATTTGACATTGTCAACTCAGCACAAAGCAAAGTTCTTTGTGCTAACAGAAGGATCCTTGGGAAGGAGGAAGCTACTTTGATGGCTGCAAGAGATAGTACTGCTCAGAAGTCTGTGCAACTCCAGAGGCAGACACAGCTCCATTCCAGGTGTGAAATTCATTCAAGGTGTGACTGCAGAAACTTATTTTATTGTTTGGTACCTCTGTTTCCTTTTCTGTAAGATAAGGTTAGCGCATTGGTTACTTTCATGGAAGGGCTTGTGATCATTCAATAAATGAGTTAATGAATGTGAAGATCTTGGTATGGAGTCTGACACATATTTTGAGTTCAATAGGAATTAGCTGCTCTAAGAATCATTCCTATGATGTGTCTCATGGTTTTTGGCTTTTTGGTTTTTTTTTACCCTGAAGTTAGCCAATTTACTTTCTTTGTATTTCATGTGTTCCATGGCATGGATGCAGAAATTAGGCTATGGGAAGTTAGTGTTTCTACTACTATAAGAGATATGCATGTGTGAGTGTCTGTGTTCATGTGTCTGCATGTGGTTACAATTACATAGGGATCATTTTAAGTACATCTGATATCTAATAACAAGATTTTAAACACAGAAATATAATGTATTGATGACTCTCAGTTTGACCTATGCACTTTGGAATTTTGGGGCTGAATTTAGACCTATGGAAAAGAGTTGTAGGCTCATTGCCAGAGAGCAGGATTTGAAACACACACCATAATCTTTTACTATGAAACACTGAGAAAACATTTCACAATCCTGAGCCTACGTGTCTTCATTTGGGAAATAAAGATAACAGTGTTTTGTCAATAATGATGAGGGGCTTATGAAAGACAAATGAGAAATAAATGTAAAATTATTTTAAAAATGGAATGACCTACACAAATGTTATTCATTCTACCTAGCAGAACGTGTGGGCATTTGTATCTCAGGGCAGTCAGGTGACTCCATGTACAGGCAGACAGACACCTACTTTGGATCTGGGTTTTTACCTGGTCTGCTATTTATTAGCTAAGCATCGGTTTCAGTGCCTTCCTTTGGTAAATAAAATGTCATGTTTTGTCTTAGAGAATTAACGAGAAGACAAATAAATACGGCATGTAAAGAACTTTAAATGTCTGACAAGTATTAAGCACGTAAGTGTTTGCAGTAATTTTTATTGTCACTCAGAAAAAAAAAAACAATAAAATTCAGCTGTTCCTTCATGGGATACTTAGTCTCTCAGCAAGTTACTCAGAGTTGCAGCAAGTAGCTGCGTGATTCTACATAGTAAATTTCTCTTAGAGTTTAGTTATGAGAAGACCACTCACATTACAGAAAACTTCCCTGCCTTTTTCAGAATCATGGACCAAAGCCATCTCTCCAAATATAGATTCTATAGCCCTTTATCTCCTGTGGGGCTATAATCAAATGTTACCTTCTCTATAAGGCTGTTCCTGGCAATTCCCCGTCCCATACACTTTAGGTCTATCCTTAGCACTTACCATATCAAACACAATCCACATTGTATATTTGTTCTTTATTATCTATTCATTCCCTTCTTCCACCATGCATACCTACTTAAAATATAAACTATGTGAGAAAGAGGTTTTTCTCCCTATTCTGCTCACTGCTGCTCTACCCCAAGCTTGATATATTGTAGATGCTCAATAAATACTTATTAACTGAAAACTATCAATTTCAGGAAAGAAGACTATAGCAATGCAGTTCTCCTAGAAAGATTTCATAGGTCCTTAATGAACTGCAAAAATCACAGTCAACACATTTTGCGGACTGTCTTGCTTCTGCCACTATCCTATATATCCCAGTTTCATTCCTGTCTTAGCTTTTTAGAAGGAAGAAATAATGAATCCTCAGAATCCAAATAATGTGAAGCATAGGAAATTGAATAGAACTTAGATACTATCACAAAAAAGGAGTCTTTCCAGAAATGCCAACAACACTCTAAAGCCAAGCCTTATGTTTAATTGTCCTCCATCTCAGCTTGTTTCTATGGAATTGGTTCCCCATGTTAAAATGATAAAAAATGATATTCAGTATTGCAGGATCTTGCAAATATCCTTTTATTCACTAAAGCCAGAAAGGAAATGAGCTTTGGGTTCATACAAAATTCAATCATCTTCAAAAAGCCCATTTTTCTCTCCTTTCCTTTTTGTCTAGTGCAGCTTGAATAAAGCTAGGGCATTTCTGCTCCTTTGATGAGGATGACAGAGTTCTTAGACAAAGTGGGCGAGGCAGAATGAAACTTTGTGACAAGAGGCAAAATGGCAGCGATTTTGAGTGATGGCTGCAACCACAATTCCAATTATGATTAAGTTATGCTGAAAATAATATGTCTGCATATTTAGGATAAAATCAAGTAACATATTTAAGTGAAGTCTACAGGAGCTGCATGCTTTAAATGGTGTGCCTTAAGACACTTCAAATTTAATTTTCTCTAAAAAAGGTATCTTTAAAATACATAAGATATGCATGATTTGAGTTTTCTCAGGACTGGCTATATATAAACCTCTAACAGTTTCTGATCTAATTAAACATTAACAATGTCAAGGAATTCACTCATGCACAGATTAAAAAATAAGAAAATGCAAGTAAGCTTTGGCAACATAATTACTGATCAAAGCCCTTCATGGGAGGACAAACTAATATTTTTTACTCCTGTCACTCATAAATTAGTATAAAAGAGTGGATTTCATATTGGCAAAGGTGACATACTAGAAATAAAAGAGACAGAGCTATTTATTTAAAAATTAAATATATCCAGATGATATGTGTGATACCAAAATATGATAGCCTGGGGTTTAAACACAAATAAATACCTGTTAAAACTCATGAAAGGAGAGGGGTTTTGGATGTCATAGTGTAGAGAGAAGTGACAGTGGTGTACAAGGTTCTCGAGGAGGGTTGCCATGAGCTATTTATTCTCCTTTCTTTCCCCAGCATCAAACTCTTATAAGTTGTCAATAAAGGTTAAATGAAAGAATAAATGCATGTGAAGAGAAATTCTTTAACATTTCTTTTTTTTAATGAGTGTTATTTCCATGAAGTGGGTAATCAGTTACCTCCATGCAAAATATATGCAATTGTAAAAAGTCTAAGGAAAGGAGACTTAAACAAAATGCAATGTATAGCAGATGTTTTGAAAAGGGAGAGTTTGTGGAACAATCTGACAGAGGGGGAAAATCTACAATATCCTCTGGCCAAAAACTAGACCAGAAGTTCATCCTAGCTACTTGGCTGGAGTTGGTGACTAGTTTGCTAACTGACTGTTTTGTTTTTCACTATAACATTTGGGTTTTAATTTCCTGAGAATTGAAGGGCTTCTTTCCATTTAGATCTAAAAGTGATGTTTTATTTCCTTTATTCAATTTTGCATAGTTATAAAAAGCTCAAAGGAACACTTAGTCCTAAATGACTGACTGAATTTTTAACTCTGCCAAAAGTCTTAAGAGCAAATTGATCTGGAAAAATATTTGAAAGACAGATCCCAAGTCTAGAATTTTCTTGACGGTCTGCTTAAGAATAAAAATAACAACAATTTGATTATTTAGAGGTGTGAAGAAATACTCTGGAAATTAACAGTTCTTTTGGTAAAAGTCTAATGCACAAGGAGACTAAGTTTGGCTGCCCCAACCCCACCTGCCGGGTATGGAGTCAGAGACATCTTTGGCAGTCTGATGATGTCTGTAGAACCCCTCTTCAGAATAATTGTTTTAAACACATAAAATGAAGACATGGACTTTCACAGGAAACCAACTCTGTGGAAATACATTTATCACAGTACTAATAAATGTAACATAGTGATGTGAATGCTTTTCCACTAACACATTAAATAAAATCAATCAGAAGGGGAAATACTGCTGTAATTTCAAAGTAGTGATAACTGCACACCTTGCAGGTGATTTGAAAATAACTGTTGGGCCTACCCTGGTGGCACAGCGGTTGAGCACAGGGCTGTGAAGCTGCCCATAGCCTCTGCAGCGCCTGTTCGATCCCCGGCCGCTGGTGAGGGTCCCACATGGCGCGACAGACCTCTCCTGCCATGCCTGCTGCTCCCCTCAGCAGTGTGTTTCGTCTGTCTGCCTGTTCTGTTCCCCACTCTGGCTCTGATGAATTCTCTCACCCTCCCTCACTTCTGACTGTACCCAGTGCTTATATAAATAAATAAATAAATCGTTAAAAAAAAGAGAAAATAACTGTCATTTCTACTAGTGATAGTCTAGAGGTCGAGACTAGTATTCCAGCAGGTGGAGAGTATCCCTAATGGAAGGAAACACCACTGTCAGCTTATAAAAATGTTCTGTTTTTGTCCCATTCATATTCATAGACCCCCTAATTGAGAACCTGTTATTTAGTTGCATTTAGTTTTGTCTCTCCTGGGGTTATATTATAGATTATAGTTGAAATAAAAACATGAGGCTAATAATTCAAGTCATTGATGAAAATTAAGACTGATTCCAATGCAGTTTTGAAGGAGAGGATGTTTAGGACTCTTAAAGATATTTAATTTAAAATTTCAGAGAAACTGAACCACCAGAGCAAGTCTCTAGATTAGAAATTCTCATTCTTCACTGATGCAGGGGAATACAGTCTATATTATCTCTATCATTCACATGGCAGAATGCTAAAAAAGACAGAGGGAAAAAAATTCTCAAGTAATAAAACCACCAGAAAAACCAGTATTCTTGCTTTTTTCTATGCTAAGTTGTTTCAGAGGCACATTTATACAAGTGTAAAAAGACAAGGTTAATTACCAGATCTTTTACTGGGTTTAAGGGGTGATAAAACTGGCTGTATATGGAAAAGAGCCGATAAATATAGAGCTGGTTTGGAATTGCAGGAAGCCTGCGGACTGTTAGAGCAACATCCAAATCTATGGGCAGACATTTAACTGACTGGATTACTGCTGTTTTTCTCACAGGCATTATCATTCTGCAAAAGGGTTGCTCTGGTAATTTTCAACTGAATATATTCATTGTGTTGGAGAAATTCACTACATAATAGCTGATGCACTTAATGAACATGGTGGTAAACAGGCAAATCATGTTTTCATATAAATAACAAGATCAATAAAATCTGCTTCTTTTTTTCCCCTCCTGCATTCTCTCTGGTAAAAACACACCCTGTGTGACCTGAGAACTAATATCATGTTTTGGGTCAAACCATCATTTTCCTTTTTAAATGCCCCCCCCCCTTTTGTTGGTATCTAGCACAGCCCTTGGCACTCAGGGGCTCACTGTAGCTTTACTGAATTGAACCAAGGTCATCAGCCTTACACTTGCCTTCTGCTTTGACAGAAATGAAGAATTTAGAAGACTGTAGCAGGTTTTGTCTCTTGAAATGTTTCTATGTGAAGAAAGATAAATTGTGCTTATAACTTTCCTGTGCATTCTTAAGCTTTCAGTTCTCAGCGAAACTATTGTTACATATTGATTATCAATTCCTGCTATGTCTTATTATCTATTTGATGGTGTAGTGATATACCATCTTAAACAGAGCCACGGGAAATTATTTTCCAGTTAAAGAAAACTTCTAAAAGGGACAAGCCCCCCCTTATTTTCCACCAATGTACAACATTACTATAACATTCTTTTCTTTCTTTGTCCTTTCATTGAGCACACATTTTTGAGTATTATGTTCAAGGACTTGTTCTAGCTTGAGAGACCTATGGAAGATATATTTTAGAAGAAAGAAATTTGTATAAAACACACACATATGTTTGAATATATATATGTATGTGTGTTTGTGTGTGTGTGTGTGTAATGAGAAATGCTGTGAGAAGAACAGGACAGGAAAATACAGAGAGTAATGGGAAGGTTATTATCTTATTGTACTTAAGCTCATTCTCTCTCAGGAGGCAATATCTGTTCAGAGACCAGAAGAAAGTAGGGGTGAAAAATTTGCAAATATTTGTGGAAAGAATACACCCAAAAAAAGTGTCATTAACATATAAGGTCACCATGATCAGTGAAATAAGTCAGAAAGAAAAAGAAAAATACCGGGTGGTCTCACTCATAGCAGGAATTTAAAAAAACTAAATAAGGGACCAGGAAAAAGACTAATACAAAGTAAAAATCAAAATCAACAAGCAACTATAAACCAGAGACACACTACGGGGGCAGGGGGAAGGGAAAGAAAGGATTAGGGTCAAAATAAGGGGGGTGCAATTGTGTGGTGAATATAACCAAAATGAAAATACATACATTGTGCAAAAATGAAAAATGATGTAAGAATTATATACAATAAAATATTAGAAAAAATAAAAGGTTACAGAGGTAGCATGTGTCAGATTAGAAAGTTCATGAAGGCTTTGGTAAGGGAGCTATATTGTGTAATTAGGCCTTGGAGAATTTTGTTCAAGGTTGTGACATGATTTGATTTCTGTTTTCCAAGTATGCCTATAATCCCTTTTGAAGAAGGGACTGTAGGTGGGTGAGGATAAAACAGGAAGATTGCTTAGATTGTGGAGACAATTTGAGTCCAGTTGGAGTTTGAAGAAGTGACAATAACCTGTTGTATTTCCAAATTATCAGAAATAGCACTAAAGAATATTTAGAACAAGCTGAATTTACGGAGGGCTTGGGAGTTATACAACCATCCTGACTGGAACCAAAGGAAATCAAAACTTATAGTCTTCCTCCTTGAATCTCTTTTCTTGTCCTAAGCTTTCAAAACATTAATTATAGTCACATCAATTACTATTTCCTAGTTATAATATATTTCCTATTTTCTAAAATTCTGTAGCAACCATGTTCACAAATGTCATCTCTTAATTGCCAAATCAATGAAAGACTTTTTACTGGCTTCTCAAATACAGTCATAAAATTGACTCCTGCTTTCATCTCCACCATGCAGCTTGGGTCTCCATGAATCTCTCTGATCTCTATCTCATTCAAAGGCTCACCTCCTAATAAAGTAATATATATGAAGCATGAACTGCTGTTGTTTACAGCGTTCTACTAGTATTCGTTGCTCCTCCCATATCACATTTTCCCAGTTTTCTGACTAAAAGTTGATGCCAAGTTAATGCCAAGTCAGCTAACATTCCCACGTTGCAAATGTCTCCATGCTTTAAAATCAGTTTAGTTCCTTACCACCAACGTACTACAAAGACAGGATCTCACTGCTGTCTACCTACCCATTTTCATGTCCTAACATCCCCTGCTTCACACTTGTCACTTTACCAATGTTAAAGGAACATTCATTCTGTTTTTTTTTATTTTTGTTTTTGTTTTTTTAATAGAAGCATGTTTTTATTTATTTGTTTGTTTGTTTGTTTGTTTTGTTTATACATGCACTGGGTACAGTCAGAAGCGCGGGAGGGTGAAAGAGTTCACCAGAGCCAGAGTAGGGAGCAGAGCAGGCAGAAGGACTGAAGTACACTGCTGAGGGGAGCAGTGGGCGGCAGGAGAGGTCTGCACGCCATGTGGGACCCTCCTCTGGTGGCCGGGGAGCAGCCGGGGATCGAACCGGCGCCACCTGGGAGGCCCTTGTTTTTTTTTTTTGTCCTTTGTTAAATGCTCCTTCTCTAGACACACACATGTTCACATTAAAATATAGTTTCAGGGCCTCCCTGCTGGTGCAGGTGTTAAAGACAGTTCTATGACACTATCTCCATCCATTGCAGCATGAGTTCGAACCCTGGCCAGGGAGAAACCCATATAGCTCAGCAGACCTCTCCTGCCTTGCTCGCTGCTCCCCTCAGCAGTGTATATCAGTACATCTGCCTGTTCTGCTCCCCACTCTCTCTGGTGAATCCTCTTACCCTCACACCTTGACCTGTATCCCAGTTCTTGTATGCATGAATAAATAATAAAATATAGTTTCAATCCACTGTTAAACATGTAGCCTAAGCATTTAGTCTTCTCTGGTATCCAAATTGGGTTAAATGTTGTTTCTCTGGCAACCTCTCTATCACTGCATCTCTGTACCTTATTATTATTATGTATCCAGAGGATTTTTTCAACTAGAGCATGAGTGTCTTGATGGCAGGACCAAGTATTCATCATTTTTCTCTAGCACTGCACACATAAGTAGACTCTAGGGGCTTAGTCAGCTGTTAGCTGGTGACTAATTTAATAAACTATTTTTAAAGTTCCCCGGTTTCTCCTAACATTAATTCTTTGGACTACATCTTTGAAAGTATTGATTTGGCTGTAGTTTTAAACACTAATGTGTCTATTTTGACTATAAGATAATGCCTCTTAAATTGGGGTTTATAGATTCTTGCTATTTGAGTATTAAATTTGTTTTAAATTTTGTGAATTTACTTAAACAAAAATTCATAAATCAATATAGGCATGTTCTGAATGACCACTTTGTAATTCAGACTTGCCATTTGGTTTCAGGAGATGTGCTTTATTTTTATTTATAACAATGATCCAGCTAGTGTTCACTTAGTTACAGCTAAACTTTTAATTTAGTTGGAATCTATGCCTGTGAGATAGTTGAAATTTTTTCTAAGACCCACAAGATCTAAAATTGGAGAAGCAGTACTACAAGTGAAGAATCCATTATCTCACAATTAAAGCACTCTATTGATCTGAGCATAATTTTATGGTCTAAACATAAATGCTACTCATTAAACATACAATTACCATGTTGTTTTTCTGCCCCAACTCCATGCTGTGGACTAAACCATTATCCAAATATATCAAAGACTTCTCACCTGCCATTTCTGCATTTCTGCATTTTATTTATTGCTCATTTCTTTACTTGAATGCTATATTCTCTATAAACCTTCAATGATTGCAGTAATTTGAAGTTACCTAGTTATACTCCCCTTTGCCCTCTTTTGTTATTAACTATACAGCTCCAAATATCATGCAAAAATGCCTTTCTTGTATCTTTAATTTATTCAAGTCAAAGTTTGGAGAGGGTGAGTGGAGCTAGGAGTATTATTCATTCAAGTGAATAAAAAAGACAAACCATTTTGATTACAGCATTTGTACAAATGTTGAAGGTGTTTTCTCTGCATACCAGAAAGTTTTATTGATTTGTATAAAACAAAGGAAAGAATAGAGAAATAAAAGCAAAGACAGGAAGATGTCCATTTAAAGGGATAAAACTGGACTTTTAATGTTGAATTTAATGTTGTATATACATACATTGATATATAATGATGCATGTATATGTTTGAAGGTATATAATGCAAGGTAAATTCATAAAAATTAAAAAGCAAAATAAATGAAATTAATTGCCATCTATGATTTACTTCACGTGCTTAGAAAAGGTGAACATAGGGCAGGCAGAGTTTATGATGAAGAAAACCACTAAAACCTAATACCTCTCAATAAGTTAAATATTTTTTAATTTTTATTGTGACAATTATAGAATATACAAAATTGGTTAAATTATAGAGTGATATGTGGCCAGTTATCTCTCTGAGCAAGGAAATTAGATGCTCTGACTGTGATTTTTTTTTTTATAAGTGTCCTTATTAGGACCATTGTTCTTTCAGAACTTCATTGTAAAAGACATTTCTGTGTAAAAACATGTCAGATGAAACCAGAAGAAAAATTGCTCCAGAAATCACATTGTTCTAGCATTCTTTAATGTTTTATGGAGACTTGTCTGGCATCTCCTGATCCCAAGTACTGTGTTCTGTCTGAAATTGCATCTCTTTATTTAATTCCCATGTTATCCTGGGCAAAATGTGCATTGCTTAGTAATAGGATGTAAAAAGAGATTTGTCACCTGCAAAATATGCATTACTTAGAGCTACTGCAGCCAGGGGAATAAGCTATTCACCAATAATAAATGCAGTTAACTCTCTTCTGAAAAGGCCATGCATTACTCTAAGTTGAAACCAATGCTTAACAAATGTTTTTATTAGTTCATTATATATTCTGGTATATGACTTTATGGTGAGTAGAGATTTCTGGGGTTGGGAAGATGCCAGCAATAGTCCACGTTAATCTTCTTTCCTTTAACAAAATTTAAGATTGGATTACACTCACTTCTGTTCTGGACTTTGTGACTACATTATGAGAGCATCCACCATTCATTTATCAGGCTGTGTTATAGGCTGAATGTTAGAGAAGTCATGAAAGCTTGTGTCTGCTTCCCTAGGACTGCCGCCTATATATCCCTAACTGAATCCTTTAGCCTCTCGGGCATAAGTTTTGTAATCTATAAAACAAGTGGTTGAAGTTTTAAGATGCTATCCATTTTAAGACACTGCATTTCTATACTGGGATTTAGAATCTGGCCATAGCTTCATTCCTTCCTGTGGTTTCCACCAATATGAACTCACCACTTCTCTCCAGTCCCTAATAGACATCTCCATCATTTCCAAAGCCCACTTCATGTTTAACACAGCAGGAGTGGTTGTCAGCTTAGTAACAAAACAAAAGAAGTTTAGAATCCCTGATTTTGAGGAAAGTGTTTAACTCCCCATTCTTGTAATTTTCTAAGCTGTCACACAAGAATTATATTATATTCCTCTTAATAAATGAAAACTAGTACTCTAAAGAAAGAAAATAATCTATCATGAAAATTGAAGTTTAAAGGCATGGGATTGAATTCCTGATTGGAACATATTGCTCATGGAGGAGTCATAAATTTTACTAACAAATTTTAAAGTCAATTAAAAAATAAAAATAAATGACTGTTATCAAATGTGCCAGTGGCTTAGAGTTACTAGTGTTCCTTACTCAAATGGAAAGATCTTAGTTGGGTTTGTGTTTTAGTCCTTCGTATATAATCAGAGGTTGTCTATTTCTTCAGGGGTAGCCAGTGGAGCTGAGCAAGTGAGTAGAGATCCATCAACCCTCTCATCAAAGGGTCTGAGTATGTAGAACCTTTGCTTTTGATGGCTTTTTAAAGCTTGTTTCTGTTTCCCCAGCACTGTCGCCTATATATCCCTAATTGAATCCTTTAGCCTCTTGGGCATAAGTTTTGTAATCTGTAAAAATAAGTGGTTGAAGTTTTAAGATGCTTTTCATTTTAAGACACTGGAATTCTATACTGGGATTTAGAATCTGGCCATAGCCTCATTGCTTCTTGTGGTTTCCACCATTCTGAAGTTACCACTTCTCTGAAGTCCCTAATAGGGACTTGGAATGGGGTATCGCCATTCCAAACACAAATTTAAATCATGATTCTAATTTAAATCATGCACTCCCTCTGATAAATTGCAGAATGTGATTTGATACTGAAGCTTGTAAATATAGTATTTCCTTTTTACTGAAACCTAGTGTTAATTACAAAAAATTAAGGGGCCTCCCTGTTGGCCTAGGGGTTACGTCTCAGCACCACCACAAAGAAGGCCCACCTCAGAAGCCTGAGTTGGATCCCCGGCCACATGGCATAGCAGACCTCTCCTGTCTTGCTTGCTGCTTCCCTTAGCAGTGTATTCCAGTGGTTCTGCCTGTTCTGCTCCCCACTCTGTCTCTGGTGAATCGTCTCATACCCCGACCCCCCATACTGCTGGCTTGTACCCCAGTTCTTCTACACAAAAATAAATAAAATCTTAAAATAAAAATAAAGGAATGACACCAGCCACATCTAAGCTTTATGGTTTGACTTAAATCTATGTTTTTCCTACGGCTTAAGCCTATAGCTCTGGTTTTTACCCTCCAAAAAATAGGACACTGCTGTCAGTCATCACTTTAGTGTATCCCTAGCTTCTATGTGACCCCAGCCTTTCATTTTTAAAAATAACCACAAGGTTCTAATTTTGTTTTTCTTAATAAAATCCATTTGTCTTTGTAGCCACACACACTCTAAGTTATCAACAATATACATGACTCAGGATGCTTTTGTCTAATCAATGGTCTATATATATACAATTCTGAATCTCTATTTGCATGCCAGAATTGCTTTTTCCTTTACTTGTGCCCAGTTGATACTGAATCACTAACCCATATTTAAGCATGCAACCTTCCATTCCGTTAAATATCAAAAGTATATTAACTTCTTCCTTCCATTGCTCTTTTAGAAAAAGTGGGCTTTTAGAGAAATATTTAAACTAATGACGTTGGTGTTGTGATATTCACCAAGTTACTAGTTCTCATGGGGACTAAGGGTGGCATATTAAAGTCTCAAGAGGTATGTATGCAATATGAAAAAGCTTGTTCAATATCATCATCTAATATTTATTTGGAATAGAATGTGAAGACTCATTATTCCCAGATTATAAAGTACAAAAAATAAGCAAATCTTTTCAGCATTGAGGATTGCAGAGTATGTGATAGAATATATAGAGATATATAGAACACATGGGGAAAGAAGGTTAGGAACTTTCTGTATGTTGAAGTACAATATAAATATTTACTGTCAGGCCTCCCTGGTGGCGCAGCATTTGAGCGCTGGGCTGTGAAGCTGCCCGCAGCCTCTGCAGCGCTGGTTCAATCCCCAGCCACCGGGCGAGGGTCCCACATGGCGCGCAGACCCCTCCTGCCTCGCCCGCTGCTCCCCTCAGCAGTGTGCTTCATCAGTCTGCCTGTTCTGCTCCCTGCTCTGGCTCTGGTGAATTCTCTCACCGTCCCGCGCTTCTAACTGTACCCAGTGCTTGTATAAATAAATAAATCTTAAAAAAAAAAACAAAAAAAAAATTACTCTCAACTTATTAAAAGAATAGTGGGGGGGATTTTCACAATACATCACATAGCAAAATATCTTTTTTTTTTGTTTTTGTACTCATCCATATATTCCCAATATCTTAACAGAAATTTAGATAAAACATTTAAGACAGGTGACCTTCCCTATAGAATACAGCACTCCGACAGAAGTATCTAGTCTCCCAGGCTCATTATTTTTCTGAAAGGGACAAGGGGGCTCTGAATTTTGTGAATAAGTTTTGATATATAAGAGTTTAAAAAAGATTGAAAAACAGTAGCCTATTTTGTGGATTATTCTACATGAATCTCATTAATATAATTACAGTCATTATTATAGAGAAAAATAATAAAGAAATATAAAGTATCTTAGGGAACCAGGAAATAAACCACTACAACATGACTGAGTACTGAATTTTGACTCTGGAAAACATAAGATCAATTTCTGTCTCTGTCATTTAACAGTTATGTGACATTGCTGTAGTATCGCTGAGCCTCCGTTTCTTCATATATAAAGTGAGGATTATATTATCTTGGTCACAGTGGTTGCTGTAATAAGTTAAATAAGTTTATAGAAAGCATTTGCCAGAGGGTATGCCATGCTCATCTATGTAATTACTACTATAATGACTCAGAAATTCCTGCACACCTGTTGGCTACTATGCTTTTTTATGGTGGAAAGCAGTGATGATTTCCATATGTTGGTGTGGTGTGGTACTTGGTTTTGTATTTAGGATGGAGCTGTATAAGGACTTATTTTGATTGCCAACCTAACAAAATCCCTTTCCTATCATATATAAGAAACATTCTCTGACCATCTCATTTTAGTGTGTTTCATACTGAATTTCCTTGGGTGCCTCTTACCATACTAAAATCTGACCATATTTTGAAAGAGCACATATTGAACAATCCTTTATTCCATGGAGTTAATGTCATTGACAGCCACCAAATCATTGGATCTAGTTTTTTCAGTTATACTAAATATGCTCTGGAATAATATTGAGGGATTACCACTTTAGTAAGAACATCTCCCAACCCTATCGCAAACAACTTGGACTCTCAAGTACAGCTTTATTTGCTGGATTATGCTGGTATTGCTATGACTATGCTATGTGACTTGGAGTCCATTATAAGCAATTAGTGCAGGTATGGACAGAGTGGCAGGCTGTTGTGGAGCACTAAGAATGCCTTGGTGGTAGGCATGCTGTGGTGACGTATATCTAAAGAGGTATGAACCTGTACTTCTGAGTCCCATACAGTGTTGTAGACACTTGAAAAAAAAAATGGTATTCAGTCTTCTCCTCTGACTAGGAAGTTTCATCTTACAATTTAAACATTAAATATGCTTGTCTTTGGATAAAACATTAGATAGGTATAATAATATTGGACATGGTGTCAGGGTATCAGATTTGACTCTAGTGTGAGTTCTACTATGCTTCCTTGGACAATTCATGTATTCTCTATGAACATTGATTTCAGATTCAGGAAGCTTGAATGTTATTCTTTCTAAAGTATTCTCTAACACTAACATTTGTATGTGCCTGAAAAAGTACTTTACACGATTTTTTTTTTCAATTGAGATTTCATTGGTTTAAGACATCCTAATTTAGAAGTATAGTATCTCCTCCTTCAGGTGTTGTTACCACATACTCCTACCACCAAAATACTTATAGTCCACCTTAGAATTTTATTATTCTGTGGATAAACTTCAGTAAACAAATGAAATAAAGACTGCCTTGAGTTTAACTGACCCTGATGTAAACTTCCTGAAACAGCCCTACTAGCCCCTAATGTAAGGTGACTTGTACCTTAGTTACCATTTGGCATGAATATTTAAGTTCCTGGGTCTACCTAGGACATACCTTACAATCACAGATTGCTCAGCATGTACAAATCAGTTCATCTGTAAATATGCTAAACAAAATCTGAAGGTAGGACAAAGTACCATCCACTCGCTGGTGTGGTCTTCATACCCACAAGAATTCACAAATTTTCTTATGGCCATTAATCAATTTAAGTGAATTAGAAGTCAAAATTATTTGAGTCCAATATGTTTTTATAGACATTCAAAAGGGGTTGAAATAGTTGTGCATAAGCTTAAGGCAACTCCACAGAAGTGCAAAAATTGAACTTATTTAGGTAGACTGATAGATCAATGGACTCTCCTAGTTCT
Organism: Talpa europaea; assembly: GCF_964194135.1. Classification (NCBI taxonomy): domain Eukaryota; kingdom Metazoa; phylum Chordata; class Mammalia; order Eulipotyphla; family Talpidae; genus Talpa; species Talpa europaea. Next base: position 76,684,404 of record NC_140080.1, on the reverse strand, counting down.
GTTTGTGGGCCTATTTCTAACCTAATGATGTTTTCCTAGTCCAATTTCTGGTGCATATATTGTCACTGATAATTCCTAATTGATTCCCAATATTGCTCAAGCTTGAACTAGTGCCAAATACCAGTAACTTGATGACTTTGCCCAAAATAATACCATAATGATTATGTTGTATGACTCTTGCAAATGCTCCCTGTGTGACCTTGGGTAATTTACTTAAAGCTTTGAAACTCACTGTTAACATATATAAAATAAGGGAATAAGCATAGCCATGCCATAACCCTTGGAAGAAAGTTTATGCAATGTATATTTTTAATAAACCTTACAGTAATTCTTATTATCCTAACAAAATTTCCATGGCATCCTTAATTGAAAAATATAGAGGAAACATCATTTCTACACATTTCTCAAGCTTAGAGACCTGAGAGAAGCTTTCCCTTTGTGTGAAGCCAATAGGAATGATCAGCTTGAAAATTGGGGACAAGCATTTCCTATAGAGTGAGAGATGGGGAACAATATTAATTATAGGCTTAAAGTTGCAATATATTTAAAATGAAACAGCATATTTTATAAATCATGACTTTCAATGGCATTGTGATTCTTGTGCATGTACACTCACATACCCAGAAATGGGCACATGGAACATTCTGAGTGTAATAGCATAGTACATTTCAAACTTCAGTGTGTGTTACAAATTATCCAGGGATCTTGTTAAAATGTGATTCTAATCCATGTGGGCTACAGTGGAGCCTTAGTGACTTAGGTAATGCAAGATAATATAGACTCTTTATTTCTAAGTCTAGTAATTCACAGCTGGGTAGCTGGGCTTCCTGCTGCATCCACAAGCTTGAATCTTCTTTCTGAAGTTGCAGAAGTAAACTTTTATACAAAAGAATTTATTAGTACTACTATCAACAAAGTTATAACCACACTTGTGATTCTAAACCACCTAGCATGGCAGCAGAGTTCTTGGCTTCTCACCCGCTACCCACTTCATATTTTTCTCATTTTAATTACCACATTAATTTAGGTATAATAAACTAACCAGATGCTATGTTGAAAATAAAATCTTCTCAATACAGTTCCAATTAGTTTTGTTTGTTCATTAGATGTTGCCTCTTCTAATGTAGATCCAGAAAGTCCAATATTGTATTTTGTGTTGCCCAGGCAGGACATACCAAAATCCTCTTGAGGCTATTTGGCTTCTGAGCTAATTCTAATTTCTTGGCCAAAGCCATTTGCTGCATCTGGTTCTGTCTTAGCTGATATACAAAAAAGGAAGTGTCAGTCCTTCAGAGGTTAGTTCCATTGCTAGAGAAAATATCAACATCTGCTGCTCCATGATTGCTGGAGGGTCCTGGGTGAAGTGTGAAAGCTGCAGGATGCTATCACCAAATCTTAAACCCAAAGTAAAGCACCTGCCTTTTACACAGACTAAATACTGACTGCCTGTTCAATGCACACACACTATGGATCCCCACCAAAACCAATTCAAAATGATCCATGCTTAATGCTCTCAATTCCTTTACATTATTGAGAATGTGTTGAAACATGAGGTTCATAAATGCCTAACTTTAATAGAGGCTTGCCCTTTTTCACTGCGAGGTAATATCAAGAAAGTATGTGGTGCTATTTGGAAAGAAAATCCTGGAGATGAGGTTGACAGGTTTATGGCACTAGCCTTGTCTTATTTGCAGTAACTCATTTTATGTATTGTGCTTCACATTGGGAAAGCCAAGGGCTAGAGCCTCTGTGATTTAAGTCAAACAATAAGTAAGATTGTGGTATCAAAGAAGGCAGAAAATAGGTCTGCTGATTAGAACAATATATTAAGGAACAAGAAGAAGCAAAAATCATCTGGACACAACAAATATGAATAATCATTTAATTCACTTAGCAATCCTCCCTGCCTTAATAAATAGATCAAACAATGTACTATGTCCAGAATAGAGTTCACCAGCACCCTTTATTTATATAACTCCTTAGGATAATTAGATTTGGTTATTTAAGCTCCATTATAAGAACAAAAAACAAGGGGTTCCTCCCTCCCACCTCCTCTTCCTCCCTTGGCAGAATTCAAACCATGGAAAAACATAACACCATGAATATAATTAAATAAGAGGATAAAAGTTATTTTGGACATTTACTGTTCAGTATATAGGAGTAATGAAATAGGGAGTTTGCTTTGTTTGCTGGAGGTGACTTAAGTTAGTAACTGCTTAGTTCAGTCAAAAGCTATAGTCCTGGTCATTCCTCCTGGCAAGTCCTAGGAGAGCCAGGACAACTGAGGTCCTCACCGATGCTCAGAGCAGTTCAGATGTGCTCTGTGTCTAGATTCCATCTTCTGAGTCTCCAAAGGGTTTGCATTCCCAAGCCTAGAGGTTCAAAAATTCAAGTTCTTTACTACCTTAGTGATTTATTTCTTCAATATGTTCGAATTGTAATAAAATGGCTGTCAAGGGCTGACTTCTTGTTTCATAAGTGCCACCACTTACATTGTCCCCTATTGGTCATTTCTCAGCCTAAAATATGATAGAAGATAGAGTTACCTTTAAATCACAGTTCCTGTAAGTACATATTTCCCTGGGAGAAATCAACTCCGGGAAGCTTCCCAATAATCTTTTGCAATAAATGTTTATTAACTTTGATGACAGTGTCTGCACAGTGTTAGGAGGAATATTACTTTTGTTGGGTTTCAGATTCAGTGTGCTGTGGGATTGATGAGCTTTACAGCGATGGCTCAGCTTTACAGAGCACACGAGTCATCCTTCAGGACCCTGGACATTGTCTTCACCAGTAACTTTTAAAAATGTAAACACTATGTGTACCATTAAATATATTATTGTGCAAGAAACTAAGGGTAGGCTTAGGTTTCTCTGCGTGTAATAATAACGCACTTTATGAGTCCACTCTGAGAAGTTAGAGACGTGCTATTTACACAAATCCATTTAATTTTCACTTTTGCAAACAGGACCAAAATTTGTCTCTATGTCAACATTCACCTCCCCCCTTTAGGTCATTCACACACACCTTGGAAGCCAATAAAATCCAGAGACCACCTGAGGGCTAAATACAGAGTTCAAGTTCAGTGGATCCTAGCTTTTAGGTTGCTATTGTTAACCCATAAACTTAAAGATCTCTTTGCCAACACCTAGAGTATTTGCCTGCCCTTGGCTCATTTATTTTACTTCCCTGCACCTAGTTTTCCCTTGAACTCTTTTGAATGCTTAATGAGCATTTGAATTCATATTCTTCCTTCCTAGGCTAACAATATCTGTAAAAACACCATAACCAGAATTACAGTACCACTCTCGGGATTAGAAAGTGCCATATATTCATTGTGAAAACTGTGGCTTTCACTTTGTACTCTATCTTAAATTATATGATTTTCTTCAAACACATTGGATAATAGCCTTTGTCTGTGTTTTTAAGGAGTTATTAAAGGAACTACAAAAATATGTAGCATGTATCCTCTCTGTTGTGGATAAGGGTGGATCTATTTTATTTAATAATTTTTATTCTATTTTGGAAAACTTGGAACCTCATAGGAACTCTCTCTTGTCTTAGAGGTAGATGTATTTGATGTTGAGAAACTATCATAACTAATCTGCTTCTAAATCAGCCTCTGATACAAGGATGTAAAACATCCACAACCATTATTTTCATCCTGGTATCCTAGTGCCATTTTCATCATTATTATAGTCACCAGTCACGGTGTACCACGGCGTGGCTTGAGGTGAAGATCTGTGAAGAATATAGAAGGAATGATGTTTGTATAGCTTTTATTTATAAGAAGCATGTGGCTAGCTTTCTTCTTTTAGGTTGTTATTTACATCAACAATTGAAAAGCAATCCCTAAATTATCAGGGTGTCCTATTCTCTGATGCATGGCATTACTGTATTTTCAGAAGGCACAGTTAACACACCATCATAATCAGTTGAAGAACTTTTAAAAATAACGCTATTTCAGCCTTGTTGATTCCATAGGTCTGGAGTGGTAACCATGAACTGATGTATCTGATAGCAACTGAAGTGAATTCAGTGCACACCTAGATTTGACAAACCCAGTAGAGATGAAAAATATCAGCGGATTGAAAATCACAAATATCACCAGGGAGCCATCTTGACAGATTCAAGATCATCTTTTCTTTTTAGATTCAGAAATAAACTTTTATGAGTGTACCACAGGAATAATAAATCCTGAGACTAATTCACCCTAATCACATGTTTTCTTTTTTAAGAATAATGCAAGAGCCAGAACGACTAATTTACAATGACAGATATTCTTTTTCAAATGACCAGAAACCATTTCTGCTGTTCCCAGAAATCTTTCAAAATCAAGGTACCAAATAAACAGAATAGTCAAGCAGACAGATTTGAGAATATGAAATATAGAATAAGCATTGGAAAGGGCTGTGGAAAATTTTATTCTAAACTTTTATCTGATAATTAAAATACTTATTTTCTAGATATCGTTGCTCTCTCCTAGTCTTCTCTGCATGGACCTTGGCATGTAATTTACACTTCAATTAATTTTCCTTCTTCCATATAAACTACTTTTCTTTATTGTATCTTTTCTTTTTCTTTTTAATACACTACTTGACACCATCTTCCTGATCTTATTTGTAACACATTTATAAATTGCCTTAAAGGGACACTTTTGGATCTCTTCCTGGAATTCTCTGGGTGGTGTCACCATCCTGTCTGTCTTCAGGTCTTCCTTGCTTTCCCCCTAGAGAGGTATCTGAGTACGGACACTGCTGCAAACTAGTCATTCTTGCAATCACAGACTTAATTTCAGGGAGACTGGCTAGAATCTGAAGATGGGAACACAGTAAAGCTAACTTTCAACAAAGCTCTTTTCCTCTCTTGGTATAGAATTAAAAATAGAGTTCTACTGAGTGTAGCTCTGCTGTGGGGACCTTCAGATACCAGTATCCTAAAGGGAGTGACAATAGAAAATGATGTAACAGAGTGCAGAATACATTTGGATTGCTGTGTTATAGCAAATATGATTAAAGTAAGCACGCTAAGTCCTCAGTATGGTCCTGAATAGGTTCTTGGAAACTTTGACTTCAAGCGAAAGGAGTATAATGAAATCAGATCCTCAAGTGACACCATTTGGTTCAGTGTCTTTGGGGATTTCTTTTTTCTCATCAAAGGAATAATGAAACAGCATTGACCTGAAGGATGTTATTCAAGGACTGGCTGTACTTAGATCCTGAGGCAGATTATATCGATGGTTTCTGCTATTAAATGGATATGTGAGCCACTGAGAAAATTTCTCCCATAAAGAGCACCTTACCATAATGGTATCATAAAACAAAGCTTCATTATTTACTGCTTTTTTAAACCTAAAATAATTTAACACTATACCGATGTATCTATTAGTATTTGGTAACATTCCTTTTTCTCTTCACTGTCTTTCAAAACAACAAATATATTAAGTAATGAGATCAACAGGCATTTATGAGGCAGTAACTATATGCATTGAAACACTTTTTTGAGGATTTAAATACATCTAATCTGCCCCAGCCCTTTAACAACAGCAAGGCCAAATAATGAAGATAACTATAAACATTATTTATTTATCTAGTAACTACTATGTGCAAATCATTATGCTTAGTATCTATTTATCCTGTTTGATCCTCAAAACAATCCCATATCCATTTTATACATGAGGACACTGTTCTTTATTGAAGGGGTTATGGTGTTTTCCCATAGAGGCATTAAGCCTAGAATGATGAATCAGAATTTAGGCTTATACTGTCTGAGATTCACAGTTGTGCCTCTTATTCTGTGACCTTGGGAAAGTTATCTAAACTTTGAGCTTCAATTTCCTTATTTATCAAATGAGGATAATATCAGCACTATGGTTTAGGGTTTTTGCTTTGAGTGCTCTCTCTAGTAAGGCGTGTGAAAATCCTTGACAAAAAAAATGCGTCGGACATGTTTACTAAAATAGTTCACACAACTAGTGAAGAGTAGCATTGCCATTTAAACCCTAGTACCCTCACTTCAGATCCTATGTGCTTTACACTGTGATCTTGAGTAAAAGGAAGAGGAACACATATCACATGGTACTGGATTTAAATTCAACTCCTCTTTAAAAGCAGAGGGATTTCTGAGTAATATCCCATGGTGTATATGTACCACATCTTCTTGATCCAGTCATCTATTTTTGGGCATGTGGGTTGTTTCCAAAGCTTAGCTATTGTAAATAGTGCTGCTATAAGCATAGGGGTGCAGGTGCTCTTTGGAATTGATATTTCTGTGTCCTTTGGGTATCTCCCATTATATCTTTATTGCTTTCCACTATGGGTTTGAGGGCTCATTATAAAACTATTATAAAACTTATGATCTTAACCAAGTATAAGCAGTATACACATAGTATAAGTGCTGGCAGGTAAAAGAGAGCAAATACAGGTCAAGCAGAAAAAACTTTTTCATGTTGTAAGTGTTCAGAAAGACAAGACCTCTTTCTGCCAGGCATAGGAAGAAATATGCTCTTTTGTATGGGTATTTCTTGAGTTACAATGGCTATATTCACCAGAAACTTTAGAAACTGTCACTTGCATGCATCTTATTGTTTTTGGCTAAACAAAATTTTGTTAAAAGCATTTATGTGGTTAAGTTTCTCAATTACTTTTATCTGGGTGAGAATGTCTTCTTCATTAAAATAGCAGAAAGTTCTAAAAAAATAATAAAAGAAGAGGGATTTTTTGCAAGTGATTTGAATCTTTCTTGGTCTCCTTCAATCACTGGCAAATTAGAATGTCTCTAAAATTACTACTGAGGCATGAAAAGACACCTAATATGTCTGAACTAGTAAATAAGACAGAGAAATGTCCTGCTACCACTCTTCACCTATGTCACAGGCTACATGGGTACACAGATTTTCATATAAGAAAGTGAAAATGGTGACAGAATACACTCAAGTCATTGAAGATTGGAAGGATCAGGGAAGTTCTCAGAAGGAAAAAAACCTGAGCTAAATGTTATTGAGTATAAGTGGAGATGACCGCAAGCAAATGAGATCAGGGCATGGGCCAGGTGGTAGAAAGTAGCAGGCTTTAATGGAGACTGCCTTTACATTCATAGTTTCATATTCAAATTCAGTTTAACAGATTAGGAGGAATGTTCGAGTATCAAGTTAAGGATTTGAAATTGATTCTATATGCAGTGTAGATTAGAGAGTCTTATACGGGGATTCTAAATAAATACCATGATGGATTCAGGAAGTTAGAGTTAGAAATTATTTATCATCTGATCTCAAATTAATTATTGCAGCACATAAATCACCATGGATATTATAATAGAAATAAATAAGTCCAATTAATGTATCATTCCTATACTTAGTTCCTTATTCTTTCTGTTATCCTAATTAAATTTCTAAGAACACCCATACTTCTGTGATGATTTAGGTTCTTACGCTTTTCACATATCAATGATCCTTTTTAACTTTTGAATTATATATGTAGTACAAGTTAATGAGATAATTTAAGGTTGACATTCTGAGGAGGAAAAAGGACTTGATTGCTATTTTTTTAGTCATTTTTTAATAGATGGACAATGACAGCAAAAGTAGAGAAAGCTCAAGATAAATTCAGGAGAGAAAAATGTCATTGTTTAGGAAGCTGTAGTCTGGCAATGCTGGTTTGTGAAAGTAAGGTAGCACTCTGGATACCCTGTATACCCTGTCTGCCTCTCTATTCTAGATAGGAGCAATTTTGAGATAATTCCAGAAGTCAAACATGAAGATAGAGAGTGGAAAACAGAGACACAAGAAACTATCTTAAATAAGTAGCAATTTCATCTGGAAAGAGGTGATTGAGAGACAGCTTAGAATATGTTAAAAACTTAATTTAATATTTCTTTTGCCACTTCTATTATTCTGTAAGTTAGTTATTAGATAACAAAACTTACATCCCTTCTGAGTTAATGAACTACTTCAAAGCAAGAGGAATGCATATCACAATGCTTAAATAATTCATATCTGTTCAGTCATTCTGATTTAGACTGATAATTAGCACATAGTTAACACTAAGTAGAGATTTTTTTGGCTAAGTAATTTTTTGCAAATTGATACATATTATTTGAAAATATATTTGAGGGATCATCTCTTGATCTTTAGAATTCTATTTCTTTTTTTTTTTATGGATATCTTTCTTCCATTATAAACTGAAGGGAACCATAAACTGAACCTATTCTACATGGAATTCCATCATCTTTTCCAAAGTGCCTCCATATTTGTGTTCTCTCAGCAAAGGGTATCACCTAGAAAAATAACTCTCTTCCACATTAATATATGGTAATAGTCTTCAGTTTCTCAACATTCTTCCTGTAATATTCATCAGTCCATTTCTCCCTTCTCATCTCCACCACTAGAGTGTTATAGCAAGACTTTATCACTTCTCACCTAGTATTCCCACCAGAATCCCTGTACTTGTAATGCCATTTCATATCATCTGTTTCATTTCTTCCAGTGGGTATTATTTTCAAAATGCTATTCTGGATATATCATTTGCCCCTAAAAATTTCTCTCAAAATTGTGCAGTGCTTTCAGGAGAAATTTTAAAATGTTTAGCATGGCATAATTGGCCTTTGGTAATATAACCTTCATATCACTCTCCACCCCCCATCAGACACTTCTATACCCTGGGCTCCATCGATACTGAATTACCAGAACTTCCTGAACGTAAAATATTCTTTATAACTTTATAATTTCTGAATCTTTCCATCATCTGAGTATGATGTTTCCTTTGTAGTTAGTCCCTAGCCCCTGTGCATTAATATATATTTACTATTCAAGATTTAGGATGACCCTCACCTTCTCAGAGAAATAATTACTTCTAAGATTACATTGTATACTTTCTTCTTTCCCTAAATATGAACCTGTGATTAAATATCATAGCATGTATTGTCCTAAACTCTCCTGTGAGTTCCTTAAAAGCAGGATTTATTTATTTCAACTCTCTGTTCCAAAACTTAACTATACCTAATGGTAATACTATTGTTTGATAAAAGTACCGAAGGACAAAAAATATTAATATAGCTAGTATAACACTTGTGGTTCTGTGCTAAGGAAAGTGAGCAAGGACTGTTATTGGGATTTGTCTGAATTAATTTAATGAACTAGCATTTGCCATTGTGAGAACTCAGTTCTCTTGACACCATTGCTCAATAATCTTTCCATCAAATCCTGGACAAATTCCAGCTACTTCCTACTGCATCATTGTTTATGAAATGAAGTGCAGACTGTCTTTTATATTTCACAAACCAGGATTCTAAATGTGTGCCAATGTTGGTTTGTCAGTTATCTCTTCATAATTCATTTAACTTCTGCTCTAGAGATATGTTGCACTATGAGTATTGCTACAGTTTATATATTAAGAACAAACAACAGAACACATCCCTAACCAAATAATCAAGGTGTATATTTTAGAGTCAAACTTTTTTTTTAATTCAGTGAAATGTGGTTCAGTTTTAGAAATCAGTGCATTGTTTATATTCTCTAACTCATTAATTCAACAACAAAAAAAGTGAACAATTGGTGTTCCCATGATAATACAATTACTGTCAAACAAGGTGTACTCATGAAAGCAAAACACCAGTTGATTGAAGTGTTACCTTTCAAACAGATGGGTTAGCATCATGTAAACATATGCAAATCATAGTTTACGGAAACATATTCTAGCTACTTTTACCCTAAGACCACAATACAATATTTGAAAAGAGAAAACACATAAATCATTCCAAATAAAAGAGCTTAAAAACAAATCTTGATAATGTTCTTTAATAATTTAGAATTGGCCATTTAAAGTTCTTTACATATTTGTTTTACTGCCTCTTCATAATTATGCAGAATTTTCGTAGGTATTATCATTAACCATACTTTATACATGAGACAAATGAGAAACAAAACAAATTATTCCTAACTCTTCCAATCACTGACATGTAAATAAGTGTTGATATGCAAATCCTAGAGATATCTAATGCTCTAACATGTGTTTCCTTAACTATTCCTCAGACTTATAATTAAGTACAATCTTACAATCAAAAATCTATCTCTTCAGATATTGGTTTCAAAAATTTTGATGTATTTATTTCAATCAGAGCAAGTTGGTCACAAATCTTTTCTGAATACCTATTACACTTACCTTCATGTTTAATAAAACATTTTATCAGTATGGATATGAACAAGAAACAAGGGCCATAGTTTCTGACTTTGAATAACTTTGAATAACTTTGCATATAATAGATAAGACAAACCAAAAGACTGATATTTGAAATCAGAAAAATCTCTCAATTTAATGGTTAAACCCTCCCATATAACTGTGGGAAGGTCAGCACACCTTCCTGCAGCCTTTGCTAATCCCACAGATAACTCCAATTTCTCTAAGCCTATCTACACTGGCAGTGACTTCATTTGGTCTTACATGCTACAGGTTGTGCACTCACCTCTATGACTGCCCTCATCTTTAACCAGCCTACAACCTTTAGTGTGTAACATAGTTTTAGTAAATGGGGCAAGAGTACAATCTCAACAAGATGTGAGAATTAACTTCAGTTTTGATACAGTTCATCATATCACCCCCATTTGTTAGCCATACCCCATTGTGAGAGTTAGTATCTAGCTGGTATCTGCTCTCTGAAACTCTGACTTCAGACTTTGTTCCAACAATTTCTTCCTGTTGCAAATTCTGAGAAGGAAGAAAGAGAGGGACAAGGAGAAAAAGTTGGGCATGTAAACAGGGGACAAAAGGGAAAGATAAAAAACAAAACATAAACAATAGCTATGAATGTATAATGTAGACACATAGAGAAGAAAGGACAGAAAGAAAAAAAATAAAAGAAATGAGAAGAAAAATAGACATCTGAAGATACATTTATATTACTTGACCAAAGAGGTTTCCATATTATGTCATCTTCAATTTCAGGCTTTCAAAATATTATTAATTGATGTATAAGTCAGCAAAGTTCTTCCCTCCTGCTTTTATTATCAGGATGAGTTTTTTTCTCTAGACCTGTGGTATTTGAACTTTTTGGTTCTAGGGTCATTTTGTGTAGTCGAAATTATTCTGAACCCCAAAGAGTATTTGATTATGAGTTATTTCAGTTGCTATGTACCATAATAAATTAAAACCAAACTTTTGTAAAACTTAATTAAAAAATATAATTTATAGAAATATAGCAAGTAACATTAAAAATATTTTCCTAAAATAACAGCCAAAATTAGAGAATACCATTGTTTTGCATATATTCACTTTTCCAATGTTATCTTAATTGATTTATTAATTTTTGGACCTTCAGTGGTGAACACAATGTAGCATATACAGATGTTGTTTTTAATGATACTTACCTGAAACGTACATAATGTCATAATAGAGTGTTCAGTTAAAAAAAGAATAAGGATAACTCGCTTTAAAAACAGCTGGAGTCACATCTCTGCTTCTGTACTCGATAGTGCTGCAGTATGTTGTTGTAGCGGCAGGAAGGGCCACAGTGCAGGTTCTCTATGATTCACGCAGACGGGGAAAAGGAGGAGTCCTGGAGCCCTTGGTGGCTGTAATGGCAGGAATGGCAGTGCAGGTTCTCTATGATCCGAGCAGATGGGGTAAAGGAGGAGAGAGTCCTGGAGGCCTCAGTGGCTTTTCAGGCTTTTTACCAGGTACATGGCAGGCAGGGGTGCTGGGGGGCTGGGAGAGTGGCAGGCCTCCTAGCCCCAGCAAGTCACTTTGTCTGGACTGTCTGGGCTCTTTGGCATTCTCTTACATTCTCTCTGCTTCTCTCGTGATTCTGCTGGTGTCCCCATGAGGCAACCCTCATAAGCTCAGTCTCTTAGCCCAGGTGTACCCACTTACACATGGCCACAGCCTACTCCAGGTGCCTGCCATCAGGCATGCATTCAGGACCACAAGGATCTGTCATCAATCCTAATGGCAAGAGGGCAGAAAAGCCTGATACTTTACCTTACCCTACAATGGCTTTTTCAGGCTTTTATTCAGTTTTCCAGGTACACGGCAGGCGGGGGTGCCGGGGGGCCAGGAGGCTGGTAGGCCTCCCAGCCCCCGGTGAATCTTCACTCTCCCTGGGCTCTCTGGCGTTCTCTTTCATTTTCTCTTTTGCTCTGCTCTTCTGCTGGTGTCCCCGCAATGCCGCTCTTATAAGCCCAGTCTCTCAGGCTAGGAGTACCCATTTACGTATGCCCACACCCTACTCCAGGTGCCCGCCATCGGGGTACATGCAGGACTACAGGGTTCCATCATCAATCCTATTGGTGGGAAGGCAGAAAAGCCTGATGCTTTTACTTACCCAATAGTTGTTCTGGTTAAATCTATGAAAAATCCAGTTTCATACAGATACGAAGTCGGTAAAGAGAGTACCTCATGAGCCCTAGGAAGGGTCTCTTAGACCTCTAGGGGCTCTTTCCCACATGTTGAGAACCATTTCCTTAGAGAAAGGGGATGGGCAAGCACCTGTGTTCTAGTCTCCAGGAAGCCAAGCCTTGGGCTTTCAGGGGTTGGGAGTCTGCAGAAGAAGCCTCAGGTGGCATTGGGGTAGAAGCATGCTTGTCACAGAGGCAGGATGTAATCCTGCGCAGATACTAAATCTACCCAGTTGATTTGTTCATAGCACCAGAACAAATCCAATATAAAGGAACCAGTCAGTGACACGATAAAATTTAATAGTCACAATCCACCCTAAACTGGGCCTCTCCTTCAAATTTCATCTTGTGTCAGATAATTATGTAGACCTAACCCTAACCCCCACATCTTTTTTCATTTCAACAGATGTCATACCAGGTCCAACGCATACTGTACTATTGTAATTGTGAAATTGATTACTGGAGCTGAAAAGCAAGTCTTTTATATTAATATGTTACTTTTCATCTTTCTCCGTTTTTTCCATCTCTCCAGTCTGTCAGGATTGCCCTAAATCTTGCTTTTGACATTCAGTCTATTAACCTTTGCCTTTAGAGTCATGTTGTTTCACATATGTTGTAAAGAGAAGCACAAAGTTTAAAATAATATACATAACCCCCTAAATGCCTTAAAAAGCACAACATTATTATTATGTAAACAGAGACAGTCTGGCTAAGGCCATGAAAAAAATGTGTCTTATATTCAGGACATGGCCCATCTCTCTCTTTCCGAGTTTTTCTCTCTGGCTGATGCATCAAATGTATCATGAGGGACTGTAAAAAAACTGATAGAAGCTAATGATGTTTTAAGAAGAGAGTCCAGAAACCAGAAGCATTCAAGGCACAGGCACTAATGGGAAATTTCACGCAGGAAGAAGAAAGATGTAATGGGGCAGGAGAAATTTGTTCCTGCTCTTCAAAGAACATGCTAGTAAAGGGCAGGAAAAATCTCTTCTACCAATTTGGGTTCTCAGGTTAAGGCCCTGTAACTTGGAGAGACAAGATTAACAAGAGAAAGCACATATTTTACTTTAATTAATTATGCATGACACTAGAACCTTGATAAGGAAATTAATACCTGAAGAAGTGGTTATGACTGAGCTTTTTTATAGTAGGCTTGATAAAGAATGAAATTTTGTGGGGATACATGTTAGGAAAATGAATATGTGCTCAGAGGAGTAAACTTAGGAATTCCTGTTCTAATTTCTCTCTGCCTTATCTTCAGAGATAAGGAGGCTCTCTTCTTCTGGTCTAGGGAGAGCACTGTTCACATGAGGGTCTAATGACCTGCTTTAGGGGAGACTGGAGAGGTGGTACCTCTGTTTCTCAAACTCTAATTTAAGAACATTTGATTTGCCAAGGTGCCATATTTGGGGGCAGCATGTCCTAAACCCTGTCATTCATTTAAGGTCTAAGAAGCTTACAGAATTCTCAGAAACAGGATGAAAATGCACCAAATAAGTGAAAGTGGTTAGCAAATAATTAAGTATAGTAACACTTCAATCACATGTTATTTTATGCTTTGAGACTCTTCTTCTAAACCTATGAAGAAAAAATTTCAGCCCCAAGGTACATGTCGTCTATTAGTTACTAATATGATGAAATGCCAAGAAATGCTTTTACTAAAGATCAGGGTGTCAAAGCAGAGTAAATTTTCACTCTAGCAAATAATAAGAACATAAATTCTGAGACAGACTAGATATTAATGTCTACTACAACCCGCTTGACAAATTATACACATTTAAATCTGAGCACTTTGGGACTCTGTATGGTTAGCATCACCCATTCACAGGGATGAGACTTCAGTAATTGTCTCCATTAAGTATTATACTCTAGGAAGAGAGCTAAAGAGAGAGCTGTATTTACTGATATTAGTACAGGTGTGCAGACTATCAGCAGTATTTAATTTACCTAAGGAGGTGAGGTTTATCCTAAATGATAAAATACTTGAAAAATGAAAGGTGAAAATGTCATTTCTTTGTTTCATTGAGTACAAAATAAACTGTCAGCATAGAGCAAATAAGTAATGACTAGTAATATTAAGTTTTAATATCCATCACTTCTTTTTGTATCCCATCAATCATTCTTGAAAGTCAGTCAGTAAGATGAATAGTATTTTTAATGTCCTGGAAAGCACAATTTCTTTTTGTTGGCAGTGGGTTTATGGAGAGAGGAAGAAAAAGAAGAGTCAAGGAGAGCATTTTAGTGAAGGTAAAACCTCTTTTGTCTACTTCCTAGTTTAGTTCTACTTTCCCCAACCAAGTGGTGTCATTTTATTTTATTTATTTATTTTGTAAAGATTTATTTGTTTATACAAGAGCTAGGGTACAGGCCAGATGCACGGGAGGGTGAGAGGATTCACCAGAGACAGAGTGGGGAACAGAACAGGCAGACTAATGAAATACAACACTAAGGGGAGCAGTTGTGGAGACAGAGAGGTCTGCTGCACCATGTGGGATTCTCGCTGGCCTGCCGGGATCGAACCCGCACTGCAGAGGCTGCGGACAGCTTCACAGTGCAGCGCTCAACAGCCTGCACCGCCAGGGAGGCAGGTGCTATTTTATTTTTTAAAAAAATAATTAATATTTAATTGAGTAACATTTGGATACCCATTAGGTATTACCACCATAGTGCAGCCACCACCAAATCACCCCGAGTCCAGCACCGTAGCCCATTGTGCTTCCTTCCTTTGTTGTTTTTCCCTCCCTCACACCCTTTTCCCGTTGGTGCTCTGGTTCTGTACTTAGCTAGCAGGGGTTAATTTTAAACTTGTCTTCATCTGACTCTTAGTTCAATTACTTTATATTCCACATATTAGTGACACCATCCATCTGATGCCATTTTCGGACTTAGCTCTCAACCACCAAATCTCAAACCTTCTCTTTACAACCATAAATGAACACATTAAATTGAATTCTTAACTTCCCTTTGAACTATGATTTTTTTCCTAAGAATTGGTGGGGAAAAATTCAATTCTTAGTGGAATAAGTTTGGCCTTTTCCTAGGTTACTAAGATTTATATATCATAACATAAATATGTTGAATTATGTTAATTTAGAAGACATCAACCCGCCATTACTGAATTCTTCTTCTAAATATTAATGTTATAGAATTTTAGAGTCTTAGTACCCCTAGAGAAAACTTCACTCGTGTTGGAAACACATTAATTAGAAAAAAAATCGGTGGTGTTAGTTTCCTTGTCCAATTTCTGACTCCGGATTCTTTCCGGTTCACCCCATAGTATAAACTTCAGTGCAAAAGACTGCAAAGAGAATTAAGGACACACTTCAGATGTCTTTGGAAAATTCCATCAGGACCTTCATATATCACTATTCATAGTATCTCCTGACTACCTTGACTTTTTAAAAATTTTACTTATTTTTGCATACAACTGGGGTGCAGGCCAGAGGTGAGGGGGCCGCTGGTGCAAGGATTCACCGGAGACAGAGTAGGGAGCAGAACAGGCAGATCTACTGAAATACATTGCTATGGGGAGCAGTGGGCCAGACAGGAGAGTAATTTACCATGTGGTTTAGCTCCCTGGCTGGGGATTGAACTCAGGCTATGGTGGTGATAGCACTGAGACTTAACACCTAGGCCACTAGGGAGGCCCTATCCCTACTTAAAAAGATACCATCATTCCTTTTGGAGGGTATTCCACATTGATGGTCATATCATTTTGTCTCCTTGGGAAATATCCTGCTATGGTTTCTCAAGAAGCTGTCCATATGATCCAGCAATTCCACTCCTAGGTATTTACCCAAAGGACACAGAAACATCAATTCCAAAGAACACCTGCACCCCTATGTTTATAGCAGCACTGTTTACAATAGCTAAGCTTTGTAAACAGCCCAAATGCCCAAAAATAGATGACTGGATCAAGAAGATGTGGTCCATATATACCATGGAATATTACTCAGCATTCAAAAAAGATAAACACATGCAATTTGCAGCAACATGGATGGCTCTGGAAGGGATCATGCTCAGCGAAATAAGCCAAAAAGAAAAAGAAAAATACCGGATGGTCTCACTCATAGCAGGAATCTAGAAAACTTAAATAAGGGATCAGGAAAATGAATAACTATAAGAAAGTGAAAATCAAAATCAACAAAAAACTATGAACCAGAGACACTTTTTGGGGGTGGGGACCGGGAGGGGAGGGATTGGGGTCAGAATGGGGCATGTGCAGTTGTATGGGGGAATATAAAAATAAAATTTATTATTAAAAAAAAAAGAAGCTGTTTATGACCTTCAAATCAACGCATTTTAGAAAGTTTAAGTATGTGTGCTGATGGAAAAATTTCATCTGAGTTTAACAGTAAACCAAGAGATAATTTTAGATATATTAACTCATTAAAATATAAATTATTTTTTCTCACATACCCGAGCTATTATTCAGTAAATATCCATGGGCCACTCATGATCGATCACAAGTTTTCAGTTAAGAGAGCAGAATTAATGAGAAGTAATTAGCACAATAGAAAGTGTCTGTTTTTTGAGTCCTATGATTCAACCTGTTTGATTCCTTGATGGCTTTGTAACCCTAATAAATACATGGGACTTTAAACATTTTTGTTAAATTGCCTTTAAGAGAGTTTTGAAAGACTAGATACACATTGTACATGTTTAGGTTATTGAAAATTTTCATCCTAAATTTAATATTTAAAGGATGTAATTCTCAGTTTATTTTGTTTAAATAAAATTGCTATATGTCTTTTTAAAAAAGATTTATTTATTTATGCATACAAGAGTTGGGGTATAGGCCAGAGATGCAGGAGGGTGAGAGGATTCACCAGAGACAGAGTGGGGAACAGAACAGGCAGACTGACTGAAATACACTGCTGAGGGGAGTGTCTCGCACTGTGGGTGAGACAGGAGAGGTCTGCTGCGCCATGTGGGTTGCTCCCTGGCTGGCTGGAGATCAAACTCATGCTACAGAGGCTGCAGATTGCTTAATAGTGGGGTGATTAACCCCTTGCACCACCAGGGAAGCCCAAAATGCTATATGTCTTATAAATATATCCACAGACATATTAATCTGTTACTTGCTGATATTATTTTAAAAACTACCTAAACCAGTTATTTAACAGAGGTAAATGTGATATTATTCTTATTCTCCCAGGAAATTGTTTATTTGTTATGTTTTCTCCACAGAAGTTACCCTGAAGTAACATGTCTTTATATTTTAATAATGATCCTATAATAATTTTAATTTTCCATAGTTGTTATTAACTATTTAATATAGCATTAGTGTGTGTACAAATATTAGTGTATATATTTTTTATTAACTATCCACCTTCTTCCAGAATGTAAGCCCCTGTAGGGCAGAATTCTGTTTTGGCCACTGTTGTGTCATTTCTTTGATAGTGCCTGTCACATAGTAAATATTTTTGAGTATCTAAATACACAAATGAGTGAGTGAGTGAATGAATGAATGACTCTAAGGAATGGAGCACAAGGGAGTTCTAGGTGTGGAAGAGTAGATTTTGATTTAAAATCAGTAGTGAGAGAACACCTCCTAAAGAAGATCACACATGAATGGTAATCTGAAAGAGGCAAGCTAAGAAGGTAAATGGAGGAATAACATTCCAGACACAGGGAAAATAGTAAAAACTCTTTATTAGGGAAAATTGTGGCTAGAAATGTCTGAAAAATTCCAAAGAAGTCAATACAGCTAGAACTGAATGACTAGATAGAAAGTGGAAATAGAAGAGAGACAGCAGGGCCAGATGTTAAATGAATGAAGCGCTAATGAGGATGATGGGACAATAAGATGAAGAAAAAGGTATTGCAGAATGCTTAATCTAGACTCAGATTTAAGTTGTGTTTCCTTACTCCTGCAATTTTGCAGACAAGTAAACTGACATAGAAGGCTTAAGTAATTTTTTTGAAATCCCAGAACAAACCAAGAGAGAAATAGGACTGAATTGTAGTCACTACACTCCCATCTCCTTTCCCCCACTTCTTTGAAAGACTATCATACCCCAAAGGAAAGTGATGATCTGCCAACCTCCATCTCTGTGTTACTGGATTATATCTTGGAGAGGGGTGTTGGTGGAGGGCAGGCAGGTAAGGAGAGTAATAATTAAGTAGTGTGATTTTATACAATATTTTATTCTTTTAAAAATTTTGTAGGAAATGACTCCTTTCTTTCTATAATTTGCCTTTTTTATAACTGACAGTTTCTGCCTCTGGCCAAATACCACTGACATTCCAAGGAGGGTGATATATAATATTGTCAAATTTTTCATGTAGGTAAATTTGATGGTTTAATACTGAATTATGCAAAGCAAGAAGCAGTTGATTTAAATTTAACTTTAAAATGAAATAGTAAATTATTGAAATATCTGAATAATAAAATGGAAATTTAAATAAAAAACACATGCATAAAAAGAGGAGTCCAATCAAAATGGCTCTGCTTTAAAAATGATTGTATTTAATCTCTCACCACTACTTTTGCATGAACATTTTGGATGCAATTGTCCATTATTTATTGTGTGCATTTAATGAATATTTTATAAACTCAACGCAAGTGTTACATTTGCATAACATATGTTAATGGTATGACCACTAACAAAGGAAAAGATTGTTTGATATAAAATGCATTAGGTACTTTCTGACTTTCTGATAGTATCTGAAGCTTAATATTAAATAAAGGTCCATTTCTATAGGGGGAAATATTTTTATTTGTTAACCTGGGTCATATACCAACTTACTAATTTTAGAAATCAAAAAGACAAAGGCTATTTAGCCTACCAAATATTCTTTATTTCCATGTAATTAAGATTACAATGGCTGGCACAGTTTTTCTGATTTCTTCTCTATATGTATGCACTCTATGTTATTTCTATCCATACAGTCAATGAAAGAAAAAAAAAAAACTGACATAAGGAGCAGCACTTATATGCACAGAGTATGATAAGCTTCCTATTCCCCTTTCATATCCCAGATTTTTTCAGTGTAGTCACAAAATTATTGAAAAAATAATTCACCCATCATTTTAGATATAGCCCTAGCTAGAGAATTAACTTTAAAGACTATAAAATTTTTCACATATTTCCAGCATGAATATTGCTGAAATCTACAAAAATTCAATAGTGTGGTTTTCTATAATTCCTTGAAAGAGTATGGATACAATAATATGCAATATTTAGAGAACTTTTACCTAAAAATCCTCTCATTCACATGTCCATTTATTTTCTCTCTTCTTTCTTCTGATACTTTGATGTAAACAATGCAGTGAGAAATGTAACAAGATCTATATGAGGAAAATCTCATGAATAAACATCAAAGAAAAACTAAAGAAATGGAAAAATATCCCATGTTCATGGATAAGAAGACTCAATATTGTCAGGCCAGATTCGTGGGAGGATGAGAGGATTCACCAGAGACAGAGTGGGGAACAGAACAGGTAGACTGCCAAAATACACTGCTGAGGGAAGCAGCGGGCGTGACAGGAGAGGTCTGCCACGCCATGTGGGACCCTCGCTGGCCAGCTGGGATGGAACTGGAGCTGCAGAGGCTGCAGACAGCTTCACAGCACTGCGCTCAACTGCCTGTGCCACCAGGGGAGGCCCTCTAGAACATTTTTATGTGAATACAGACAAACCAATTCTAAAGTTTATATACAGAGACAAATGGCCAGAATAGCCAACACAATATTTAAAGGGAAGACTAAAGCTGGAGATCTGATACTACTGTCTTACAGATTTATTATAAAGCTACAGTTATCAAGACTGTGTAGTATTGGTGATAGACAAACTAGATCAATGAAACAGAATGGAGAGCCTAGAACAGGTTCCATAAATATAGGCAACTGATATTTCACAAAAAATAAAGGCAATGCAATGGAGCAAATATGGTCCCTCTAACAAATGGTGCTAGAACAATGGCATAACCATATGCCAAAAAAAGGATGTCTCAATATACACCTTACATCCTTCACACAAATTAAGTCAAAATGAATCATAGGTATAAAACTATAAAATCATAGGTATAGAACTATAAAACTAAAAGATAATGTCAGAGAAAATCTAGGTTTTCCTGGGTATTGTGATTCTTTTTAGATATAATGACACATTCATAATCAATAAAAAATTATTTATCAGCTAGACTTCATTAAAATTAAAAATTTCAACTCTGCCAAAGGCAGTGTCAAGAGAATGAGAAGACAAGTTACAGAATGTGAGAAAGTATTTGGAAAACATCTGCCAGAAGATGTGTTATCCACAATGCACAGAGAACTCATAAAATTTAAAAAAAACAAAACAAAACCCCAGTTAATATATGTGAAAAAGACATTAACAGACATCTCACCACTGAAGATACACAACATGAAATAAGCATATGAAAACATGTTCCACATCTTATGTCATCACAGATACACAGTTAAAACAATGAGATACCACCACACTTACTTGATTGGCCAAAATCTGGAATGGTGACAACACCAAATGCTAGCAAGAATGTGCAGCAATAGGGCTTTCACTCATTGTAGTGTGAATGCAATGTGCTACAAGCATATTGAAAACTGTTTGGTGGTTTCTTGAAAATGAAATATACCTTGTACAATCATATCTTATATAAACATATCTAGCAAGTACACTCCTTGGTATTTACCCAAAGAAGCTGAAAATTTATGTTCACACAAAAACTGCATACAGATACTTATAGCAGGTTTATTTATAATTGCTAAAGCTTGGAAGCAAACAAGATATCCTTCAGTAAGTGATTGGATAAATAAATTCTATATCCAGGCAATGGAATATTATTTAGTGCTAAAAAGAAATGAACTACTAAGCTATAAAAACCTGGAAGAACCTTAACTGCATATCATTAAGTGAAAGAAGCCAACTGAAAAGGTTACACACTATATGGTTCTGACTTTATCATAATCTGGAAAGAGAACATGTATATAATAACAGGATGTAGATAATAACAGGATGAATGGTTTGCAGGTGGAGAGTGTGAAAAGTAGGATGGGATGAATAGAATGAGTACAGAAGATTTGTAGGGTAGTGAAAATATTTTATATGTGATTATAATGATGGTACATGTCATGCATTTTTTAAACATACAGGATATACATCAAGAGTGGGAACCCTAGGTGAACTATGAACTTTGCAGGATTATGATATGTCAGTATAATTTCATGCTTTGTAAACAATGCTAATCTTGTAAGTGATATAGATAATAGAGGAGGTTATGCAATGGGTCAGTAGGTATATGGGAAATCGCTGTAATTTCCTCTCAGTTTTATCTTAAACCTAAAACTGATATAAAAAATTTAAGTCTTTTTAAAAAAGAGTTCAGTTAAATTCTGATGGATGGGAAATTCATTTGATGAAAGGATCCTGGACCCCTGAAGGATGACATGGAACAGTCTCATATCCCTAACTCCTCTAAGTTTCATTTTGATACAGGTGAAGAATAAACAAGTGTGGTAAAGAACATAAGATTTTGTTTTAGCAAAGTGATAAATAACATTTCAGGAAAAGTTAGAAAAGTTCTTATATATTCAACTTGTGCCAGAGTATTGATTCCCATCTAATTCTCCC
Source organism: Talpa europaea (assembly GCF_964194135.1). Classification (NCBI taxonomy): domain Eukaryota; kingdom Metazoa; phylum Chordata; class Mammalia; order Eulipotyphla; family Talpidae; genus Talpa; species Talpa europaea. The sequence continues at coordinate 76,662,426 of NC_140080.1, read as the reverse complement.
TGCCCCACATTCACACACATGTACCCTAATTTTCTGATTCAGGAATTCTAAAAATTGTCTTGGATTTGATATATTTCAAAGATTCCAACTATTAATTTAATATCCCCAATATGGTAGGTCTTCCATAAAACTAAAGGAATGAGCTTTAAATTTTTTGGAGTTGTTAGCATAATGTTCCTTTTGAGAAGTAGCATTGTCCAGATTGTGATTGAGTGAAATATTTTCCTATACATTTCTGTCCTCCTTGCACAAATGTATTTCTAGACATCTCGTTGAAGTAGTTAAATATATAGCTATCTTTTGGGACAGAAAAGTTGTTAGGACACAAACAGATGCAAGGCAAGGGTATGTAAACACCTAGCTGTGCAGAAGCAAGGTGCCTCCCACCACTCTACCCTCAAAAAAAAAAAAAAAAAAAACTAACAGCTGCCTCTGATAGTACACCTGTGAAGCAGGAACTTCAATGAACCAATCTGACATGGTTTGGACTCCATGCCCATGGGGTCTCCTAAGCCTTCCCGAGATTTTGGCATGTACCATCTCCAGAGGCTCTGCTCAGAGAAGCAGACCTCCCCTAGAGACCGCTAACTCTACAAGGGAAGTTCCAACCTGCAATACCACCACTCTGGCACTAGTCTAAATTTCTCGCATTGGTTCATAGCCTCCCCCCACATTGAATCATATGCTTACATTATTGCAATGTGCATTTACCCCAATAAATCATGATGTGATATGACTGGTTTGAGTCAAGTAAAACCTCCAGTGGGAATAGTAGTTGAGATCCCAGCCTTATAATGAGATTGCATACACTTACCCATGGCCTCTTGATGAGTTTTGTGATAATGTCTCCTGAGACAGGAACTACTTTAACCACCTATATGTTTGTTATCATCAAAGATGGGGTTGTTCATGCTTCCCCCAAGCTCTGTCCTTTTGATTAGGTAATTGGAATCACCTGGGCCTTATAGATACTGCCTAAGGGTGATTAAGGCCCAACTCAAGAACAAAGAAGTGGCCCAAAATGAAAATATTGGCAGTTGTCAGTTAGCTAGACCAGCTATTTCTTCTCTGAGCCTACACAGAGAAGCCCTTGCTTTCCCCATATATACCCATGCAAATTGTGGCTGGGGAGGTGGCTTTTTGAGTACCTGACTGTGCTTTCAGTGATAGCTCTGCCTAGAATAAAACTTTGCAGAAACTTCTATGGTTTGGTCTTTGGGTTTCTGAGCAACAGCAAAAACAATCCAGTTAAGATTGATAACCCTCTGGCAGTGATTTGGACAGTGAGTGAATATCTAACTACAGTACATTCATCTTTTTATCACCCAAAGGTTGAGTGCTTTATAGAGTATTTCTTAACTATTTCAAAAACAAGTACAAAGTGATTCTTATTGCCATTGGACAAAATGACAAGAAGCTAATGTCCTTAATGAACACACAGAGGGGCCAGCCCCAGCTCACAACACCCCCTAAGAAGCTTCTGGTGTTGATCCATGGAGCCTCTCCCTTGAAGCTCTCTAGGATGCCAGGATTTGGGGTCTATATAGGTTTTAGGGCTGGGATTTGAGAACAAAGGAATTAAACTTTACTCCCTGAAAAGGCCAGAAGTAAGGATTTGGCTAAAGTTCATTTGTTAGTCCATGTTTAGTCCATTTCCTGTTAATTATGAGTACCAGTCAGTTGCAGCTCAGTGGTCTTGCAGGACTTGTGAAAATCGCATGAATATTTCATGGAGAATGTATATCCGAAACTCCAGTTTGACCTGGTCTGTTCTCCCTTCTTCAACAGGCTAACTTGATAAACTGGAAGGAGACAGCATAGCAGTGCACAGGCTGGGGAATAATTAGTAAAAGACCACTATGGGCCAAGGAAATTTACTGCAGCAGGTGTCAAGGCCTGGAGTCAGATTTATTTACTCTTTTGTTTACCAGTCTGTGTGAAGGGCAAAATTTTGTCCTTGAGTCCCTGTTCTGGGACCCTTTCTGTCTTAGTAGCACCCAGGCTGACACCCAAGTAGCAGAGCTACCTGTTCCTTCATAACTTCCCGGAGGGGACCTGTAGTTCTTTGTTCTTTCAAGGACTTTCAGCAGAGCAACACTGCTTCAGTAAGTTCAAGGGCCATTCAGGGGAATTCTTACAGGATGTGATCTTAGATCTCTGTGACCCAGTATTACAAAAGATATCGAGACCTGTTCTGGGAGAACTTCCAGAAGATTTTCAAGGAATCCTTGATGCTTGTACCTGACACAGGTAGAAACAGCAGCAGGAGCTGCTGTCCATGCACAAGGACTTCTGCAGTGGAAAAATAGGGAACATCCCAGCACCAAGGTCAAGATGAACAGGAAGAGCATCTAGCAGACCAGCACCCAGTCCAGAGCCTGGGCTTCTGAAAGTGTCCCATCTGCCAGTAGGTGAGGTCAGCATCCACTAGTCCCTGCATACCATGCAGAATGAAGACTTTCTGCCCATACCAGCCATTACCAGGATTGTCACTGGTAGCTACTGACCAAAGTGAACAGGATTGCCATGCACATGAACATCCTTTCTGCTTCCTACTGCTACTAGGCTGCGAGATAGCCAACTAATGCCCTAGTGAGATGGCCTTGACTGGCTGGTCCACCAAAGTGTTTCCATCAAGGCCCACTCTTCCCATTCAGCTGACCATTACCCAGAAGTCCACAGGCTTCCTAGGAAATGGGCAGAGACCCCTCCTCAATGGTGGGCCAATTTCAATTTGTGTTCTTGTACTTTTTTTTTTCAGGTTGCAACAAGAAGGTTTATATATATTTTTTTAATTTTATTTTTATATTTCCCCTACAAATGCAGCCCCCTTATTTTGACCCCAATCTCTCCTTTCCCCGCCACCCCCATAGTGTGTCTCTGGTTCATAGTTGTTTGTTGATTTTGGTTTTTTTCTTTCTTATAGTTATTCTTTTTCCTGGTCTCTATTTAGGTTTTCTAGATTCCTGCTATGAGTGAGACCATCCGGTATTTTTCTTTTTCTTTCTGGCTTATTTCTCTGAGCATGATCCCTTCCAGCTCCATCCATGTTGCTGCAAATTGCATGTGTTCATCTTTTTTGAATGCTGAGTAATATTCCATTGTGTATATGTATCACTTCTTGATCCAGTCATCTATTTTGGGGTATTTGGGTTGTTTCCAAAGCTTAGCTATTGTAAATAGTGCTGCTATAAACATAGGGGTGCAGGTGTCCTTTGGAATTAATGTTTCTGTGTCCTTTGGGTAAATACCTAGGAGTGGAATTGCTGGATCATATGGAAGCTCTATGTTTAGTAGGTTGAGGAATCTCCACACAGCTTTCCATAGTGGTTGGACCAGTTTGCACTCCCATCTTGTACTTTTGGAAGCTGGTCTGGGAAAGAAGAACCAGGATGTGGAGACCAAAGTGTGCTGTTGTTGCCAGTGACCACAGTGGCCTGATACTGACCCTCCTAAACGTGTAGTTGGCGGCACTCCTGTGCTAAACCTGAAGCTATGATTCCATGGGCGCTGGAGTGCCCTGTTTGAGTGTGCTATAGTAGCAGCTGATGTTTCGTGATTCAAGAATGTTCAGGATTAAAAGCACACACAAAATCGTGCTATCTGAAGTTAAGTCTTTTTACAAAACAAGCTGAATCTGGGATTTCAGATTGCCTCTGGCCTTTATGATTTATCATCAAACAAATTTATTTTGCAATAATACAAAAAAAAAAAAAAAAAAACACACATCCAAAGCAGGACATTAGTATTAAATGACTGCAACTTCAGTAAACCCTGAACAATGTTCTGAATCTTCTGACCTTGCAGATTTTCTAAAATATATGGAAAAGTTGTCCTGGTGTTATGAGATTGGTCCTCTTCAAAATTTTCAAGATTGTTTCTTGTTATCCTTTACAGAATAGCAAAGCCATAGTCAGGGTAAGTGCTAGGATATTTGTGAATTTTATTTCTACTGCTTACTTGTCCCACTTTCCTATTCCTGTCCTGAATATGTTGCTACAGGTTATTCATTCTTGGCAGGTGAGTTGGTCAATGGGTCCACTGAATTGGTTCATGCTAGAGCTTTAGAAACTTTGAATACTACTCATTAAGGAAAGTACTCAAAGTTATGCTTTCATTTTAAAAACACGAATATCAAAAAAGATAAACACATGCAGTTTGCAGCAACATGGATGGAGCTAGAAGGGATCATGCTCAGCGAAATAAGTCAAAAAAAAAAAAAAGAAAAATACTGGATGGCCTCACTCATAGCAGGAATTTAGAAAACCTAAATAAGAGACCAGGAAAAAGACTAATCAATACAAAGTAAAAATCGAAATCAATAAGCAAATAAACCAGAGGCACACTATGGGGAGCAGGGGGAGGGAGGGGCTGGGAAAGGAAGGACTAGAGTCAAAATAAGGGGGGGGGGGTGCAATTGTATGGGGAATATAACCAAAATGAAAATGAATGCATTGTGCAAAGATGAAAAAAGATGTAAGAATTATGTAAAATAAAATATTTAAATAAAAAAATAAAAATAAAAACACAAATATCAAGGGGTGTATATCTGAGTATCAGGGATTCCTGAGATAAAGACTGGAGCTTGAGGTTCTCAAATCAAATTGTTTATGGATGTCAGTTTTCTAGGCACAAGACCGATTTCTGACATATCTGGGAACTCTCTAGGACAAGGGTTCTTACTTGGGACCTATTGACTTCTACTTATATAAACAGGTTTATCAACAAATGAATGGAATTTTTTCCAACTTTGATTAATAGATATTTATCAGATTGCTTACCTCTAACACTGACAGGAGATTTTTAAAAATTGTTTGTTTAACATACATCCACAAAGGAAAATACTCTTAGGTATCCCATCAGCATCCATTTTGCAAAATATGAAAGAAACTTTTACAAATCAATATTTCTAAAATTATCTCTTGAAATTCTGGAACAAAGCTCAGCTGGTTTTCTCTTCTTTGGTTCTGTCTCAGTGGTAGTTCAGCGGATTTGAGAATTGAAGGGCTTTTTCAATTATGCAATAAGCAGCAGGTTTCCATTAAAGCACAAAGTCTATCATCTAAATAAATGTTAGGTGTTCTTATAAATAAGTGTAGCAAGTAAATCTTTGACTGATACATTTATTTCTGATATTGGTTCTGTGATTTCTCAAGTCTAAAAGCAAATATATCTGTCAGTCCTTGAGAGGTTTTCTTTTTCTTCTTCTTCAGCCTTCAAATGTCTTTACTAAGTTTAGTACATAATTATACACAGTGCTTTTTAATGCTTCTTATTAGCTTCTGTGACTATCATGTTCTGGCAACAGGTAGATGAATAGTTTGAAGGTGTTGATTGAATGGTATGACATTTGCATGGAGATATGGATCATTATATTAGCATTGTTAAATAAAACCAGAGTTGGAGACAATAGTTGTAAAAATAGATATTGTTCAGGAACTATAGCAACAGAGAACATAAACTTCAGTATAGAACTGTGCTAATTTTGAAATGCAGAAAATAAAAGTGGGGATTTATAGCCAAGGAGCAAGATAGGAATCAATGGATGGTAAAATTGCTAAGGGAAAACATCAGAGGTAGGGGGGATTGTGGTTTAGAGACTTAATGGGACTCCTGTTGAAGGCAGATTAGAGTAATCATGTACCACTTGCCATGGTAGGAAGGAAGGAATTTGATCATATATCAAAGACAATCAGATTATTTACCATAGGGAATTCACTCTAACCTGACTTAGCAGGGATTTTGGAAATACTGGGAAAAACACATAAACCTACAAGTGGAGACATAGTTTGGAAGAGGACTTAGAGAAGCATGACTAAAGATTGATTGGGAGAATTTTTGTTGGCATGATAGCAAAATGAAGGTGAAGGAGAAAACCATTCTAAATAATGGAATGGAGCCATGCAAGTGGACAAAAAGTACTCAGTAAGCCTGAGAACGTAGAGTAGTTATTTGCAAAGTGGTGTAATTCAAGATTGAAAAGTTTTTTATGGGCATATGAAAGACCACATATTCTAGTGTATTGTACTAAAAGGCTATAGTCTTATCCTAATATTTGCTGACATGAATGACTTTTTTTTTTAAACTGGTGATTCTGTTACTATTGTCAAAATTCTAATGGAAGTAAAGCAAAAGCTATAGAGACAAATTATTGTCTATTGCAATAAAGGTTTCCAAGAGAAAGATACATGAACTGCAATAATATTAGAAAGAATTGAGACAAGTTTGAAAGATATTTTGAAAGTAAAATTGAAAATTTATACTGGCTGGATGGAGGATAGGAGGAAAGATGCAAAAAGGTCTTCAAAACTTTAGTCTAAATAATAGATTGTCAAAAGATGAACAGTGAGATTCTTAATCATATTAGTGAATGAGTGCATATCTCTTTGCTTTGAGTAGAGTGGAGTGGAAATAACTTCATTTTAGTTTTAAATTTTTGAGCACCTGAGCTAGCTTTGAAATTTAAATGGCTGACTAACCAAGGCAATTGTTCATTCTGAGGTCAGGCTGTTGACCTCTGTGTTGTACTTGATGGTAAACACCCAGGGTTTAAGAAATTTTAAACTCATGAAAACAATTTTCCAAATTCCTGATATCCATTAAATAAATATGTTGCTTTTGGTTTGGTTACCTTAAATATTCTAACTCCTAAGGTTCTCTGGAATGTTGATTTGCATTTCAAAAACTTGCCATAAAATGTCAAATTGAGTGATACTTTCTTATGAAGACTATTTTGTCATTGCAAAGACAGGAGATAAACACTGTAAAAATATAAGCAGAAATTCTCTTTCACTGGGTCACATTCTATTTCTTTGCATTTCTCAGAAGGCTAAGACCAGTGTCCTATACAGGTTTTTATTTTTTTTTATTTATTTATTTTAAATAATAAATTTTATTTTTATATTCCCTATACAATTGCAACCCCCCATTCTGACCCCAATCCCTCCCCTCCCGCCCCCCACCCCCCAAAAAGTGTCTCTGGTTCATAGTTTTTTGTTGATTTTGATTTTCACTTTCTTATAGGTTTGTTTAATTTAAAGGAGTAGTCCATGCTCTGAAGATTTGCTGACTCATGTGAACACTGTTAAAGGGAAGCAGAGCAAGACAATAACCTTTTATCTTATTCAGGAGCTATTTCAGTAGGAGAAAAAGGCCTCATTATAGATCTTAAATCATTCTAAATACAGCAATGACAAAGAAAGTGGGGTTTTATGGACAAGGAGTTATGGGGGCTTGCTGAACACAGGCCAGGGATATGAGATACCAAGCATGTGAGAAATGAGAAATTGGATCTGATATTGTGGGAGACCAGGCAGCAAGAGTGGGAACATCACATTAAATTGACTTAGCAATATTCTGCTTCTACTGGGCTATACAGTCTAGTAAGGATAGAGACCAATGTCAAAGCATTGTTGAGAAGAGGACTTAGAGGAACCTGACTAATGTTTGCTCAAGGAGAAAGTCTCACACACAGAGACACACACAAAGACATACATACTGCATGCTAATTCCTGCCCCCTAAGCTTGTGCTTTATTCCAGAGTTCCTGTGTCTCCAAGTTATGCATGAGGAACTCTACATTAGAATCATTGCAAATAGTTTATAAAATTATAGATTTGAAAGGAATGTGGAGAATTTAGAGGAAATATCAAAAAATGCAAATTAATGAGAGTCCAAAAAAACATGGATTAGGCAAAAGTAAAAGTGACAAATAATTTCAACTATGAAAAATTTGACTGCAGGATAAAAGTTCAAATAATAGTGTATATCTATAATTACACAGATCTCAGAGATACCTTCTTATTTTAAAGATGAGGAAGTTAAACCTCAGAAAAAAGGAGCTTGTAGATGGTTTACATTTTTACTATGTCAAGAAGCTCTTTATTTTTCCTTCAATATAACATTTTTATTGGAATGCACATAAATTTGGACATATTTATCCTGGAGAAGTACCTAACATTATTGTTCCCTCTCAATACATTTTCTGCCTCTAGAACTTTCTCATTAACATTTTTTTTAAGATTTATTTATTTATACAAGAACTGGGGTACAGGTCAGAGACGCAGGAGGGTGAGAGAATTCACCAGAGAGAGTGGGGAGCAGAACAGGCAGATGGACCAAAGACTGCTGAGGGGAGAAGCAGGCGAGGCAAGAGAAGTCTGCCATGCCATGTGGGTTTCTCCCTGGCCAGCCGGGAATCAAACCTGCGCTGCAGAGGCTGAGGACAGCGCCACAGTGCAGCGTTCAACCTGCTGCGCCACTGGGGAGGCCCTCTCTCATTAACATTTTATGGTTCATGTTGTGTAATTAAATTAGTCACTCACAGATATAAGTTATTAGAACCTATTAAAACTGTATGGTGAGTAACTTATTAATGAATCAGTGATGTTTTTATTAAATTGAATTTATTTTTTTTCAGCAATGACAATGCAATTTATTAGTCATCAGTTCCCTGACTACCATGACCCCACTATTGGTGAGTAAAAGCTTGTTTTCTCCATTAGCCCAAGTAAAGGCACTCTAAATAAGTAGCTTAGAAATAGTTGATGTTCATGAAGAATAGAAATATATTTTACACTATGACTCAGTATATAATACATGTAAGTATATGTGTAAGCTACTACAAGAAATGCTTAAAAAGTAACTTCTTGCAATGCACTCTCAGATTTTCCATTCTATCCTATTTTTTTTCTGAAAAATAATGATTGGAGTGCATTACGTTGATTATAGGATCCACTAGTAGATATACACCTGCATCTGAAAGTCTGAACTTTGGGTAGTTAAAATGGTGAATCTATGCTTTATTTGTTCATTTTATCAGTCTTTGGATCTTCTACTGTGGAACTGGTAAATCATCTTAGTGGTGCTTTTGGAAAGGACTTTATGTAGAAGTCCTTTTTTATTTAGTCCCCATCTCACAGATGACCAAACGAAACCCAAATAATAAAAATACTGTTAGAACCCAGAATTCAGCTATGTTCCATTCTTCCTGTCACAATGCACTACAGGAACATTGTACTTGGGAACAAATTTTTCCCCCCTTAAATCAATGCAGAGATGTCTTTAAAACCATTTTCACCCATTCAAAGAACTACTTTATGGAATTAGTTTAAAAATTCTCAAACAAAATCTGCCATAGCATTCCTTGCTTTGAAACACATTGGCATTGAAAACATGTAGAGTACTATTTCATGGGAGAAGGAAACATAGCTTCTAGACTGTGCATGGCTGACTGCTAGCCTGGATTCTGTGTGATTTAACTACACCTCCACAATTGCCCTTTTGATTCCTGCAATCTGACTGTCTCCTGTCATCACATGCAATGCGTAAATCCTCTAGCTCCTACTTTGTTCTTCAACCAACTTTATTTTAAGGCCTTACTGTGTATATAAAGTGTTACCTGATACATAACTTTCTTATATTCCTTCCTGCAAATAGTATAGGTAATTTGTTTGACTACTATTAGTGAAATAAATAAAAAGTAATTATTTTTAAATGTCCCAAAACTCAAGCAAAATATTTTCATTAGTTGAGCTGAATTAATTAAGATTTAGTGTAGGCAATTAGGATGTTGTTAAGGAAGGGCATCCTCAAAAATTAAATTCTATTTCCTTTTTTTTTTTTAAGATATATTTATTTATTTATACAAGCACTGGGTATAGTCGGAAGCATGGGAGGGTGAGAGAATTCACCAGAGCCAGAGTGGGGAACAGAACAGGTGGAATACACTGCTGAGGGGAGCAGCGGGGGCATCAGGAGAGGTCTGTTGCACCATATGGGACCCTCACCAGTGGCCTGGGATCAAACCTGTACTTCAAAGGCTGCGGGCAGCTTCGCAGCCCAGCGTTCAACCGCGGTGCCATTAGGGGAGGCCCTGATTCTATTTCTAAAAGTTGTCACTTTGTAAAATTTTATAAGTGATTCACAGCAACCTTGCTATCTAATCCTATAAATTCATTGACTGGATTTTGGTATCTTGGTGATTTTGCATAATCTAATGTGAGTTTCAGAAAAGATTAACAACTCGTAATTTGTAATCCAGGTAACTACTCTTAATCTTGTATCTTGTTGGATAATTCAGTAGTTTAATATATCATTTATGAAATAACAAACTCATTCTGTTGTTTCTTATTTTCCATCTAAGTTTGGGTTTTATATGCATTGGTGTTTCAGAATCCTACCTTTAACTCACTCATCTCTCCTGTCTAATGGCTTGAACAGGGCAATATATGTGAATAAATGATAAATAGCTCTTTCAAGAGGAAGAAATGAGAAGGATGTGATGATGACACCTTTAGATATTCATGAGGCACATCCATCATTTGAGATTCAGCTAACTGGACATTCCATACTAACAGATCGCTGAAATCATACCTTTATGTTGCTATAAATAAAATAGCTTTAGAGGAAGAAGTTTGAAAATGGAGACAGAACATTGTATTTTTTTCAATTTGATTTCCCCATCATTTCATTTCTTAGCATCTTTAATGGGAATATTGTTTAATAGTTTTTCATTGGTATTCTGCTTGAGGAGGGTGGAAGCCCCAAATAATTTTCTTTTTTTACCCTTTCAAGCTTTTATAACTCACCCTGGCACCTTTAATGGCCCTTTATTTGGAAATTCATGTTAGTACTTTTTGAAAATCATATAAATAAAAAAAGAATATACCTATCAAGGATACTTATTTCTTAACTTTCATAGAAAATGACTATTTTTCAATCCCTGTTCATATCTGTCATTCCCACTGACAAAGGTTTTTGAGTAGTTTTTCCTCTGAAATTTCTGAAAGACTTGCATGGCTTTACTTTTTCCTTTATATTCAGCTTAAATTACTTTTCTTTCAAATAGACAATGATTCTGAAAATTTAGATTCCCCTTTTCACTGACAAGAATTAGGTATTATATCTGGTGTCATTGTTCTTCCTAAAGAATTAATGTCTTTATTTATTGGTGGCAGTTTCAAAGTCAGAAACAATAGGTCTAACTTCTGTAGGCTTGCAGACATTCCATTCCATTCTGTAAGTCTACAGAAGTTACTTATGAAAGGGATATTGAGAAGAATCAATTCTGTCCTTTTTGTAAGAAGATCTCACTTGAAATTAAATTAAGTGCCTTATCAAGGTGCTTTATATAAGATTTAAGTTAATCTATAAATGGTATATCTATAAGCATTTGACATTGTGTTAAGTACAGTTTGATTTTTTTCATAGTATAGTTATTATGGAAATAATGTGAAGAAACATTTTGACAGAAGGCTTGATGCCCAACCCTTCATAACAATAAATACAAATAATGCTTTCAATTAAACAGAAATCAATAGAGATCATCATTGTGTACAGTTCAATGGACAAATAATTTTGAATGCCTACTATTTGCAAAGCAATATTTGTCTTCTGGAAATAAAAGATAAAAATAGCATAGTTTGAGTTTAGATAGATTTTCAATTCAGGAAGAGTAATTAAGACAAATACACAAGATTCATAATATCAATAATGTCTGTAGTATAAGAAAGAAACAAATAATTGAGGTGTTTTTAAAAGGTTGGAGAGGCAGTTCAGTGCTCTTCTTTTAAATCACATTCACTGTGGTTTTGGATCACAGCTTCCTATATATATATATATATATATATATATATATATTTTTTTTTTTTATTTATGCACACAAGAGCTGGGGTGCAGGCCAGAGGCATGGGGACTGAGGGGGCTCACCAGAGATAGAGTGGGGAGAAGAACAGGTGGATCTACTGAAATACACTGCTGATGGGAGCAGCGGGTGAGACAGAAGAGGTCTGCTGTGCCATGTGGGTCAGCTCCCTGGCCAGGGATGGAACTCATGCAGTAGTGGCAGGCAATATCTTGATAATGCTGAGACTTTAATCCCCGTACCACTAGGGAGGCTGCTATATATATATATATTTTAATTGATGTGCCATTGGCTTACAATATTACATAAATTTCAGAAGTACAGCTTCACACTTTGATAAATGATCATATCACACCACATCCACCACCAAAGTTTTAGTTACCATTCAGTTATCTGCTAAATTCCCTGTATCCATTTTTCCCATAAGCACTATTCTGTTGTCACTGTCTACTTATCTTTTTTCTTTTGTTTGGTACTTTGCTTTGTTTCTTTACATTCCACATATGAGTGAAATCTCTGGTAATTGCCTTTCTGTTTCTGATTTATTTTGCTTAGCAAAATCACCTCCACAAGTGGCAATGTGTTTTTTATACATCTGAGTAGTATTACTCTGTGTACATATAACACATCTTCTTAATTCAATCATCTGTTCATGGATACTTGAACATGCTGCAGTAAACATTCTGGTGACTCTGTCTTTTCGAATTAGTGTTTTTATAGACATTGAATAGGTATCTGCAAATGGGATTTTTGGATCAGATGATTGTTCTATTTTTAATTTTCTGTTTTAAAAGCAAAGATAATCCTGCCTTCCTTCTAGAATTTAGGATCCTTTGAGGAGACTTTTTAGAGAAGTCTGGAATTATCAAAGAATTTGAGAAAAATTGCCTAGGTTTCCTTTTGTCCTTGCATTCCTTTTGTAACTTGCTTTAAACCAAGAACCTCTATTGTGTACAATTTTAATTTAATAAGAATTACATATCAAATTGTTTATTTCTTGTAGATTTCACTGTAGCATATAGTCTCGCCTTCCTCAAAACCAGCAACATAAAGACCTAATTCTCATTTATGGGTTGTATATTTTGTCTGATTATTGTTTATTGATTTCTTCATCTGTTGAGAATTGTTTCTATTCATGTTTATTGAGAATCAAATGAAGGCAAATTTATAAGCTTATAAAACCAGATCACTTCATTTGGAAAATTGGTAAAGATGGAAACAAGATGTAATCTCAAACAGTTTTCCACAAGTCAAACATTGGATACCCGATGGAGAATTCTGAATTGCGGAGTACTTGTGTTCCCTCTCTTATATTGCATCATAACTTTGATTAGCTTGTGTATATAATTGGTGATTATCTTTCACTCTCTTTGACAACTGTTGTTTTGGTCTCCTTTCCCAGGAAACCTGTAAAACTTAACCATATTATCAAGATATATACATCAAGATAGCTTGAGACAACAATACATGTAACTCAAGCACAGAAGAACATTCCCCAAATCCTCTGGGGTTTTCTTGGGCTAAATAAGCAAACAAATAACATCAGACAAATTAATAAGAGAAAAAGGCAAATGTAATTGCATACCTATAGAGAATTTACATTACCATAAATTGTAAAGTAATTGGGACAAGTTGGGCATTTATATCCTGAGCTCTGGAATAAGGTAGAGGCTGTGCATCAAGGAAAGACAAGAGGACCTCACATGGAAGGAAGGAGATGACCATATGGATAGCCTTGCCTCTGCATGTTTGCATTCCTTAAGATAGCTTTCTTCAATTAAAATAAAAGGTTATTTCTGAAGATGACCCCAAATCTAGGAAATCTTCATTAAGATTCAGGTAGTTGTTTCTCCTAAGGTCCACAGGACCTAGATAGATCTTAAGTCCACATATCAAGGTGATATATATGTTGGAGAATGTCTAGTCTGTACATCTTGGAAAAGGCCTGTATGAACATTTTTCAGAGGTGTGTTATGTGTCAGATACCATGCTAAACATGGAATAGATAAAAATAAAAACACATCTGTGCCTTCAGTGCATTGGTAGTTGGATGGCGAAGGTAAATCAGCAAAGACCATGTGATGAGTTCATGAAATAGCAAAGTACAAGATGTTGAGGAAGGACAATGTAGGTACATTTTGCTTGACCTGAAGGGCAGATATTTGCTGAGAAGATGCAGACTGCCTTGCGTTTTGAGGGATGCACAGGAGTCAGGAGATTGGAGCGTTAAAGACAGTAGATATTCCCAAAAGAATAAAAAGTACAGGAGCCCAGACAACACAGTACCACATGTAAGTAAGATGGGACATTTGGGTCTTAAGTGTTAGACTGAGAAAATGACATAATGTTCAGGAGATCAAGGGAAAGGTGAAGATCTTGTCAGGGGCCATATCTTTAAAGATCTTGTGGGATTAGTTAAGGGTTTAGATATAGGCAGTCTTGTCCTCTCTTCTGAGATGACAATATTACTGACAATCTACTTAATATTTACATTATATAGCTGGAAGGCAGCTAAAGTAAACATGCCTTACTTTAACTATATAATTGATTATCTATAGTAGATACTTTCTTCAGGATTTTTCACTATGGTAAAGCCCCTTCATCCACCAGAATCTCATGCCAGAAAACCAAGAGGAATCCTTGATAACTCTTTCAACTTCTACATGAAATCATTCATCAAGCTATCACTTCTACTTTCCAAAAATACCTCAGACCTGCATGTTCTTGTCTCTCCCCAATCTCTGCTACCTTATTCTAAGTCCCCAGACTTATAATTTTAACTACTTCTTCCAATTGGCTTTTACATAAAATCAACCAATAGCTTTAAAAACACACAGTTGGATTACGTAAGAGTTCCCAATGTTGCCAGTTAAGTTTAGGATAAAGAATTAAATCCTAACAATAGAGTGAAGATCTCAAATTCTTGTGCCGTTACTTACGCACTTGTCACTCTCCAATCCCATTTTGGGGACTTCTAACACAATGACATTTTAGATTTACAAAAGAAACAAGTGCCTTTCTGCTGTAGGATGTTTAATCTCTTTTTCTCTTTACTTCTCCACCCTCCATCTGTTACTGCTTAACTTATATTTTGGTCAAGTTTCAGCTAAAATATTTCTACCTCTGAGAGACCACACTTTGACAACTCCAAATAAAATATATCTTTTCATGCATTATTTCAGAAATTTGAATATTTCCTTAATATTAATTATCTCTATATAGTTAAATAATTGTTTAGGTAATCAGCTGTAAACTGTCATAAATGCAGGAAACCCCAATGCATTATTCATTGCTGTTTTCCCTAGACCAGAACAGAATGCCAGGCTCATAGTAGATGCTCAGTACATATATGTCAAGAGAAAAATATTTGAATAAATGTATTTCTGGAAAGCATTGATCATTTTTAATATTTTGCTGAAAATTACTTTGGGGACCTGGGGAACAATTGTACTAATGACTAATCAAAGGTGTATTAGTGATCTTTAATAGAAAATACCTATGTAAGTTAATAGTTATTTCTTTGTGAAATGGTACCAGAAAAAAATTTTTGAAAAATTAAAAACACTAATATCAACAGTTTTTCCCTCCTCTATCCTTTTACTCTGTCTTCCCTTTGCTTCTTCCTCTCCAGTCAATATGTTGAACTCATTAACAAATATTGATTGGGCAGCTACAATATTCTAGGCATTGTGTAAGGCACAGGAATCAATGCTGCACAAAAAATAGGCAGAATTGTATTCCTCATTGATCTTTCTCCATTTTATTTCATCATCTCTACAAGCTAATCATATCTCTTAATCTGGAATACAATTGTTCTTTTTTCCTTATTGCACTAGAATGACTTGAGGTCATTATGTAAATACAGAAAACAATTAGAGTGAACTAGCTTTAAGAACCTATCCAACTGGGGCCTCCCCAGTGGCGCAGTGGGTTGAGCACAGCACTGTGAAGCTGTCCCACCAGCCTCTGCAGTGCGGGCTTCATTCCCAGCCAGCTGGGGAGAATCCCACATGGCAAGGCAGGCCTCTGATGCCTCGCCTGCTGCTCCCCTCAGCAGTGTCTTTGGTCCTCAGTCTGCTGCTCCCCTCAACAGTGTTCTTGGTCCTCAGCCTGTCTGCCTGTCTGCTCTCCACTCTGTCTCTGGTGAATTCTCTCTCTCACCCTCCCGCACATCTGGCTTGTACCCCAGTTCTTGTATAAATAAATAAATCTTTAAAAAAAATAAAAAAAAAGAACCCATCCAACTGTTGGTTTATGTTGTTGTTGAAATTAATTTTGTTCTTGTTGTTGCAATGACTTTTCCTGCAAACTAAAGCAGTTTTAAATACCCAGAATCAGTTACCACTTTATGAATCTACCTGCACATTCATTTATTCAGTTCTCACTGTGCCCAGATATTTATGACCATCAAGTTTCCAGCTCTACGTACATATCCTATTTTCAAGGAACACATCCTCTTATAATTAACTCAGCAGTGAATACTTTTCCTTTTTTAGTATTTTAGACTTCCATTTTCACTTAGCAGTCATGAATACTGTGTAATACACTCATCTGAGAGATTTATATTGTTAGGCTATTGATAAGGTCTATAATAAGAACTACAGAGAAATAATAAAATGTCATATATAAAGTCAAGTCATCTTGAATGTTTAGAGGAGTTTGAATAAATAAGGACCATATGTAAGTTGCAAAATTCAACTACTATGTGGACAAACTTCTTGATACTGTAATTTCAGGTTTTCAGGCCTAGTCTCCCAGCCAGGAATGGATCCCAGGCTGCAGTTGCAGCTCTGAGTCCCAGCCCCTAGACCACCAAGGGCTGGTGTCGCACGGAGCCGCAGCAGGAACTTCCCTGATGCTCAGGCAAGCAAGCAAAGAGGCAGATTTGTGTAGAGAAAGATAAAAGTTTATTGAGGAGAAAAGGAACAGAAATAAAGTGGGACTTCCAGGCCAGTGGAACATGCCAGGGAGGGGCAAGGGAGCAGAAGTGGAGTCATGCCTCAGGGAATGTACACCTTTTTTCCCTGATTATTCTAATGCTCCACCAGTCTCTTTGTGATTGGTTAGTTCCAGGTAGTCTCACTCACTGCCTAAATGTCTCTGTGCTCAGAACTATGTCTCTGTGCCCTATCTTTTTTCTTTGTAGTCCTTGTCCAGGAATGCCCTGTTGCCCCTAGTTCTGGAGTGTTTGATTAGTCCCCTTTGGAATTTGTTGACCTTATCTTTGGAGCCTTGAAGCTGTCTAATTATCCTTAATTTGCCCTAGGACTCATTCTGTGGGCAACACCATGTCCCATGTTATTGCACCACAATGCATGGGTATAAAAAATATCGTGATTAGACTAGTTTGGACAAATGAACCACATTAAGTATATATTCCTCAGTATCTGATGGAATACAGCCTTTTTAAACTAAGGAATTTAGAGAAATAGTGTGCTTGAAATGGCCTGCCCAGTGTTTAAAATGTGCACTAATAAGAGTTACTCCTTTGTGTTACTAGAAAATCCCTGTTAAAATGCAAATGCTCAGGGAAGAGGCAATGCCTAGAGCCATTAAGAGTCATTTATACATTAGCATAGATTAATGTATCCAATTATTCTACTGAGCAAACCACAAAGTGATGGTCTACAGAGCAGCACTGAAAGGATGGAATAAGATTTGGAGAGGGGAGGGTAGTACTACCAGGTAGAATAATTGCTACAGTAAAATTCTGAAAGGGAATTAAGACTTATAAACTGAAATTGAAGAATTGTATTTATTAGTGACTCTGAATTCCAAACATGGGAGAACAGAAAGGGAATTGCTAATCCATCAGATAGGAAATTTAATTCTGCCCTCATACTTTCCCCTGATACTTTTTCCCTATATTTATCCTGTAATACCCTGTTTATTTGTTCCAATCAAACTAGTTTTTCTTCTCTTCTTTAAATATAGTAAGCAAAATTTTCCTTGTCTTCCAGCTTTTGTGTTTGAAAGATTGTGTCATCTTCTACCTTAAATAACTTCCCTCTGTTTTTTACATAACTAGTTTCTTTTTATCCTTTAGCTCTCAACTTGCATGTCAGGTCTCCAGAGAGTTTCCCTTTATCATCTTACCTAAATTAACTGCTGAACACACACACATACACACACACACACACAGAGGCAAGTAGATGATTAATATACAGATTATTCTCAACATCAACATATGGCTTGCTCCATAATTTTTGTCAAATTCTGCATTAAAACTCTGGGGTTTTTTTGTCTGTCGCCCCATGTGGAAATGCAGGTTCTATTATGGTAGACATGTCTGCCCATGCGTGGTGTAGGTTCATGCTTAGTTTACAAGAGATAATCAAAATGCCTTTCAAATAAGAGGATGTATGAATGACTGTGGTATCCTTTCTCCCCCATTTCCCTAAATTACATTCCAAAATCATATAATTTAGATCCCTTGGCCCTCTCTTGTTTGATGTAGCAAGATGATCCACCCAGCTTAGTCCTTTTCCTGTTCTCAAAACTATATTGGCACAGTTGAACATGACCATGCTGGCTGGTCCCACTTAAAGTGTATTATTGGATCTCAAATGGGTTTTGAACTATGCAGATACATTTAGGTCTCTCCTCTACAACTAAGGGCTCCCCCCATCCTCACACTCTCCCTGATAGCCTTGCTTATTACTTTACTTGGAAAAATGGAAGCAGTCTGAAGATTTTTAATAAATTGCAGACTCCCATTCAGAAGATACTTCCAAAGCTGCCCCCAAGTCTCCACCCATACAATCTTTTAATTTTATTACATACATAAACTATATATGTTCTCATATAACCCAGTACCATAATTTGCATTCAGTAATTCCCACTTTCCATTCCTGCTCGAGAATCTTGCTCAGATTTCTCCATGTTGTGAATCATTTCCCAATACCATAAGAATTTCATACCATACATTTGACATAAAGTTAATTTTAAAATTATATAAAAAACTCATACAACTAAAAATCATACCAATCAAATCAAAAAATGGGCAAAAGACCTAAATAGAGATTTTTCCAGAGAAAATATGCCGATTGCCCTCAAGCACATGAAAAAAAAAATGTTCAGCATTACTTACTATAAGGGAAATTAAATTCAAAACCAAATGAGGCATCATCTGACTCCTATGAAAATGTCCTATATAAAAAAGACTGGAAATAACAAGCCAACAGTGTGGAGAAAAAGGAGCTCTCATTTACTGCTGGTATGGTAGTGAGCAAGTTGGTATAGTCTCCATGGAAAATGGCATGGAAATTACTTATAAACTATAAATGAAAATACACTATGATTCAGAAATACTACTCCTAGAGGTTTATCCAAGGAATGAAAGTATTAATTTGAAAAGGATATATGCACCCATATGTTCCTAGCAGCATTATTCACAGTAGCCTACATGAATCAACTTAAATGTCCATTGATGGATGACTGGACAAAGATGTGGCAGTACATTTATTCAGTGGAATATTACTTAGCTACTAAAAAGAAAGCTTGCCTTTTGCAACAATAAGGATGGAACTTGTGGTGATTATGCTAAGTCAAATAAGTAAGAAGGTGAAAGGCAATTATCAGATGGTTGCCCTGTTGTATAATATAAATGAACAAAGAAAATAAACTGGAAAAACACAAAAATATCTCTTATACTCTGTGGAAAATATGGTGGTTACAAGAGGGGTAGGAGAGGGGCTGGAGAAAAGGGTGAAAGGGTCAATATGATAGTGTCTTGGAAATACAACTTTGGTGGTGGGTAAGTGAAGCATATACATAAGTTGAGATCAACTCTTTCTTCAGTCAACGACAGCCAGGTTTTCAATCCCATCACTCCACTGAAATGTTTTTTTATCAAGATGACTTTGACTCAATAGTGGCTAATTCCATTGTCAGTTTTCATTCTATTTATTTTGATGTACCAGCAGCAATTTGACAGGTTCTGCAACTCTAAGATTTCATGTTTTCATATAGTAACTGGGATGCTACACTCTCTTGGGTGTTGTTGTTGTTTTTTATAACATCTGTAACAGGTTTTCTGACTCCTGATCTAGTTTCTCTTCCTGCATATTCAAGTGTCCTTAAGACTCAGAGTTAGATCCTTGTGTTGTCCCCATTCACATTCTCTTCCTTGGTAAATCAGTCCCTCAGTGTCATAGCCTGAGTTTATATGCTATAACTCAATCATGTATATCTCCTTCTCATATATCTCACCTGAATTCCAAAATTATTTATCTTCCCAATCAACTCCATTTGGATGTCTAATAGACATCCTCGATTACCCTCCAAATGTGATCTCTGTGGCTTTTCACAGAAACAAATGACAAAAAAAGTTCTTCACTGTTTATGGCCATCTCATGCTTCTGGGTGGTCCTACCTAAAACTTTGAATCTTCTTTGATTTATCTCTTTTTCCATAGAAAATAATGTTTGACTTTACCCTCAAAATATATCTGAAGTCTAAAATCACTACTTCTACATCGGCCATCTTGATATAAGCCAGTAGAATCTCCTAGCTGGATTATTCTAGTTTCTAATTCTATTCTGTCCTACACTCCAGATTTTTCACAAGAGAAAAAGAGTGATATTTAAAAAAAAAACACTCGATTATGTTATTTTGTTCAAAATCATTCAGCAGTTGCCTAGTTCACATAAAGGGCAGCTGGCAAAGGCTAAACAAGTCTTCCAGAATGACACTTTGCCTCTCTGACTTTACCATTTCTTACCATCCTCCCTCATTCATTTGATTTTTACCATAATAATTTCCTTGCTTTTTCTGGAATATTCCAAATAATTTCTTTTCTTGGCCCCTTTACAGTTAATTATACCTTTCCTGGAACACTCCTCCCCAGGATACTCGAATAGCTTATCTCATTACCTTCTTCATATTTTCCCTTCAGGTTTAAACGTATCTTCTCAGTCAGGTTTATTCTGACCACACCAGCAGCCAGATTATATTCAATCCTGTCTATTTATTTTTTCCATAACATAACTTCTTACTTATTATATCATTTTATCTGTCTTTCTCTACTAGACCATAAACTGTTTTGGGCACTGAAGTCTCTCAAGAATCTGGATCATTGTGTGGTTCATAGAAGATGATCAATAAATTAGATGAGTTAATGTCTAAAGTACTTACTGGTCCTTCAACCTTGAATAAATTAACATATATTGCTGACCTTCCCTCATCTATAAAAATGAAGTGATGACACTGTTTCTCATTATTGTTCTGTGAGATAATGTAGATGTAACTGCTTCAAACTCTGTTCAAGACAGAATGAATATTCTGATTTCTTGTGTAGGAATCATAAAAATGATTCTCCCACATTCTGGAAGATAAAAATGAAGGCTAACAAAGAAAACTGTTAGGAAAAGATCACATAGGTGCTGTATTCTTTTGAAGGCTTGGAGAATCCATCCAGAGAGGGTAGCAAAATAACCAGAATGACAATTTATTAACTTAGAGTTATGTTACTGGCACTGCAACTGGAATCACTCAAAGAACTTATGATTATGACAGTTTTTCCTGTGGCCAAACTACATAAAGGAGAACAAATCATAATTACAAATCACTGATTCAATTTACCATGTGACGTCTCTATCAAAAAACTGGACATGAGCAGCATATTATCTCGTGATGGCTGTCTCACGTGGGAATAGAAAAGTTGCCTGTTAGGCATTGAATCAGTCCTAAGGGAATAAATAGAACTGAAAGTTTAATGATCAGACTAAGAACACAGGATACATCAATCAGGATCACATGGTCTTGCACTAAAGGCTGTAACACTGAAGGCTATTTGGAGCACCTTCCTAGCTTCAAAATAGACTATGATTAAGGCCATTCCTGGAAATAATTAAAATAACATTGGCTGTTTACTAAGAATTCATGCTAAACCAATTCCCTTCTGAATTAAGTAGTTATAGTTTATACATGCTATTATCATCTTATTTCTGCTGAGTTATGATTTAGAGGTAATTTCAACTCTCAGTTTGCTTTGCCTGCCTATCAATTTTTTGGCACGTGTCCATTTATTCTCTAATAAATAATTAATAAACACCTAATGTGTGCTGAGCTTTCTTCTTACAGATTGGCTTCAGCCAATTAACGAAACAAAGGCTTTTCCCTCATGGAGTTTGCATTTCAGTGGTGGAGACAATGAGTGTATAATGTGCAGAGATTACTTTGCATCACATGTGACTTAAGTTTAATCATATATAATTATTTGACTTTCAATCACTTTCATGTTTAACCAGTTTCTTGCTACCCCACTTGATATGGTTCCTCCCTCTTTAAGAAAAAAATAGATAAAATTTTGAATATTAAATTAAGTACAGGGTTTGGGAAGGGACCTCTGCATGTGAGCAGCCCTGAATCTTTAGCTACATGAGTGGGTCAGTGTATTGCTCTCACCCTCTTTCCCAGATACATGTGATATAAGAAGGAAACTGTCAAATAAAGGAGGCAATGGACTAAGTGTGGTTACTTGGAACAATTTGACAAAATTATTTGCCCTGTGCTCACATTGCTAGGGCACCTTCCAAACATAGGAACACTGCAGTTCTAGAGTACCATTTTGTGATTGTATTCTTGAAGTATGTTTGTGTGTGTGCATGCGTAAGGTTGCAAGGTCTTACTAAGTCATCTAAATGAATATCACTATTCATTGTATATATCTTGAGTTTTTTGTAACTAAAGACCAGTCCTACCACCTCATGGATGGAGCTCAAATGGATCTGGTTTTAAATACCATGCAATTCCCTCATGTGTGACCCTGGGAAGGTGCCTACATCCCTGCCTTTGATTGAACTCTGTTTCTTCACCTGAACATTGGAAATAAATTGTCCTCACCACATAAAATTGCTTTGAGAATTAGTTGAGATAATATTGATAGAAGTGAAATGTTTATTATATAGATTGGCACTGTAATCATCCCATAAATCTCAGTACTATGAGTATGTAAATAAATTAATCTTAATAGATACTGTTATTGGAGGTCATCAATAGAACATGATTTCTGGTGGACCCCTAAAATAGTCCCCAGCAATCACAATTGGAAACTCCTTTTCCCCTCTGTCCTTGGAATGTAAGTTCTGCCCACCAATCCCACCTTGGGAGCCATTTTTAGGAACACAACTTTGAGAAAGCAAAGTGTTGTTAAGACTATATAAATGGTATAAATGACTGGACCCAATTAAGGTCTCTAGATAAACTTCCAAGATTATGGCTGGTAGATGTGGGGATCTGTTCATTTTAGGATAACCCAAGACCAACCTCATATCTCAGTCCCAGTGCTTTTTAAAACTGCCACCTACCATTCCCGCATGATTGGCCTCTTTCTTCAGTCTCTCCCTGTACTTGAAGCAAGGGGGGCAATTAGGAACCAATAACTGCCAAGTTATTTAATAACAACAACATTATATAATTACTCTTTTGAGAACATTTTAAGATAGTACCTTGATCATCTGTAATGTTGACTACATTCAGTAACTGATTAAAATTATCTGTGGCCAGCCTAAAGAACTAGAAACTCATATCAATTCTGTCATTTCTTGCAGCTATAGATACCCTTGAGGAAACTAGTGTGCCTACAACAGAAACACATCTCAACATTTCCTTTGCTTATTCAATGATTGTAAGTGGACACTTAGTATGAAGTAAAATGATTTGTATTTATAGTTTTTCTGTTCTTCAGTAGTTTTAAATATTTTTAAGGACATCATTAGTATTCTTTGGCTCCTAATGAGCACACTTACATAAACAATTAGAGTAAGAAAAAATATTCTTACTGATATAACCTAAAAATCGGTTGATTGCTGATGAATGCAATTTGTAATATAAAAATTATTTTAAGCATAAACTAAAGAGCTAACCAAATTTATATTTATATCCCCTAATTCATGCAGTTTTTTAAAATGGAGAGTTTAAAATATTCCTCTCAGGGAACCTTTAGAAATGTAATGTATCTTTTGGCATTTTCAGGCTTTTAGTAGTTACTCAGATCTGTTTTCCCAGATTTATTTAGAAATTTGTAGAAGTGGCATATACATCAATATTTATTTGAACCCCCAAATCAGAACTTTTAACTTTTGCCTCCTAATTTATGGCCTCCATAAAGGGAATCTGTTATAAAAATAATGTAATTTTAACTTCTATGTTAAGAGGATTCCTGGAGAAAAAGAGGTCAATATTTTGACATTGATGTAAAAGTTGTCCATATCATCATGTATTTACTCAGTATGAAATGACAACATATCAAGAGACATTTAGAATATTTGGCTGGTCTGATTGATGTAGGTATTCAAGTCTAATATGTTGTACATACATGTCCATGTTCAACAGTTTACTTTCTTTGATGAAAGTTACTCCTTTAGTATACATTCTCACTAGGATAAGGAGAGAGTGCTCTTTAAGTGGATTGTCTTCTGGACTCAGCAATTTAAACTGGTGTGCATATGATTTATATAAGGAAAAGAAAACCAAACCAAACCTTCTTTTATACCTTTATGTTACATTAAATCCTGTTGAGATAGAAACTGTATGATGAAAAGAGACTAAGTTAGGATATCAGAAACCTCAAGTTCAAACTCTCCTGTCATCTTCCACAAATCATTGATCAAATCATTGTTTTCCTAAAAGCAAAACAAAAACTATCTTGAAGTTAAAATTAATATGAACAACTATTTTTATCAGATGTTTTAAATTTTTTATCTTCCTATTTTTATTAGTCATGTGAAATGACACAAATAAAATTTTCCAGACATGCATTTTATCTGTGAAGGTGATAGCTTTTTGCCAGGTTATTTGGGGTTACAATTATGTCAAACAGGAAAAATTTGATTTATCTTCATGCTTACATGGCTTTATGAATATTTTACAAGGAAAAAAATGCCCTTGATCTTTTTTTTTTATTATTTAGAAGCTAAGTAGTAACATTTTTTAAAAAATCAATACTTAACTTACCTAACATCTATGTGCTATTCATCTAGAAATAGTGAAACCTCCCTTACTCAGAACCAACTAATTGAAACTTTGCAATAATATATGGAATCATATTAGACCATGTAAATTAAATATCAACATGTGGTTAGTGGTTTTACCTTAAATTGCCCTATAATGCAATGTTTCACACATGTTAGCTTTCTCCCACCTATATTAAGTTTTTAGGTTGCGTATGTCATTTGGTCACCTTTATCTCTATTCTCCTACATCTTTATCTCTATTCTCTCATTACCATCATACTTTTAAAAAATTGTTTATACTGCTGTTTCCTTTTTCCAAACTCCTATTCACTCTTCAAACTACTCTTTTTGGCTTCCACAACTAAAACTGATTGGAGAAAACACTTACTAAATCATCACTATTCTCTAAATACAAAAGTCATGGACCAGTCCTCATTTTACTGGGCTTCTAAGGGATAAGCAATACTGTTAGTGATATTGTTGGTGTTTTGGTGGGGAGAGAGTGTGGTAATTTCCTCCTTAACTTTCTTCAACAAAATCTCCTGGTATATTACTTTTTCTCAAGCAGTCCTCTGCTGATTTTAAAAACTCATCATCCCATATCTGGCCATTACATCTAGACATTCTTCAAAACTTCTTAGACTTGCTTCTTATTCTTGCTATTCTTAGACTTGCTTCTCACTCTTGGCTCTTTTCCCAGACAATCTCACCATTATTATAATGTTAATTATCATCAATATGCCCGTGATGCCCGCTTTTATATATTATATATATATGAAATTTATTATGTCAGATTTCTTTTCTGACATCTAGACCTACACATCCAAATACTTGACAGCTCTATTTGGATGTCCTAGCATTTCTCAAATTTGACCATTTCAGATTAAACTCATGATCTGACCTCTATCAAAATTGCTCCTCTCGCAATATTCTCTGTGTCCACAATTGACATTGCTATCCATCTAGTAATTCAAACTCCAAAACTGCGAGTCATCCATGACCCTTCTAACTCAATCCTCATAGCCAGACTATCATTGACCTTCTGATCCTGACTCCTAAATATCTTTCAGACACATTTTCACTGTCATAACTGCTACAGTTCTCTTTCTTGAAAAGAAAGAAAATCCTTTTATGTTCCTTATCCCCCACTCTGAAGTAAAAAATAATTGTTTAAAAAATTGTAATTACATAATTATCCATGTGCATATTACCTTGCAATATTTCCTTCACTCATGAGACAATGACTTTGGGATAGGAAAATATACTATGGTTTCATATAGTTGCATATTAGAAAAAAGATAAAACACTGCTTTGTATGTTTTTTTTTAATGTAGATAGTATTGTATCATGTGAAATATTCTACAGCTTATATTTTTTAATCAAAAGTATCTCTTGGAGAAACTGGTCATGTTAGCACATAGAGCAACATGTCAGTCAATAGGGAACTTGTCAGGTCAGTACATAAAGATTACCTCAACCCTCTTAGTTAAAATATAGTATTTCATATATTATAGTTATTTTATATAAAATTATGAGCAATTAAATTATTGCCATTTCTAAATAATGAATGATTTTTAATCATTTCCTAAGGATAAATAACATTTATTTCTAGTATTCTTCTTACATAATAATAATATAATAAACATCCTTCTGGAGCACACAGGTGAGTGTTTCTATAGGATATTTACTTAAAAGTGCACTTATTTAGTCACATGGCATATGCAATTTTCATTGTATTAAAAATCACAAAATTACCCTCTGAGAAGGGGTACTTAATTCCATCATAGGGTGCGATAGTCCTGATTTTTACAGCTTGTCATGTTGTGGCACAAATGAAAACTGGGACATTGAGGTTAACAAGAAGCAGGTTTAGGCACCAATGCTGCCTCAGCAGATTCACATCCCAAGGCTGAGCCTAGTTTGTAAGAAGTCAGGGGCTTATATACACTTTTAGTTAGTATAAGGTTCTGGGTGGGTTTGCATTGGCAGCTGTACATAGTCAGATATGATGTGGTCACAAACCAAAAAGTAAGTTGTATCGTTGCATACCAAAAACTAAGTAAAGGGTCCGGAGTCATAGGATTTTTCAGGTACCTTTTGCTTCAGTCACTTAATATTCACTTTTTATATTTTTTTAATGACCGAAATATCTATCATAATATATCAAATATATCATGTATTTTGGTTATTTAACCTGTTTAGAATTTGAACATAGCATACAGACTTATGTAAAAAATAAAAAGTGCAGCTAATTTATCACACAGTAACCGCTTGCATTATTACCACGTGGCTAAGCCAAGAGTACACTGTCATCTGAGAAACATCCTTCAGGCCACTTACCACTAACTGCACTCTATAACCCTAGCTTTTCCTTGTTTTTCTTAATAGTTTTAAAACTAAGGAAGCATCCCTAAACATTTAATTTAGTTTTAACCATTTTTACTACTTATACAATTGTAGCTATACTGATTATATCATTCTACAGTAAAACCAAAAGCTCTCTTGTGCCTCCCCTACTCTAAGTAATCTCTATTTAGATTTTATGAAATCACTTCAATTTGCTTGAGAAGGAAACAATCACTGTGATTAACGGTAAAGTTGTTACCAGTTTATAAACAATAGTACCAGAATCAGTCTATTCCAATAGAATAGTATCTTTCAAAGTCTTCATTTTGAATGGCTATCTTCAGTAATTCAGGTCTCTTAAAACATGACTCTGCTGTGCATTATGCATATAAATACATGCATAAAGAAATGTTCGTTCTTAAAGAAAGGATTTGATATCTGGGGAAAGGAGATATATTGGGTGATTGTTTTGTAGAAGTACCTCTGAGACACAAAATAACATGTACTTCCCCCACCCTTATATTGATTACT
Source organism: Talpa europaea (assembly GCF_964194135.1). NCBI lineage: Eukaryota > Metazoa > Chordata > Mammalia > Eulipotyphla > Talpidae > Talpa > Talpa europaea. Next base: position 76,634,950 of record NC_140080.1, on the reverse strand, counting down.
ATCGATAGACATTGAAGTTTATGTGACAGAAGTATTCCTAAAATATTTATAAAAGCAGTAATGTTGTTATAAGTGTAAATAATCTTCATATGATTGATTTTTTTTCCAAAATTGTCTGGCTTTGGTAGGTCATTTAACCTTTAGAACCAGAGATTCTTCACCTACAAAATGTGGTTAATATCTGTCTTGTCAAATGTGGGATTGTGATATGGACTGATACAGTTAATATATATGACCAACCTTATAAGTTATCAAGATCCTGATTCAAAAATTGTTCTAGTCTTTATAATCATACTGTGTAAATATATATGCAAACTTTTATTTAGTTGTTAAATAATGATATTGAGATTTTCATAACATATAAATAAAATATATATTAAAATATAAATAATGAGATCATATATGTCTATATACATACATTAAGGTATATACAAACACACATATATTTATTCATTCCCCAGAGTATAAAAAAATAAAACCAACAAAATGAGTGGGTTAATATTTGAAAAGAATAGAAATACTATCATTTATATTTTTGTAAATTAAACTGTAATCTGAAAATGTATTATTTTTCCTCAGACTATACCATACAACTGTCCCAGAGTAAATTGTCTCCACTATATTTTAAATAAAATGCTTCTGTTGCACATCATTTCAAGTTAGAATACATCTCTGAAGGGGTCACAAGCAGATATTGCCTTTCCCATTTGAAAAACACTGTAATTTTGATTTATAGAAACAAAGGGGGGGGCAAGAAAGATCTGAAGGCAATAGGTATTTTTCCATGGCTTTGCAATCCAGTAAATTTTAAACAAATAGTCTTGACCTTTACATAATGATGCTCAGTCCACAGTAATTTATATTTCTAGGTCACACCACCTGAAAAGAGAAATGAGAGTATGTAAACATCTCTCTGTAAAGGTCTCTCTGAGGAAGATCTGATCTTGATCTCATTATTCCTTTTCCATGGAGAAGGCAGAACTTAAATCTGCATACCTTTGTTTTCCCAAGAAACACCATAATGGAACCTCCAGTTTCTTCCTCTAAATTTCCTGGTTTTAGCATGCTATTTAAGATGACATCTAAAGCTGTATGGAGAGTTACTCAGTCATACTGGATCTTTCCCATGTACACAGGATATACACATGTTATTGTTAAATTTTTTTTGGCATTTCTCCTAAAAACAAGATAAATGAATATTGAAGAACCTTTAATTTTAATATTAACCCTTTTCAAAATTGATGTTGCTCATAGCTAAACATCTTTAATGCTGTCTTAGGGTCTGAACTGAGAACACTACAGGTCAGTTACCTATTGGGAGTTGTATCAGAGATATGAAAGTACTCTTCTGACCCTCAATATCTTACAATCCATAACCTATACAATCTTTGATTTAATATCAAAATATTGATTTAATATATAAATATTGCAAATAAATGGCATTTATAATAATTGTTCTGGAATTTTGGAAAGCAAAAATTTTCCCTTTGAGTTAGTAATGTCTCAGAAAGCACTCGGGAAAGTTGAAACTAGAGCTGATACTGAAATAACTCTAGCATTAGTAGAGGGAAAGGAGTGTTTATGGAAGTGGAGTAGGGAGTGCAAGGACATAAAGAACCACACTCCTGTATGTGAAGTTTAATGTAAATTTCTTCAGTTAGTCATAGGAATAATTTGTTATGAGGATAATAATTACTATTTGCTTGATTCTAAATTCTCTCTACCAGAATCCTCCTTAATCTAATTTGGTTTGAGATGCAATAAATAAAAAGTAGGGTAAAATTATGTAGTTTATTTTATTTTATTTTATTGAAAGATTTATTTATTTATTTATACAAGAACCGGGGTACAGGCCAGAGGGTGGGTGAGAGGATTCACCAGAGACAGAGCGGGGAACAGAACAGGCAGAAAGATCAAAATACACTGCTGAGGGGAGCAGCCAGCATGACAGGAGAGGTCTGCCGAGCCATGTGGGACCCTTGCCGGCCAGCCTGGATAGAACCAGTGCTGCAGAGGCTGCGGACAGCCTCACACCGCTGTGCTCAACCGCCTGCGCCACCAGGGGAAGGCCCGTAGTTTATTTTAACGATTTCAATTCCCTTCTGGGAGTACCCACTATGGTCACAAAGACTGACTCTTGTCCTATCTTCCATTCAGACAGCAGAGGGACTTACCTGTTACTTGCTTTTATTACATTGATGTCTGGTACCTTTGGTTGCATAATGTGATCCTTTCTTGCCTTTCTGCATCCTGTCTCTCTAGCCCTTGCCTGTTCCTACTACCGTTCCCTTCCCTATTCCCTACTCAGCAACAACTTTATGTTAAACACACTAAGCTTGATCCAACCTAGAGCTGTTTCGTCTTTCCAAAGACTCTCCATCCATTTCCCTTGATGGGATACTTTCTGTATTCAGTCATCAACTTAAATGTCTTTGCTTTAGAATCTTACAGTCCATCATCACTGTCATAAAATTGATAATACTTATCAATACATGCTGTTTTTCTTGAACACATATTTATTGTTTTATTGTCTATAACAGGAACAGGGATTTTGTCTGCCTACCTTAATGCTATGTCCCCAACATTCAGAATTTTATCTTGGGAACAGCTGTTGTTTGGAGGGCAATTATATTCCCATCTTTCTCACCAAATTATGTAAAGTTGATAACGTGGACACTTTGGGACCAGTACAATTATGTCTTCTTTTTTTTTATTTTACTCCATAAAACTTAATCCCTGCCTAGAGTCTGTTACATGTGTATATGGATGCATTTTCAACAAAAGATCTAAAGTTCTTCAGTTAAATTATCAGTGTACATACAAAAAGTGCAGAGCCAGAATACCCAACAGCTATTCTTCCTTTGTGAAACTTTCACTGAAAATGTAGCCATTTCAGAAAGAAGCTATTTTATTTGCTTTTTAAGATTTTAATTATTATTAATGACTCAAACCTGGACAAAATTGTTGTAGGGGAAATATGATTTCTTTTAAAATTATGTATGAGTCAGAAAAATTGTCAATTAAATTGGGATGATGTGAAAGGCAGAAAAAACAATTTAATTTTCATATTATGCTAGAATGTCCAAGAAATAAAAATTTGCAAAATTTAATTGAATTGTGAGAGAAAAGAATAAAATAAGAAAGCAATAACCTAAATCTTCAGTTTCCTCATTCTAAAGACATTTTTACATTAATTATTTTCTGTTTGAGGATTGAAGCCTATTTCATGTTTGACAGCAATAGCTTATTATGAGAATTTCCCTACAAACCTACAGTTTTATTCAGAGATTGGGGATGAAGGTTGTAAAGTACAAGTTTGTAGAGTGATAAATATTGAATATTAAATAGTTGAAAGGTTTGGTCTACATTGTAAGGTGAAATACTTGCTGATACACATTTTAACAATAAATCATCCTCACCAATGGAAAACTGTTTCTAAATTGCAATGGATGTGATTGTTTTCTGGAACAAATGAACAAGCATAATTTATACTGTGTGCAACCACTTGGCAACAGCTGGGATAGATAATCGAATCTGGTGGGGAAATATGGCAAACATAACAGAATGAATAAACTGGACACTCTCCAAGATATTAATCACGTGACTAATCTGAAAATGAATGCATCATGCAAATTAGAGGTGAAAGTGGCTTCCTGGTTTGGAGAGATACCAACATGTGAAATTGTGTGGATTCTCAACACTGCATCAGGCAGAGCATGGGATGTGTCAATGTCATGTTTTAATTGGAATACGGTGGTGGGTGGAACATGTTTTAGAATTAAACATAAATTTCCATAAGATTTATTCTAGGTAAAATGGCATCCAGTGATGCAGAAAAGCATTTCTGAGATTGTATTTAATGAGACCATGACAATATTCAGACTGTTCAAAGAAGTGGGGATGGGAGGTGAACATACTCCCATTCTAAACTCCACCAAAGAACATTCTGTTGCCTGGCAATTTTTTTTTTTCCTTTTCCATTGTATTGCAAACAGAAGCATTTTAACTCTTTAAGGAAATCTGCTTGTTTTTATCCTTACAAAGACAAGAGAGAACACTAAATTCTTGAGTACAAATTCTGTTTGGGTTATTTTCTTTTCTTTTTTTCTTTTTTTTTTAAAGATTTATTTATTTATTTATTTATACAAGCACTGGGTACAGTCAGAAGCACGGGAGGGTGACAGAATTCACCAGAGCTAGAGCGGGGAGCAGAGCAGGCAGAAGCACCTAAGCACACTGCTGAGGGGAGCAGCAGGTGGCAGGAGAGGTCTGCGCGCCATGTAGGACCCTCGAGGGGCAGCCAGGGATCGATCAGGTGCTGCAGAGGCTGTGGGCAGCTTCCCAAGCCAGCGCTCAACCGCTGCGCCACCGGGGAGGCCCAGTTATTTTCTTTTAAATAAACTATTAAGTCGGGGCCTCCCTGGTGACACAAGGGGTTGAGCGCTGCACTGTGAAGCAATCCGCAGCCTCTGCAGCACGAATTCTATCCCTGGCCAGCCAGGGAGCAACCCACATGGCGAAGCAGACCTCTCCTGTCTTGCTTGCTACTCCCCTCAGCAGTGTATTTCAGTCAGTCTGCCTGTTCTGCTCCCCACTCTGTCTCTGGTGAATCCTCTCACCACCCCCCCCTACTGCCCCACATCTCTGGCCTGTACCTCAGTTCTTGTATGCACAAATAAATAAATCTTTAGAAGATTAAACTATTAAGCCAATCCAATCAACTTACTAAAATATATATAGATAATATTTTCTTGTATATTTTTTCTTCTTCTTTGAATACAGCAACAATTTACCCTTTAATTTTTTTTTTCTTTTAAATGTTTATGTTTGGGTTGTACAGAGTCAACAAAAGTCTGTACTGGTTGCACATGGGGACTTGAAATGTCTTAGATTGCATTTAAATAAGCTCATGATTCTCTACTCTTATCCCTATTGATTGATTACACTGTAATTCATATTTTGGAAAAAATGCTAAATTTTTAAAATACTATTTGAAGATCAGTTGTCATAGTGGGAATTCTGCCCTTTTCCATTTGATAAAATAGTGCCTTATTTGATAACTATTTTCCATTTGATAAAATAGTTGCTTTTGTACATTTTCAATTTAATATCTTTTCTGATCCTTACAAAACTCTTAACAGAATAGATATAACCCTTTTATTTTTAACTGATGAGAAATTTGAGCTCCATAAAGACTATAGATTCAAGTATACACAACTAGAAAATGTTTTCTGAATCCTTTGTTTTGTGTATTTCTTGTAAAAAAAAATAATGATACTTGTTCAAAGAATAAACTATATGATTTATCACAGTGTATTACTCTCTTTTAAAAAATATTTTTCCTAGGATAGGAACAAATTTTCAAAAAACTGTAAGTTTGTTTCTTATAGATAGATGTGTTCAGGATTTTATTTTTTATTTTTTATTTTTAAGATTTATTTATTTATTTATACAACCACTGGGTACAGTCAGAAGCACGGGAGGGTGAGAGAATTCACCAGAGCCAGAGTGGGGAACAGAACAGGCAGACCGACGAAATACACTGCTGAGGGGAGCAGCAGGGGCAGCAGGAGAGGTCTGCGTGCCATGTGGGACCCTAGCCAGTGGCCGGGGATCGAACTGGCGCTGCAGAGGCAACTGGCAGCTTGGCAGCCCAGCGCTCAACCCCTGCACCACCAGGGACGCCCATATGTTCAGGGATTTTTTTTTTTTTTTAATTTTCTAGAGGCATGTCTTATTTATTTATTTATTATTTGTTTGTTTGTTTGGTTTATACATGCACTGGGTACAGTCAGAAGCGCGGGAGGGTGAGAGAATTCACCAGAGCCAGAGCAGGGAGCAGAGCAAGCGAAGTACACTGCTGAGGGAGCAGCGGGCGGCAGGAGAGGTCTGCGCGCCATGTGGGACCCTCCTCCTGTGGCCGGGGAGCAGCCAGGGATCGAACCGGCGCCGCAGAGGCCGCAGGTAGCTTCGCAACCCAGCGCTCAACCGCTGCGCCACCAGGGGGGCCCTGTTCAGGGTTTTAATATTAACTATAGTGTATATGTTTACATGTATGATCTAGGTAAATAGAATAATCAACTTTAGGTTTTTTCTACTATTTATTGAAGATAATTGAAAACATGGTAGAGCTTAAAGAATTATTATAATGAAAACATTCTTGTAAGCATCCATGAAAGAAGATTGGATCATGGCAGTTAATCCAAAAGCTCTCCTTGTGCACTCTCCACTATATGTAATCTCTATTCAGCATTTATGAAATCATTTTCCAGCTTGTCTTTAAAATTCTATTAGGGCCTCCCCGGTGGCACAGCGGATGAGCGCTGGGTTGCCAAGCTGCCCGCGGCCTCTGCGGCACCGGTTCAATCCCCGGCTGCTCCCCGGCCACCTGAGGAGGGTCCCACTTGGCGCGCAGACCTCTCCTGCCGCCCGCTGCTCCCCTCAGCAGTGTACTTCGGTCCTTCTGCCTGCTCTGCTCCCCGCTCTGGCTCTGGTGAATTCTCTCACCCTCCCGAGCTTCTGACTGTACCCAGTGCATGTATAAACAAAGAAAGAAAGAAAGAAAGAAAAAACATGCCTCTATAAAAAAAAATAAAATAAAATAAAAAATAAATAAAAAAAAAATAAAAAAAAAATAAAATTCTATTATCCAACTCACCCATAGTGTATTCTTGCCTTTCCTAACATCCTCATATATCTGTTTATAGCAATAAGTATATTTAATTATATATTTAAGATAATGGTATTTTATACATTATATATACAATGTATGTGATTTTATCATGCACATTACATATATAGTTATATAACTATATATGTATAGTTATATAACTATATATGTAATGTGTGTATGTATATAATTTTAAATATCTCCTTTCTATCACTTTGTTTTCATACAAATTTATTACTTGAAAAAGCATATAATTGCCATCCAGCACTATCCATTATATATTTTAATGCATTAGTCTCTACTTCACATTTCCTATAAGCTTGTATTTGGATCAGAAGTTTAATCAGTTTAAGTCTGATATTTTTTAGAAAGATGACTTCTTATGCAGTATATATCCTTGACCTAAAGTTTATTATTTGGTTACCCAATGATTTGGATTGTACAGGAATGACAAAATATTTGCTTGAGTCTTTATTTATTTACTAATTTTGAAATAGTGAATGATAATATAGCATCCTCTAAAGTTGACCAATTTGAAATTTTAGATATCAATATTAACTTATAAATTTAAATATATTTAATGGGTTTTATTACATTGTAGTCCTTGTCCTTAATGATGTTTACATTGTACCATCTTTTGCCGTTAACAGCCTTTTTGAGTTGACTCATGAATCCTTTGAACAAAATACTGGTAGTCATTGATAGCTTTGTTCTAGCTGATGTGACAAAATGTTCTAGGTTCATGTTGCTTATTTGCCATCACAGAACTGAATGCAGCTATTCCTATACAAATCCCTTGTTTGTTTTAATGCAAAATAGAACTTAAAGATCACAGTCTGTGGCCATTGCTGTGGAATTATCAGTGTTCCTAGACATTTCATTGAATAGAAAAATGATTACTGTGTTAAAAGTAAAACTTTGTGTGTGCTAACCCCATTCTCTTCATGTGTGTATTGTTGGTTTTTTGTTAGTTTTGTTTTTTTCTTTACCATTGTAGTACATCTCAATTGTTAGGTCCTCTAGCCATTATATAAGTTCCCTCATGTAGATAAGTCTACATATAAATATCAATACAGTGTTTGTCACATTATGATAATGGCTCTCTAGTTTTTTCAGTCATTTCCTTCCAGATATCTCATTTTCACTATCAAAATTTATATTAAACTCACTCTTATTATGAAATGTTAATCACAACAGTCTTTGAACCAGATGGAATAAAATGAGATAGAATTATCTTAAACATTGACAGTAGAGGATTAAGGGTTAGTGACAGTGCATGATTTAATAATTTTGTCATTGTCCCTACTATTTTTTTCATACTTTTATATCATGCACCTTCCCTCCCTTGAAAGGATTATTCAATGTTTGCTTAAAAGAAGTAACCTTTGAGGGCCTTCCCTAGTGGCTCAGCGATTGAGCACTGGGCTGCGAAGCTACCCACAGCCTCTGCAGTGCTGGTTCGATCCCCAGACGCCACGAGGGTCCCACATGGCGTGACAGATCTCTCCTGCCGTGCTCGTTGCTCCCCTCAGCAGTGTATTTTGACACTCTACCTATTCTGTTCCCTGCTCTGTCTCTGGTAAATTCTCTCACCCTCCCGCATTTCTGACTGTACCCAGTGCTTGTATAAATAAATAAATAAATAAATCTTTAAAAAAAAAAAAGAAGTAAACTTTGGGGGAAAAAAAAGAAGTAACCTTTTATTTTTCTGTTGGGAAACTTAAAATAATCTTTACTATTTGAAGTAAGCATTATATATTATATATAGGAATAAGCATTATATATAGGAAAATGGACACTAACATTTCTTATGTAAAATCTTTTTTTTTTTTATAAATTTTATTATTATATTCCCCATACAAATGCAGCCCCCCCATTCTGACCCCAATCCCTCCCCTCCCACCCCCGCCCCCCTAAAAGTGTCTCTGGTTCATAGTTTTTTGTTGATTTTGATTTTCACTTTCTTATAGTTATTCATTTTCCTGGTCCCTTATTTAAGTTTTCTAGATTCCTGCTATGAGTGAGACCATCCGGTATTTTTCTTTTTCTTTTTGGCTTATTTCGCTGAGCATGATCCCTTCCAGCGCCATCCATGTTGCTGCAAATTGCATGTGTTTATCTTTTTTGAATGCTGAGTAATATTCCATGGTATATATGTACCACATCTTCTTGATCCAGTCATCTATTTTTGGGCATTTGGGTTGTTTCCAAAGCTTAGCTATTGTAAACAGTGCTGCTATAAACATAGGGGTGCAGGTGTTCTTTGGAATTGATGATTCTGTGTCCTTTGGGTAAATACCTAGGAGTGGAATTGCTGGATCATATGGAAGCTCTATGTTTAGTAGGTCCAGAAATCTCCATACAGCTTTCCACAGTGGTTGGACCAGTTTGCACTCCCACCAACAGTGCAGAAGAGTTCCTTTTTCTCCACACCCTCGCCAACATTTGTTGTTGCTAGTTTTTTTAATATGTGCCATTCTCACTGGTGTAAGATGGTATCTCATGGTAGTTTTGATTTGCATTTCCCTGATGACAAGTGATGTTGAACATTTTTTCATATGCCTGTTGGCCATTTGCATTTCCTCTTCAGAGAAGTTTCTTTTAAGCTCTTCTGCCCATTTTTTGACTGGATTATTTTCTTTGTTGTTGCTGAGTCTCATCAGCTCTTTGCAGATTTTTGTGATCAGTCCTTTATCATTAGTGTTGGGTGCAAAAATGTTCTCCCAGTTGGTGGGGTTTCTCTTTGTTTTTGTTATTGTCTCTTTTGCTGTGCAAAAGCTCTTTAATTTGATGTAGTCCCAGCTGTTTATCTTTGCCTTCACTATCACTGCTTTGGGTGATGTGTCTGTAAAGATGTCTTTGATGTGCAAATCACGTAGTGTTTCGCCTATATTTCCTTCTATATATTTTATGGTTTCAGGTCTTATGTCTAGTTCTTTAATCCATTTTGAGTTGATTTTTGTGTATGGTGTGAGGTGGTGGTCAAGCTTCATTCTTTTGCATGTAGCGACCCAGTTTTCCCAGCACCATTTATTGAACAAACTTTCTTTGCTCCAATGCATAGTCTTTGCTCCTTTGTCAAAGATTAGTTGACCATAAATCTGTGGGTTTATTTCTGGATTTTCTATTCGATTCCATTGGTCTGTATGTCTGTTCTTGTTCCAATACCATGCAGTTTTGATGATTATGGCTTTGTAGTATAGTTTGAAGTCTGGGAGTCTGATGCCTCCATTCCCTTCTTTTTTTTTCAGGAGAGCTTTGGCTATTCGGGGTTTTTTGTGATTCCATATGAATTTCATCAATAATTGTTCTATTTCTTTGAAGAATGACATTGAAATTTTGATTGGAATAGCATTGAATCTGTATATTGCTTTTGGAAGGATGGCCATTTTAATAATGTTTATTCTTCCAATCCATGAGCAGGGGATGTCTCTCCATTTCTTTGTGTCTTCTTCTATTTCTTTTAACAGTGTTTTATAGTTTTCTTTGTATAGGTCCTTTACCTCTTTTGTTAGATTTATTCCCAAATATTTGATTTTTTTTGTTTCAATAACAAAAGGGATGGTCTTTTTGATTTCTTCTTCTTCAGATTTATTGTTTGTGTATAGGAAGGCTACTGACTTTTGCGTGTTGATTTTGTATCCTGCCACTTTACTGAACTGATTGATGAGTTGAATTAGCTTTTCTGTGGAGTTTTTGGGGTTCTCTATGTATAATATCATATCGTCTGCAAATAGTGATAGTTTGACTTCTTCATTTCCTATTTGGATTCCTTGGATGTCTTTCTCTTGTCTTATTGCCCTGGCTAGGACTTCCAGTATTATATTGAAAAGCAATGGTGAGAGTGGACATCCTTGTCTTGTTCCAGATCTTAATGGAATTGCTTTCAGCTTTTCACCATTGAGAATGATACTGTCATAGATGGCCTTTATGATGTTGAGGTATGTTCCTTGTATCCCAAGAATTTCAAGGGCTTTTATCATGAATGGGTGTTGCACTTTGTCGAAAGCTTTCTCAGCATCTATTGATATTATCATATGGTTTTTATATTTCTTTTTGTTGATGTGTTGGATAACGTTGATTGATTTTCGGATGTTAAACCATCCTTGTGCCCCTGGAATGAATCCAACTTGGTCGTGGTGAATTATCTTATGCATACATTGTTGGATTCTGATAGCTAAAATTTTATTGAGGATTTTTGCATCAGTGTTCATTAGGGAGATTGGCCTGTAGTTTTCCTTTTTTGTGTTGTCCTTGTTCGGTTTTGGTATTAGTGTAATGTTGGCTTCATAAAACGTGTTTGGTATTGTCCCTTCCTTCTCAATTTTTTGGAAGAGTTTGTGAAGGATAGGCACTAATTCGTCTCTGAATGTTTGGTAGAATTCATTTGTAAATCCATCAGGTCCTGGGCTTTTGTTTTGGGGGAGGTTTTTTATTACCATTTCAATTTCGCTAATTGTAATTGGTCTGTTTAGGTGTTCTGTTTCTTCTTTATCTAGCTTTGGGTGATTGTAGAGTTGTAGGAATTTGTCCATCTCCTCTAGATTGTTAAACTTGTTTCCATATAACTGTTCATAGTAGTTACTGATTATTCTTTTGATTTCTGCTGTGTCCGTTGTGATTTCTCCTCTTTCATTGATGATCCTGTTTATTTGTGCTTTCTCCCTTTTTTCCTTTGTGAGCCTGGCTAGGGGTTTGTCTATTTTATTGATTTTTTCAAAGAACCAGCTCTTGGTTTCATTGATCTTTTGGATTGTTTTTTTAGTTTCAATTTCATTTATTTCTGCTTTGGTTTTTATTATTTCTTTTCTTCTACTGGTTTTGGGGTTTTTTTGTTGTTCTTTTTCTAGATCTTTGAGCTTCGAGATTAGGTTGTTTCTTTGCGTTCTTTCTTGTTTCTTGATGTGAGCTTCTATTGCTATATATTTTCCTCTTATTACTGCTTTTGCTGCATCCCATACATTTAGGATATTGGTGTCCTCCTTGTCGTTCAATTCAAAAAATTTTTTAATTTCTTCTTTGATCTCCTCATTAGTCCAATGGTCTTCCAGTAGTGTGGTTTTTAATCTCCATGAGGTAGGAAAGTTCCTTGCCTTCTTTTTATGGTTTATTTCTAGTTTGATGCCTTCATGGTCAGAAAAGATGGTTGATATGATTTCAATCTTGGTGTATCTGTTGATGTTTGTCTTGTGCCCCAGTATGTGATCGATCCTGGAGAATGATCCGTGTGTGCTTGAGAAAAATGTGTACTCCGTTTTTTTGGGGTTTAGTGTTCTATAGATGTCTGTTAAGCCCAATTGCTCTAGGTCCTTATTTAGAGCTTCGGTTTCTTTACTTATTTTTTGTCTTGTTGATCTATCCATTGTTGATAGTGGTGTGTTGAAGTCTCCCACTACGTATGTGTTTTCTCTGATGTCTGTTTTCAGAGAGGACAACAGTTGTCTGATATATTTTGGTGCTCCTTCGTTTGGTGCGTATATGTTAATGAGTTCTATTTCTTCTTGAAGTATTGTCCCCTTGATCATAATGTAGTGACCATTGGGGTCTCTTTTTATCTTTTTGAGTTTGAAATCTGTTTTATCTGATATAAGTATAGCTGTTCCTGCTTTCTTTTTTGGTCCATTTGCTTGTAGGATTGTTTTCCATCCTTTAACTTTGAGCCTATTTTTATCTTTTGTAGCTAAATGTGTTTCCTGGAGACAGCAAAAGGTTGGGTTTTGTTTTTTTTTTTTTTTTTTTTTAATAGAGGCATGCTTTATTTATTTGTTTGCTGGTTTGTTTGTTTGTTTTGTTTATACATGCACTGGGTACAGTCAGAAGCGCGGGAGGGTGAGAGAATTCACCAGAGCCAGAGCGGGGAGCAGAGCAGGCAGAAGGACCGAAGTACACTGCTGAGGGGAGCAGCGGGCGGCAGGAGAGGTCTGCGCGCCATGTGGGACCCTCCTCCTGTGGCCGGGGAGCAGCCGGGGATCGAACCGGTGCCGCAGAGGCCGCGGAGCAGCTTCGCAACCCAGCGCTCAACCGCTGCGCCACCGGGGAGGCCCCTGGGTTTTGTTTCTTAATCCAGGCTGCAACTCTGTGTCTTTTTATTGAAGAGTTTAGTCCATTTACATTTAGAGTTAATATTGATATGTTAACATCTGTATTTGCCATTGTGTTTGTCTTTCCTTTGATTTTATTTATTTATTCTTTTAATAACTTTTTTTTTTTTTTGGCCTTCTTTCATTGTTATTCGTCCCTCTGAGGTTCTGGCTTTAGGACTCCTTGTAGTATTTTTTGGAGTGGGGGTTTAGTTGCAATGAAATTCCGGAGTTTCTGTTTGTCTGGAAGGTCCATATTCTTTCTTCAAAGAGGAAGGAGAGCTTTGCGGGATAGAGTATTCTTGGTTGGCATCTGTTTTCTTGGAGTCTGTTGACTATGTCCCTCCACTCTCTCCTTGCCCGTAGTGTTTCTTCGGAGAAGTCTGATGTCAGCCTGATTGGTTTTCCTTTGAATGTTATCTGTTTCTTCCCTCTTGCCAGCTTCATTATTTTTTCCTTGTCCTGGATTCTTGGGAGCTTTACTATTATGTGTCTTGCTGTATTTTTCCTTTCGTCGTGGAAGTTTGGTGTTCTTCTTGCTTCTTGTATATCAATTTTCAGCTCCTTCTTCACATTTGGGAAGTTCTCTTCAATTATCTCTTTGAATATTTTCTCTGTTCCTACATCTCTCTCCTCTCCTTCTGGTATTCCTATAACTCTTATATTTCCTTTCCTCATGGAGTCAGATAGTTCCCGAAGTCTTTCTTCGTTCTTTTTCCTTCGTACTTCTCTTTCCTTTTCTGTTTTGGTTCTTTTTATTTCTGTGTCTTCAAGATTACTTATTCGTTCTTCCATTTCATCTATTCTGCTTTCATTGCTTTTCCCAGAATTCTTTAGTTCTTCCATTAATTCTTTGATCTCCTGCATTTCTTTTACTTCCCTCTTTAGGGACTCAATTTCTTTCTTCTGACCATTGTTTTCCCTCTCTAGGGACTCAGTTGCATTCTTCTGATCGTTGATTATTTTTCCCTTATCATTGTTTTCCTTTATGACTTCTGTCAGTTTTTTAATCACGGCAATTTTAAATTCTCTTTCTGGAAGGCTCAGAAATTCTTCCAAGTTATTGTCGTTGCAATCTGGGGGCTGGCTTTCTTTTTGTGGTGTGCTTTTTCTCTGGAGAGTTGCTAGGTTGTGTGTGGTTCTTCTCCTCCCTACTGTCTGTTTTCTAATTTGCCGTATGCGTTGGGACACTGTGTTGTTGGGACTGGCCGGCATCTTGGGTGGGCTTCTCTGTTCCCCTCTGGTTCTTCCAGGAGTCATCTGTCAGTTTCAAGCAGCCTTTACTGGAGAAAGGTCCCTGTTCTAAAATGCCGATGTGGGGACACACTCCCCTGTGCGCCTGGTCTGCCCCGGCGTTGGGTTTCTGCTCCCCTCTGGGCTTGGACTGCAGGCCAGAGGGGGTCTGGCGTGGGCGAACTTCCCCCGCTCACCTCTGGCTCCTGAGGAAGCCTTCTGCAGGTAGTCTTTATTGAAGAAATGTCCCTGTTCTAAAATGGTGATGTGGGACACACTCCCTGCGCGTCTGGTCTCAGGCACACTCTTCTGCGCGCCTGGTCTGCCCCGGCTGTGGGTGCTCGCTCTCCCTGTGGGCTCAGACTACTTGTTCGGAAGGGGCCCGGTGTGGGCTAACTCCCCAGCTGGCCACTAGCTCCTTCAGTAGCCTGTGCTGGGGTCAAGTCGCTAGGTGGCGCCAGAGATCTCTCCTAGAGCCCTTGGGGAGCTGATTTTCCACCCCGTGGGACAGGGAGCAGAGCGGGGATGGTAGGGTACACCTCAACGGCTTTGGGGTGCTGTGTCTGCCTTGTGCCCCACCGTCGTGGAGAACCCACACCCCTAATTTCGTGCCCCAGTCTCAGTTCCAAAGCCCTCAGTTCCATGACGCGGGCTGTAGCCCAGATCAGTGGCGCGGGAATGGCGCCTTTTGAATCCCGCTCCCCTACCTGGGCGCCTTGTTCCTGCTCACTCAGGGAGGGCCTCCACCATCTCCCCGCAAGCCTAGGTCGCAGGCGCGGGGACCTAGGCAGCTGCAATCCGGTCCGGATCAGCGCCACTTTCCGTGCAAGCTTACCGGGCGGCTGGGGCTGTGTGCTGGTGCTGGTCTCCTCCTGGGGGGCGGGGCTCTCTTTAATGGCGCCTGGAGCTCACCTCCGCGGTGGATCCTGCAGGGTTCGCCTCAGCTCCCGTTCACGGGGTGTGGTGGCTGCAATAGTTCCTTTCCACTCACAGTCCCATTTGCTGTGTCCGTTTTTCTTGTTGGCCGTTTTGGTTTGTTGTTTCCCTCCTCTCTGCCGGTCGGAGAGTGCCGATTTGTGGGCGGGGGAGGGGAGCAGGGTTCTGCGCTTCCCTCCCTTCTCATCCTCTTTTATGGCCACTTTCTTCTTCGGGCAGTTTGCTGGAGTCGTCCGTTTATCTTCCATGTCCCAGTTCTCACTGGGACCTGCCGCTTTTCCTCCCTATTAACTTTTTTTAATGTGAGATCTTACTCGCAGCGTCTCCTCGCCGCCATGTTGCTCTCTTATGTCAAATCTTAAAGGGTTATATAATATGTGTTTATAGTCTGTATATTCAGCATATATATTATATATAGAAGTAAGAATTGTATATGGGAAAATGGACACTGACATCTCTTATGTCAAATCTTAAAGGGTTATAGTATATATGTGTGTATATTCTGTATATTTAGCATATATTAAATATATAATATGCTTATTGATATAAACAGATATATGAGGACATTGGGAAAGGCAGGAATATACTATGGTTGAATTAGATAACAGAATTTTAAAGACAGGTCAGAAAATGATTTTATAATGCTGACTAGAGATTACCTATGGTAGAGAGGGCACAAGGAGAACTTTTGAATTAACTGCCTGCCGTGATTCAATCTTTGAGTGTGGTGGAATCTCTGAGAAATGGTGTCAGAGGGAAGCAACCCTTAATTCTCCAGATACCTATATATATATATATTTAACTATAGTAATAGAGAATAAAAAATAGATAATTTTAATAGAGAGTTAAAAATAGTAATAGAGAATTAAAAATAGGGTTAAATCAGGAAATGGAAATAGTTTTCATATTAACAAATCTGAATGCATGTAATCCAGAAATTGTTATAGCTAAGAGAGGCTTTTTTTGGCCCTATATTCTTGTGGATACAACTCCACTTTTATTTGTGACCTTATCCTTATGGAAAGAAGTAGTCCCAGGAAATCTAGACATTATGTCTATATTCAAGACAGAAAAAACATAATGTGAATAGCAATGGACAAAACAAAAGAGGAATATAATCCCTCTTTTAAATGCTTTCCTAGAAGAGCCACATCTAGAAAATTGCTATAATTGAATCATATTGTAATCCCTGTCTACAAGGGAGTATTATGGAGCTAATAAGTATTCTAACACTGCTGCTCTGAACAAAATTGATGTTGTCTTATTGTATGCAGAATTTTAAAATGGCATGCAATAGCATATTCTTATATAATCCTCTCACCTTGAGTATGGAAGAGAGCTGTAGCTTGCTTATAATGAATGGAATATGGCAAAGGTTATGGGATGTCACTACCATGAAACTTTACATTAGATGCCAAAAGTGAAGGGATTCTGCAAATGTAATTAAGGTCTGTAATCAGTTGAACTTATGTTAATCAAAAGGTAGATTAGCTAGGATGGGACTGACCTTGTCAGTGAATACATGAAATGAATCTAAAGGAAATGAAGGAAGTCAGAATCTCTTGTTGGCTTTGAAAAGATAAGCTGCCACAGGGCCTCCCTGGTAGCCTGTGGGTTAAATCTCAGCACTATCACCACTATGGCCTGAGTTTGATCCTGCGCCAGGATGCTGACCCACACATATGCTGCAGCAGACCTCTTCTGTCTCACCAACTGCTCCCCTAAGCAGTGCATTTCAGTCAGTCTGCCTGTTGCTCCCCACTCTGTCTCTGGTGAGTCCTCTTGCCCCCCAGAACCTCTGGCCTACACCCCCAGTTCTTCTAACAAAAATAAAAAAAATTAAAAAATAAATAAATCTTGAAGAAAAAATAAAGCTACCACATTGTCAAAGGACTGTGTGGCCTGCGAGGGTTTTGCCTGAGAAAGATTCAAAATGTATGCCACCACCATTTACCCACAATCCAACTTTTTGAGAAACACAACATATTGTATCCTATTATTACTATAAAGTTGAGCAGTGTCATCCCTCCCAACATGGGGCTTGCATTAAAGTAATGGGGTAGAGTTATGAAGCTTGGAGGAGCCAGGAGTGACTAGTCAATAGTCAACAAGAAAGCAGGGATGTCAATTCTGTAATTGCAAGAGACTGAGTTATTCCAACAACCTAAATGAGCTTAGGAGAAGGTCCAAAGTTGCAGATAAAAACACAATCCTGTTCACATCTTGATGTCTGCCTTGTGAGATTGTTATCAGAGGAATAAAGTATGCCATAGTCAGAATTCTGACCAATGGGAATTGTAAATTAATAAATGTGAATTTGTATTACTGTTCTTGGGCTATCATAACAGAATGCCACAGACCAGGTGGCTAAGACAACAAAATTTATCACCCCAGACTACTGGAGACTGGAAGTACAAGATGGCACTGGGGTTCATTTCTTGTGGAATCTCCTGCTGGCATCTTGATGACTGTTCAGTGTGTCCCCAGGTGGCCTTTCCTCTGTGTGTTTACAGAAAGAGAATGAGTTCTGGTGTCTCTTCCTCTTGTAATAAGAATACATGTCCTGTCATATTAGACCTTGACTCTTATGATCACATTGAATTTTAATTACATCTATAAAGACCCTATCTCTAAATCTAGTCACATTGTGGATTAAGGCTTCAATATATGAATTTTGAAAGCACACAGTTCACTCTGTAACAGCGTTGTTTCAAACTGCTAATTTTGTGGTGATTTTCTATTCCCTTATAAGAACAGAAAAATGATGTAGTATTAAGAAGGGTACAAGAAGTACTAGGCAAGCACTTTACAATATCTACCATAAATAATGACAATTACAAATACTGGCAAACATTTCAAGTGAGATAGGGTACTAGCAAAGGATTGTAATACTAAAATTTCAAAGCACTTATTTTATTATTTAGTTATTACAATTACCAAATATGAGGTAGGTAGGTCATCTGTTTTAGGTTAAGTATTTTACTTGTTCTCAGTTCTGCTAAATACAACATACATTTCTACAAATTATTGCACCATGTGAAATTATACAAAGAAGAAAAAAATGAGTCTGTATGGAAAAACAGGGTAGGGTCACAGGTGCTTGTGGAAGTGATTATTGGAAGAATAATAATTTACAGTTTGCAAGTTATTATAAATTTATTGAAGAAAAGTGATCTAAAATAGGACAGGAAGTTGTACTATCAGATGGGATGGGCAAGTCTCATAATACATGCTAAACTGAGGTAGCTGGTGGCTTAATAGATGTTTATGCTCTCTGTGTGTATGTGTGTACATGCATGTACAGTATGCATTTTTTTAATTTTTTTTTTTAAGAAGCGGGATACAGGCCAGAGTTGTTGGCGGGGGTGAGGTGGGGTGGGGTGGGTGAGAAGATTCACCAGAGAGTGGGGAGCAGAACAGGCAGATGTACCAAAACACACTGCTGAGGGGAACAGCCGGAGAGACAGGAGCAGTTTGCCATGCCATGTGGGTTGCTCCCGGCCAGGGATCGGCTCGCGCTGCAAAGGCTGCAGACAACCTCATGGCGCTGCGCTCAACCCCCTGCACCACGAGGAGGCCACTGTATGGGTGTTTTTTTTTAATTTCTGCTGAGATCAGTTCATCTGGGAGAAGTATTCTACTTTTACTTAATATTTTTCAAGGACCGTACTGTTCTAAAAAACATAAAATTCACTTTAATATGTCCCCTAATATATCAATTGCTTTGAAACAAATTTACATTTACAAAATAAGTGTTGTAGCAGAAATCACTATATAAAGAAACTGAGTCACAGAGCATGGTGATTTGTTTAAAGGCATAAAGCTCAGAAGTCTTAGCATTTACATATGAAAGTAAATTTTCTAGATTCTGACACAATGGCCTTTTCCTCTACCCGTTCCTTGTCTGCAAGCTTGATTCACATGCTGTCACTTAGCTATAATGTTCAGTGCTGTGAAGACATATAAGCATGAACAAGATACATTCAATGAGCCTATAGATCTAATAGGGAGATAGATAATAGCCAACATAAATAATTACAATTAAAAGGGCAATATGTAAATCCTTACAACAAAGGACAATCAGTGACTTGAGTGTAGCTGTGGATAATTATTACTTTGATCTGGTGAATGGTCTCCTGAAAAAGGAGGAATCACTTAACCCATGTGCTGGAGGGTGAACAAGAGGCAGCAATGATACAAGGGCATTCCAGAGAGAAGGTCAGTGGAGCAAAGTCCAGAGTCAGCTCAATGGACTAATTATACTTCCTGAAAGCACAGGGTGCCCTGGGGGCATGTGAGGTCTCCCAGCAGATTTACATCTGCTCACTGGGAAGTTCTGCTACATGCCTCATGCAAATAACAAAACCAAACAGCTTTTGAAAACTACTTTCTTAAATGTTTATAGAACCCCTTGAGATGCTGGAAATATTATAATGTATGTCACACCAAGGATCATGGGTCACATTTCCATAACATTTCTAACTGTAGTTCTGAATGAGCTAAATTACTCAGAGCAGGGCAGGTAGAACTGAGTTGCTGAGAGTGTGCCTGCCTGAGATAGGCATGTTAATTCAGGACTAGGGAACACTAATGGGAAAGCCTTAATAATTGAATCTCTTAATTATCCAACCTATTCTTCAGAGTTCTCCACCCTCAAAGGTGGATTTATAAATAGTAGCATGTAATGAAAGCTCTTTTCATAGTGATATAGTGTCTTATGCAGAAGAGTTCTCAAGACTATCCAGAACTCTCATCTCATACTGATGACTACAGGATATCTATATTGATCTTGGAAGTAGAAGAGCCAACTTGAGCAAAAAGCATTACAAGTTATACCCATGTCCTTTCACCTGATCTGATGAATGGGACATAGAAGAAGGAGAGAGATAAAGAACTTCTTACTACAGAAGATCATTTTGAATATCTTAGTATGATCAGGGTAGGGGCACAGGGGAGTGAGATTATTTTTTAAGGAGTGTTGAGACCATTATGACCTAGGTATAAGTTTCTAAATCTCTCTCTGTATGTGTGTGTGTGTGTGTGTACATGCATGTACAGTATGCATTTTTAAAATTTATTTAATTTTTTAAAAATTATTAAATTCATTAAAATTTATTAAAAAAATATCTCTGTGTACATGTGATCGAGGTGAAAAATGATAATAGAGAGATCTCTAGAATTCAGGCAACAGAAAAACAACAGTTTAATTTTAATTCATCAATTACCAGCTGTTTGGCAGATTACTCTCTCAAAGAATTGTGACTTCCTTTAGAATTGTTAAAGACATTGGCACCTGGATCAGTTAAATAGAAGTCAAGAAAAAAAATGTGATTAGCACTGAAAAATTTCTTTTTGATTCAGTGAATTTTCACAGGGGGGATATAAAACACCTGTATGATATTCAATATAAGAGGTTTCCTTATAAAGGGATAAGATAAATCAGTTCCCATTATTCTTAAGCAAGGCATAACAAGGTCTTTGTTTTTCACTCAAAAAAGATGTTATATATATATGTAAATGAGAGGAGGAAAGCAGTGCTGACAAATCTCTTATTTGAAATTTCCTTGAAGAGGAATCTAACTTGTTTTCTATTTAGATATGTACCTTTGCTTCCGGAATAAAGCAAAAGAACATTATGTTCTTTTGGAATGGATGTTGTATTGGTTTTCTATTTCTGCCATAACAAATTATCACAAACATAGTGGTGAAGAACAACACAAATGTGTTTTCAGCATTTCTAGAAACCAGAGTTGTGACTCAGGTCTCGCTGAGCAGAGGTGTTTTCTCTTCTGGGGGGAGCAGGAGTCAAGTTGTTCTCTGGCCTTTTCTGGCCTCTCAAGACTGCCTGCATCCCTTGACTTGTGACTCCCCTCCATCTTCAAATCAGCAATACAGCATCTCCTCAGGCCTGCTTCTTTAATCACACCCTTCTTGGACTCTTCTCTTTGGTCTATCTTTCCAATTTTAAGGTCCTTGTGATTACACTGTGTACACCTGTATAATCTAGACTGCTCTGTTCTGAGTTTAAGTGATTAGCCGGCAACCTTAAATCTGTCTGCAACCATAATTGCCTCTTGACAGGTAATGCAGTATAGCAATAGGTTCTAGGGATAAAGATATAAGCATCTTAGGGGCGGGACGTTATTTTGTCTGCCCAGATATTGTAATGAACCATAAATTCTACCCCAATTAAAAAAAATAAAATGGCCCATAATATTCTCTTCTCCATCAACTCAATGATATACCAGTCCACAGAAGAGTTCAGCTGGGCTGCAGACAATCCCCTCTAGCATCTCTCCCTTGAGGAGGTCCACCAACAGGCAGTGGGTAATACTATACCAGTAATATCTCAGTGTTTTTAAAATTATCTTAGATATGGAGGAAGGTATTTTTGAGTTTTTTCTGTCTCCTGAAGTTCTGAAATTTTTTTTTACATTTTTATTTTTTTCATTTTTTTATTTTTAATTTTTTACATCATTGTTCACTTTTAAACAATATTTGCTTCCCCCCACCCCCTCAGATTGAGTGCCCATACAGTTTCCTTCACCAATGCACCTGTGCACCATCACCTCAGTCCCCTGTGCTCCTCCCTCCCTCCCTATGATCCCTTTCCTCCTCCTCCCCTGCAATATGTCTCTGATTTATAATTATCTGGTTTTTGCCTTGTTGTGTTTTGTATTTTTTTACACTGATGTCTTACTGGGTTCCCCTATATTCCTGCTATGAGTGAAACCATCCGATATTTTTCTTTTTCCTTCTGGCTAATTTCACTGAGCATAATTCCTTCTAGTTCCATCCACATTGCTGCAAAGGTCATAAGTTTATCTTTTTTGATTGCTGAATAATATTCCATAGTGTATATATGCCACTCTTAATGATCTAGTCATCTATTTTTTGGGCATTTGGGTTATTTCCAGGTTTTACCTACTGTAAATAGTGCTGGAATAAACATAAGTGTACAGGTGTTCTTTTGAATCAATGTTTTTGTGTTCTTTGGGTAGATCCCTAGTAGTGGAATTGCTGAGTCATATGGTAACTCCATTTTTAGTAGACTGAGGAACCACCATTCAGCTTTCCATAATGGTTGGACCAGTTTGCACTCTCACCAGCAATGTAGGAGAGTTCCATTTTCACCACATCCTTGCCAACATTTGTTGTTGCTTGTTTTTTTGATATGTGCTATTCTTACTGGCATAAGGTGGTATCTTAATGTGGTTTTAATTTGCATTTCCCTGATGATAAGGAATGTCGAGCATTTTTTCATATGTCTGTTGGCCCTTTGCATTTCCTCTTTGGAGAAATGTCTTTTTAAGTTCTGTCCATTTCCTGATTGTTTATTTTGTTTTTATTGAGCCGTGTGAGTTCTTTATATATCTTTGTAATCAGTCCCTTATCAGTTGACTGGAGTGCAAAGATTTTTTTTCCAATCAGGGGTGTCTCTCTATTTTGGCTAATGTCTCTTTTGCTGTGCAGAAGCTGTTCAGTTTGATGGAATCGCAGGTGTTTATCTTTTCCTTGACTTTCTTTGCTTTGGGTGATGTGTCTTTAAAGATGTTATTGCAGTATATGTCTTGTAGCGTTTTATCTATGATTTCTTCTATATATTTTATTTTCAGGCCTTATGTCCAGTTCTTTTATCAATTTTGAGTAGTGGTCTAGTTTCATTTTTTTGCATGTGGTGGTCCAATTTTCGCAGCACCATTTATTGAAGTTCTGAAATTTTATTGTGCAGTATATATACACACACGCACACACACACACACCAGCTAAGGGGACAGATGCCTAATTTTGGAAGACCAAAAACCAGAACTTTAAAAAATGCTCCATCATCTACTAAGTGATGAAAAGAACTAGGGTGCAGGCCAGTGGTATTGGGGGGGGGGTGAAAGGATTCATCAGAGACATAGAAGGGGAGCAGAACAGGCAGATCTACTGAAATACATTACTATAGGGAGTAGCTGACGAGACAGGAGAGGTCTGCTATGCCACATTGTGTTGCTCCCTGGCTGGAGATTGAACTCAGGCCATAGTGGTGATAGTGCTGAGAGACTTAACCCCTAGACCACCAGTGAGGCCTGTTTGTGTGCATAAATAAATGACTCTTGTAAAATAAAAATTAATAAATACAATGAGAAGACATAACATAAATAGAAAACAAAGTTTAAAGAAGTTAAATTAAACTTTTAACTCTTCAGATAAAATCCCACATTTCCAATGGGATCTATACTTACAGCTCTCACTTCCATCTCTGTGATTCCTCTGGAAGAAGAGTGAAGAAATCTTACCTGTCATCTGGTCTAATCACCCACATTATGCTTGAACCTCTTCACCATGTTTCCCCTAACTAAAATCTATGTTTCCCAGCACCCATTTCCTTCAAGAAAGCTTATCCTGTTTTTTTGACAGTTCCTTATCTTGCCTGTATTTTTTTCTTATAAATAATTCCTTTGTTCTTTAATCAAACACTGTTTGTCTTTCTCCCACTCTCTTAAAGCTGAACCAAAAAAGAAAAAAAAAAAAAAAGTAGTTCATGTGGGAGTAGTTACAATATTTGAAGGTTTTTTTTTTTTTAAAGATTTATTTATTTATTTATACAAGCACTGGAGCCAGAACAGGGAGCAGAACAGGCAGAAGGACCAAGGTACACTGCTGAGGGGAACAGCGGGCGCAGCAGGAGAGGTCTGCGCATCATGTGGGACCCTCACTGTTGGTCAGGGATTGAACCAGCACTGCCCGAACCGGCACTGCAGAGGCTACGGGCAGCTTCGCAGCCTAGCACTCAATCGCTGCACCACAGGGGAGGCCCTATTTGACGTTCTTAAACATCCACTACATGAACTTTCTCTCCAGGCTGAACACCCTCCATTCCTTAGTCATCTGTTCCTCTCCAGTCTTGTCCCTCCCTTTTTACAGCATCGTGATATCTTACTAAGAGTGGTGTCCTGCTCCAGTGAATGAAATATTTCATGTACAACCTTATTAGTAAAAACTATGGTGGACTCTAAACTCCTTATTCAAAGCAAATGTAAGTATTCCCACCTTTCCAATCCTAACCTGGTATAGTCCACGCATCTTTGTCCAGTCCATAAAAATATCTTATTTTGTTGGACCATATTGGGATCCTTAGCAATAGAAATATTTTCATATATTTTGAATTTAAGTGTCATCTTGTCCACAGGCACTAAAGAAGGGGAAAAACACCTTCAGAAACCTACATTCATCTTCAAGTGTAGTACTTATAAAGCCTCTGTTTTTCAACCCTGTCAAAGATCTTTTGCATACCAGTTATATCATTTAGCCTATATATATTACTCTCTATTTTTAATCATCTTCCCATATGAACATAGATCATTCTGTGCCTTCAAGGGCATTAATAAAAATGGAGCTCATATTTGGTGAATGACCAAGTATTTGGTAGGCTACTCGAAAACTTCCACACGATCCATCATTTATCATTATGTATAGAGTAATTCAAACATTTACTAATCTCTTCTATCATCTTTGGTTCTAGTTTATACTTTTCCATTCTATCAATTGAGATTACAAGTCAAACACCTATCTTAAGTTCATTTCCTTGCACAGTGATGGTTCAAAGTGCCATTCATACATTTTTCAGAAGTCTAAAACGTCATTAATCTCAAAAAACAGATTTGCACTCTGTTGGAACAGCTATATGCTTCTTTAAAATCTCATCACATATCTTAGGTTTTCATTCTCTCTTAACAAATGTTAGTTTTATCTTTTGATTCTCAATACAATTCTCCTCCTAAAAGAGAAATACGTCAAGGAATTCTGATGTTTTCCCCATTCATCAGAATTACACACTTCGTTTGTCACCTTCTTTCTGGGTAGATTTGTTTTTTGGTATCTTTTTTCAAATCCTAATCTCTCTAAAATTTGAGACAAATAAAATTGAAACCTTGAAGTATTCTGATAAAATCCCTCAGGTACCCATAAGTCAAGTACTCTTTCTTACCAGTTTTACTGCTAAATAATTTTCTGATTATCTGGGCCATCTTTGTTTTGGAAACTATTCCTTAATTTGCTAGGTTGGACAGCTGGACCACATCTGTCCAGTGGAAGCACCATCTTCTGTCCCATAGATATCCCCATATGTCTAACTGCAATTGTATAAGATGTGCACATTTACATAAATATTTATTGTGCCCTCTCTCCCTTTGCTCAGAACCAGGGTATTTGTTTTTCAAAATACAGAAAGGGCCTCCCTTGGTGGCACAGTGGTTGAGCGCTGGGCAGCCCTCGCAGCGCCAGTTCAATCCCCGGCCACCGGCGAGGGTCCCACTAAAAAAAAAAAAAAAAAAAAAATTCAGAAAGTTTTTTTTTTTTTTCACATTGTTTGTTTTTGCACATTAAAGTTTAATGGTATGAGATCCTTTGGGATAGTACCATATGCAACCTATATGGTCATTAGTATTGATGTTTTTAAAAAATGTAAACCTTTTTATAATTTCAGATTAATATGAACTGATCAAAGTAGTGAAGAATTTTATTTTCTTCTTATTCTTAATGCCTATGAAAAAATCATAGCATGAAGAATAACCAAGCCTTCTTATATAACTGAGTAAATTGATTTAGACTTGTTGCAAAGAGATTAATTGTTCATAGGACAGTTTAGTCCAACACTTACAACGTAGATATTATTTGGGCTGAGCTTTAGAGCATGTGCAGCATGAGACAGATGTGGAAGAAGGCATTTCCGGGCAAAAAAATAATAGCTTAGAAGGCTGTTGACCCTTTGTTTATTATGGGAACACAAAATTAACTAGTGTTCTTAGAACATAGAATACAAAGCAGGAAGTGGAAGTAATTTAGGAATATTTATTGTGAAACTGTCAGGATCCTGTTGTAAGCTATATTATAGATATTATAGAGTAACTTTAGAATATTTGGGGGACAAAATGTTTCTTTTTTTATTATTGTAACATTGATTCACAATTTTGTTTGATTCAGAGATAAAGGACTAGCCCTCCAGGTGTTGCTACCTTACTTACCACACCCACTACCAAAATCCCCACAGTCCACCACCATAGTCCATTTTGCCCCCTCCCCACTTTATTATCTGTCTGCCCCCACCTCTGGCAGAAGACTACAAAAAAAACTAATTTGAAGGCACATAGCCACTCCTATGTTCAATGCAGGACTATTTACAGAATCCAAGCTATGGAAGCAGCCTTCTGCCCAAACACAGATGAGTGGGTCAGGAAAATGTGGTTTATATCCATAATGAAATAAAAATCAGCTGTAAAAAAGATACACTATTGCCATTTGCAGCAGCATGGGTAGAATTGGAGGGGATTGTGCTAAGCAAAAGTCAGAAGGAGAGAGACAACTACTGTATGATGTCACTTGTATGTGGAACATAGAGGAGCAAAACAAAGGATCAGATAATACCAATGAAATAATAAAAATCCTAGAAGTTCCAAGTATTTTTCACAGAAATTCTTTCTCCTTCTCTTTCTCCTCCTCTCTCCCTCGCCTTCTCTCCCACAATAGAGGTGAATATGAAAAAAGAATTCTGTATCAGTGAGCTTCAGTCATTCTTAATTCTTGAATCTCAGTTGTTATTAAATCTCTTAATAACAACTATTCATCTTTAGTGGTTGAATATCTCTTGCAGTCACTGGGTATTTTCTTAGAATTGGGAATTGAGAGAACTGAACTCTAGTATTTTTTACCTTTTATTTTTTATTTTAGGTTCTCTATCTTTAGGTTAAAATATATATAGCACCAGTAGTGATTTCTGTTTTAGTCATTATGTTCCAAAAGAAACTGTGTAAAAGGTGCTCAAAATATGTTTTTAGTGAGTAAATGTAATTCATGATGATACATGTGGGAAACCAGATGAACACCATCCATTGTGTTGGTCAGGCATAAAAGTGTGGAACACAGTAAACTCTTAAGTTATATAGCTCTAGGTCCATTTTATTTATTTTTATTGGTCTTTTCAAACATTCCTTTTTTCCACCAAAATTTCAACAATATCTTTGAACATAGAGGAAAGGGATCAGAGGAGATAGGAAGAAGATACACATCTGTGAGCATCTGCTGACAGCACCTAACCAAGTACAGGGATACACATACCAGTCACACGGTCTCCAATCTTGGCAGTCACCTACTATATTTGATTCTTGAGAAGGGAGACAAAAACTGAAGTGCAAATTATGTGCTATGAAAATCAGCAGCTGTGTGCCCCCATCTTCTGCACTGATGCATATCTCTGGAACAACAGGCTGTTCTCACTGAGTGGTGGAAAGGTAAATGTGGACCAGATGTTTGAAGGTGACACATAGACTATAAATGAGAACTGCTGCTGTGGACAAGAGAATAGAAAATGAAATCTTACATAGTGCCGAAACCTGTAAGAAGGAGGGGAAGGTGATCTGTGCTAAGTCAGGGAGAAATCTTTTGCACTAGGAGACTCAGGCTGGCTGGTATCCAATCTCAAGTCCTCTTCAAAGAAGGATTGGCAGTCTCTAGGATGGTTTGAAGTTGTGCAAAATTGGAAAGAATTTAGGTATACATCAATCACCTAATCTCCAGTGGATATAGATAAGTGAATTCCAAGAAGATGCATATTGAACCAGTTCTAAAGTATACTGTTATTGCACCAATCAAGCACTGAGGTTGTCACCGTGTTATCAGGCAAACTGAGGGTCACCCCAGGACCCCCAAATCTTGCATGCACTAAACAGGCATCTGTTACATCAAGACAAAACATACTCTTAGTGTGTAAGACCTTCAGTAGAAAAGAACTTTAATAGAATTCTTGTGCAATAGAGAGAAGAGAAGAAAGAATTACATTATTCAATGAAACATCCAAACACCCATCCCCCTGTGGGTAAATGCCCAGCCAAACACAGTTGGCACAAAGCAGGGCCAAAAGCTTGCCACAAATCTAAGGTATCTTCTGGAGGGAGCCATAGGAAAGGAGCAGAAAGGGCCAGGCAAATCGGGACAGAAAGGAGCAAAATCAAAGTACAAGTTAAGATAAAGTCTGCCATTGTCAGCCTCCCTGTGGGTCTCTCACCAACTTCTCTTCCAAGTGTTTCCTTCCATGTCCCCCAATTCCCTGGTGCAATTCCAAGGCCGAGAATCAAGTGTGGCTTTTTCTTCACATGTCTTTCTGCTCCACTGCCTTCTCCAAAGCATTCTCTCCCAAACCCCTCTGCAAGTCTCCTTGCCACTCAGCTCCACCCTTCCTTACGTGGGTCCACCAACTTGGAACCTTCCTTTTTTTTGGAGAATACATTATTATAATTGCTGTCACTGTGCATGGGAGCGGTGTGGGGTTTGCCATGTTATATCATCTTCCCAGAAATCCAAGTACCCTTACCACAGACATCACATATCGCTCACATTTTATTTTTTTTTATCACTCACATTTTAATCAAGATTTGATTGGCTATATCTCAATGGCAGAGCCTCAGTCAAGTGTTACAAAACAAGTTGTTACTTCTATGTCAGTCATGGAAAGTGGGGCTTAATATATATTAGGTGTCCACATATGTAACATTTGTACACTACACTCCTTTTTCCTGTATTTTACTAACTGTTGCTTCTTAAAGATTCAGCTTTTTAGGGCCTGCCCTGGTGGCACAGCGGTTGAGCACTGGGCTGCAAAGCTGCCCACAACATCTGCAGCACCGGTTCAGGCATCCCCGGCCACTGGCGAGGGTCCCACATGGTGCACAGACCTCTCCTTCCGCGCCTGCTGCTCCCCTCAGCAGTGTATTTCATCCGTCTGCCTGTTCTGTTCCCCCTCTGGCTCTGGGGAATTCTCTCACCCTTCCGCGCGCTTCTGACTGTACCCAGTGCTTGTATAAATAAAAAAATAAATAGATAGATAGATAAATAAATCTTTTTAAAAAAGATTCAGCTCTTTATTATTTATATATGTGTATTAATTTAAGTTTGGGCAAGATTTGGGGGTTATTTATTTACTCAATTTATTTAAGAAACAGCACCTAATCTTCAAAGCAAACCTCTCCATTCTTTGACTAGTCTTTGTAAAATAATCAGTATAGCAAAATTGAATGGCTTTCCATGTCTAACAGACTATTTTCTCAAGCACCTCCTGGCTTGTGAAGCTTTGTGAAATTTAACCTCTGTCTTTCTTTATTTTCATATTTACATGCAAGTTGTTATATAAATTAAATAAAGCATATCTGGAAGGATTGAACAGATTCCTGGGTACAGTGAGAGGAGATGGTACATAGAATGTATTGATCCCCTATTTTGTGCCTGTCAGAATGCTAGAAAATGCTTCTACAAAGATGAATAAGCTGTGCTTCCTGCTTTCAAATAGCTAAGATGGAGAAAATGTTAGCACAGCTGAAGGCTTTCCTAGAGCTATGTTGACGGTTTTAGAGAAGTACAAGATGGGGTCTCATGCTTCTCTTGGAGCAAGTGCAGGAAGAAATCAAAGGACAGTGTGATGGTTAACTTTATGTGCCAAATTGAGTGGACCATGGGGTGCCCAGACATTTGGTCACACGTTATTCTGGGTGTGTCTGTGAGAATGTTTCTGTATGAGATTAAAATTTGAATCAGTAGATTGAGTAAAACAAATTTCCCTTTCTAATATTGGTAAGCTTCAACCAATCTATTGAGAGCCAGAAGAAAAACAAAAAAGTTGAGTAAGAGGGAGTGTTGACTACCTGACTAAGTGGGACCATCAGTCCTCTACTGCGCATGCACTGAACTCACCCTCTAGTCTCCAGATTCTCAAACTTTAGACTCCAAAAATAATATCATTAGCTTTCTGGGTTGTCAGCTTGTCAACAGAAAACTTTGGGACTTTTCAGTCTCTCTAATTATGTGAGACAGTTCTTTACCATAAATAGATTAAATAGATAGATGATAGATATTTTAATACAGATGATAGACAGATAGATCAACACAAATAAACTTTCATTTAAGATATAGTATAAAATATAGCTAGTAGTTTATTAAATATTGATTGTTTCTCTTGAGAACCATGACTAATACATTGAAAATAAACTATAGATTACAAGTAAAAAAATAAAACGTTTTAAAAGTAAAAAAATAAACTCCTATTAAAAGTAGGAGTTGGCAACAAAATTGGAGATGTCATGCACTTGTATTTTAAATTCAAATTTAGTTTTCTGTAAAACAAAAGATGAGCAAAGATGGAGAGAATGTTCTGTATTTGTAATTTGAGTTTATTAGGACATGCTGTTTTGTAACAATTGATCCTTTCTCTCTAGATATGCCTTGGCCTATACAGTAGCCTTGAGCCACATGAGGCTTTGTGAGCTTGACATGCTTACACACATTTCAAATTACACAGTGACTTTAAAAAGTCATACAAGAAAAATAATATAAATATCTCATTAATATTTTATATTATTTACACAAATATCTAATGATACCATTATATTTTAGATAAATTTAATTAAATGACATGTTAAAATTATTTTTTCATTTTTTGTTTATTGTTTTAATGTAACTACCAGACAATTTAAACTGCTTGTATGCTCATATTATATTTTTGATAGACTGTGCAGTCCTGGATCAGTAGCATGGATATAGCCTGATAGTTTATTAGAGACGGAGAATTTCAGCCTCAGACCAAATTAAACAGATTATATATTTTAATTTGATTTCTGGGAGAACTGTAGGTACGGGAGAGTTTGTGAAGCACTGCTCTATCCCATTGTCAAAAAATATACCTTTCTTCCTTCATCTGAGGAGGAAGTTTCATTTCTATAGCCTCTTTATCCTAGAAAGACTGATTATCCAGTAAGGATGATCCAACTTTGAGGCAACAGGCAGGATATGCGAAATATCATGTTTCTCTATGTCTAGTTTATCTTTGGTATATTCATAGGGTTCAGTTGTTAAAATGCCACACTCAGCACATTTGAAACACACATACACACACACATACACACACTCTCCTTTCATGTTTCTTTCAGTTTTTAGAATGGGGGAGAATGACCACTTCCTTCCATACATACATTATTCTTCTTCAGGCCCAACCTAGGGTCCTTTCTGGTGATCAGATGGCTGGAGAATCTCATACAGTTCTTTCGTTCACCCAAACAAAATCTCACCCAAATCTCTGCACCCGAAGCTGTTGGCAGTGTTTTTCTTCCTCTGCATTTCTCTTTTATCATCCTTGATGATCATCCCCTCAGGCCCTTTCTGCATTCTCTCCTGACAGCTAATTTTGTACAAAAGTAATCTCAGAGTAAGGTGTTTGTGCTTGATAATAGCTTAATATTTTACCTCTCCTGTAGTTTTATTGCATTTTAATAGAGAGTTCCTAGAAATAAAATGGCTTATCTTAACTGGAGAGAATGAAACAGAAGAGGTGGAAATTAGGGTATCATGCCAGGCCAAAGAGAAAAAGATATTTTGGACAGAAGTTCTTTGGCATCATTTTATTTTCCACCCCCGTCACCCATATTCATCAGCATTATCAGAATTTATTACATGTGAAGACTTAATATCTAGAAGTTGTCACTATGTAATATAAAAATTGATAAAACTAGAGGAAGAAAAATAATTGAAAAAAATAGTTAATAAAAACGATTGAGTAATTTTGTGCAAATGTTGTGTTACTCTAAATATGTGAAAAAATAGGGAACTAGAACTGGGTATTTTCTCCTTTATTTAGATTTAAGTAATTAAAATTATTGCCTTCTTAACAGAACATTTAAAAGTAAAGTATAACAAATACAAAAAAGGGTACAGAAAAATGATTTATCGCAAAGTAATATCCAAGTAATATCCATCTTGATCAAGAAAGTATTTCCTAATAAATATAGCTTGGTCTAGATGCTTACTTTTTAATTTTATATAGATGGGCACATACAGTTGTGTGTTCTTTTGTGTGTCATTTATTTAACATGTTTTTAAGATTCAACCATGTACTATGATGTATTGCTAGTTTTCTAAATTTCACAGAAAAATAATCCACTTTACAAGCATGTTAGAGTTTATTTGTATATTGTGATAACAATGAAATATGAATTGTTTTAGTTTAGAGGCAATATGAATAATGTTGATAAAATATTTTCATTCATGCCTTTTATGTACATTTGTTAACTGTATATGTGCATGTAATTGCCTATGAATGAAGCTGTTTATAACAATGCCAAAAATCTGAGTGGTAAAAATAACATTAATTCTCCCTTCAGACACCTGTAGGCTATTGGAGAAATTGTTCCTCATATTAGTATCTGTCTTTCTCTTGAAACCAGAGGCAATCTCAGGCCATGTTTTTCTCATGATGATGGAAGAATCAAGAGAACGAGCCCCACTACAAATGCACCTTTCATGCCTCTACTCACATCATATTCATCATATTCATAACTTCCCACTGGCAAAAGTCAATCACATGGTCAAGTCTAAAATCAAAGAACAAGTACATTCCATCTACTCTAAGGTAATGGCAAGGATGAAATGTATAATATCAATATAGACAAAAACTGGGACCATTGATTCAATCTAACACATAGGGTATGTGTATAACCAGCTTTTGCAAATAGCTCCAAACAATTTTGTGAGCTGGTTACACCATTTTACATTTTACCTGTCATATATATAAATTCTACATAGTTTCAAGTCAGCTGTATTTGATATTGCCTATCTTTTTACATGCGTCATTCTGTCAATTTGCCCTGACTGGAAAAGCTCTTATGTCTGCAAAGATAATTTGTATTTAAACTCATTCTACCTTGTAAGACCTCTGGAATATAATCATTGCACAGCTCTTGATCCTAGGATGATGAAGCCATTCATATAGGTATGGTGACTGGGGTAGGAAGGAACAGAAGTTGTCATCATTCCTTGATGAAGGATCTGGAGAGGGGAAAACATATGCTTTCTCTTCTCACTACAAAACGATAGAAACAGAGACAAAGGATTTCAGACAATTAGTATTAGTGCCTGAGGCCTAGTGCTATTTCCTCTTATATCTATTTTACAGATTATTATGTATATATTATATATACACATATGCACATATATATACATGCATATACTTATATATACTATATTTTCCAGTTTTATACTGCATTATATACTGATATTATTATTGACAAATATATTGATACATTAGAAATGAAGCAGTGCTTATTCATTCATAATTTCACTTCTTGTTCATGAGAAAACATCACAGTACAACTTGTTCCAAGAGTCTTTTGCTTTACACACAGAGACACACATGTGCACACATACACACACACAGAATTAAGATGATGTATTTAAGTAATTCTTTAAGAAAATTTTTATAGATAATTTGAGTCTTTATATTTTATTTTAAAAATTGGGTCAATAATTAATGTCTGGATAATAATTAGCTTAGAGTTATATAAATATATCTTCACTGTAATGCAAATAACACTTCAGATTGGGTGTAAATCCTTTAAGAAGTATTTAACTGTATAAGATTTTTTAAAAAACATCTAATAAAAATTCAACAATCACCTATTACTTTAGTTACATACTAAAATTAGTTAAGTTGCCCACTTTCGTGTTTACAACTAAAATATTTTAAAATTATTGAAGTACATATGTTTGTTCTGCAAAAGAATTAACTGAATTGTATTGGTTAAATTACACAGAACACCTCAAGTTTTTTCTAATTAATTAAAAATTATATGTGTTTGATGATTATTGTAAACATATTCTGCCAAGTCCTCTTTGATTTACTTGTTTGGAAGAAAGAGTTCCCTCATGAGTAAAAATTAATAGCAGAGGGTATTTCGTTTTAATATAGTTTCATGATTAATTTGAAGCAATACATATATTTTTGAAAGCACAACATAACATGCTGTGAGTTTGAATTGTATTTTATTTGTTAAAGGCACCATCATACTTGCTACTTTTGGTGATCTTTATTAGGTCTCATGTATTGACTAGCAGGTCCCATTATCTCTACCTTATAAATAAGAGGCTAAGCATAGATATTTAGTGGTGGGTTTGAAGCTTTACTACAGATCCCTGGTGATTTCTTCTTATAGAATGATGTTGGAGAAGGAGAGTAAAGAAGATACATACGAAAAGAAATAATAGTCTCAAATATTTAGTATTTTCAAATGAACTTGAAGTTTATAGATACCTCCAAGAATGTGGCCCCATTGTGCTTTTCTGTGCAAACGACACAGCAGGTGGCTGCTGCCATTTCTGCTTGATAAGGCTGTGTACATTTGGCCTCTTGAAGATAAATGAGCTCACTTTGGGGTTAGGTCTATAGACAGATGATTGAAATTTGAGAAGGTGTTTATATATATTCAGGAGAGTATTTCTGCCACTGCATTTCTGCATGGGAGGTCTCAAAGGGAATGGATGGATGGAAATAGAAGGGAAGATTGGTTATGGGGAGGGAATGAAAGGGATTAGTTTCTATAGAGGCCAGGCAGGTGACCTAGTTTCACAGCACTAGAATATATATACTCTGATGGACACTTTTTAAAAGGGAGAAAGAAATCTTGGATAGAGGGCCTGGTTTATTTCCCAGCCACTTCACATCGAGTCTCTTTGAAGGGGTTTTCTGATCCCAAGAGAAGCTTTTATTTGATATATGTTTCATGTGCTGGGTTTATTTGGGGCTCAGATAATCACATAGAACAGTTCTGTCTGGATTACTCAGCATGCTCCTGGCCTCAGCAGGCTCTTTTGGGGGTCTTTGAGTTAAATAAACAAACATGGAATCTCAAAGACACACATGTGATCCACCAGTCATAAAGCCCTTTTCAGAGTAACTATTCTTATTTCCCTATGAAACTGAAAAACACTCTGTGCATCATCAACAACATTTGTAAGTGATTCTGTAAGACTTCTCTTTTGTGAGAGGAAGATAAGTAAAAGTATAAAGAGAAATATCAAGGAAAACGGAAAGACTGTATAGTTAGCAATACACAGAATTGTGTTAAATAGCTAGTAGTTGCTAAAGTCACCTTAGATTGACCTCTCTACAAGTTGTATTTCTCACAATTTCATCTGTCTTGAGCCTTATCATTAGGGATGAATTTCCTTAAAGATAGGGAATGTGCCCTATAAATGTTTGGATCTTAACATTCCAGGGAGTATATGTGTTTATATGTGTATCTTCCACCATGATTATATAACTTTGGGAGTATAGACCATGATTGTGTGTGTGCAAGTGTGTGTCTTCACATTTCCATCAACTAGCAAAAATCTGATTGGGGGCGATACTCAATATGATGCCTTGAAAAATGTACCTTCTATGGTTGATCATTATTACTTTCTAAACCAACAGGTTCTGGAATCAATCCATTTGTTTAATTATGGTTTGTAATTAGCAGTATGCATAATTATTGAATTATGCCAAATGCTAGCGCTTTTAGCGGTGGTTCAGTTTGCTCTTTTTTTAAATAATATAAATGGTAACTAAAAAAAAAAAGGGGATTGCATCCAAACTCTAGGTGTTTATAAATTCCATACTCAACATGCCAACCATGTTTCACAAATAATAGTGGATTCACTATAGGTATAGGAATAGACTGAAATATGTAGGATTTCAGAATTGGCATGAATGAGTAAATAAAAGGATGAATTAAATAGGACTCTCATTTTTATCCCTAGAACATTGGAACCAAATACTCATAGTTTTTGATTGAATAATATACATATATGGAAAAAATCAACATTTCTCAACTTGAACTTGTGCAAATTTTTCTTTCTTCCCTTTCTCAGTAAATGTGATAGCTATCTGTCCATCTGAAAGTGAAAGTAATTTGCATTTTCTTTCCTTATTGTCTCTCATATATCACTAAGTTCTATGGGTCCTACCTTTTAAACATATTGCAAATCTATCAACTTTCTTCTAAATATCATAGTACCAGTCACCGTCATTTCTCAGTTGGATTACTAAATATCTATTTTACCTTTCTAGTGTTCCACATTAAAATTCATTTTCTACATTTCAGCCAGAGTGAACATTACAGAATGCACATATAATGACATTACAAGGGAGTCCATATTACTTAAAAGCAATAACCATTTTAACCATTATTAAACATTTACTACACATAAGACACTATGCCATCTGCCTTCCATACATTAATTTATTGAATAATTGGAACAACTCCAGGATTTCATGTATTTGTTAAATATAGATATCGCATTTTCAAATTTTGAGAGAGAGAGTGATTTTTTTAAAGTCAGACAGCACAAGCAGTCTTATTTCAGATGTCTCACTCAGAAACATGACTCCATTAAGTATATTCATAAACCAATTTGACTTATCTCTTAGTTTTTAATCTGTCAATATTCTTTGGCTTGGATTTAGCCACAATGAAATTATCTAAGTCACCATTTTAAAAAAATAACAATAACTATTCTGTTGAATATATTTAAATATAAGCTTTGTCTTGTGTATTTTCAGAAGATGCTTATAAGACCCAAGTAAGAATTGATAATGAGCCGGCTTATTTGGACATCTTGGATACTGCTGGACAGGTAGGAGATTTTCTTAAGTCATTCTGATCTCTGAAGCCAATTTATGCTTTAAACACAAATACATTTACCAGAAAGCAGAAGATGACTTTATTCAAACATAAGAGCAAATTTGCAATAGAAATAAGGAGTTATACAAAAAAAGAACTGGCAGGGAAATATAACTCATTGCCAACCAAAATAATTCAACATTCACTTAACTTTGTAAGTGTTAAGTGTGACTGTGATATTGCCAATAAATTTTCATTTTTAAATTAATGAAAGAGGGCCTCCCTGGTGGTGCAAGGCATTAAGCACAGCACTGTGAAACTATTCTCAGCCTCTGCAGCATGATTTCTATCCCCTGCCAGCCACGGAGCTACCCACATGGTGCAGTAGACTCACCTGCGGGTCTCCTCAGCAGTGTATTTCAGTCAGTCTGCCTGTTCTGCTCCCCACTCTGTCTCTGGTGAATCCTCTTACCCTCTGCACCTCTAGCCTGTACCCCAGTTCTTTTATGCATAAATAAATAAATCTAAAAAAAATAAAATTGAATTAATGAGTTTTTTACTTTTTCTTCAGATGTATACAAAACTGTCCTAGTTTTAATTATGATATCTGTTAGAGAATTTCAGTTAAATATAAGAAGGTCTATTTTGCAAATGTGCTCATGGACCAAAGGTTAGGTAGACAGTTTGATGGGATGGGTGATATAACCAAGGTTTAGCATAATCTATTACACTATTTTACAAATCTGTAGATAATAGAAAAAGGATGAGGAGGGCTAGGAGAGAATTATTTGTGTGATACAAAAATAAAGATAGAACTAAAATATTACACAGCAATTATAAGTAAAACGGGAGAAAGAAATCAGAGTTAAAACATTTCAAAACCTTGCTGTGTTTGGAAGGAAGGTAGAGATTTTGTTTCAACTTTAAAATTTTAGTGCTGGATCAAGTAGTAGTACAATTAAAGACTTAAAAACACATTTAACTTAACTGGAATGCTGCAGTCAATATAGGAAAATACATTCTTTTCACATGCATGGGCTATTTATATTTTTTATTGATTTCTAATAAATTGCAAAAATGTGTCTGTAAGATTAATTATTCGATATATGTAGATTTTTAC
The DNA here is from genome assembly GCF_964194135.1 of Talpa europaea. Classification (NCBI taxonomy): domain Eukaryota; kingdom Metazoa; phylum Chordata; class Mammalia; order Eulipotyphla; family Talpidae; genus Talpa; species Talpa europaea. The sequence goes on along the minus strand of NC_140080.1, from coordinate 76,597,450 downwards.
CTTGTGACAAATCTTTTTTTTATTTTATATAATTCTTAATCATTTTTCATTTTTGCACAATGTATGCATTTTAATTTTGGTTATATTCCCCATACAATTCCCACCCACCCCCCTTATTTTGACCCGAGTCCTTCCTCTCCCTGACACTCCCCTCCCCCGTAGTGTGTCTCTGGTTTATAGTTGCTTGTTGATTTTGATTTTTACTTTGTATTAATTAGTCTTTTTCTGGTCCCTTATTTAGGTTTTCTAAATTCCTTCTATGAATGAGACCATCCGGTATTTTTCTTTTTCTTTCTGACTCATTTCACTGAGCATGATCCCTTCCTCTCCATCCATGTTGCTGCAAACTGCATGTGTTTATCTTTTTTGATTGCTGAGTAATATTCCATTGTGTATATGTACCACATCTTCTTGATCCAGTCATCTATTTTTGGGCATATGGGTTGTTTCTATAGCTTAGCTATTTGTAAATGGTGCTGCTATAAACATAGGGGTGCAAATCTTGAACTTAGTAAAAATTAGTATTGATCAGAAGAAACGGGGTGAGAAGGATGGGAGTGGGGAAGATAATTTGGTGTTAGGTGAGTGGAACATGTGCCCATAGGGAGAAGTGTAAATATAACTGGAGAATTATAATAAAAAAGGAATATTGAAAGTGTGTGAGCCACTGGAAGTAGGTATTCTCTGTTTATTTTTACAAACTATATCAAAAGTATTTGAAATTTGAGAAACTCATTTGTTCCCAGGAACTTTTGGACAATAGACTTATTGGGGAAAAACTGTTGAAGTCATTGAGAATATTTACAATTGAAAAATTATTTCAGTTATTTAAAAGACCTGTCTTACCCAAGGGAAAGCACACATTTTTCTTTCCCCAGAGGAACTTTAGGTCTAATTGGAAGAAGTCTGAGTAGGTTAAATTTCACTCATGTAATAAACTACTTGTAACAACTAAAACTCTAAAAACAAAAAGACTATTTGGGAAAACAGTAAACTTACATTACTAAAAATATTCAGCTAGGTTTAAGCTTTAGAAAAAAGTTAAGTCCCTTGATTTTTAAAAGAATATTCATTCAGTCTACAAGTACTTGTTAGTATTTACCCAGTCGTACTTGCTGCTGATGTAATCATGAATACACAGGTTGTGTCTGTAGGTTTGGCTCTGTCAGTGCTAGGTCAGTGGGTGCAAACCAATGAGTTAACCCTTTAGATCCAAGCCAAGGTCTTAGAGGCCTTGTGTCCTTCTGCTATTCACCAAAAGAACAGGATGAAGCAGGTAACCCTTGGAATGAGGAGGTTGTCGAAACCTGTGGAGCAGACAAAGTCAAAGACTGGAGCAAAGCTCCCCCACCCCCCATGTAACCTGAAGTAAATCTGCTCCAGCTACTACATAGACTTGGGAACTAGAAAAATCATGAACAGTAGTTAACTACTTCAAGGCCCTGTGTTTATTTGGCGGTTTGTCTTGCAGCATCATCAGGGCAAAAGCTGATCAATATAGCATGTTAAAGGAGCATTTATTACTTGGATATGGCTAGAGTTGGAGAATATTACCTGTTTGTGGGTGAAGTGCTGAGTGATGAGATCAATCTGCACACTTCCCTTCCAGTGCTTTCTAACTAATATTTCATGCTCTGGAAACAATGAGAAATCTGCAGCTATACAATTAAAAGGACTGAAGGGTTGCATTTGTTGACCATTATCTATATTTCTAAGTTAGCCTCAACTGCAGCCACATATAGCGGAGGAGGTCACAGCAAGACTTGTGTGCTGAGTTGACAGTGCAGGATCATAGCCTTTAATTTTGGGAAAATGGGCCAAAGTCATGGTGATCCACTGTGTTAAAGTAGAAACACTTGAAAACAATTTACTCTTAATGTTACTGCAAATAGAATGTCAATGTATTCTTATTTTCCAAGTACATTCCTAGTTGGTTCTAGGTATAAATCAATTAATTCTTGTTAGTTCTTTTTATAGCACTGTCTTTTAGTCAGTTGAGCTCCATTGGATGGTAACTTATAAAGTCATCCAATCAAACTACTAGCTCTTCTTTTCCAGTATGGTGACTCTAAAACATAGCTGTAAAGCCACCTGTGATTTAAAGTATGCATGACGGGAAAGAAAATCACTATACAAAATAAGGCCAGAAACCAAACAAAAATTTCTTAGTGGTTAAAATAATGTCAAAAATACCTAAAATGAGATTACTGTGTTCTTTATAAACTTTCTAATAACAAGAGAGACTCTCAGGTTCTCATTCTCAGTCTATTTGCTATTAGAGTCAGATGTGACATGCTGTTTAAATATTTTTATTTCAGTTTACGACTTTAGGTAACAAAATTTCACAAGTTGATTTCTAGAAGCAAATACTTTTATAGTAAAATAAACTGACAACCTCTAATTTAGGAGCAAGAGAAAATTATTTTAAAATACAAGATGAAATACAAAAATATTTTAGAAGCATTATTTAGATGAATTATTTGCTGTAAAAGCAAGTGCATATATATATATATATATTCACACATACACACTTAGGTGACATATATATGCAATCATGATATTCATGATAATATTATTAAACTATCAAGAAATTATTAATTATATTTTTTTCAAAAATGTGTCATGAAAAGAACTGCTATGTGACTTTTTAAAGGATGTTGTAAATTTAGGTAGATTTCTATTAACTCAGAGAAATAGAAGTTGGATCATGAATTGCTTAAAAATCTATGAAATATACAGAGGCTAATCACATGTCCTTAGTTAATTCAGTGTATGTGAAATACAATTATGCAATATATGTAAATTTTTGTTGTACGTGTAGTGTATCTCTCACAGTCTCAACATGATTAATTGGGTATAATTTGGTTTATTACACTGGATTAATTGTTCCACAGGGATACAACATAAATAAAGTCACTGTAGTCCCTGACCTTCAAGAGCTCGCACTTTTATTTTGCAAATGTTTAAAAAAGGGTCTAGACACAAGCTAAAGAATGGGAGGTTAGACTTCATTGTCCTGTCTTTAATCCTATCACTCTTTAGTTTTCTCTCAAACAGTGAATCTTCCCTCTCAAACCATGTTTTAAGCATCTAAGCTCACCAGTGTGATATATATATACCATTGAGATTTATATTCATCATTTATATTTTTAGCTGAAAGTTGGCAATTGAATGACTAAACCTGCCAAATTGAAAAAAAGTTGATTTATACTTAGCATAAATGTACAAAGTAAAATAACTACCAAGATGTCACTAAAGTATGCTTTTGATAGAAATAGCTGAAAAACAGAAGATCATTCAATGACCATTCAATGATCATTCATTTTTCAGCTTACCAGTTGCCCTTAATTTAAAATATATCCTTCAGAATTCCATTTTTGTTGTAGTGGACAAAACCAGAATTTTGCATCCTAAAATTACGGCTAGGATATTGTACAAATAGAATTTTCACTAAGACTAGTCCTTAGCAGAAACTCTGCAGTAGAGTCATAAATATTTCTACTTAATATCCATATAAATGATGATAATTATAAATATTTAAATTTAGAAAGGGCATTAAAGGTCACATATTTAAGTTCTCTCTGTTTATAAATAAGGACACTAAGGCTCAGAAGAGGCAAATAATTTATCCGAGGTCATGAGTTTTCTAAATGCCAGAGCTGGAGTTAACCCACTGCTATGCCCAGGACTCATTCCTGAAACCTACAATCTAGTGGCTACATTGCCTCTTCTCATCTTTTGAACAGTACTGGATTATTCATGAAAAGTAATTCTTGCACTTTGTGTCAACTTTCTTTTTTTTTTCATATTATCATTGAAATTTTGAGTCCAAGTTGAAATTCAGTACAAAAAACTGGCAAAACAGTGGATCAGAAATCCAAGATGATAAATCAAGGCAGAGCCTGGGGGGATGGGGGGAAAGGAATGCTATCAGTATAAGTTTTGTTTAACATTGTCTTTACATATTTTGCACAGAGGTTTTATCTTTCCTAATTCTAATTCAGAGACACTTGTTTACATATTTTCTTAAGTTGCATTGTCAGTGTTACTAGTACATTAGAAAAGGATTTAGATGGTATAAATGAATAAAATGGTTGCATCTATTAGGCATCTATATTAAGGAACAAATTACTAGTAACAGGGTCAGTTTTTACCAGTTGCTACAACTCCTGTACAGCCATATCATGGAGAAGGGATCCAGTCAAAAATAAGTATTCAAAAGTGAATACAGGCATATGACATAATGAGAAATGAAGAAATTAAGTAAAATATTTATTGTCCCTGTGATTCACTTTCTTCCCAGCTTGAAAATAAGGAGCTTGAGTTAGATGTTATTTAAAATATTTGCTCTCTAACATCTATTTTTCTCAAACTGTTTCATTCATTTAATAGTGAATTGTTACTTATGAAACAATAATTATGCACCCCGAATAGCACTAGTAGCTGTTGATTCAAAAAAGTTTGGAAACATTTCCTCCCTTTAAGAAATTTTCAATCAAATAGTAGAGGTAAGATGTACGGGTTCATTAAGAGACAATGCCACTAACATAGAGATAATTCTCAATTAAGTTTAAGAATGAAAATCAGCTATTTCTGATCAGGTAAATTGATAATAAGAGGAGGATAGGACAAAAGAGTAACCCCCAACAAGCTATTGGTTTCAATGAGGAGGTATGTTGATACACACAACCTCCAATATCTGAGTCTGTACAAAGAAAAGTGGGTAATAGTGATGCTCACCACATAGGTAGGGTTAGGGCATTTCAGTGATAAAACCAAAGGTATTATAATAACTTTTCCTTTGACTTCTCTTTGTTCTTCCTTCAGGAATATAGTGATATCATAAATAACAAAACTTTTTCCCCCTGTGTTCTTTTGTGAAAATAGAAAATAATAGTAATTCTGGGTGTGTTTAGAGCTTCTTGTATCTCTAGAAAGTTGCAAATGATCAGGATGAGAATCAAAGGAAAGGAAATGGAAGACTGGATTCTTAGAACTAAGGCAAGGCTTAAAAGAATCGTGCTGTTTCTTTTTAGATTATATTTCTACACTTGAAGCCCAGGTTTACCAGGGCACATAAATTGTAATAAGAGAAAGAAGTCATATCCATAAATAATGACATAGATTTGGCTGGAGTGACCTTGGGTCCTGAGTATGGTGAACAGAAAAAGGTTGAATGTGAAATACGTGTAGTCCTTATATATTTCATATTATACCAAACTTTAAATAAATTAATCTCCTTTTTAAGATCAAATAATTCTCTAAGTGAGAAATTTTGTCTTATTTTTTATGTCACTGACTGTGTCCAGTGTCTTATTAGGTATATTGGGTATACTGTAGATATTTCTTAGTCATATAGCTTTTTCCATTAATTGGGTGAAGAAAAGACTATACCTGTCCCCCTTCCCCCCCTGCCCTGTTTGGTTCAAGACTCTTGGTGAACTTATTTTCTGTTAAATCTAGTTTTAATCAGAAGAACCTTTTAAAAGATCCTGGAAAATAAGTGTATTGTGTTGCATTCTGTTTGAAATCCAGAAACAGATGGAGTTTGGGAAAACAAACTTCTCTTTTAGAAATCAATTCTGTAATTAGGCAGCAGAGTTGTTGAAATGCTCTCATTCAAGGGAGTCGGATTATTTTTTAGACCAACAACTGGCAAGCAGCATGGTGATTTTGCCTTCACTGAACAACTAGAAACAAACTGTGACCAAGAGTTGGAAAATATATTGCCTTAGAGCCATTAAGTGCTTTCAGAATAAGTAAGAAACTTCTAATCAATACAATTTGATAAGGATACACTTAGTATAAAATTATCCTGGAGATTGTAAATTTATCTGTACCCTAAACATACTCTGAATTCTGCATTCTTTTTTGATGCAAAAGAAATTGATTATGAACATCTCATTCAGAGATTACTGAAAGTCATAGGGGGTCTATGTTGGAAAGGCAGTTTGAAGCTAAATGATGAGTCCACCCACTAGGCTAACAAGTATCTTTAGTGCCACTAAGAAATCAAAAGGCATGTTTTTCCTACTAGATGCCTAAGCCAAAAATTTTGCACCCTGCTCTCAGCTTTGAAGCAAAACTGTTTGACTCCCAAAGGCTTTTCAGATAAACACACTTTCATACCCTAAACATAATACTTCTGTGAATTGCTCTGACATTTATCTAGGTTCTTCCAGCTTATTATCCAAAAATGCTGTTCTCTCATCCTGAATCCATTCAAGTTTTAAATGAAAGCTGAAATTTCTTATCTAATGATATTCAAAATGCACATTATCAGTTACATTTTTAATGGCTTATGCACTGAGTCCCTCAAAGGATAAAAATAGTTTTAAGAACATTTTAAATGGGTTTCCCATACCCACTTGCTTTGTTGTATTTTTTCCTATTGTAATTCAGGAAAGACCCATTTATAATAAAATGCAAAGTGCTGTTACTTTCCATGTGGAATCCCAACTTTGATTTCAAAGTCAAGTTACAATTCTGGGAAACCCACAGTGCTTCGTGGTAGACTAGTTCATTTCAGGCAGGTTTCATGTATATGTTTGGTAGTGGTCTCTGCCTTTTTAGTTACCCAGGCTCTCACTCCTGATTTTTGCTCCATTTTTCTCATACCTGAGATTTTACAGAGTAAAATGTTGAGTTATAGAACAATAAAAAACAGACAAAACACAGGTGACACATTATTTTGTCTAAAAAATCATATTGAGCTATATCCAGCCAAATATCATCTTCTCATTAAACCACAGAAAGTCAATGGAATCAATACATTTTCAGGAACTCTGGTGCCAGTGCTATGTGAAAGGACTGCGAGGTAATACTATATTAGTCAGGGCTCTCCAGAGAAACAGAACCAATAACTATCTTTATTCATATCAATATGGATTGATAGGAGGATATTTATTATAGTAATTGGCTCATAAAGTCATAAAGGCCAAGAAATTCTACCATCTACTGTTTGCTCACTGGAGAATCAGAAAAGACTGGTGTACATTCAAGTCCAAAGGCTTAGAACTAGAGGCCTGATGGTGCAAGTCCAGATCTGAGTCCAAAAGCATGAGAATCATGAACTTCAGTGTCAGAGGCAGGGGAACTTGAATGTTTTAGCTCAAGCAGAGAGATTAGGTATTCCTCCTTCCACTGCCTATTTTGCTGTATTTGGACTCTCAGCAAATTTAGTGACACCTACCCGCAATAGGGAAAGCTGACTGCTCTACTCAGACCCCTAATTCAAATGCTAATCTCTCCCATAAACACTATCAAAAATATATGTAGAAATAATGTTTTACCAATCATCTGGGCATCTCTGAGACCGGTCAAGTTGACACATAAAATTAACCACCTCGGGCCTCCAGTGGCGCAGCTGTTAAGCGCTGGGTTGCGAAGCTGCCTGCAGCCTCTGCAGAGCAGGCTCAATCCCCAGCCGCTGTGCAGTGAGGGTCCCACATGGCACGCAGACCTCTCCTGCTGAACCCACTGCTCCCCTCAGCAGTGTACTTTTTCACTCTGACTGTTCTAATCTCCACTCTGGCTCTAGTGAATTTCTCACCCTCCAGTGCCTCTGACTGTACCCAGTGCTTGTATGAATAAATAAATCTTAAAAAAAAAATTAACTATCTCAAATACTATTTGGGGAGTATCTTCTGCTCATTGGTATCAAATTATCAGCTGACTTCATTTTAATAGCTGTGGTAGTGAGAGAGAAAAGTTTGCTTCTTCCACTTTGTGACTGGGAAACCATAGGAAATTTTGCCTAAATATAAATAGTGACATACTTGGTTGCTCCAGTCACATGATTTTAATTTTTTTAATAATAAATTTTATTTTTATATTCCCCATACAATTTCAACCCCTCCATTCTTACCCCAATCCCTCCCCACCCTCCCCCTACACCACAAAAAGTGTCTCTGGTTCATAATTTTTGTTGATTTTCACTTTCTTATAGTTATTAATTTTAAATTTTAACTGTAGGGTCAAGTCACTTATGGAATCACATGCACTCACAATAGATCAATGTGCTGGGGCCATTACTATTTTCTTTTTTTAATTTTCTTTTATTATTTTTTAATTTTTAAAGATGTATTTATTTACACAAGAACTGGAGTACAGGCCAGATGTGTGGGAGGGTCAGAACAGGCAGACTGACGAAATACACTGCTGAGGGGAGCAGCAGGCGAGACATGAGAGGTCTGCCACGCCATGTGGGTTTCTCCCTGGCATGCCGGGAATTGAACCCATGTGCAGAGGTTGTGGACAGCTTCATAGCATGGCGCTCAACCCACTGCACCACTGGGGAGGCCCCATAGCTATTTTCTTGACTTGGTCATGGATGTCATGTCTACTCTGTTATCCTTGCATTCCACTTGTCAAAGGCTAAATGTGTGCTCTAAACTGAGAATCTAAATCTTAAAAGAACTTTAAAATAAAGGTGATTGAAAAATATGCACATATATATTTTGAGAAACAATAATACAAAAATTAATCTTATTTTATCTGAAGTAGTAATGAACAATACTTTTTTGACATTAACGAACTGCGAATAACTTTGATGACTATATGTTAGTTTACACTATTGGTATAGGTTCAGCTAAGAAAATAATAGTAGGGATATATCACAGCTTATAAGTATTTTAGAACTGATATCAATCTTCATGAGGACTTGTGATCAATTAGGATTGCTAATGTTGCCAATAACTAAAAAAAAAAAAAAAAAATGCCCCAAATCTTTTCAATTGTAGATCCCTGATAGGATTTATGCCCATGTAAGTTTTTTATGATGTTTAGCAATACAGAATTCTGTCACAATTCTTAAATTCCTCTGAGGTAGTCCTCAGAATAGTGAAACTTTATATAAAGATTTTGTGTCCTTGGAAATCCATCACAGAAAAGCAAAGTTTGAATAGGACTTGAGACAGTCTGTATAATATATGTAAGTAAGTTTTGTGAGTATTTGTTATTGACATAATTTACTATTTAATAATATCCTCTTCTATTCCATTATTTGTCCAGTAGGACACAGTCTCATTCATATTTTCTTGGAGATTTACTTTTGCTAAATTTGCTAATGAAGAGGTAACGGGTGAGAGTTTCATCAAGTGCTCCACAGGCATAACGATCTCCATAGCAGTCATGTCAGAAATTAATCAAAAATTTATGTACATGTAATAAATGATTGAGTTATTTTCATAAGTTGCAATGCCTTTACCAGGATGTTGATTGCCTTTGAAATAGGTAATCCTCTAAGCAGTTGTTCATAGTGCAAGAAAATGATGGACTTTTGTTAATGCAATAATTTCATCATATGAATTAATCTTAAATAGAGTGCAGTGATCTAAATCTGATAAATAATAGATCTTTGTAGCCTATTAGCATTGTGACATCCTAAACTAGGTCTTTGTAGGATAAGGTAATAAAGTATCAGTGTTTTCCGCCTTCCCCGTTAGGATTGATGATGGATCTGTGGTCCTGAATGCATGCCTGATGATGGGCACCTGGAGTAGCGTGTGGGCATACGTAGATAGGATTCACTTGGGCTAAGACTGGGCTTATAAGGGTGGTGTCATGGGGATGCCAGAGGAACAGCAGCACTAGCAGAGAAGCAGAGACCACGAGAGAACGTCAGAAAGCACGAAGATTTTCTGGGGGGCTAGGAGGCCTGCCAGCCACCATTCCCCCCCACCCCCTGCACCCCTGCCTGCCATGTACCTGGTAAATCCCAGTAAAGCCTGAAAAAGCCACCGAGGCCTCAGGAAGGACTCCTTCTTTACCCCATCTGCTCCAATCAGAACCTGCCCTGTGTCTTCCTGCCGCTACAGTCTTCAATACTGTTTTCTTTTTTTCAAAATATAATTGATTCTTCCTAACATGTAAATCCCAGAGTAGACTGATACATGAAATTTTTCAATTACATAGCTGTTATTTAAAATTTAGTATCTTTTAGACTCTAGTGTGAAAGCTAAAATTGTTCAATTATAGAGTTTGAGTAATGGCGGTTAGCTTGTAATACTTATCATTATATATTATGATACATACATTATACATACATATATACACACATATCTATGAGTGTGTTTAATCTTTTTTTGTTTTGGTGAGGTTGCTTTCCCAATCTTTTTTTTTTTTAATGATTTATTTATTTATTTATAGGAGCACTGGGTACAGTCAGAAGCACGGGAGGGTGAGAGAATTCACCAGAGCCAGAGCAGGGAACAGAACAGGCAAACTGATGAAATACAGTGCTGAGGGGAGGAGCAGGCATGGCAGGAGAGGTCTGCGCGCCATGTGGGACCCTCGCTGCCTGGTGGCCTGGGATAGAACCGGCGCTGCACAAGGTGAAGGCAGCTTCGCAGCCCAGTGCGCAACCACTGTGCCAGCATGGGAGGCCCAATGTGTGTTTAATCTTTATTTTTTTAAGATTTATTTATTTCATTCATTCATACAAGAACTGGGGTACAGGTCAGAAGCACGGGAGGGTGAGAGAATTCACCAGAGCCAGAGCGGGGAGCAGAACAGGCAGACGGACTGAAGACACTGCTGAGGGGAGCAGTGGGCAAGGGAGGAGAGGTCTGCTGTGCCATGTGGGATTCTCCCTGGCTGGGGGGGAATCGAACTGGTGCTGCAAAGGCTGAGGACAGCATCATAGTGCGGCGCTCAACCTCTGCGCCACCGGGGAGACCCTGTGTTTAATCTTTAACCAGAAATATGTTTAGTTTAAATTTTTGAAAGTTTTATAAAAGTATTTTATTTATATAATCTTTAATTGATTTCCTCAACAATGATAAATTTCCTATAGTGTTTAACTCAAGCAGTTAAATAGTCAAAGTAAGTCTGAGATTATCTCATAAACAATAAAAATAGCTGATTTAGTCAGCAAATTTGATGAAAAACCGAAGCTGTTTACATATGAAAATGGACACAAGGAAGTTACTGGAGCAAATAAGAGGAGTTTTTTCTTACGGAGCTTGGCCCACAGTAGAAGTTAGGTGAAAACTAAAACTAAACTAAACTTGGGCCTCCCCGGTGGCGCAGCGGTTGAGCGCTGGGTTGCGAAGCTGCCTGCAGCGTCTGCGGCGCCGGTTTGATCCCCCGGCTGCTCCCCGGCCACCTGAGGAGGGTCCCACATGGTGCGCAGACCTCACCTGCCGCCCGCTGCTCCCCTCAGCAGTGTACTTCGGTCCTTCTGCCTGTTCTGCTCCCTGCTCTGGCTCTGGTGAATTCTCTCACCCTCCCGCGCTTCTGACTGTACCCAGTGCTTGTATAAACAAAAACAAACAAAGAAATATAAGTAAAAGCATGCCTCTAAAAAAATAAATAAATAAATAAAACTAAACTAAACTAAATGAGTCCCTGCAGCTGTACCAAGGTGAGCTGGCCAAATATGGAGGCTGAAGGTTAACAAAGGTGGTAAGATAGCATTGAGATATTAACCTTGAGTTGTGGGGTTTGACTGGTGAGAATGTATATAGCAGGGTGGAAGGTTGGCAAACCTAGAAGTACTCAGTGCCTCTATTCCCTCTCAGAGGTACTGGCAGGCTATGAACATGTGACAAGATGGGACTGAAAAGGTTGGTCTGATCTTACTGAGTCAAGTTAATCACTCTGAATTTTCTTCTTGGACTAATGGGAAGTTTTTGATGAACAGTAACAAAATTGGAGTGGTGTATTTAAAAGTTCACCCTGGAATAATGAAGAGAAAAAACTGTTTAAGGACAGTATAGAATAAACTGTAGTTATCTCATTAAGAGATATTTTACAGAACTGCCTGTAAATGAGGGTATCCTAACTGTGTGGATGGAGAAAAGTGGAACATTCATTCATTTCAGATGTAGAAATAAGGATTCAGAAATTTTCCAGAGTTACAAACCAGGCATTATTGTTATGATTTGATTGATCTCATATACAAATATTTGTTCACAATCAAGTTATAAAGCTGTCATATTTAATTTAGTGTCAACTTAAGATCTGTTAAGGTTATTTTGCAATAAAAACACTTTTCCTCTAGTTTTTATAAAAAGTACCATCAGTATGCACCGTATTATAGTAACTTGTTCTTGGAGTTCTGTGCTTCTATGTTCTACTATATTAACTCATTCTATGATTGTCAGAATTGATATACTTAATTCAGCATCAGAACCAGCTCCTGAATGCATTTGTAATCAGGGGAAGATTAACAATTTTGGTTTGGAATTTTCTGTATCTTTTTTTTTTTTTACATAGATCTAGACCCTCGGTCTTGGATAGAACACTAGATGAGAATCGCTGGAAAGCTGTTGCAAAAATTACATTTTAAAACAAAATCTAGGTCTAGTGTATAAACCTGCAAAATTTCCATATTGCTGCTATTGAAATAAAGGTTTTATAAGAAGTTCAGTTTATAGACCATTTTGCCTTGCAAAAATGGGCAGTTCCTGGCTCCCAGGTTTGATTGGAGTCCTATTCTCCTGTGACAGAATAACACTCTGAGATTGCTGCCTGTAATACTAGGAGCTCTTTTAGCAGTTCCCAAGTTCCCAACAGGTTAACCAGTGGCCCTGATCCCTCTCTTAATTCACAGCATGGATGTTGGTGCCAAATTAGTCTTTCCTTCACATGCACTTCAGCTTTCTCCAGTATGCTTGCCAAGAGTTGGTGGTGTTTGCTCCTCATCCAGTTTATCCCAGTTTACATAATGTCATAATTACATAATTTAAGTAAATTACATGAACTGATAAAATACTGTGAGAAGATATTCAACACTTAAACTAAATTGAATGCTTCAAAATGGTATGTTAACATTGAGTCTCAGCTCCGTACCTCTCAGATTGTTATTGAAATAGTGATGGGTAAGATGGTTTCAAAATTTGGCATTAAAAAATCTATGATACTGAATCATAATGGATTCACAAGTGTCTTACATTCTTGCTCCATCTAAAAGATATCAAAACTTGAAAGCATAAATGATGCATTATGGATGTTTTGTGCAAAAATACAACTCTATTTGGCAGACTTATTTTATCAGAGGGGTTGTTGGCTCACCATCAAAGATTGGATAATGAATATACATTTGAATGTTTTACATGAAAATAAAATGTTTAATGTATGTATCATTTAAAATTATTCCACTCTTTTAACTGATGCCATTTAACCAACATAAGACCAGATCAGGCTTTCTAATTGTTCCTAGGAGTATCTGGCCATAGAACAGCTCAAGCATCAAATATTCTTTGAATTATCAATAAACATCCTGTCGTCTAGATCTTTACTTTCCTGGGCTGGAGTCTGACTTCCCAGATTTTCAACAGTCTCCACTTTACCTCCCGCCAAACCAACTTCTAACCAACTTGTTCTCATCTCCTCTCTTACCCGTCTTCCATGACACCAGGATTCCTTTGTAATTTGTGACACATATTAGGATCAAACCTTTCACCTCTGTCTCATACTGCCTGTTGTAAATAGCTGGAAATGGAGTACATCTGTTCTTTCTGGCATTTTTCCTCTGTGAAATACCGAGAGAGTAATAATTAAGATAACACCAGGTGCAAGCAAACCCTCATCCAAAAGACTGCTGTCTGGTGCCCATTGATGGTGTAGCTCCTTGGAATAATTAAAACAGGCAATTTGACCACAGATGCATTTCTTTTGTTAATCATCAGGTCATTAGCCATAATAAGATAAATCTGTGATTAGAGTCACTGACGCAAACCAATGAAATGGAGCAGAGAGAGAATCACATTTCAGTACATATTCCACTTATTTCTAACCTTTATCTTATGCCATAAAATCTAAACAGTCTGTTGGAGTTATAGATACACTATCTAGATTGTCAAAAATTCAGCAGAATGACAGCAAAGGGAAAACACATAGAGGAATAAAATAGAACTTATTTAGTGATCACTCTCATTCCTGGAATACTGAGCCAGGGTTGTCTGGATTTCTGGGGCTTTAATCTATTTCTTTCAATAGTCAGTGTTCTCCAGCAGGGCTGTGGAATGTGTCTAGGAATTATCCTGTGTGGTGCTAAAGGAGACAGATCTTTCCCATTTGCTAATGGTTACCTCAAAACATGAAATAGTCTAGACTGTCTGATTCCAGAGTAATTCAGTTTCATATTAATTATTTCAGAATAGGTAAATCCATAGAGACAGAAAGTAGATCACTGGTTACCAAAATCTGGTGTTGAAGGGGAATGAGGTATGATTTCCTATTTGCTTGGGTTTCCTTTGAAATGATGAGGATGTTCTGGGCTTAGTGGTATTGGTTGTACATTTTAGTCAATATACCGAAATATTCTGAATTATACACTTTGAAATGGTGAATTTTATGAGATTAAGTCTCAACTCAAACACTAAAGTTTAATAAGTGCATCCTAAAAATCAGGTGATACCAGTCAATTTATGACAATATCTGGGGTAGAGATTCAAGCAGAAGACCAGGGAATAGAGGTCCTAGCCTCTTCCTGATGCTGACTTGCTGTTTCACATAGGAAAGTCATGAAATCATAAAAGGTGATGAGAAGTGGAAGGACTTTGTGGCCCTTATGTTCAAATCATAATCTGACAGTACCCTCTTTTTAGGAAAAGTTTTGCATCAACTTCAACTCCAAAGAAAAGTTGGTTCATAATCAAGCAACTATTCTTCCTGTATAATCATGGTCAGTGTCATCACAGTCAACTGGCCTCCTGCCTCTACGTCAGCCTGGTACCTTTATGTATTTGTTTTATTATTCATCTGTCAGAAGTTTAGGACATTCCATCCTCTACCTTCTGCATACAGTTTGGATCTTAGCTGCATTAGTAATATTACAATGAGCAATTTCAATCTGTGGCTATATATATTATAGTCTATATTTTGAAACAACTTGAACTGTGGTATTCTACCAAAAGGTCTTTTTTGATCCTTTGATGACAGTTTATCTGATTTCCTCAAAGTGTATAAAAATATAACCTCTTGTGTCCCATCTTAACCTCTTTTTATCTAACGTGAGGACAATAATGCCCTTCTTGGCTCTCTAAGCTCCACATGTTGCCTGATGTAAAATGTCTGGGTATCTTTAAGAATACCAATAAATATATTTATAGGTACAATAAATACTATTTATTGTGACCTAAATCTGCTGGTCAGAAAAGGAAAATGGTATATTAAAAGATGGTAGAAAAGATGATAAATATAATGATTTGTATTTTTGAGGAAAAGTTTGAGGAGGAAGATTATAGATAGCTTCTCTTAAAGGAAGGATAGACTACATTTGATAATTGACAAGTGAAGTTAAGTCCCTCCAAACTGTCTAGTGTAGTTTTAATAGTAGGGAGTAAATGAATGAAAATTGTATTCCTTAAAGAGCTTAGGTATATTATGTATCCAGTTCACGAACATATTCAGAATACCAATATATTTTGGCTATTGTTTTATACTTAGTAATAATACACTTCTGCTTTTGACTACTCCTTTTTATTCAACATAAATTCTCAAACATTTCTGCATGATTCTGGGCAAGGACAGGACAGAGTAGGACAATTCCTTGTGTATTGACTGTTGTTTGCACAATCCTTAGCAACATTTCAACTGGCAATGCTGTCAGTAAGTGAGGAAGTGCCTTAGGAATGGCTTTGCTAAAATTATATTTGAGATCATAGGATTTCTCTTTGTTCACTAGTAATGAAAACTCACTGTGAGTATTAGAAAAAAATGTGTTTAGAGTTTCGCATCAGTCCTTTAAAACCAAAGGCCCAATCCGCCCATGAATTGGGTTTATTCTAGAAAGACCTTTTTGGTGCTGTACATCAGAAATCTCAAGACTCAGTAAGGAAAGCTGTTTAAAGGTTATGTGGTGACATATGACTTTCAGACAATTTTAAAAAGGAAAACAAAAATTAAAATATATTTAGCTTCAAGCTAGTAAGGAAAGGTTGAAAACCTAAGAACTAATCAAGTCTACATAGAATGGAGCTTGTGGATGTGGCTGCATCTTGAATAAGAGGAAACATTCTTCATAAGATATATCATGTACTAGGCCAGATTTTTGTCATTTTTCTACCTGGTTTCTTTTGGAAGTTGATACTTTCTTAATAGTTTTTCCTATGTATTTTTAAATGTATAATACCCTCTCTATAATACTTTTTTTCTTGTGATTTAAAGAAATTAAAAAATATAAAACTTGTAGTTTGCAAGAGGATACTAGTCCACACATTTGTGACTCTTTTCAAGTATTACATGAGAAATAGAATCCCTTTTGGCAGATAAGGAAAACAAGATGTCTGACCTCAGCCTGGAATATTATAGATGGAAAGACACTAGAAACCATCTCCACTCCGATAACTGTCCTAAAGCTTTATAGATCATATATATAGTATTTAAAAATATTGATACATAATAAACAAGTATATATAATAATTGAAACAGTTTTAACATTTTTTAGTTGTCAGGTATAGTCTGGATGGTACATGTTAATTTATACATAGATATTAGAAATACAGCTGAGGGTTTTTTAAGTATGATTTTTTTTATTTCTTAAATAAATACACACACACATTTTTAAAATCGAGGTAACGTTAGGATCCTCCCCATGAGATGTCACCACTATATTGCACTCATCACCGAATCACCGCCCACAGTCCACTGTGCTTCCTCCCTTCCTTGTTCTTACCCTTCCCTTGCCCTCTCCCACCAATGAATGTTTCAATTCTGTAGTCAGTTTTTTCAAGAGCTAGTTTTTAAGTTCTACACAGACTTTTATAAAAGACCTTTTTGGGTTCCACAACTAAATTTGGAAGAATTTAGTGTTTTATGGGAAAAAAAAGTCTGTGGTGAATATCCGTAGTCTTGACTACAGGGATAACAGACCCTTCCAGGAAAGATAACATTGAAAAAAATGAGATTTTATGGACTCTTGGAAAAGCTAAGAAGTAGGGGTATTATATACTGAAAAATATTGGGAACATAAAACTGTAAATTAAAGAACTAGAGAATAGAAAATGTAGGATTATGTTTACCAAAAGGAGAGACATGGAAACTTCAATTGTACTAGTAATATTTTATTTCTTAAATTTGGTGGTATCCTGTATTATTCCTTATACATTATATCTATATATCTATGTATGTATGTAATAATCTGTTATAGATAATTGACACGTAAATGATTATAATTTTATGTTTAAAAATTGTAACATATTGTATTAACTAAAAGGGGATACAGTTTGAAGTTAAGTAGAGAGGAATTTACTGAAAATTTATGCAAAAGAAAAAATATTGGGAAGAAATAGGTTAGGTACTAGTGTTTTTGGTATATGCTATGACATGTGATCTTTTTTTAATGTCTCGTACATGAATTGTTTTAATTAAAAAAGTAACTTCAAACTGCTAGGAAGTCATTCTCTTTTACATGGATGTGAGAAGCAGATTTTTTCTATATATTGTCCAAACCCCAAGAAAGCTCCTTTTGGGAGTACAGATCAATTGGAATGGAAATTCAGTGTGATATTTCCTTTTGTATTAAAATAAATTGAGTCCTCAAATGTTTTGTCCACCACCAGGAGATAGTTCTCAGGCTATTAAATCCAAAGTCTCGTATATTTCTGTCCCGTCTGCAGATGTTTCAATCTGAGCTTCCTTCCACCATCAAGTCAAAAGGGATTGATTGCTACTTCATGGGGTGACTAACTCCCTCTCCCCACCCACCCCTTCTGGAACAGGAAGATGTGTGGTATAGTTCTATAGCTCTTTTTGGCTTGGCAGTCCTGGTCTGTGTCACAGGGCATCTAATTAGAGCTCCTACTTGTGAGTGTTGCTGCAGCAATCTCTATTTTAATTTCTCCCCAGCTGTGCAACTGGCTGAAATGCAGATGGTAAGTAGAGCTGTGGGAAATCAGAATTGAAAAGTGAGTTGAAAAACCAATGAAGCTTTAACAAGAGCAGAGTTGCTCCAAGAGTCTCAGCTCCCAGGGTAGGCTGGATTTCTGACTTTCTCATTTCCTTTCCTATACTTTGGGGTGTTTCTGTGTCTTGAGGTATAATGGAAGGAAGGTGTGGTGAGAGGAGACTTGGGAGAATGGTCTTGGTGTCAGAATGCTTTGCTAGCTTTAGATTTGTGCCAGCTGATGAAACAGTCCCTCAGATGGTCTTTTTCTTTTGATGTTTCTCATACTAACATTACCATATAATTTATCTTCCAATCTGGATATTTTATAGGTTATAAGGGTTGTATTAATAATAATTTTTAAAAAGACAAGTCAGGCACAATTCAGGATTTTTTTTTGTGTTACAGAACCCCTCCACCACAAGAAAAAAAAAAAGAAAATGTGTGATCCAAAGACCCTCTAGGAGAAAGAAAGTAACAGCTAAACCAGGTAGGGTTTTGCTGGAGACTTTCACTCAGGTACAAGGAAGACAGGACTAGAAAAGAAAATGCCCAGCCTACTTCTCTGAAAGGAGTTAGGAGGCTTTAATGTCACAGAATGTTCCAGGCCAGACCTCACAGGGACATGAGCAGACTGGTTTCATTAACATTTACCGATTTTCATGTGGGGCCTTTGGCCTTCTCCCTCCAGGAAATTGTGAGACAATCATTAGAAAAGACATAATTCTTTTTGTCTAGCACATTGTGATAGGGCCTTCCAGTCTGCATTAGTCCACCTTTTCAAATAGGTTGTTGGGCAACTCAACCTAACTTAGCCTGAGATTTAATTCCCTCTTTTCAAACATAGCACTGGGCAACTCTTTTCCTACCAGCTCACAATTTCTTCTACCTAGATTGTCTCACTTGGGAAAATTGGGACATTTCCAAGTTTTCATTCTTCTCACATCCAACAAGAGAGAATGTGTGTATACTTCCCAATCTTGTAATTTAGGTCCTGACTTCCTGTATCAAACTCCTATCTGTTGTGACTCATTGGAAGACTGATCGCCCAATAATAAGACCTCTGTTTGTCATAGCCCTACAACCTTAGACATTAGTACTTTACCCTAAATGCAAACCTTTCTGTGCTCCTGCTGACATCAGACTATTGTGGATGAAAATATCAAACCCTGAGGATAAAAGTACCAGCCAAACCTCTCCCTTCTACGTAAGCTTTCTACCATAAGTTTTTAATGTCTCTGAACATTTGAATAACATGTTAAATTTCCCACCTTTGTTTTCCTTCCCTTGTTATACTTAGATAGCACAATTGCCTCAGTATTCTCTGCATACAATTAAGTGTAATTTATTCCAATTAAAAGCTTATTATATATGCCCAGATAGGCGGTATGATGTGTCACAGAGACAGAAATAAGTGTTGAAAACTGCATTCTATAAGTAGTTCTGTGTTTTTTACATTTAATTTTTTTAAGTTAAGTACAATCTAACTAATTCATACAGACACATACACAAATATAAAATTTATATATAAAATATAAAAATTATGCCTGGGGGAGTTATTTTGCTCAGATATTTAGGTGAGGAAACATATGTGTTAAAGGTAATACCACCTAACCTCTAGGATTAAAAACTGTGTAAATTTTTTTCTTCTATACTTAAAAGTATAAAAGTATACTATACTTAAGTGTGTTATACTGTGTATTTACTAATGTATTTCTTTTATTTATTTAAGTATTTACATGCAGCTATTGTACTATGAACATTGAATTCTGGTGCCCTATATCAATTCTCAATTACTCCACAATTCTCTGTGCTGATCCAGTTTGGACTACACAGCAGGGCCTTGAAAAATATTGCTTTGTTTGACATTGTTTCATCATATAACACTGATGAAAAAGTAATGGGTTTCTGATCAGGACACAGTCTGTGTGGAGTTGCCAAGTTCTCCCCATGTCTGCATTGGTTTTCACTGGGAGGTGTGCTTTCCTCTCCATCCATCCCAAAGGCATAGAACGCAAGTCTCATTGGTGTGTCTAAATTGTCCCCATCTGAGAGAGTGTGGGTGCAATGTGGGTGTGGCGTGGGTGTGCTCTGCAATGGGAGCAATGGGAGCAGGTTGGGTTCCACCTTGTGCCATGAGCCGTCAGGATAGGCCTTGGCCTCAGACAACCCTAACAGAAAATGACTTTGACTTTAGAAATGTTTTGAGTCCTCCTTTGATGATATTTTATGACTAGAAACATATCCTCAGAATTTAACTCCTATTTATATCAATTATCCTATGGTAAAATTGGTTTAGTTTGAGCTGGTTTCACTTCAAATCAGTTTCCAAGAACCTATTGAGGACGACGTGTGAGGATTTATTATCCATGTCTTTTCCATGTCTGACTCATTTGTTCACCTCATGCTTCCTGTGCTGGATTAGTTGCAGTGTTCTGAGAGAATGGCCTCATTCTCTCTACAGAATATTCTTCATGTTATATCTGTTCCTTTTAATGTTCTTATTAGGTGCAGTCTTTATCAAGCCATTTCTCTAGGGCTTAGTCCCTCTAATATGGCAAGCAAAATTAGAGTCAGGTAATGGCACAAGAAATAACAAAGGTTAATACAGGAAATCCAAAACAAACCACTGAGAAACTCAATTCCATTTTCTTAATGTGCTCAGCCATGGGCAATGAAAGATTCGCTCATTGAATTGTAAGAATTAACTGATCACAGCATTCACAAGCAGCTTGACCTGGACTCCACAAATGAATTAATCAATCCGGCTGTCAACCTTGTTTTCAAGACAAAAGAATTCAGTTTGTTCTCACTAATGCCTTCTCTCCAAGTGGAACCACTAGTCCTTTACTATTTATGCATCTCAATTTCCAATCTCCTTGCCCTCAATTTCCAATCTCCTCTCCTGCATTCCTGTAGAGTTTGTTTCCTCCATATCCACGTCTAAATTCTTTCCTTGGGTGAAGAACTAATACAAATCCACTGCTTCTGTGAATCATCCCCCATGTGTTCTCAGCTGGAAACTCTGTAGTGTGCCATCATATTCATATTTATATGTGTCATACTAAGCTACTCTCCCTTCTGTTCTTAGACATTCCCTTGGGCCAGAGTACCTCTTCCCAAAATCAAGAAGAAATAGTAAAAGTAAGCCCATTTTCTTTTGAATTTCTAAAAGTCTAAGTCAGAAAATTCAAGGCTATTGAGAGATTTTTCAAGGTTATTTTGACCATATATTTTTCTTTATTTTCTTTGGGTCAGTTTTAACTAATTGATGCTATTTTGATAAACATATTTTCTGCAGTAGAAAAGAAGTTTATTTTATTTTTTTAAAGATTTATTTATTGATTGATACATACATACAAGCACTGGGTACAGTTAGAAGTGTGGGAGGGTGAGAGAAAATAAGTTTATTTTTAAGAGTAATGATATTTTTGAAATTTTAGGCCGATACGTTGTCATTGATCATTCTCAGTTCCTGTTTGCTTTGCAGTTCTCTTCACAACAATAAAGTTGGCAAGTTCAGATTGCAGAGCTTCTTATGCTCTTTAGCCAGGATACTCTGTTTTATCCCTAAAATGAAAAATATATATAATCCCCATTAGCAAATAAGAATATATTTAATCTTTTAATTGTTTTTATTGCAGTAACATTACATAGGTTTCCGTTGTACAGCATTTTAAATGGAATCTGAATTGTAGGTAGAAATATAGATGAGTACATAGAACATTTAAGGAACAAACCCTGTAAATTAGCTTGATAATTGACAGGAAACATAAGATTCACTGGAGTTTAACAGAGAACAGGCAACAACCTGAACAAGAATTTTGTTTTTTGTCACATATAACAGACCTATCAAAAAGGACGTAGGGGTCCTCCCTGGTGGTGCAGCGGTTGAGCGCTGGGTTGGGAAGCTGCCTACAGCCTCTGTGGCGCAGTTTCGATCCCTGGCTGCTCCCCAGCCACCAGAGGAGGGTCCCACATGGCGCGCAGACCCCTCCTGCCACCCGCCGCTCCCCCCAGCAGTGTACCTCGGTCCCTGTGCCTGTTCTGCCCCCTGCTCTGGCTCTGGTGAATTCTCTCACCCTCCCGCGCTTCTGCTGTACCCAGTTTTTGTATAAATAAACAAAATAAATAAATAAATAAATAAAAATACATGCCTCTTTAAAAAAAAAAAAGGAGGGGAAGTGCATCAGTAACATTAGTGATTTTTAGATGGTTTCTAGACTGGTGGTAGCAGTTTTACCTGGAAGGTTGTCAGAAATAAAAAACTTTTCGCAATCTGTGTGTAAAAAGCCCTCCTTGTAATGTTTTGCCTAAAACTAAAGTTTCCAAGCACTCGTTTGTCTGCATTTGCTAAAATCTGACTTTTTGATAACAGTGTCACATCAGCTTACAAGCTTGTGCCCCCCCGTAGATTAAAATGCATTCATATTTCAGATAGTCTAAACTTCACAGTCATGCAATAATTTGAAGAACTGTTGCTTTGTTTTAAAGGGCATTGTGCAATTACGTAAGATGTACAGCCAAAGTGTTCATAACATTTAAAATTTGATTCTACATAAATTCAAAATAAAAATGAAAATTTAAATAAAATCATTATTAAATCAGTGCCAATTTATCTAAAAAACCCCATTTGTTTGATACTCCTCTTAGTTTTCTCATGCAAATATTTCAAATGTTGTAACTAACTTAAAATACACGCAGGGCCTCCCACATGGCGCAGCTGTTGAGCCCTGGATTGTGAAGCTGCCCACAGCCTCTGCAGCGCCAGTTCAATCTCTGGCTGCTGGGCGAGTGCCGCGGACTAACGCAGCGGTAGACTTGCAGGACTGTCTCAGGATTTGAGAAACTGTGAGGATGCTCAAGGAATCGGCGCATAAATGACAAACAGACACACTTCAAGAGTGAAGATCTGAATGTAATTTGCTCAAAATCATCATACACTTTTATACCTATTTTAACAACGGATGATTTCATACAATTTAATTCTCTCTCAGCATAAAATACTTTGTAAGGCATAAGACATCTACTTCATTATTCATGTGCATGTGATCGCTGTTCCATGACATGGCACAGTAAACAATCTCCAGGTACTGAATCTACACAATCATTTTTGCCTACACCGAACAACATTCTTTAAGCTAGCTTTTCTTGATTCGTATCCCAAAACCACAATGATCAAAAAGCATTAATATTTACCTACTGGCACTTCCTACTTTTAGTAATCACGAGCAATATATTCTCTACGTAAGCATTTTGATTTTTATGGTGTTGTCTCATGTGAGAAGTATTATGATTATTATAAAACTACCATTGCCACACACTATTTTCTTTATCATGCATTTCCTGAAACTGATTGTACACATATAAGGAAAAAGCAAAGTAAGTGAAAAAGTAGTATGATTATAGACAGGTTGCTAGGTTGCTACTTATTCTGAAACAATGGCTATCTGACTAATGGTAAAACTGCTTTGTAGGTAATTCCACCAGGCTTGTTTGCAGGTGACGCTCTTAGCAGCCTTGTTTCCATCAAAGGAGGGGTTAATTACTGCGGGCTTGTTGCCTAAATTAGGCTTATAGGCATGTGTGCCTTGTTTGATCTGAATGCCAAAGTTTATCATGATGAAGCCCCTCGGGGACTGCGCCTGTCTTAGGTCGTCAGGAGTCACAGACATGAGGCTGGCCAGTGCCTTCTTTAGTCTGCCCCCGATCTTACCCGTCATTGACTGTCCAGTCCAGCGCACAGGGGAAGGGGGTCTTACTCACTCTGATGTGTCTGAGTGAAAGCCTCCCTCTTTCCAATAAGTTCACTGGTGTTCAGCGGCAGAGGCTGCCGCAGGCGAGGGTCCCACATGGCACACAGACCTCTCCTGCCACCCGCTGCTCTCCTCAGCAGTGTACTTCATCAGTCAGCCTGCACTGCTCTCCCCTCTGGCTCTGGTGAATTATCTCACCCTCCCGCGCTTCTGACTGTACCCAGTGCTTGTATAAATAAACAAATCTTTAAAAAATATATATATGCAATAATTTTTTTAAAGATTTATTTATCTATGCATACAAGAACTGGGGTACAGGCCACAGGTGCAGGGTGCACCTAATGTGGATATGGAGAGTAACCTGGCTAAACAGAGTATCCTGGTGGGGGGTGGGGGGTGAGAGGATTCACCAGAGACAGAGTAGGGGACAGACCAGGCAGATTGAAATACACTGCTGAGAGGAGCAGCAGGCGGGACAGGAGATGTCTGCTACTCAGGTAGCTCCCTGGCTGGCGGGGGGTCATCAAACTCGTGCTGCGGAGGCTGCCAATAGCTTCATAGTGTTGTGCTTAATCCCTTGTGCCACCAAGGAGGCCCCCACTCAGTAATGTTTTGACTAATATTTTTCCTCTCATTGGCTATAAACTGATTTGATCTTACTGTTAGATCTTCTCTGTGTAGCTTGCACATTTTGCACACAGTCCTTAACAGATAAAATGAGTAATCAAACAAGGTTGAAGAAGGGGTATCTATAAGTAAAAGGTAAAAGTTAAAGGCAACACTTATTTAAAAATAATTACCTTAGTAGCACATGAAATGTAGCCTTATCACTGTCTAAAGGAAATAAGCTTCTGTTTAGTCTATCATGGGCAAATGCTCAGCAATAAACCCATATTTCTCAAATGGGTCTCTAGTGTAAAAACCTACAACCAGTTCATCCAGTGCCAGTGCCTAAATTCTCAGAGGGCATGTTCAGCTTGTGATGTTCTAATAGAAGGGATCTTAGCAGTTTGTTTTGCCTCTTCAAAGAAGAGTCCTATACATAAATTAGTAATAAAAGTGATATTCCAATATTGTCTCTCCCTTGGGACAAGAATGTAAGTTAAAAAAAAATAGCTAAATTCACTGATAGGCTGTGCATAATTGTACAATGTGATTAGCAGAAATCTCTTATGGAATAGATATTAATGTACAACTTAATTAAATTAATGTTAAATGGTCAATGACATAAATGCACCTGAATTTTTAACAGCAATCATCTTGTACCATATTAGTTTATTACTGTGTTTTTGGAATTTTGAATCTCTAAAGTATTAGGCTGGCCTGGAGCCTGTATTATATTGCTGCATTTATATTTAATAGTACACAAGTAAAACAATAAGAAGAAAAGATTAAACTTAAAAGTATTTATTTCCATTGGTATAAAGAAACATCAGGTAAGGTCTCATAGGGCTAATAGAACATAAATAACTCTACAGAAAGGTAATTTGAAGTAGCTTGTCAATAAAGTGTGTTTGATATTTTTTTGAGACTTCTTAGAAATGATAAAGTTAGCCAAGAATTTCTACAATAAACGTTGAACAAGAAGGCAAAAAATAAAATGTCTAGTAAAGTATAAATGCTCAAGTTATCACATGGGAAGAAATTACATCTGAGAAAAAGCAAAGCCAATTAGAAATTTACCCTCCTTGATAATGTGATTATTATGTAAAATACTGAGAAATGATGTTTTGTAAACAAAACAGAAAGAATTCCAAAAACTAATGCTGATTTTTACTAATATGCAATAAATTGAACAATCACTCTCAGAAGGTCTTTTCATCGTTCTGTCTTCTTCCCTCTTCTAGAAGGATTAATGGAGAACAACTCTCCAGAAGTGATATAATCTCTCTTATAAGGTGTTTGAAAAGGTTGATCTTATAAATTAAACATATTTGTGGTATTAAGTGTGATACAGTAAATAAGGCTAAGTGGAATCTTAGCATGTTAGTTCTAAAAGAATTCTTGGTATCTCGGAGGATCAGAGTAGAATCCCAGAGGTGGTGACTTGTGGGCACACCTGTCCCATCCATATTGGGTTTATTTGGTTTGAGGAGCTGAAAACAACAACAAAACTCTTTTGCATTATTTTTGAATCTTAAAATCAGGAGATACCTCATAAAAATATAGATTTCTGGCCTTCGTTAACATGTGGAAACAGTGCCTTTTGCTGAGCAGAGTATGTTTCATCAAGATGGGCACTAGCTCTAAGTACAAACGCCCACCTGGCCCATCATCTCTTCCCAAAGACTCAGTGAAAGCCCTCTTGTGCTGGGCATAGCCTGGTGGTTAGGGTATGTAGCTCCAGCTGGCCTTCCTGCTTCTATACTTGTTACTCCCAGGTCTGATATCAACACAGCATTCACAGTGGGCCTCTTCAGTGTAAGCAAATAGTACAGACCAGAGGTGTGGGTGGGGGAGAGGATTCACCAGAGAAAGAGTAGGGAGCAGAACAGGCAGATGCGGATTGACTGAAATACACTGCTGAGGGGAGCAGTGGGTGAGTCAGGAGAGGTCTGCTGCACCATGTGGGCAGCTCCCTGGCTGGGGATCGAACTCATGCTGCAGTGGCTGCAAATAGCTTTATAGGTTGCATCTTATGCCCTTGCGCCACCAGGGAGGCCCTGTAGGGTTATTCTTAAAATTAACTAGATTAACATTAATTCAATAAGTTAACTGTATATATAGGATTCAATACTTGTATATTGCATAGAATAAGACCTGACTGATAGTAACTATAAAATGTTAGTTCTTAAGATTTTGGTATTTTAAAGCAGATTATATTACATTTGTCTCTTACTTTTTCCCCCATAAGAAACTGATGTCAACCAAGAAAAAGACAACAAAAATAAAATGAAATGATCATATTTGAAGACTTAGATTTGCAAATCAGGGAGCACAATTGCAGGCAGTTATCCAAACGGTCCTTGGGGACCTTTGATTTATGGGTTTAAAAGACAAAAGAGGACGGAAGAAGGATAGTGTTTAGCAGCCATCCTGGGCAGGGGCAGGTAAGTTCATTGTCAGTTCTCACAGATGAAAGATACTTTTGGAGCCTTTGGTCGATTTTTACAGGACTTTAATGCTGAATCAGGGAACAGACTAACTTCCTTTCCCGGTGTTTCCCTGGCTATCTCCTCTCCCTGCCCTCCTGTGGAAGAGTGATACTACCCTTATAGCCCCTTGCACAGGTGTCTTTATTTACATATACACATGCCCCATGCTTACTGGGCCCAGATGTCCATAATAACAGGTGCCTGTGCAAGACTGAAGGTGCTGGTCATAGATGCAGGAGGGCAAAAAAGCCTGATAACTTCATTTACCCTACAGATCGAAATGCAAAATCTGTTTACCAAGAATTAGGATTGGTGAGAGAGTGTATTTCTTATGGTATATTGGCTTTTAGTCAAGTTGGTCTTGGTTCTTAGAGAGAGATTCTTCTCTCTTTGTTGTTTGAGAAGACCATGACTATCTGGAAATCAGTCCTTTCCAGTTAGTAAATAGTTTAAAAAACGTTCAGTAATTTGGACTTTTGAGCATAAGATGGGTCAGTTTAGTTGATCTCAGCCATCCCTTTCCACAGATGAGACTCATTTACAACAATCCTGTTTGTGTGGAAGGAAAGGGAGCATGATCGCCTTTTCTAAAACATGACAAAACTGAGCAAATGAAGATTATTTACTCAAATTTACTGGAGGAGTTCAGGGACAGAGCATGACCTTTAGTTGACCCATGAGCTGACTCTGGGTAATCAGAGGCTTTTTAACCCCTTGCCTTCCTTGGAATGTGTGATTTAGCCCTCATTCCCACACTAGGAGCCTCTTTAAGGACATAGCCCTTAAGAGTAATGCGCTATTAAGACCACCTGGACTAGATACTTGGCTGAACCTAGTTCAGGCTTCTATATAAACTCACCAGTCTGGCTGGTGGCTGTGTATGGAGGTCGACTGTTTTTGCTGATGCCCAACAACATCTGCATGAGTGAGTAAGTTGTCTTGTTTATTAAAACTGTTGCTTGTTAGTGGGTGAGGTCTTTGAATGAAACTCTGCCACCAACTCACTCTGTGGCCTTTTTTGTTTCACAACCTTGGAAGTTCGCAGCTGAAATGTGAAATTGGAGGCCCTGTTTCTCATCTCTGTTTCTGTTTCTGCCATATGTGGAGACTATGGCATCCTGAGACTTTTTCATATTCAGAATATGAGCAATGTAATAAGGGGTACGTGAGTAGGAAGAACAATGAATTTGAAGGTGGCATTTTCAGAAACATTTGTGCTTTAATCTGTATTTAGTTTTGTTTCCCAGTTGTCAAGTCTATTTTTGAGACAGACATAATGAATGATTTGGGAAATTTAAGTCCCAGGATCTGGTGTGGGTTTGTGAGTGGAACTGCCTGCTATTCCTGCCCTCCCCACGTGTGTTGGTTAGCCCATGAGACCCCCAAGAGCAGTCAGAGGAGCCTGTGGTTCCGGGGTGAACCATATATCCGCCCAAAGATGGTGATTGACTTAGCATCATGATTCTGAGGGCTTGGAGTTTTGAGGCGGGGGCAGACTATTTAGAGGAGCACTTAACAGACTTTCTCACTTTAAACTCCAGGGACACTGTGGCGAGTAAGTCCTTACTCCAGCTCTTGTGGGGTTACGTCCTCCTCATACTCTAGCACCAGCACACAAATTTAAGGCATCAAACCTGGAGCTCACAAACTCAAAACTGACTTTCTGGGCCAGAAGCGTATTCCTCAACAAGGCATCGACTCTGGGGCTCCACACCCAGTCCAGGACCGCTCAACCCTGCAGAGCCCTCCCTGGCTTCAGGGATGGCTATTTACTGGATAAGAATTAAATCCAGACACCCAGGTGAGGTGGGGTGCCAGGTTCTGTTAGGGAAGCTGTCTCCTTCAAATTTGGAGCTGAGTTCCTGGGGTCCCCTGGTTTTGAGGGGAGGTGAGGAACCCATATTCAGCCACTCCTCTCCACCCTCCTCCCCTTGACCACACGCCTGTGCAAGGTGTTGAATTTCCCACGTAACTGACACAATTTCCACCCAAGCAAAGGCGACTTTAGAAACCAATTCTTTCTTTTGGTAACAACTTTCCTGGTCTTAATTCCACTGCCTAGCTAAACCTGACAAATATCTGAACAGAGTCAAGCAGTGAAGGCAACCAGCACACACACACTTTTGTCCCACCAAATGAGCCCCCATTTGTTGCTTCCAATTTGGATCTTACACTTGGAGCTCCCCAGGTGGACTCCTGTCCGCTAGTAACAGGCTCCTGGTCACCTGTGGGTTGCAGGGCATGTTGTGGGAGCAGGAATCCTCAGGGCTTAGAGTGACCTCATCTAAAGGCTGCTTGAAGTTATTACGTGTTCATCTTCTGGTGGTTTTGCCAGCTACTGGGAATTTGTGAAAGGTACTTGCACTGTTTTAAAAAATTCATCATCTTTTGCATTACACTGTGCTAATCAACCACTTCATGTTATGCCCATGAGCTGCAAACAATGAAAGTTTCATCCCTTCTAGAAAATGGAGTTGGCTCTGAACAGAGTTGTGTTGCTCTTACTCGGGAAAATAAGTAATGGGAGAGGATAGAGGTTGGTAGGAAAAGTAATTTTACGCAAGGAAATGGTTCTCAGTGTCCCTCAAATCATGCCATCTTGACAGTTTCCTATCTCTATTCTATCTGTTGCCAGTCTATTTTCTTTCTTGACAGAAGCTCTTGGCTCCAGTCATGCAAATCTGCTTAAAATGATACATACCACTTGCTCATTTCTCTTCCATAAAGCCTTAGTCTGGATAGCCTTTCGCTACATTCAAGATCAAATGATTCCTTCTCTCACTTAGATGTGGTTTAAAACTCCCCTTCTGCTGAATAATGTCAGTCAACCATATATGTTGTTCATGTCTGAGTGTCAAGTGTGACAGAATAAACACAATTTTCCAAGATATAAAATAGAAATAAATAGGACCCTGGCTTATACAATCAGAAATGGATGTTGCATTTAAAGTCTTAGACTAGTGGGGTTTTGTATGATAAAACAAATGGCATTGTTGTAAGTTAGCAAATTTACCAGTGTGGTACTGTGGGAAGGGCACCAGAATTACCATCAGCTGGAGTTAAAATCAAAATCAAATACATCCATTCACTCACTATATGTATTTGGTGAAAGTAATGACTGCTGAGCTCCATTTTCCTAACTTATACACTGGGCTTCCTTGCTACCTTTCAATGCTGATGTATTGAAAGTCCATATAGAGATGTTAAAAAATTTGTATAAAGTATGATTCTCCGTTCCTTTAATAAATGGTAAAGGACCTACTAATTTCAGTGTGCTGGTACTTTATCAGACAGCCCATCATGCAGTAAAGAATTTAGAACAGATTTTTTTTTAATGTATGTGGGTATATGAGTGTATGTTTGTGGATATTCATATAGAATACAATAGAAAAGTAATACGTATTTGTATATAAATGTGTGTGGCTTTGAAAATCAACAATCATTTCTACTTTGGAAGTTTGAGGTGTGACCTGTGACATTTATTTTGCTTTTGAATAAAAGATTTATTATTTTGTTCTCAGGAAAATAGGAAGTTAGGGAACCATACTCCATTTTACAGTCCATGTTAATTAGCATTTGACCCTCCTGTCAGCTGAGTAGCTCTCTAACCAGAACTAAGATGTCCACCCCCCACGGAAGTATGGATAATGCTAGCATGTTTTCCTGAGAGAAGCATGAGCAGTTGCTGACAAGTCACCTTTCCAAGCATCCCCTTCCTTTCCATTTTTGAGGATTTGCCTGCTTTGGGCAGCTGGTGAGCACTTAGAACACTTGCCTCCTCTCCCTGTAGACCACCACCCTTCCCCAAAGCACTTGGACTTACTACACCTTCCCAGCCCCTGCATCCTCATCTATATTTCAGTATCCACACCTAGGCAATTGGGAAGTTTTACAACTATTGACCCGCAACATTTGAACTGAAATTTGGGGAATGTACAGGGAATTTGAAGCTCAGGGGCCACCTAGGCAAATGCAGAAGGCATTAAAATGTAGTTTTCCTGACTCATTATCATTCAGGCTCAGTTAAATTAACTTGCACAAGTAATTTAAAACCAGTGTTGGTCTCCTTTTTGCAGAGTTATCTATATGATTTAACCCTCTAAAACCTGCATTAAGGTAGAAAAGAGAATGGTCAGATTACTGCAATCTCCATGGAGATTTTATGAAATCCTGTCAAATTCTTCTGGCTCTTGTCATTACATTCAAATTATTTTACTTTAATGAAATTTTTAAAATTATTTTCAATTTTCTTTAAACTAGCAAAGGTCATAAAGTTTTCTAACATAGTATTGGAAGAAATAATTTTGTTGTTTTGTGTGTGTGTGTGTGTGTGTGTGTGTGTGTAGAACAGGGGTGTAGGCCAGAGGTGCAGCTTGATGTGGGGAAGGTGAGAGGATTCACCAGAGACAGAATGTGGAGCAGAGCAGGTGGATTTTACTGAAATACACTGCTAAGGGGAGCAGCAGACAAGACAGCAGAGGTCTGCTGCACCATGTGGGTTAGCTCCCTGGCTAGGTGTCAAATTCAGGCTGTAGCAGTGATAGCATTGAGACTTAACCCCTAGGTTACCAGGGAGACATAGTAATTTTTAACTAGGCTTGACCTTCCATTTTTTGCGAATATTAATGCCACTTTAGTAGATTTAAAAAAAATGAACAAGCATTTCTAGTCAATATGAAATAAAATAAAATTTGAAACAGGTATTTTCTCTTAGCAATAGTGGATTAAGCTTTAATAAGTAATTTGGAGGATAAGTAAACTTCCTTTTGTCAGAAATTATCTGTGACTTTAGGCTTCTTTATAACAGGGTAAGCCTGAAATAGGTAATTGAAAGGGGTAAATCCTAATTGCCAATTCTGCACCCCATTCCTGACCACTTAGGACAAGTAGAGCTTTGCTCTAGTTTGAGTTAAGCAAAGGAAACAGACCTAGTAGGGAAGCAGTGTTACTTGTTAAGATGTATTTAGCCTTACTATGTCCCAGGAACTCTTGGAAATATTTTATGGGAGAAATACTCACAGAACTTTTTTTTATTCCTGTGTCCTTTACAATAATCTTAAGAGGTACACTTCTGCATGGCATATTTTACAGAGGAAAAAGCAGGGTCCTAGCAAGCTATAAAGATAGTCAAAATTCAATCCCAGGCCCCTCTGACTCCAGAACTACATATTCAATATCCCCCCCTGCCCTGACCTCTTGCCAACTGTTATTCTTTCTTCTTTTTTTTTTTTTAAGATTTATTTATTTATACAAGCTCTGGGTACAGTCAATAGCGCGGGAGGGTGAGAGAATTCACCAGAGCCAGAGCAGGTAGCAGAACAGGCAGACAGACGGAGGACACCGCTGAGGGGAGCAGCGGGCGGCAAGAGAGGTCTGCACGCCATGTGGGACCCTCGCCGGTGGCCGGGGATCGAACCAGCACTGAAGAGGCTGCGGGCAGCTTTGCAGCCGAGCGCTCAACCACTGTGCCACCAGGGAGGCCCTTGCCAACTGTTATTCTATGATAGATTTCATACTTGCAAATCATATTTGCTTATGTCCCGAAAGACTAAATCATAATATCCCTGTTGTCAGAAGTTTTATTTAATCTAAGCAACTCAGAAGTCGTCCATTATGAGAGTAGATCCTATTTTATCATAGTAGGTTAATGTTTCTGTTTGATTGTTTTTGCCTAAATATAAATATTTTTCATATTTGGAATTCTTCAGTTAATAATGCTAAATTCTGAAATTGGAGCATTTTGCTATTCTCTCTGAAAGTGTCTTTAAGGTCTTTAAGGTGAAACTTGGTCCCCTTGTTAATTCTTCCTTCAGCAGTTCTGAAGGATGATGTTTTTAAGGGAGAAGAAGAAGACATTGCAAATTTTGTAAATACCTAGCAATTATGTTACTCTACTGAATCATGTAAATTAGGAAAGTCTTATGCTATATTTATTTTTTTCTTCCCCATGTAGGACAGAAATCTCACGAAATACATGAACTCGAACTTAGTCACTGTTGCAAATATCTTTGGGACTGGCATTTCCATCATCAGCTTTTCTGCCTATGTTGCTTTCAGTGTCCTTGTTTTTCTTTTCTCTCATTCTTATCCCAATATCATCTCCTCTCAGTCATGCTCAATACAGTATCTCTTCCTCATTTATAACTTTCAAATAGGAATTTCAAACATCTATTGTGTCAAATAGAGCATAATTGCTATATATATATATATATATATATATATATATATATAGTCTTTTTAGCTCACATCAATCATATTATCTCTGTTAGGTACCAGATCTTGGAGACTCATATTTGAAGACACCCACTCATTAACATACTCTGTACCTGAAGCTTCTCAAATAACCAGCACCAATTCCTTGTCTTCTAAAGGGTGTTACTTATTACCTCTTTTAAATGGTCATAATTACTGTTTCCTGGGTTCTTTGATCTGATATTTTTTAATAATTTTTCCCAATGCATTTTTATGTTTGCAAATTTATGTAACTCCCTGAAATATTCCATCCATGTCTTATTTACTCTTCGATTCAATCTAGATTGAAATATGTGGAGTAGGAAGCTTTGTGGTTTGGCGATAACTAAATCAGCTTTGCAGATGGTTTTTATGTTCTCCATAGCACATCTCCTACTTAATTTTACTTCATTCATGCCAGTCTACTTGCCATAGTACTGCTAACAGAGACAAGTTCTTTTTTTTAATATTTTATATAATTCTTACATCATTTTTCATTTTTGCACAATGTATGCATTTTCATTATGGTTATGTTCCCCATACAATTGTATCTCCCCTTATTTTGACTCTAGTCCTTTCCAGAGACAAGTTCTTACTGTCCTCTTTGTCAGCTTCTCTGAAAAACCTCTGAAGTTCAAGTACCATAAAACATAATTTTAGGTTCACTCTGATAACAGCGTTCTCCCTAGAGGCACTGACAACAGACATAGTTTCAAGGACTTTGCCAAACAAAATTGGCAAACAAGTTATTCAGTAATAAAAAGTTGTAATTAAGGTTTATTACTTTGGTTTTTATGAGGATAGAAAAAGATGGAGGTAGAGCTAGTATTCTCCACTGGCAAACCATTTTGAAATGAAACATAGTGTGAAACATCTTTCCTATATATTTCCACTTTGGTGGTGGTATAGAGGCATTGAGACTTCCATATTCCAGATGAGGAAACAGATTAGCAAAGAAATGAAGAAACTTGCCCCACAAATTCAAAGTCATGTTTATGGGACTCTCAAGTCATAGTCTCTTTATTATAATGCCTATATGCTGACCCACGTGTAGAGTTGGAGAAACAAAACTGCTATATGTTAGAATTTATACTTTTTATTATACTTTTATTAAGAGTGTTGGTTTACAATACTATATATGACTTATTGGTATGGATTCACATCTCTTCAGGTGTATGTAACCACAGCACACCCACCACCCAAATACTCATGATCCTCCATTATAGTTTGTGCCCACCCTCTTTGCTTCCCTCCTCCTACCTTTGTCCTCTAGAAGCCGCCTTTCTACAGTCAGATTTCTAGGGTTTGTTTTGGTTTACTTTTGACTGTTTTATTTCTCTATATTCCATGTATGAGTGAAGTCATCCGGTATTTGACTTTGTCCTTCTGACTTCACTTAATGTAATTTCCAGTTATATCCACATTAAAAATGGCAAAATTTCTTTCAGCTGAGTAGTATCCATTGTGTATATTTACCACTTCTTAATCCACTTATTTGTTGTTGGGTGCTTTTGTTGTTTCTTTGGTTCTATCTTTTGGATATTGTAAATAGTACTGCAATTCACATAGGAGAACATATAATTATAAATATTAAAGTGATATTCTAAGTGTGAAAGCTCAGGAAAGACAGCAATCAGAAATGAGGCATTAGGAAAAGTGTTGAGAGATTAGAAAAAAAAGTCTTGTTTTTTATGTTAAAATTTCTGAGTGGTTACATTTGAATTTCCTGGATTAAAAAAGTAAAAAAAAAAAAAAAAACCCTCTTATTTCAAATACTTAAATGGAACCTCCTCCACATTGTCCATTGTGACTAGAGATGTGGGTTCTACTTCAGGAATGGGAGGTCATGCGTCCTGACAGCTTCATCAGCTGATAATATAATTTAAAAGCTCTTTTTTCTTAATCATGATATGTCTAATATACATCAGACACTGTGTGATGGTTACATAAGGATGGACACACTAGATAAGTCCCCTGCCATTATGGATCTTTGAGTTGTTCTGGCAACTGTAATGACAAACTCTAATAGTTATGAAAGATCAGTCCTGGGCATCATGGTACTTAAGCAGACATGAAATATCAGTATATGTTGAAGTCTGAAAGACTTGCAGGCAGCAGAAAGCCACAAGCAAGGAAAGAGATCTTTGGTTCTGTCAGTACATTTCCCATCTCCTCATTCATGCCCAGCTGCCCTTGCTCTACTGCATTGTGAATTAGTTTGGAATCATCTCAGCATTTGCTTTGCTCCTCTTCTTGAGGCCCCAGTATCCACAACAGAGTAGCTGATAAGTAAGTCTTCTACCTTCCTTTAAGGGATCAGAGGGTTTTGAGCAAAGATCAAAAAACTTACTAAGGGGGGAAAGAGGGTGTCACTTTATTTAATTACCCTTATAACTTCCTGTGACTCACTTTTCCTTTTTTTTTTTTAATATGTTGATGACTTGGTATTTGAAGGTTCTCAAGACTCCATTAGGAAGTCTTTATTTTTCACTTTCAACTTTAACCTAGAAACTTAGTATACCATTTTGTTATCAAGTAAAATTTTAGATATTAAAAGTATTTTCAGATTATAGCTGTACTTGAAGGGACAGAAGATGAAGAAACTGTCTACTATCGTAAATGGCAAATTACTGGACTTTAGATATTACTACAATAGAGGTGGTTTCAGAAAATGCTTCACAATTTTATATGTTCTGGGCACCAAAGTTCATTTAAAAAATCATAAAGCCTCTATGATATTTAAGCTTATTTATTTTATTGACTTCCATTGCAACTCATAAGAATTATTTACAAGTATTCTTAACAATTCATGAGGCCTATTATCTCAATTGAATCCACTTTGGGGCATTTCACAAACACCATGACAGTAACCGACCTTGATAGTTTTAAAACTCATTTTTTCCTACCTCAATAAAACATGATTAAAAATAAAAGAAAGGAAACTGTTTTCCCTCATATTTTTCTCCTGGTATCTTATTTTTTTGTTTTTTTTACTTTAACCTTGTGCTATAAGTCTGTCTTTGGAATATTTATAATTAAATATGTTTCAAAGTTATAAATAACTAGATGAAAATTATTCTAAAATTACCAAATTAATACTATTTTTTTTTTTTGTTATTGAGGAACACACTGAGTCTTAATAGTTTAGTGAAGCACAATTATTTTTTCTAAACATTATTTGGTAACTGTTACTGCAAGAAGTTGAAATAATGGGTAAATAATTTTATATAGCCTTAACTATTTTTTAAAAGATTTATTTATGCATATGAGTACTGGGTACAGGCCAGAGGTTTGGGGGGGTGAGAGGATTCACTAGAGACAGAGTGGGGAACAGAACAGGCAGATTGGCTGAAATACACTGCTGAGTGGAGCAGGGGGCGAGTCAGGTGAGGTCTGCTGTGCCATTTGGGTCACCTCCCTGGTGGGGGATCAAATTTGTGCTTCAGTTTCTGTGGATAGCTTGATAGTGCTGTGTCTTAACCCCTTGCGCCACCAGGGAAGTCCCCTTTAACTACTTTTTTTTTTTTAAAGAGAAATATTGATGACAAAATTTCTGAATTTGGTTGTACAGACAATTTATTTAAAAGTCACAAGCATTTTAATTTAAACTAAGAAAATGATCCATAAAAGAATATTACATATTCTCACAAAGTCCTACTACAGTGTTAGAGATCTCTAGAACATTCACATTGTCTATAGAAAAAGTTAACAGTTTAATGATCTGAACTGACATTTATCTAAACAGTAGCAATTTGTTTCCATATATGCAAGATATGCTGGCCAATATAAACATTAAAATGTTGATGCTGATTCCTGTTTAAAATCTAGATGACACAACTCTAACTCACTTAATGGAAAAGATTGAATTAACTTTTGATTTGTAGGGGTCATGGATAATGAAAACATATCACACAGACTAATTCTTGATAAGCACTGGGTTTGTTAGGCATTGCTTCCTATAAGAAGAAATAATTGACTGTTGCACATGTACAGTTCAGTTCACTGAAGAGGAAAGATGACTTCCCACCCAAAGTTTAAAACAAAAAAAAAAAGACTGGGGCTTCTGGCCTAGCTGTGTTTTAATTAGCAATGAGAAAGTGATATCATCACTATATTTCTGGGCCCAGGTTTTCTCATCTGCAGAATAAGAGTTGCAGCTGTTAATCACTAAATTGCCTATTAAATAGAAAAGTTCAAATATAGAGAATAACATGTAGGAAAGCATGATGGTTAAAGGAGACAAAACTCGTATGATAGAGCCATGAGAGAAATGACCCTATTAGAGCATGTAGTCAGGATTAATTGGAGATAAAGCTGGATATACAGTATAATATCAAATTTTATAGGGTCTTAAAACCAGGCAGATAAGTATAGATTTGATGTGGAAGCAAATGGATAGCCATTGGACATTTGAAGGTAGAAGAATTGCATAATGAATGTAGTGCTTAAAGATTAGTGGTACAGGAAATAAATTATGAATTGATGGGGGGAGGGAGGGAATCAGGATTTAGAACATCCACTCAGGAGACTGTAACTAAACAAAGGAAAGGTATATGCAGCAGTTTACAAGGTTTAGGACTCTGTAATCTCTGACGGTGGCTAAAAAAAAAAAGAAAAAGAAAAAAAGAGCTGGACCACAGTTAAAATGCTGTAAAACATATTTTATTCAGTACTATTACAATAGGGAAAATAGATCTCAGTGTAGAATCAGTTTGAGTTTCTAAGTAGCATGGGCAAATGTCATTTACAACCAAGGAGCAAGTTAGTTAGGGATTTGTAGATAGAAAATTATTAAGAGGAAACATCAAAGATAAGGGGGGCAGATACTGGATAAACCTACCTAGTAGGTCAGGCAGGAATGACCAGCCATTCCCAGGATGCTGGAGTTTGAGGAACCCACTTCAATCAAAATGATGAGATAGAAATATGGGGTATTCTGATTAAACCACAATAGAATTCTTACTAAAACTAAACAATGAAGAGACAAACACAGAATTCCAAAAGTCAACATGTAGTGGAAAGGTTCAGGGGAATCAAAGTAGAATTTGGTCCAAGAAAGAATCGTTGTAGTTCTGGTATTTATCTTTTCTGCTCATCAGTTTGTTCATTTGTATAGCGAGGAAGTGCTGACTTCTCAGTATTCCTCTAAAACTCTAGGGTGATCTGAATACAAGTTAATCTAAATGATAACAAATAAAATGATTTGTTTTTTACCAAAGTAGGAGGACCGATTCATAATTTTCCCCATTCTATCAATAGAAATATAAATTACTTTGTGTGGTAGACTTTTTAGAGCAATTATATATATATGCCATATATAATTTTTTATAATAGACTATCATGTACTCTAAGTCACTTAACAAATGCAATTTTGTCATGTAGGGTTTCTTATTCACTATTTTTATTGGTTTCATCCTATCAGCATTGCAATGGGGATGGCTAAAATGCAATGGATGAAATTGTCTGATAACACAGTCATACTGCCTTCTTCCAAGATGCCTTCCTGTAGGTTTTATCAGCAGGAAAACAGCTCCCAGTATGAGTGACCTCCAGGAATAAACTAGGAAGCCAGCTGTGATAAGAAATATCTTTAAGTGGATTTGTACAACCAGAGGCAGTCATGAAACTTTGAGTATTTAAGGAAGTAAAAGTCAAACAGACAGAAAAAGCATGCTCTATAAGGAAAGAAATTTGATGCCCTCAAAGACTAAGATTCATCTTTTGTCCCTTAGAATAAGACAAATGATTGAATGACTGAAATGGAGAATAAACAAGGAACATGGAATAGCATTTTGGTTGATGCAGATCTAACTGGGATAAACATTTACCCATAAGTTAATCTAGACTTCACTTTACATGTATGGGAATCAGTAAATAACTTAAAGCTTTATCTATTAAGTTTAGAGATTTGATTCTCTTTTCCTTGTATCTCCATCTTCCAGCATCCAAATCTCACTCTCCTTTAACTGTGTATCGTCTGGGGAATGGCAACATTACTTAAAGACCTTTAGCCTAAAATAAGTGATTAACCAAATGGTAACATAATTATCTATCAGGCTCTGATCTAGGTAACTCCCCTATTGCTTTGGATAATATAATACTGAATAGTCCTTATCTAGGTACTTTTTTTTAAAAGGATTTATTTTTATACAAGGACAGGAGTACAGGCCAGAGATGCAGGAGGGTGAGAGGATTCACCAGAGACAGAGTGGGGTCAGAACAGGCAAATGGACTGAAATACACTGCTAAGGGGAGCAGCAGGCGAGACAGGAGAGGTCTGCCACAGCATGTGGATACCTCCCTGGCCAGCCACGAATCGAACCGGTGCTGCAGAGGCTGCGGACAGCTTCACAGCACTGCGCTCAACCTGCTGCGCCACCAGGCAGGCCCCTTACCTAGGTACTTTACAGCTTAGTGATGGGAATAAGAACAAAGCACATAACTTACAATACAAAGAGAACTCTTAAGTGCCAAAACCTGGAGCTGTTCAGTACTGAGCAGGTTTTTCAAGAGGAAACACAAGCAGAGGACCACTATCAAAATCTATTTTCATAATATAATCTCAATGAAACTAATCTCCAGATTTCAAAAAAAAAAAAAAGAGAAGAAAAAGTGGCAAAACAACTCCTGTCCCTCAAAACGGATCCGGTTTAACTTTACATACCAATTTCTGTTCCTATAGTTAGTCTAAAATACTTGTGCCCTGATTGAGGCACAGCCCCCCTCCCACCCCATTCAGAACTTATTCTTTCACATAACCCCTATTTCGAGTTACCTATGGACACTTCCTTCTAGGGATCTAGTGCTGGCTTTAACTAGACAAGGAAAATCTGTATGAGCTTGGTCACATAATTTATTATATCTATTGTTTGATTTCTTTTTTTCATACTGAATTGGTCTTAATAATATATACCACGAAGGTAAGTCATGTGCAAAATTCCAATGTAACCCCTAGTACAATTGAACCATCAATAGCATTTTTCCATTTCCTGTTCTCTTATGCCCAAACTATTGGTCATTGAGTCTACTTTCTTGAGAAATTAGAAAACTTTCTTTCTCCAATCCCTTTCTACTGTAACCTTTCAAGGTTTTTTTTTTTTTTTTCCTATTTGTTAGCTCAAACTCTCAATAGTACTTAGTGTTTATTGGATAATCAAAGTGAGGATTTTAACCCAGGAAGCAGACCTACAGATTAACTCTGTAAGAACTGTCCCAATAAAAACAGGTTTGAATTTAGTTTATTATAGGTTAAGAACAGTGTGCCATTGACATTGATAACATAATGATTCTTGATAGTGGGGGCTTCTAGTTCTAAGTTATCTGCACCTAAATGCATGCTGATACTGCAGGAAGGCAATTCAGGATTTAATTTTTTTCTCCTTTCTTGTGATATACTGGAAAGAAACAAAACTGACTGGGTCCCCACTGTAAAATAATTTTTTATTTGAAAAGACTGACTTTACTTTCAGGCAGCATATTGTGAAGATGGCTTTACTCTCTTGCCTGCTCAACCAGCAGTAGAATACCCA
Organism: Talpa europaea; assembly: GCF_964194135.1. Lineage (NCBI taxonomy): Eukaryota > Metazoa > Chordata > Mammalia > Eulipotyphla > Talpidae > Talpa > Talpa europaea. The sequence continues at coordinate 76,557,006 of NC_140080.1, read as the reverse complement.
GGACATTTTACAGTATGTTTACATATTGCTTCTCCATGGAAACTCTCTTCAGAATTACTACAAGAAACCTTAAAGGTGTTTTCTCTGCCTTCAACCTCTTTTTTCCTCTATTATCCCCATTATTGTCAGACCAAGCCTACTGAAACAGGATTGTAAGTTACTTTTCTCCTGAGAAAATTCTCTTGAGTTCTTGGTTTACTGTCATGTCAAATGCAAAATCTGGTTGTCAGGGTTTTCAGTACTATGACTTCACTAACAGGAGGATGCTTGTTCACTAGACCTCACTCAGACTGCTTTGTGTAGCCTTATTTCCCACCTGAAGCATCCATGGGAGTTATGCACCATCTGCCTCTCCCTTTTTTTCAAGCCCATATTTCTGCTATCTGAGACACCCATCAGTGTTCAGCTAGTGTCTTTCATGGGGCTTGGGAAGTGTTAGAAGTGCCCTGACATCTGAGACATCTGAGCATAATTGCCACTGCCCTCCTGGAGACCTTCCTAGAAAGCTGCTCTTTAGAATTCTTGTCATATGTGCTCTTGGCTGCTGTTTTGTGGTTATACCATGCCAGTGCAACTGTCTGTATGGGCCTGAAATTTGTTTTGTTGCACAGAGGGGCCCCTAGTTGGTTTAATGTTCTGCTTTTGCTGTCTTAAAATTATCAATTTTGAAGAAAGATCACACATTTTCATTTTGTCCTGGGCTCTGTGAATAATATAGTTAGCCCTGCATTGCAACTTCAGCATTTATTTTGAGTTGTATTAAGGTAAGAGCTTCACTGGAGTCATCTTCCTTCTAGGTAGATTGCTGGTGTCGGTGTCTTCCAGGGTTCAATATCATATTAGAATCAAGGCTTCCAGGTTTTTTTTTTTCCTTCAGCACTAAAATTAAAGGATTTTAACCAACATCCTCAATCTTAACATGCTGTTTTATTTTCTATGAAACAACCTTTCTGTTATTTTTTTTTGGAATCTTATAGTAATATCATCGAGTAAGTCTACAAAAATGTTCTGTAAACATTACATTGGAACATATAATCAGATTTACTCTTAGGTAATCTGTCACTCCAAGGCCTATTGACATTGAGGATATTGTCCCTTATCTGAAATCTTATAAAAGAAATTGCTTTCAGCAATATGTGCTCCGGGAGAGATTTGTGTCACCTGACATATTAGTATGTTGTTGTTATTGACCATAAAAGTGAAGTAATTGATCATGTGTCCATTGTAGTTGAGGTTGTCTAGAAGTTGAGTCAAATTACCAGGTCAGACTGTGTTTTCACTTGATCCTAGTGTTGATGTTGTAATTTCCATCTGTTCTTTGCCATATTTTTTGTTTTATTATGTATTATTTTAAGCCATCTCAAATCTTACATGCCCATCACATAGTAAATACTCAATAAATATTTGATGAATGAGGCCTTATTCCATGATATAATAATGCATTCATAAGTATGAGTGTCAAATATTGAAAAACAGATGATAGATAAATTTATAATGATGGAGATAGTTATATTCTCTTAAAACTCCTATAGTATTCTTATATTTTCCTTTTCCTTTTAGCATGTTATCAGTATTTATAAAAACCTTTTTTTAATTTATATTTTTTGAACATACTTCTGACATCAGTTTGAAAATGAACTACCACACGTAGAGATTTCCATTTTCCAGATTTTACATTTATTAGGATAACTTTACTTTCATTATTTTTATCATATTTTTATTCTTTTTTTAAAGATTTATTTATTTATGGATACAAGGGCTGGGGTACAGGCCAGAAGTGTGGGGGGTGAGAGGATTCACCAGAGACAGAGTGGGGAACAGAACAGGCAGATCGACCGAAGTACACTGCTTAGGGGAGCAGCGGGCAAAGTCAGGAGAGGTCTGCTGTGCCATGTGGCTTGCTCCCTGGCCAGCGGGGAACTGAACTCGTGCTGCAGAGGCTGTGAACAGCTTCATAGGTTGTGTCTTAACCCCTTGTGCCACCAGGAAAGCCCCATATTGTTATTTATTTTAAAATATAAAACACAATCAACAACAGTATCCCTCTCCTGAAAATCTCTAAAAACTGAATTGCAGGCCCCAGATGTTTACCATGCAAATGTGGAATTTAGACTGTAAGTGGTTGTTTGAGGGTGGATTTACATAACCTTTGGAAGTGGGTTGCATGAAAGTTGAGGAGCTTTTCACAAGTAAATATCACATTTCATTTCCTCTACCAAGTCCTCTTTGCTTTCCTCCTGTGAACAGCTCTTGCCCTTCTCTGAACTCTCATGGTTCATTTAGCACTTAATTGCTCTTCATTTGTTATAGCCCGATCTCTTTGTGTCTCTCCAACTCATGCAGGGCCATGCATTTTTTACACTACTGTTTCAATACTACCACTTGGCATAGTATTATTTAGGTGTGTGACTCTATATTTCCTTTATTTGTTTTAGTTCTTTTTACTAGAAGGATAAATTTTATGTGGGATGTGGTTATCATGAGTATGGCAACCAGTATAGGTGATGAGATGTATGTGTTGTACCAGGAAAGGCCATTATGTTCTTAGTGCAAGTGTGTTCATGTGACAACACCACTAGTTAAATGCAATGGAGAACTGGTTCAGTCCCAAAGTTTCCAAACACCTGCTCAAAATACTTTGACAAGAAATTGAGATGTGATATTGAATTTTTTTCAAAATTAGGGGAATTGTCACTATTTTAATAGAAGTAAGCATATCAAAGGAAACTGATCCAGCTGCTGTGTTATACCCAGAATAGCTTTCAAGATATTTGGAATGCTTATGTTTGTGTGTTTCGTGCAGTGAGTTTGTTTCATAGATAGTTTGCTGCTCATGGATAGCAAATGGAATCTAGTAATGTTCCTGAATAATTAACTAACAAGTTTCATTTATAGCAGGAAGTAAATGAAGAAGATGTTAACATTCAGGATACACACAGAACATAAAGCACAGGGATCTTTAATTCATGGGTAAATGGAGACGGAAGCAACGTGTTGAACACAGCATTTTTCCTTATAAAGTCATTTTAGTATCATATATTATTAAGTTGATACATAACTGTGGAGCTTCTGCTCTGTCTCCAGTGCATCTTTAACATGCATACACACACATATATATGCTATGAAAGAGCTGGTCAGGATAAGGTTAGCTGAGAGGAAGTATCCTTAACTGTATCTGTTTTATGGTGATATCTTAATTGTGTCTGTTTTATTGGTGTAAAGATGGTCCTATTTGAAAATGAAAAGCCTATTTTTCTAATTAAGCATATTTGAGAAATACTTCTGCATTTCTATTTAGAACAGCTCAAAGAGGATCTCATGCCTGTTTTCTTGGTGGAAGGTTCTATTTTGCTGGATTTGTACCAGAGATAATGGGCTTAATTTGCATTGTATTTTAAAAAAATCCATCAAAGCACACTCACATCTGTTCCCTCATTTGATCCTTTCTCAGCCCTGTGAGACCTGTAAGTATGTGTCCGAATGCCTCTTAGCCTAAGCTGAAATTGGAGGCAATGTGGGGTTAGGTGAATTGTCAGAGGATACATTTGAAATGAATAGTCTGGGAGCCATGTACTGTGCCTCCCAGATTCTGTGTTTTCAGATCATAAAGTGGACTCTTACACACATAATTACACGACCCTAGGTATAGGTGCAAAGTAAAATCAACTAGCAAGCTCTTTAAAAAAAAAAAATGCTAGTTTTGGAACTTTGGACTTGGGGACTCCAGATCAGGTGCAAGCCCTAATATGTATATTTTTAATAGAATATATGTGTAACTTGGTCTGGTTAAATAGAACTATTTGATTAACTCATTCATTCATCCCTATTCTCTGATTTTACCTTTATGTATTTTGTCTTCTAACACGTTACTGAATTTTTTCAAATTTGTTTTTTTCTCTAAGGTGTAGAACTGTTGAGATAGTTATTATTTTTTTATGTCTCAGAACAATCTCCAGTTGAAATTTTAAAATATCCCCCATTCAAAATTGAAAAATATTTATTTCTAACCACAAAATAAAATTCTTATCTAGGAAAAAATTAATAATAAACATATCAATGAATCATAAATAAATGCATGAAAATATTTTACCCTAAATTTTATTAAAAATAAAATAATTTCATAGAGGTATTGGTGGAAAAGGAAGGAAAAATGTCAGTTTTATATGAAGTTAGAAAAAGTGTCAGCAATACAATGTCTTTGGTGCGATTGGCACTATTTCTCAAAAGTAAAGTGTGTGTTCTTTTTTGATCTAGCAGTACTGCTTATCAGGTATACATAAATCTGTGTGACATGAATGTTAAAGAATATACATTGTGGCATTGTTAGTAAGGAAACAAGGAAATTTAAATGTACTTTTCAAAAATAACTAGTTACATAATTATGCTTATTTATGAAAAGGAATTATGATACAGCCATTGAAAATAATAAACAATATTTACATATGCTTATATGGAATTGTCTGCAAGGTATATTTCTGTTAAATTTTAATTAAGGGTTAAAGTAAAAAATATATATATTTTCCCATTTGAGTTTAAAAGTTGTATAAAGATAGAATGCAAATCTGAACTTGTTTTATACATAAATGCTTTATGCAAGGATGAAGAAACTACTAAATGTGATACATTTGGGAAGGACAACTGGGATTTTGAGGTGGAAAGAGAACTAAATGTCACATACTCTTTTCAGATGTTTTGAATGTGTATTAATTTCAGTAAATACTGGATAAAAATAATCACAAAGCTCAAAATAATTGACAAGTAGAATTAACTATAAGTTGTAAAATAAATCTTTAGGTAGTTTGTATTTTTATTATTGTTCCAATAATAAATGCATAGCTAATGTAACAAATCCATTTCTATTTCATTAAAGATCATTTCTATTTGAAAAATGATGAAAAGTTTGGGAAACATCAGAAATTTCAGGCCATACTCCTCTAGTTGATCCATATCAACTATGAGATCCTGATTGAGACATACGGTTTTTAAATCTAGAGAATGTGAAAACTATGAGGGACCCCAAATATTTTATAATCCAGCCATGTTATAGAGATGAAGAAACAAGTTGGCTGGGATATTTTTCTCCAATGTTAGTACATTTCTCTTACATGGTAAAATTTAGAATTTAGTTATAGTAACACTTGATACTAAATAAACTGATCCAGTGCTAGGAAGAGTACATGAATTCTTGAAATCAACTCTACATTAGCTGGCTATCCCATCCTTGAGAAAGTCTTTTCTCTCTGAACTCCAGTTCTTTTAACTGTGACACGATTGATTGAAAATAGTGACACAATTGGTTGAAAGCAGTTATATTGTTTTATCTGTTCCATATTGAGGAAAAACTATTTAAGAGCTTGCCTCACCAATTCAGTATCTTATTAAATTTCTTACTCTCTGGTTTTGTTAGGTATCTCACTTTTCCAAAAAACCTGAATCTGTATAAATGCTGCTCTCCTTCAAAAATCAAACAATGTTTAAATTGGATTTTCATTTGTTAGGTAATTGCTCTGAACAGGGTATTTTAGTAGTTCTGAATAAAGTAATTCATAGAGTAGTTGTAAATCCTGGGCAAATAATTCATATCTTCTTTAAAGTTATCTATTATAGTTCAAGCTCATATGAATCTTCTTTCTTTGAGTACTTACCATATAAATTGCCCAAATCACAGTGTGTTTCAGCATTGCTTGTTCCATAGCCAGAGTCTGAGTTTCATGTAACCCATTGCATCTTTCTAAATAACATTTGTAATTTTAACAATGGATTCAGAACAATAGTGGATGAACAAATATTTCAGACTGAGCAAATATTTAATTTTAATTACCACAGAAGTGTAGCTCAGATTGGGATATAACATGAAAAGTTATAACAATGGTATCTCCCAGGTTGGCAAATTGTATATTGTAGAAGGCATTATTATCTTTCAAAGCTGAGAGGAAAGAAAATGAAGAGTCAACAAAATGTAGAAAAGACCCAAGACTCAGCAACCAAGATGCCCCTCAGTGTAGGCCCCTCAGTGAGACAAATCTAAGAGACAACAATATCACTAGGTCTAGGATCAGTCATGTTGCTTCCTACCTTCATTCACAAGGTAGTCGGAGTTAAACTCTAGTTTGATTCTACGTTTTTGAGAAGATCAATTCTTTAGGTTTTAACGTTAGGAGTATACAAATTTATATTTTCATTTGGTAAAAAATTAGGTTATTAATTAGACAACCACTGAAAGTATATACAGTGTGGGGGTCAGGGCACTGACTCCAATGTAGTTAAAATTCCAACTGCAACTCCCCAAGTATTGGTTTCAGGATCTGGCTTGAAACCAAAATCCACAGATGTGCAAGTCTTTCTTAGTTGGTGTGTGGTAGTACTGAGTTCTACATCAACAAATTCAACTAATAATAGATTTGGGTTGAATCTCTGAATACAGAACTTGCAAGATAGGAAAAAAATAGCCACAAATAAATGAACTCATATAATTCAAACTCATGTTATTCAAGAATCAAAGGTAATCAACACATAATTCCTAAAAATTCATGAGTAAATCTACTTAACATATGTTCCCAATACATCTTAAATCTTTAATGAGTAAAACTCAATGCTGAAAAATTAAAAATTTGGTACTTTTAGGTTTTATATAGTTTTTCTATATCTAAAATCCATAAACATGCTTCTAGTAATTTCTATCCAAACTACTTAGTCTCATTATTTGTCTACTTTTACTTTTTTTTTAATATTAAATGTTGGCTTCTCTATTTTAAATTCTATAAAAATTTTGCTCTTTTTTTTGCAGGCAGAATTCACAGCCATGCGGGAGCAGTACATGAGAGGTGGGGAAGGTTTCATTATCTGTTACTCTGTCACTGACCGCCAATCATTCCAAGAGGCCGCCAAGTTCAAAGAGCTCATTTTTCAGGTCCGCCACACCTATGAAATTCCTCTGGTGCTGGTGGGTAACAAAATTGACCTGGAACAGTTCCGCCAGGTGAGTGCCAGTTTTATGTGTTAGTTCTGTCTTTTTCCTTTGAGGATAAATTGTACCAAGTATGGTTGCTTTTCCAAGTTCATACTGAGAATTATAGAAATAAATGATGCATGTGACTTTTCTAAAATGTAACAAAAATAACTCTGTGGCCCTGTAGTAGATTATTAGCTGTCACGATAGATCCCTCATGCTATTCTGTAGTATCCTTACTACCCTTCAAGGAGGAGGTAGACTCTTTCCCCCATCTTCTTGAATCTCCACTGGCCCTATCATTTATTTGGAGCAGTGCTATACAGTAAAAGTGATGCTTATACCTTCTGATGTTGAGCCTTAAAAATTCTGCATGTTCTGTCTTGGCCTTTTGAAATGTTTGCTCTTGAGGTCTAGCCACTATGTCAAAACTCTAAGTGAAATGTAGGGGGAGCTTTGTGTTCAAATCCTCACAACTGTCCCTGTCAAGACACTGTCTATAAGAACAAAGTCATTTTGCATTCTAGCACCAAACAAGATGTGCAAATGGCCAACAGGCATATGAAAAAATGTTCAACATCACTTGTCATCAGGGAAATGCAAATCAAAACTACCATGAGATACCATCTTACACCAGTGAGAATGGCACATATTAAAAAAACTAGCAACAACAAATGTTGGCGAGGGTGTGGAGAAAAAAGGAACTCTTCTGCACTGTTGGTGGGAGTGCAAACTGGTCCAACCACTGTGGAAAGCTGTGTGGAGATTTCTGGACCTACTAAACATAGAGCTTCCATATGACCCAGCAATTTCACTCCTAGGTATTTACCCAAAGGACACAGAAACATCAATTCCAAAGAACACCTGCACCCCTATGTTTATAGCAGCACTGTTTACAATAGCTAAGCTTTGGAAACAACCCAAATGCCCAAAAATAGATGACTGGATCAAGAAGATGTGGTACATATATACCATGGAATATTACTCAGCATTCAAAAAAGATAAACACATGCAATTTGCTGCAACATGGATGGCGCTGGAAGGGATCATGCTCAGCGAAATAAGCCAAAAAGAAAAAGAAAAATACCGGATGGTCTTACTCATAGCAGGAATCTAGAAAACTTAAATAAGGGACCAGGAAAATGAATAACTATAAGAAAGTGAAAATCAAAATCAACAAAAAACTATGAACCAGAGACACTTTTAGGGGGGCGGGGGCGGGAGGGGAGGGATTGGGGTCAGAATGGGGGGCTGCAATTGTATGGGGAATATAACAATAAAATTTATAAAAAAAAAAAAAAAGATGTATAACATCATAAGATAGCCTAGCCAACCCACACAGGACAGACAGTTGAGTCTTGTCTGTATTTCTGACCCGAAGAATCATGGGCAAACATGTTTTGGAGTAATTTTTTTAAGCAGCAATAGATAATCAAAGCAGGACCTACCTGCTTTCCAGAATCAGAACAAGCCATTACTTCTCAAGTTGAATAAGAAATGACTCCTATATACCATCAGTCTGCTTCAACCTGTTCCTGTTATCATTTTGATCCTCACTCTCATAACATCTCAAAAAAATAATAATGGATACAGGCAGACCATGTTTAGTATAGAGGATGATTCATGACCATATTTCATGTAGTTTGTTATAGTTTATGCACATTTTAGTTAAAGGTTATCAGGACCTAAAGAGCAAAAAGTGGTGGTCTCCTCTCACACCTCTGTGGGTTAATGAAATCCTTTTGAGAAAACCGTAAAACAAAAACCTGAATCAAAAAAAACAAAAACAAAAACCTGAATCAGGAACCGGCAAGTAGACTCTTTTTGTCCATTGCTGAAAAGTTGCATGCAAATAAAAGTTTTGTAAATCAAATTCTCTAAATTAAGTGGCTTATTGCAATTTGAGATGTTTTATTTTTATGTGCATTGACTAAATTTGAACTGGATTTTAGTAGTTGTTGTAGTTGATGAGTTCTGTTTAGACTGTTCAAAAGTATCCTGCTAATGAATCCATCAGCTCAGGTAAGAATCTTCACTAAAACTGTTTTCTCCTATGTGAATTTTTGTGGTTTTGTGCCTAATGCATTTTAAGTTTTCTTACAGTGAAAAGGTCTCATATAGAGTCAATGTTTATAAATTTATGCTTAACGTGGAAACACATTCCTGTGATTTAGTGCAGTATATTTTTGTGGTGACATTTTTGTATAATTTACATGACAGTTTAAGCATCTTAAAGTGGCAGTCAGCTATCTTTTGGAGCTATAATATTTGTTTTTCACCTCTGCATCTGTTTGCTGCCTTGTTTTGTAGTTTCCCTTTGTGCAAAAGGAATGCTGATGAGGCTTATGACATGGCAGTGTTTACTGTGGCATCATTTTACATGCCACAGTCTTTCCTCACAAAATTGAATGTATATGTATTCTCAAAGTTCAATGTATATGTATTCTCAGATACTTGACAGAAAAGAAGTTAGAGGTTAAGGACTGAGCCCTTCAGATTCTCCTCTGAATAGCAGGGATGCTTCTTTTAGGGGGAGGTACTTCTCAGAATTCCTAGAAGAAACAAACATTTAATTGGACATTAGTCGAGAGAGCTATTAGTGCCTCTGCAAAAATTGGTGAATTTGAGAAAATCAGGCAGTAGTTAATCAGATTCTCTCTAAGGTCACTGGTTTCCTTGATTCCCACACCAGCCTGGTATTTGCTGTCCCTTCACCCTCCTGGCACTGTGACTGCTTTCCATGGCTCAGGGGGGTCCTTGGCATCTCACAAAGGATGTTCAACTGGACCCCTACCTCTGCCTGAGGAACAGCAGATTAGCAGTGCTGTGAACCACAAGCCTCACAAACAACAGTAAAACATACTGAAAACAATATGAAGCTGAGTGATTTAACAGTGTTAACAGACTTCCTTTTAGATAAAAGCAAGTAAACAAGATAGTTACCACAAGTCCAAAAACCATGAAAACTCTGTTGCAATATTTTAAAAATGTTCATGTACCAATATCTCCAATAATGAAGTGTTGATATGCAAATGTGGCTTCTGGCTGTGGAGTTTGTGATGGAAATAATTATTACTATAATTATACTGTGGTTTTTCCTTTTAATTCAAATGCTTTTAATTCACACTTTATTTCAACGCTATAACTGTTCTGTACACTTGTAATCATTTGATGGAGGATGGTATTTGAGAAGTGACTATATTTATAGAAATTGACTTTAATAAACTATTGCTGTTAGTGGCAGAATGAAGACTAAAATCTAGATCATGAGCACTCTTTGTTACATCCATATTTAAAGGGTATTTCTTTTCTTTATTAAAAATGCAAATTAACCTAAACAAAGATGCTGATACCTGCATCGTCTACACTTCAAAGGAGTTTTATAAAGATTGCTAGAGTAATAAAGTTGAACTCTCTCTGGAAAGACCCAAAGCAAAACATCCTAGTGTTTTTGCTTCATGCTGAGAGACAAGGGTGGGAAATTCACCATGGTGCTACTTTTCTCAGTCTATGTTGAAAAGGGATGAAAGGAAATAGTACTGATGAGGAAACTGATTTAGAAGAGTAGACATCTGCATTTTTAATGCATTTTGGTGAAAAGATTCTTCTTAAGGAAAATAAAAAAAAAATGGTGCCTATATTTTTAATTTATCTTTATTCATTTTGAGCTAAAACATTGGAAGTCTGATTAAAGTAATACTCATGTCAGTGAATAATACTCATGTTGATGCATCTAAATGTATTTTCAAGGCTCTGTGCCAGGCACTTAACGCACATATTTTATTCCTCACCAAAAGTCTAGGAAGTAGGCTGCTTCTGAGATACCTGTTCACCTGAGTCAATTTAAGCTTTAATAGATTCAGTAACTTGCTGAAGGTCACATATCTAGAGCTGAAAGGTAATGCCCTGTGTGTTCCGATTTCAAATTTCCCTATGCTATATGGTTAGCCTATTTTTTCATGAATTTTCTTACATAAAATTCAAGATCTTAGCATGTGTTTCAGAGGATGGAAAATAAGCAATCATATTTTGTTGGCAAGTTGTATCTGACAGGATCAGAATAACTTCACATGTGGCGTGAGAAGCTCCAGGCCCAGGAAAGACTAGTTGTACCAGAAGTTGGGAGGGAGAAAAGGAGGGGAAAACAAGAGTAAGGGAATAAGGTGCAAAACTATTTAAATACACTGTTTTGCCATCAACTAAACAGATGTAGGCTACTCTAAAGCCTTTTTTAAATTCCCCAATATTAGATCTCAGAGTTTCCTTGATCTTTATCTCTATCATGTGTTCTGGTGTTACAGTGGGAAGTGAAAGGGGGTAATACCCGTTGTCTGTATTTGGGCAATGCTGACTGACTGTGCAAAGTAATAGAGTTCTATGAACGGAAAGAAAGCCAGGGATTTGGGAGCTAGATTAGAAAAATTCTATGTCAGGGCAGACCACAAACTGTTTTATCCTGAAGACAGAACATGACAAACCCCTCAGTGCTGACAGCCTAATTGCAACTTAATACTCAGCTTGAGGCCATGAAATTCAGCTTTCACAGACTAACCGTGTGAACGTTGATTTGGGATTCTGAAAGAACTGTTGTTTAGCTACTCTTCAGTGAGATATCTAATGAAAAAAATTCCATTCCTATACTGAGAGGGGAACATGGAAGCTGTGGGAATTAGGAATTGCTGTATTAGGGGGAAAATAACACCTGTTTAGAGTTGTATCAAGCCTCAACTGATCTTTGCAAAGTGGTTGCAATGTTAGAACACAATTTAGGGCTGAGTGATCCATTTTTTGTCCTCAAAAACTTTTTCAGAGGATCTGTTCATATGAAGTAGGCAGGAACTCATATTAGCAACAAAATTAAATGTTGACTATATGGCACTATCCTTAAGTTCAAGCATGTTGAAGGTCAGGAAAGATCAACGTGGTCATCATATTTGAGGGAGAAAGATGCTCCATACAGAAGCAGCCTGACCATGTGGGAGGGATCAGGTGAATGGTGATGGCCCTTTCAGGAAGGGCTAGCATATCTAGAGAATGGGAAGTAAATGGTGAGGTTATGAATGTACACAAGTGATGGAGTGCTTGAGAAGGTCAAAAGACCATCATATCCCATAATTTTATATCAAATATCTTCAGGTTAATTTCATAGACAGGACCTGCCTTGAAAATATACTCAAAATACAAATATATACCAGAGTATATTAGATAAACTACAGTGTTTTTAATTGCAAGTGTCACTTAAATTTTAAGAATGAAATATGAAAGATTAACATTTCATTTGTCTTTCTTCAGTACATAAGGTTATTTCTGCAAATACATTTTCCAAATAGTGTCTTATTTTTTAAGGAAAGAAAAGGTTTGATAATTTACCTATTGTTTTGTGGATAAACATTCAAGTTTAAAGATCTAGTTTATTTTTCCTCCTGATAGCAATTTCTTTATATGCAATTTCATTTAATTAAAAATGTATATATTAACTCCAATTAAGATAGAAAACAAAACCAAGTTTAGAGTTTTATGTAATTTATGCAAATTGATAGGTTGCGGAAGTGGAATTTGTACCCAAGTCAATTATTCTGATTCTCCCATATGTTTTTAGCTACCATTGCTTTTTTATTCTATTAAATATTTAATAATCATTCTGTGAGTAACAGGCACTTTTATAGAATCTGGTCTTTCAGGAGTGAGTATGGCAGATAAAACTCTTATGGGTCAGAATCTAAATTATAGTAAATGAGATTTATAATTAACAGAGTATGAGTGTATCCTGACTGCACACAACAAAAATGGTTCTATGAATAAAACGATTCACACATATATATGTGAACATTGTACTCCAGTGTGGTATAATGCAGCTTCATTCTCAGTCTAGTTTTTTTGGGTGGGGCAAAAATGGAAACAGAATCTAATTAAAAGACTTAGCAATGAGGATAAAAAAAAAGTGATAACCTGGGCGAAAGCAGTAACACTTAACTCTGCATGCATTCCGTATTAATGCAGCACACTGACAAGATGACAGGTGACCAATTGCGATGAGGTTTGGAGACCCCTCACATTGGGAACCACCAGGGCTAGGAGAGTTTGCCCCTAAGTTGTTGCATTATCACATAATTTAGTGTTCATGATGCACTTTCACAATGTGATTAGAAATATTTGATAAATGCAATCTAACAAAGAATAGGGTCAAAGTACTCATATAGTCCTTCATATTAACCTTTACTAACATAATTACTGTGTCTTTGGACAAATTGGTGGCAGACAAAAGATGTACACCCAGTGGTATTCTCTGCACCACCACCTTCTATGTGAGAGAAGCACAGATGCTCTTGGGCCTGGGTCTCCTAGTGCCCCAAGTTGGAGGGCAGGAGGAGACAGGGTTATGTAGGCACTGGCTATATCAGTGCATTGGTCTTCCTGCCATAGAAGACACGGTGAAGCAGATCCTGCAGTAGTGGAGGTTTCTCATTACATGTTGGACTCCTGTCCATATCTTTTGAAGGCTAACCTGTTTCCAAATTATAAAATTATAAAAGCCAATAGTTGGTTAGTAGCAAAATGCAGACTCCTATCAATGATTTTCCAACCACTAAATAATGTATCCTTTGCATCATTACAAAGTCACTTGGCTGAGCTCTAGAGGAATATTTCCCCATGCATAGTCACATTTTATTTCTACCCTGTGCTCATGCTGGACACCTAATATTCTGCCTTTTGAGTCTCGTCATCTTTCTCTACTCAAAGTCTAGATCAAAGTATGTTGATTCTGCCATGCCTTAACCAAAAATCATTCCACAGAGAACTTTGCTTTTGATGACTTCTTTCAGTATCTAGCTTATACTTCACCTGATGCTATAATTTTATTTGTCCTGGGCATACTTATTTTTCCCTGAATTCTGTAAAGTCAGTATTTAATTTCAATTCTATTAAGTCCTCATAGAGTTCATTCCTAGCTAATATCTAGGGGATGTTGCATAAGCATTGATGTGTTGATTTCAGAGTTTCCGGTGGTGCTGACCTCTTTTAATTCAATTGTCAAAATATATATAACAGCCCTGTTAACTGGATTCAGAGGGGTTTTAGCTATATTTTAATCTAACATACTCATTTTTAGAGTAGGGATTGAGAAATAAAATAGGATAAATTCAAACAAAAGGTTAGGAGCTAAGCAGAGCAAATTACATCAGGTTTTCTGATACTCCCATCTATGTGCTTTCCATTAAGCCTTCCTCTTCCCAACAAAGTACCACTTTTATATGATTTTTATAAACTAAAACACCTTTTGAATGGGAAGGGAGGGAAAGAAGGGAATTAATGGTAGCTCTACAATAAGAAGTGCTAAAAAGGGTTTCACCCTTGAGAAAATCTGTAAAATCTGCATTACGGACTTCAGGAAAAGTATCCTTGTAAACTGCCGTAGGTTTGCATAACATTTTTGTAAAAACTTCTTTTGTATTTAAGATTAACATTTATGTATAATAGTATGCCAGTAAGTATACATATAAGTAAAAGTGAATATTGCATAACCACTATCCATCAAGAAAAGTGTAAGCACTTTGAAAACTCCCTCGATTTCCTTGAAGAGCATAAATATTGAAATATTTATCAATTTTATTAGTCTTTTCCTCCTTCCAAGAAAACCACTCATAATTCTCAACCAGATTGGTTTGCCTTGTTTTTAGTACTTAAAACAAATGAAAAATCTTATAAGACTCAAATGTTTTTGACTTCTTTCAGTCTATTCCATTTGTGAGATTCATCCATGGTGTTACATGTCTATTATCATTGTAATAAAATATTCCTTTGCATGAATACCCTGTGATTTATTTGTCCATTCTGTTCTATTTATTTGTCCATCTAATGGATGTTAGACTATGTCTTGTTTGGGGCTCTAATGAATAATGCTGCTATAAATGTTTTTTATTGTTTGAAGTCCACATTCATTATTTTTATTGGGTTTATATTTAGGTGTGGAATTGTTAGGTCATAAGATGTACATATGTTGCACTTCAGTAGAGTTTGCCAAATTATTTTCCAAAACAGTTGTTTGAACTGATACCACTACCAAGAGTGTATGAGAGTTCCAATTGCTCTCAATCCTTGCCAGCTTGTCAGTCTTTTTAATTTTAAACCTTCTGTTCTGCATGTGATATTTCCTTGTGATTTTGCTTGTATTTCTGTGGATACTGAGAACAAGGCTCTTTCCAAATATATAGTGGTAATTTTCACATTCTCTTCATGAAAGACTTGGGCAAGTCCTCACCCACTCTATTCTTGGGTTGTCTTGTCTGTAGGAGTAGGTAGAAGTCTTTGACATTCTAGTCATGGACCGCTTGTCAGAGAAATACATGCTGCACATATTTCCCCCTTCTAGTGGTTTAGCTTCTCTCTTAATATCAACAGAAATTATTTAACATAGGGTAATATTTTTTATGGTGAAAGCTTTTTGAGAATTTTTGGGAAGAGATTTGTTCCTACTCAAGTTTTTTGAATGCTTTTTCTTCTTGATGATATAGTTCATGTTATACATATAGTACTGCATTTCCTGTGGAAGGGATCAAGCTTTTTTGTTATCAGTGACTATCAGTTTGACCTGCTCCATCTGTGAAAGAAATCTTTATTTCTCACATTGTTCTTTAGTGTTACCCTGTGATAATGTAAGTGACTGTGTATGTATGAGGCTGTGTGGACTTTCTTATATGTTCCATTTCTGTTTACCTGCCCTTGTATTAATAACACAGTGTCTCAGTTGCAGTAGCTTTGTTATAAAGTTCGATATCTGGGAGTGAAAGGTCACAAACTTATTTTTCTTATTTAGGATTGCCCTTTCTATTCTTTGAAGGCTATGTTCTCCAGTTTAATGAACTTCTAAAAATTAGTTTTTCCATTTCCATAGGCACACATACATGCACATATATGCAAACACTTATAAAATCAAAAAACTTTTTTCTGGTCATAATATTGAAATATTTATCCATTTTATTAGTCTTTTCCAAAAGATTCATATTTTATTTGTTGTTTTACTGATAAATTGTATAGTTCATTTTTATTAAAAAATGTACCATCTATGTCTGAAGTAAGTTCCAATATTGATATATCTCACTATTTTTATTAGTGAGATTAACTTGGAATTTTTGTTTTACTAATTACTGGTTTTTATATTGCTTATTGCTTCCTAATTTGTTGAAGTACTATTTGCCATTGTGTTTTGAATTGCTTGAGATGGATGCTTAGCTAATAGATTTTTGTCCATTCTTTTTTACCCAATTTAACATTTAAGGCTATACATGTCCAAGGAAGGCTTAGTTCTATAGCTGTGTTCTAACTTCTTGGCATTTATATTCTTCCCATTAAGTTCAGAATATTTTATGACGTCAGAAATTGTGATTTTTGCTTTGACTCAAGGGTTTTTCAGAAGTATAGTTCTTAATTTCTGAACATATGGTAAATTGCAAGTTATCATTTTGTTATTGAATGTCTACTTATTTTTACTATTTTTAATGAACATGTTCTGTATAATTTTAGTTGCTTGAATTTGTAGTGTTGATTTTTAACATACCATATGATCAGTTTTGGTGAAGTCTCATGCATATATTTGAAAAGAATATATACTTTTGGGTGGCATTTTGTGTATGTCCTAGTTGCATATCCTGGTTGGCAGCTATTTTTTTTTTTTTCGACAACTTGAAGACAATTTTTCTTTTTCGTTGAAGTGTCATTGTTTTACATCCTTGTTAGTGTTTTGGTAGTACAGGACCTTTCCCTGGGTGTAGCCCCATATCACACTCAACACCAAGCTCCCATAGTGCTCCATCATAGTCCATGGTGCTCTCTCCCTGTTTCCCCCCTCCTCCATTGGATGCCTTGGATCTATGGTCAGCTTTCAAGGGTTGCTTATAGCTTGTCTTTGTCTGACCCTTTGTTTTTTCTATATTTCACACATAAGTGGCACCACTGATATTTATCTTTCTCTTCTGGCTGATTTTGCTTAGCATAATCCCTGCCAGTTCCATCCATGTTGTTGCAGATGGCCTGACTTTGTCTTTGATGTACTACTTCATCGTATATATGTACCACATCTTCTTGACCCATTCATCTGTTTGGGGGCATTTATTTTGTTCCATGGCTTGGCTATTGGAAATAGGGCTGCAGTAGACATGGGGCTGAAATTTTCCTTTCAAATTGGTGCTTTTGTATTCTTTGGCTAGAAACCTAAAAGTAGATGTGCTGCATTGTATGGCATCTTTTAAGAAACCTCCATACTGCTTTCCCAAGGGACTGGGCCAGTTTACATTTCCATCAACGGTGTAAAAGGGTTCCTCGCTAGTGCTTTTCAGCTTATGGGTTCCTTCTTTAAGGTCATTATCCAAGTACTACCATTATTTTATCCCTTCCTTCTAGGATTCCAGTTAAATCTATGTTAATTCCTTTCACTATATCCTGTATTTCACATATATTCTTTCTCATAGAACATTAATATGCTAAGAAATGGCAGTTTGAAAAGAAATGTGAATGTCTTTGAAAGTTCTGGCCTAAGGATGATGGTAAAAATGAGAGAGGAAAGACAGGCAAAAAAATTGCTCTTCCAAACTTTGAATATGGTGTCAGTAAGCTGGAATAATTGGAAAAGCTGCTTTGTTTTTATTTTTTATTTATTTTTAATTTTTTTTTATAGAGGCATGTTTTTATTTATTTGTTTGTTTGTTTGTTTGTTTTGTTTGTTTATACATGCACTGGGTACAGTCAGAAGCGCCGGAGGGTGAGAGAATTCACCAGAGCCAGAGCGGGAGGCAGAGCAGGCAGAAGGACCAAAGTACACTGCTGAGGAGAGCAGCGGGCAGCAGGAGAGGTCTGCGCGCCATGTGGGACCCTCCTCCGGTGGCCGGGGAGCAGCCGGGGATCGAACTGGCGCCGCAGAGGCCGCGGGCAGCTTCGCATCCCAGCATTCAACCGCTGCGCCACTGGGGAGGCCCGCTGCTTTGTTTTTATTAGCGATTCTATTACTGATGGAAACAAAGTCCTTTTTATAAAAATCAGACAAAATCTGGGTCATGCAAGACAGGTTTTGAATGCAGTGTTCTATATAGCAATTAATGAAACAGATCATCTCTTTGCAATCTATCAGTAATACCACAAAAGCAATAACAATCTGAAATTAAAGTTACCATGAGAAACAGCAGGAGATGAGTAGATCAGAGGTGGTTTTCCTCTAAGAAACCAATAATTTCAGAAGCATCATTTAAGTGTCTTAATTATATCATGCTCCTATTAGTATTTATCCTTTCCTTTCTTTTAAAATTTGTTTTAATTAGAAAAGCTCAAGGAATAAGAGATCTTTGTTAGAGTCAAAGGAGATATTACTTATAAAGAATTTCAAATGGAAATAAAAAACAGTGATGTAATGATTCTGCAGTTTCATGATTCTGTTTTGCTGAATATTCAGTAATTACATGTGTCCATATAAAATGAGGTACTAGGAGAGTATGGATTTGGCTTTTATTTTGAGAATAAATGAAAGAAAGCTTTTATTTGGTTGCTGCCTGATACAAATTAGAACCTTAATAATGGGCAGAACATATAACTATACATGTAATAGAAATTAAGGCTGATGAGGTGCTCCCAATCATAGATCATTGCTCACCGATTATTCCAACTTCAAATTCAATAGGGAAGCACAAATTGTCATTCCAAGAGACAAGGCTTAAGATGAAAATATTAGAAGGTGAAGATATGTATAAACAAGTATATTTAAATGCATCTTAATAACTTTAGTAAAAAGAAAAGTGTTTAGGAATATATTCCTCCTCTTTCCTCCTTAGCCATGGTCCCTAATTCTGTCTAAGGAATACCTCCTTCCTTCTGTTTTCTCTATCAATTTTATCATCAGCCTAAGATTATGCTTTTGAGAACAGATTATATATATATAATATTTATACATATAATATGCATATATTTTATTTTTAATATTTCATTTTATGTAATTCTTATATCATTTTTCATTTTTGTACAATCTGTGCATTTTCATTTGGGCTATATTCCCCATACAATTGCACCTCCCCTTATTTTGACCCTAATCCTTCCTCTCTTGGCAACCCCCACCCCATAGTGTGTCGCTGGTTTATAGTTGCTTGTTGATTTAGATTTTTACTTTGTATTAGTCTTTTTCCTGGTCCCTTATTTAGGTTTTCTAAATTTCTGCTATGAGTGAGACCATCTGGTATTTTTCTTTTTCTTTCTGACTTATTTCACTGAGCATGATCCCTTCTAACTCCATCCATGTTGCTGCAAACTGCATGTGTTTTCTTTTTTGATTGCTGAGTAATATTCCATTGTGTATATGGACCACATCTTCTTAATCCAGTCATCTATTTTTGGGCATTTGGGTTGTTTCCATAGCTTAGCTAGTGTAAATAGTGCTGCTATAAACATAGTGGTGCAGGTGTCCTTTGGAATGAATGTTTCTGTGTCATTGGGGGTAAATACCTAGGAGTGAAATTGCTGGATCATATGGAAGCTCTATCTTTAGTAGGTCAAGAAATCTCCACACAGCTCTCCATAGTGGTTGGACCAGTTTGCACTCCCACCAGCAGTGCAGGAGAGTTTCTTTTTCTCCACAATCTCGCCAACATTTGTTATTGCTAGTTTTGTTTTTTTTTAATATGTGCCATCCTCACTGGTGTAAGATTTGCATTTTCCTGATTACAAGTGATGTTGAACATTTTTTCATATGCCTGAATACCTCCTTCCTTCTGTTTTCTCTATCAATTTTATCATCAGCCTAAGATTCTGTTTTTGAGAGCAGAGATTTTATATATATATATATATAATTTATATATATACACATATATTTTAATGTGTTTTTCAACCTTTACAAAACTTCCATTTATATTATTAATAGGTATTACTATTAAAAATTAAAATACATCAAGAGATTCACACACTCATGTACATGTATACTCATATATAAATAGATAAATAGGTCTATCTAGCTATACATGCACCTTGTTCTTGTTTCACAACTCAGTTTTGAGATCTGTATTGATATATACAAACCTAATTCCTTCATTTTGATGGTGGTATAATATTCTAACCAATTAATGTGCTAAAATGTACATCTACCTACTATGTATTTCCCCAGTTTTTTCACATTTCTGGCAACGCTGCCATGAACATTTCTGCATACATCTAAAACACTGTGTATGAACTTCTTAGCATATATGGTTTGAAGAGAAATTGAACTGGGTGAAAGCATACACATTTCAGTTATACTAGGCATTGACAAATTTGCTTTCCAAAATAATTGTGCCTATTTACATATTTTCTGGCACATATAAAAAGTTCATCCTTCTACCTCTAAATGATCGGATTTAACATTTTTGCCAGTGTGACTGATGTGAAATATAACTCTTTTGTTTCAATTTCCATTCTGTTGATTATTCCTTTACATGTTTTCATGTACTATTGTTTTATCTCTTTCTATGGATTATTGTTTTATATACTTTGCCCTCATTTTATCTATTCTTTGATATAAATTAATAGATATTAATTACATATTCAAATTGTTTCTTCATATGTTGTATGCATACCAATCTCTTATTTCTTTATTCACTTTACTGTTTCCTCTGACTTGCATTTTGTGACTTGCCTAAAAATATTTTTCTTAGCAAGACTGAACTGGTGTTGCTCATCGATTTCTTACATAAATTTAGTTGAATTTTCAGAGAAAATGATTCTTTGCAATATCAAATCTGAAAGCGGTATATCTGAGAAATACAATTTTAGGCTGAGAATTTGTTCAGTTTTTCTTATAATGTTATTTACTATCATATGCAAGATGATTTTGTTAAACATTTGAGTATATGATTGCTGAATCTTCCAAATTATTTCTTTCTCAATTATTTTTATACCCCTCTATATTTTTACTGATTAGTACTTCAAAGTCTATTATGATATTTTTTTTTAAGTTATCTTCTCTAAACCTTTAATATCTTTGTCATTTTGTTTAAATTGTACTTCTTGTAAATAGCACATAAAAGGGTTTTGTTTTAATTTTAGATCCAATTTTATAGGCTCATTTAAATGCAATAGTAACCAATTTGCATATTTTATCATTACTGATACATTGAGATTTATTTAGTGCTTCCTTTTATGGTGTTTTTCTTTGTTTCTCTTTTAATGCTTTCCTGTTTTTAGTTAACAGTTCTTTTTTTTTTTTTTTAACTTTTTTGTTGTTTGGAATTCATAGCTTACATTTCCATTATGCTGCCCTCTAGTTTTCCACAAACATCTTTCTCTTTATTTTCCTAAGAAAATTCAAATTAATTACCTTATTCTCTTGGAAAACAAGGAACTGGCATATTCCAATTGCCCCCCCCCCCGTTTTTCTGATTCCCACCTCCCAGTCAATTGTTACTTAGAAACCTTTTCAAATTTTTGAATATAAAGATATATATATAACATATCAAAATATATGAAAATTTTGAACTATGTAATATAAACTCTACATACATCGAACTTCAGAATCAAACATCTCAGTAACATTGAAATCCCCAATATGTTTTCTCTGGAATTGTATTTCACTATTGTCCTCTCCTAAATTCATGTTCATAATAATTTGCTTTAATTTAGACTTAATAACATATTTATGTACTAGTCACCTTTATGGCACATTTATACACTTTTTTATATTAAAAACATAAAGGGCAGTGGTTCTCAAGTGCTCCTTTACATTCTTAAAATTATTGAAGACTCCCAATGAATGCTTATCTGCATCAGACCTATTGGTTTTTACCATTTAAAAAGGTTAAAAAAGGTTAAAATGTATTATTTATACATTATTTTTAATGATTATTGTTTTTAAGTTAACAATAGTAAACATTTACATGTCAATAAAATTCTTAAAACCTACCCTCTTACCCCCAAATTTGTGACATAATAATGTTGTTCTATAAATATTTGTAAATCTCATTAATGTCTGACCTGAAAGGCAGCTGGATTCCTATATATGCTTCTTTATTCAGTCTGCAGGGAATTTATGTTACAATATATTAAAAAAAAATCCACGCTTAGTAAAGGGAAAATAATTTCATAGCTTTACCTAATTGTGGATATTCTTGTTTGAAAATACAGGAAAATGCAGCAAAGGGATATTCATACTCTTCTATCTTAAACTTTATGCTGTCCTATCTTAAAATTTATTAGTTTATCTAGCATTTTGAATAGACCTTTTAACAAAAATGCATGGTTTTATAACACAATTGCTATTTTTCTGGAAAATGTTTCTTTGGGTCATCTATACCTTTCCAATGGTGTAATACATTTGATTAGAAAGTATTAAAGCCATCAAATTTATTAATTTTTCTATAAACCTCATATGAAAAAGTCTTTTAGAATAGGTAAGTGGTTTAAGTTATGGTAGAAAATACACCTTTCCAAAACACTAATTTTTGCTTGAAATCTCAAACTTTATTTTTTTTTCAAACTCCATTATAGGCCATAATGTTGTCTTGAAATGAACATTGTCTGTTGTTCTTGAAATGAAAGGTTCACTTTAATTGTCAAGATGATGTATGCCAGGTACTCAAGTCTGAGTAAATATGGCTTGTCTGCTAATTGTTCTTTTAAGCAAAAACAGTGTGCCATAAAAATGTGTCTTGTTTAGCTTACAACTCCAACAATAGTGCTTTAATTCAGAACAACCATTGTAAGTAAGTAGTGGAAATGTTTTATGCATAATTCCCATTTCATTACACAGAATATTAAAAGGATGTGAACTCAAGGGTCAGTATTTAATGAAATTAATAATGGTTATTGCTTCATCTAGCTTATTTTAAACTATCATTCTTTATACTGACAATGAGGTAGAAAGAATAGCATTTAGTTTGGTGCTCCTGCCTTGATTCATGCTAAAAACCAATCAGTTTGACCAATATTGCTTTTGAAACATTAATATAATTGTCAGAACTGTGAAAAAGTCCACTAAAATCTTAATAGTGTAAAAATGTTTTTGAGCTCATGAATCTCCTGGGAAAGTTTTGAAAATGCTGAGCCTTGATTGGCTCTTTGAGAAACACTGCTAAAAAACTAAGCCAACTTTGCTTGCTTATTATTTCTAAATCCAACCTTTGCTATCTTTTCTGTGATATAACTTTATAAGTTTTTTTTTCATTTCACCAACATCTTCAGATTTTCTCATCTGCCTCAGTCTACAAAGTTGAACCTCTGTTATCGTCCACATATCCTATTACTGAAATATTATCAACTTTAAGCTTTTCAAAATGACAGAAGGAAAAATTATCTGATAAATATTTACCTTCTAGGGAAGCCTGTAGTAGAGGTTTGAGCAAAGGAGATGATGGAATCATATTTAAATATAACCAAAGCCATTAAAAGAAATCTTTCACTAAAAGATATCCACAGGTATACATTTTAGTTACATGCTGAAAGTTATGATGCATCGCTGCATTGTTAACCTGGCAGCACTTCTCACTTCTCAGCATTTACTGTTTTTTTTTTTTTTTAAGATTTATTTATTTATGCTTACAAGAACTGGGGTAGAGGCCAGAGGTGTGGGGAGATGAGGGCTATAGTTGTGGGGGGGGTGAGAGGATTCACCAGAGACAGTGGGGAACAGAACAGGCAGACTGACTAAAATACACTGCTGAGGGGAGCAGTGGGCGAGTCAAGAGAGGTCTGCTGCACCATGTGGGTAGCTCCCTGGCCAGGGATTGAACTCGTGCTGCAGAGGCTGTGAATTGCTTCATAATGCGGTGCTTAACTCTTTGTGCCACCAGGGAGCCCTTACTTCCTGATTAGAGTCTTGATTCCAATGCAATTTTTGTGAAGGACTCCAGATACATTATTTTAATTTAAAAACTCACTAAGTAACTGTATGGTGTCTGTCATGTGTGAGGTATCATGATCTTTCCACCTACAATAAGCCAAGATTTCCCTCAAATTATAAAGCATTAAATTTTATACAATGAAAGTACCACATTAAAACTTATTTTAAGTTTTTAATCCACACTTAATTTAGATTAAGACATAATGCATACTCTCTAAGTAATAATTGATTATTAAATATTATTACTGGGATTTAGCTAATAAGTAATTAGTTCCTGGTTGTTCATTTTCATGAAATTTATTAATTCAAGTTCATTAATTGTGAATTTTGTATAATTTTATATTAGCCTAATATGTTCAATTTGATATATGGGACTGTGAATATATAGTACAATATTGAGGAATTATGTACTATTAATAAGATTTTTTAATATAAATTTTTCTACATATTTAAATGATATAAAATAATCTAGATGTGCTATGGATATTTCTTGAATATCTTTAGCAAACTTCCTCAAGAAAATGAATGTCCCGGGCCTCCCCGGTGGCGCAGCGGTTGAGCGCTGGGTTGCGAAGCTGCCCGCAGCCTCTGCAGCGCCGGTTCGTTTCCCGGCTGCTCCCCGGCCACCAGAGGAGGGTCCCACATGGCGCGCAGACTTCTCCTGCCGCCCGCTGCTCCCCTCAGCAGTGTACTTCGGTACTTCTGCCTGCTCTGCTCCCCGCTCTGGCTCTGGTGAATTCTCTCACCCTCCCGCGCTTCTGACTGTACCCAGTGCATGTATAAACAAAACAAACGAACAAACAAATAAATAAATAAATAAAAACATGCCTCTATAAAAAGAAAAAAAAAAAAAAAGAAAGAAAATGAATGTCCCAAGTATTTTCAGGACATGAAGTTCCCAAAGCTGAGTCCCTAATGTACTTCCAGTTTGTATTACCTTGCATTTTGACTGTTAGTCAGGATAAAGATTACTATGGGTCACCTTGATAAGAACCAGTATGAACTGAGTCTTAAAGTTCATATTAGCCACATATTCCTCTAGCTATTGGGAATATTGATTGCTGATGGCTCATAATTGTTATCCCCTGGACATTGCCCTTGGTTGAAGTCAGCTGCCATGTCCAAAGTTACTCGCTTCCTAAATGTAGCCAGTTTATATGTATATGCAGACAGACAGACAGACAGAATACATATGTACGCCATCTTGGAAACTTGCTTATATTAATAAGCAAGAGAGTACAGATTAATATACATAAACACCGGAGTGCAGATAATTTTGGAAGTTAGTTTTCTTTGGATATGTATCTAGAAGAGATATGGCTGGATAATGTGGTAGTTCTATTTTTAATTAGCTACCATACTATTTTCCATAGTAGTTGTACCAGTTTTCATTCCTAACTACAGTGTTCCAGTGTTTTCTTTTCCCCCATATCCTTGAAACTTATTGTCTCTTATCTTTTGGAAATTAGATATCCTAATAGAGGTGAGGTTGATAGCTCATTGTGGTTTGACTTGTGTTTCCCTGATAATTCATGATGATGAGTACCTTTCCATGTGCGTGTTTGTTGCGACAGGAACTTTGTTGCTGCTTTGTGGTGGGAATGCCATGAGGGACACACCAGTCATGGAGCAGGTTTGCAAGGCAAGACTCTGCTACTTGAGTAAAAATTCTTGTGCCATTTATTGAAGGCATATAGCTAGTAAAAGCTGATCATGTGACAATGGTGTGAGGAATAAGGTCTGGAGGGTGGAATAGGAATAGGGGACAAAGTTTTACTAGGAACAGCGAAGGGAACATCATGACCAAACATTAAGAGATATTTGCGTCAGCAAAGTATTTGTGCTAATGTTATCACAGACAGAGTTATCCCGAGACCACCATGGAGATAGTCAGGTCAGCAGTGGCCTACGTGTTCCAGGCCTGCCTCGTGATATGGGCTATTCTCTGTAGGTAGTCAAGGAATGCTTTGCTATGTCTTTGTAGATAGCAAATATGTCACAGTTGCCCATGGGTGTCCAGCTAGTAGCCAGCTCATAAGAACCCACTCCTATTGGCCATTTGTATGTTCCTTTAGAACATATTTCTATTCATGTCTTTTCCCCATTTTATTTGGGTTATTTCTTTTGCTTTTGCTATTGATTTGTATGAATTCTTGGTATATTTTCAATATCAGTGCCTTATCAGTTATGTGTTAGAAAATATTCTCTCTCATTGCATGCATTGTCTTTTCATTGTTTAATGCATCTCATTGTTAGAAAGAAGCTTTTTAGTTTTATGCAGCTCTACTTTTATATTTTTGCTTTTGTTGTCTTGCTTTTTGTTCAAATATTTTTTTTAAAGTATTGCCAATACCAATGTCAGGGAGGTTACCCTCTTGTTTTCTTAAAGGAGTTTTAACGTTTCAGGTCTTATGTTCAACTCTTTAATCCATTTTGAGTTAACTTGTCTATATGGTATAAAAAATTTAACTTTTTTGGGGGCCTCCCCTGGTGGCACAGCTATTGAGCGCTGGGCTGCGAAGCTGCCCGCAGCCTCTGCAGCACCAGTTCCATCCCCGGCAAGGGTCCTACATGGCGTGCAGACCTCTCCTGCCACGCCCTCTCCTCCCCTCAGCAGTGTATTTCATCAGTCTGCCTGTTCTGTTCCCCGCTCTGGCTCTGGTGAATTTGCTCACCCTCCCGTGCTTCTGACTATACCCAGTGCTTGTATAAATAAATAAATAAATAAATAAATCTTTAAAAAAATAAAAAAGAAATTTAACTTTTTGTTTCCATATTTGGCCTTCTAGTTTTCCCAGTGCCATTTTTGGAAAAGACTATCCTTTCCCCATTGTATTTTCTTGACTCCTTTGTTGAAAATTAATTGACAATATATACCTTCTAACAAATGACACATGAAAACAGCCTTCTTTAAAAAAATTAGAAACATCCCAGTAAATCTAAAGTCTGCCTTTGATTATCTTCCACTGTATTCACCTATCCTCCAAGAGCCTGGTTACCACCCAGAGAAAACCATTGTTATGAGTTTGTATTTCTTTCTACATCTTTTTATATAAGTTTTCTTACCTAAGTAGATATTTTTTTATTTTTTTAAGGTTTATTTCATTTATGCATACAAGAACTGGGGTATAGGCCAGAGGTGTGGGTGGGTGAGAGGATTCACCAGAGAGAATGAGGAGCAGAACAGGCGGGTCTACTGAAATACACTGCCAAGGGGAGCAGCGAGTGAGACAGGGAAGGTCTGCTGCACCATGTGGGTAGCTCCCTGGCCTGCTGGGGATGGAACTCAAACTTGTGCTGCAGTGACTGCTAATTGCTTGATAGTGCTGTCTTTAAACCCCTGTGCCACAAGGGAGGCCTCAGTAAATATTCTTTAAACTGTTTTCTCCACTCTACATTGTGGCTGGGAGATTTCTTTAAGCCAGTTAATAGAGATCTCAGACTCTGCAGTTGATAAAAGGGAACAATAAGGCTTATCAACCATGGATCACACAACAATTTAGTAAAAATCATGGACTAGAATACAAGTTTCTTCCATTTCAGTAAAGTCCTTCACATATCAGATGTACTCAGTCAGAAGAGCCCAATGATATTATTCCATAGTGGCTTTTTAACTTTGGTGTTACAATCTCTGTTAATTTTGAATTCTATATTCAGATATTCCTCTGTCCCTAAATGATTCAGATTTGGACATGACAGACATGGGGTATAAATAAAAACATCTTTGAAAGGAACTCAACCAAAACTCCTAAGATTTTATGTGGAAGAAATGAACAGTGTTTCATTTTCAAAAAATTATGGCTCAATAGCATGACTCTAAAAGATAAGTTTATTTTTCTCAATGTCAGAAGATAGTGGAAAATTGTAGTGGATTTGAAGTTTTTAATTGGTAATCCATGGTAATCATTGCAAACATTGTAAAGGCTACAATTAAGGATCTGGGTATTCTGGTATGAGGTAATATAGTTTTGCTGAAGAACGAATCACTAGAAGGAAACCCATAAAATTCTAGGTGGAACTTTTAAAAATTCCCCATCCTCGGGGCCTCCCTGGTGGTAAAGACAGTTGAGCACAGCGCTGTGAGGCTGTCCGCAGCCTCTGCAGTGCTGGTTCAATCCCCACCAGCCTTGGAGCAACCCATATGGCGAGCAGACTCTCCTGTCTCGCCCGCTGCTCCCCTCAGCAGTGTATTTCCATCAGTCTGCCTGTTCTGTTCCCCGCTGTCTCTGGTGAATCTTCTCACCCTCCTGCACATCTGGACTGTACCCTGGTTCTTGTATAAATAAATCTTAAAAAAAAAAAAAAAGGTCCTCTCCACATACTATCTCTGATTGCATGAGATTAGATCATCAAATTTCTCATTATGGAACTTGTCTGCAGATTTTCTCATTGAGAGAAACACTTTCCTTCCTTCTACCTGAGGCAACTTCTCTCAATCAAACTAGGATATTCATAACCTGAGAAGAGACCAAATAAACACAGGCATTTGTTCTCATGCTAACTGCCTGGAGTGGCAAAACCAGATTTCTTTTAAACCTTCACTAAAATTGCTTTACTTCTCATGGAGCAATTAGGGTTAGTTCCTAAACTTTCATACACTGGCTTCTGCTAGTTGTTCAAAGGCATATCTGTATTAAGACCATTTTGAAAACCTTCCAAACAGACTGATTGCCTTATCATGCCACAGTATCATTTCTTCTGCAGTGTACATTATAATTTAATATAAATTGATTATAATTATAAATTATCTTAATTTTTACTCGATTGGACTGCTCATTTTATTTCCTCCTTTAGAATTCATTATCTTCTATTATTTACCAGTGTCGGAAATACTCAAGATCTATTTCATTAGTTATCAATACTCAGCTCTAAATGTTTACTTAAAATGTGGCTCTGATAGTAACCATATTGCTGTTAATTTGATTTTTAGGAAACAGTGCCACTCTTTTATGACCACTATATACCGCTTGCCTCTTAGATAAGTTTATCTTCATTGGACACTAAATCCTTTCTTGTGTCTTGCTGATGATTGGGTTCCCAATGGTTTTCTGTTTATTTCTCCTAGAAACTGTCTGCCAAGAAATCCATAGTCTGTGACATCTTTGCCTGTTTGACAGACAACCTTTTTTGTTTTGCTGGCTATCTTACAAAGTGCTCACTTCTTTGACTATGCCAGTGTCCTTTTCCCTATTTTCACGTGTCATTGACACCACAGGCTACATAGGGATGTGACAGGAGTGATGTACAGTTGCAAAGGCTCAGCTTGGTTGTGCTGTTTCTGCTGAGTGCTCTCGGCATCCTGACATAGACAAAGAGCTCTATCGGACTCAGTCCTGAACAGAGCTCACAGTCTCTTGATTGGTAAATTACTATTCGCTAAAATTTGATCTTTCGTCTACAAAGATGTTGTGAGATTAATCCTATTGCTCATTTACAGTTAGTGTTAATTGTTTAAATCTGATGAACTAAAGACATTTTGATGAATATGAGTTCTAACTGAGAGCAAAAAAGATCAAAGAAGAATAAAAATGAATGTGAGTTACTCTAGCTCATGATAAAATGAAGTCAGTAGATCTTTGTTTTACTCTTTCTTCTGTTCTATCTCACAGATATTTGAACATACTCTATTCAGGAAGATATGAAAACTTATAGGTAGTGTTTCATTTTTAATTTTTTTCTCAATTCTTGTTCTTCAGATTCTACAATTAGATTTGAAAAAAGCCTACTGTAAACCTGAGATATTCAAATGTCCTTTTAAAAATTTTTAGGGACCACTGATTATGTAATAAAATTTCAATAAAATCTGCCCTGCTATATTAATGATTTTTTTTTTCCTCAACATCTGATGAAGTTTGAAGTATAGCAAGCAGATGTTAGTTCCCACACTGACAGAACGGAACTTAGACCATTTTGAGAATGAGTCATCCAGAGATCTGCTAATGATACATTGTAAATTCAGTATGCAGACTTAATCCCAGGCTTAGTATAATGAATTAGACTAACTGTAAGACAACAGGATAGCAGGTAATTTTATTTAGTCATTTTACCTCAAGGAAAATGGTATTCTTTTTCTCATCAAGCATTTTGTCACTAATATATATTTTATATACATAAATTTAGCCTCCATTTCTCAGGCAATTTTCAACTATATTTTCAAATGTATTTGTTTTGATTTGAAGCAGCTCCAGATTCTGAGCATTTAAGGTTCAGGCAGTACAACAGCAAATGAGACTGAATATGAGCGAAACCCTTTAGGAATGCAGAGCTCTACTTCTTAAGCAGGATTATTTCCTCCAAAACAGCAAGTGAGAACAGAGATTTTTCTAAGAGTCTGTTCTAACTCAATAGGTTCCAATTAAGATAATATAAAAATACGTTAATTCATGAAATTTCTTAATCATTGTAAGTTCAGCCCTGAGCAAGATATGACAGAAAAAAAGTTCACTAGAGCTGGTCTTGATATAGGAAAAAGTTGTTTTTTTGTTTGCTTTTTAACAGTGCAAGGGAGGAGATACATTAGGGTCTGAATAAGTGCTCCAAGTTAGATGAGCTATAACTTTAAGAAGGGAAATCGCAGAGTGTAGATTTGAGGAAACAAGAAGGAGCTATGACTGTCAATAACACTCACATAGGCTTTTAACTCTGATGGCTTAGTTGTCTTTGTTGTTTAGTAAATTTTGCTTTTTAGATTAGTAGTAGCTTTAGAGCAATATTGATGATAAAGGGCAGAGTTAACCATCTACTTCCTGTCCTCACACAGGTAAGTCTTTCCCATGTCAACATCACATACCAGAGTGGTACATTCTTCAGTCAGTGAATCTACCTTGACTCATCACAGTCCCCCAAAGCCTGTAGTTTAAATGTGGTTTATTCTTGTTGTTACATATTTTATAGCTTTTGAAAAACTTATACTGACATGTATGTAGTAATGCAATTTTAAAAAGAATGACTCCCTTGCTCCCAAAACCCTCTGTGCTCTGCCCTTCTAGGCCCCTGCCCCCAGCCTCTGGCAACCACTTATATTTTTATTTTCTCCATAGTTTTGCTTTATCCAGAATGTTTTATAGTTGGGGTCATATAGTATTTAGCCTTTTTAGATTGTCTTCAATCACATAGTAATAAATGCTTTTTAAGTTTCCTTCATAACATTTCATGGCTTCATACTTCATTTCTTTATAGCACAATAATAATCCATTGTCTAGATGTACCATGGTTCATTCACCTACTAAAGGACATCTTGGTTGCATACATGTTTTGGCAACTGTGAAGAAAACTGCAGTACACATCCACACACAGGTTTTTTTTGTATTGACAATAGATAGTTTTTAATGGTTCATGTAAATAATATACAGAGGTATATAGCTAATGAATTCAGTAACTTAGAGATCATAATTATTATGTTAATATGGAGATAGAGGACTATATGATGGATCAATAAAATCATGAATATCTAGCAAGCCTGACGCACATTTAAATGGATTTTTTTTTACTTGAGGTATAATATTGGTTTACAACACTGTATATGATTAAGATATGATCACACCTCTTCAGCTACAAGTTAATATACCATACCTACCATAAAGGCACCTGTACCATTCACTATAGTCCATTGGATACTTTTATACTTTGTTCTTCACTCTCCCCAAACCTCTCTTGGAGCGTAAATTTTGTAATCAGACTTCTAGGATTCTTGGTTTGGTTTTGTCTGATCCTTTGTTTTGTTTCTTTATATTCCACATATGAGTAAAGCTATCTCATATTTGTCTTTCTATTTCTGACTTATCTCACTTAGCATAGTGTCCTGCAGTACCATCCATGTTGTCACAAATGGCAATAGTTCATCTTTTATTGTGGCTCTTTAGTAGTCCATTGTGTATATACAACACGACTTCTTAATTCACGCATCTTCATTGGACACTTAGGTTGCTTCCATATCTTGGCTATTATAAATAGTGCTGCAATAAACAAGTATGCATATATCCCTTCACATTGGCATTTTCACTTTCTTTGGGTAGATCTATAGGGGTGGAAATGCTGGATTGTATGGTAGATCCATTTTTAACATATTGTTTTCCATAGCAGCTAAACCAGTGTATATTCCCACCAATGGTGCACCAGGCTTCCTTTTTCTTCAGGTGGATTTTTAAAAAGTATATGAATGTGGTATTCAGGTTAGGACTGAGTCTGAGTACAGCATTATGGAAAGACAGGTAGGAAGTGATACTGGGTCTCTACTTTGCTGCTTTGCTCTGCCCCCCCACTCTGGACTTCTCTAAATACAAGTTCTGCTATTATCCAGATCTTTCTTTTTAAGATACGAAATAATATAAGATGCTCAGTAATATAGCTCTGTATTTATGGAAGCTAATAAGAGTAATTATCTATTTTAGTTGGGTTTATTTGATGCTTATTTTTTTTTTCACATTTGGCTAAGAAAATATGAAATGAAACTGAGTGAGTCTAAAATACCAGGGTATAATAGTGACCTTGGCCATTACCTAAGGAATGCCTAAGAAGGCAAAAATCCTGGACCTTGTCATTGGCTCTTAAAAGTGCTTTACCCTTCCTCCCTTTCTTTTCTTCACATTTAAATAATTTAAAACACCAAGTTTCTTGTCAAATAGGACCTAAACTATCTAGGAAATAATATTGAAATTAACTTGGATACAACTAGATAAACACTAACTTAAAATTTTCATTGTTGGGTATGTTTTTGCATGCTTCTTTTGCTATTGGTAATTCTGAAAATTTCTGTGTGCACGTTACTAAAGAAGATAATGATCCTATAAAGAGTGCCATAGACATCGTTGACCCTTAGGATTGGAATGCAATATGATCATGAACTATCCCAAAGCTCACATTTTATGAGTTGAAGCCACTCAAGCGAAATAGCTTTCCTAACACCATCTCAGTGGTTAACAGAAATTGTGCCAAAGTCAACCAGCTTCTTGCATTATAGCATAATGCAAAATAACATAATGTCTAAACATGTCAGTATATTTTATGATTATTAAAATAAATCACTCGAGAGTCTAATCATTCAGAGCAGATGAGCAGAGGTGTCATCTCTTTAGATGTATGACTTGTAGAAAACAAATTCACAGCACAAGGGCAAATCTGGTTAACTGAGTGGTGATTCTTATCCTGACTTGAGAGTATTCAAAGTAATAGTCTATAAAAAGCAATACAACCTAATATTATTTCTGTACTTCTCTATTACTGTGCTGTCAACACACATGCCTGCTTATGTTATATGAGATACAGTTTGTGTGTTTATCTTCTGTGATTATATGTATAAATGTTTGATAGCAGTATACATTTTTAAAAGGAAGCTTGTCAATAATGTGTCCATCACAAAATGACTTTCCTCCTTACCTTTAAAACACATTTGTCATTCACCAGCTAATCAAAAAGAAATAGTTCGCTGATCTTCTAGATGGGACATTGCAAAATTAGTACTTATCTCCAGTATCAATCCCTTTGAATTAATGTAATCAAGCTCAGAGGTCTCCCACCATGACAGGAATGTAAGGTATTAAATATCCATGTAATTGTATAGTCAATGGTGAATCCATTTTATTTCCTTGCAAGAAAGCAAATAGTCACATTGTACTATAGTTATGATATAAATAATTTAATCATTCTAGGGTGGAAAGAAGTTGGAAACACATGAAATCTTAATTATGTTTTCTTTCCTCTTTGTATTTTAAATTTTGGTTTACGTTTTTGCTTCTCCATAGGTGCATATGTTCTGCTCACCCTCTACCAAAATACCCAATGCCAGTCACCCACCAACCCTCCCCCTTTCCTCTGGTAACCATTAACCCTTATTAATGGTTCCAAGATTCCAAGATTTATCACTGCTGTATTTTGCCTGTGTATATTTTTTTGCTGTTTATATTCCACAGATTGGTGAAACCATCCAATATCTTTCATCTTCTGACTTCAATTAATATAGTCACTGCTCATGGTTCATCCAGTTTTGTCCCAAAAGCCACTGTTTCATCTTTTCAAAGGCTGTGTAGTATTCCATTGAGTATATATATTCCAAAATTTCTTTATGAATTCATCTGTTAGAGAGGCCTAATGTTGATTCCATGTCTTGGCAGTTGCAGTGCTGCTATGTGCATAGATACACATATTTTTTTTCCTTTGGGTTTTCATGATTTTTAGAATAAATAGTAGAGCTATTGCTGGAGAATATGAAATTCCAATTTTTTTTTATTTTTAAGAAGTCTCCATACTGTTTTCCATAGAGGCTGTACAAACTTGCATTTGCACCAACAATGAATGAGAGTGCCTTTTTCACCACATTCTCATCAACACTTGTTTCCATTCTATAAAATAGTTATTAAATTAACCATTTTGGAGTTTTATGTTAGGGAATACATTGAGTAATGCTGGGTGAGTCAAATCTCCTAACATATCAATATACCTATGTTCCATTGAGTTATGTGCCTATTATTTTGCCAATATCACATCATCTTGTTTATATAATAGCTTTATAGTAAGTCTTGAAATCAGGTAGTGTTAATACTCTGAGTTTGTTCTTGTATTTCAATATTGTATTGAGTATTCAAGTTCTTTTGCCTTTCCATATAAACTTTAAATGTTTGTCTGTATCCACAAAGTAATTCACTGCATTTTGATGGGGGCTGGATTGAATCTAGTTTAAGTTGAGAAGAACTGATAACAATATTGAGTCTTCCTTTCATAAAATTGGAATGTATTTTCATTTACTTAGTTCTACTTTTAAGTCTTTATCATGTAGCTCTCATACATACTCTACTGTATCTATTCCTATAGATTTCATTTTCAGAGTACCAATTTAAATGGTATTGTTTTTAATCTCATGTTAAAGTATGTATCTTAAATGTGTAAATTTTAAAACACATTTCCATTTCTGTCAATTCAGTACTTGTTTCCTATCAAAAGGATCAGGAAAACTCCATCAGACAACAGAGGGATAAATATTTTAAATAGGTTTTAGTAATTGTATTGTGAACAGAATAGCAATGAGTTTAGTAGCAATTAGTTGGGTGTAAATAGACTAATAACAAAAAGGATACACTGGGTAGCAATATAGAAAAAGATAGATCATTAGTAAATGAGATGTCTGTCTTTTATGAACACATCTAGCTATTTGTCCTCTATTATGAATAGAGAGATTCCAGTGCCAGCTATCTTACAGTCTTTCATGGTCAAGGAGGTCTGCAGGAGCACTCAGGGAATTATGTAAAATGCTGTGATTTCTAGAAGAGAGTAGGTAGCAGGGAATTTAACTTTTATTGCCCTTTCTTGATTAAATAACATCTAGGCAGTATGTGGGTGTATTGGCTGATTATATTTTAGCACATAGTGAATGCTACCATAACTTTTGGTGCAGAGTATTACTAAAGCAAACAAAATGAACTGACAGAATAATAGGAGGGCAATGTGTAAATTAAAATATAAATAATAGTAGTAGTTAAGTTTGACTTTTTTCTAATTGCAAGTTAATATAGGTATATCTGGCTGCTCCCCAATTGTCTTTGTATTAGAAATAATTTATTTAGAAAAGCACATGAGAGGTCTAATATTTTCTCTTTGTAAGATCTCCATGTCACAGTCATTCCTAGAGGATTAGAGTTTGAATTCTGTCATTCAACATTGTTTTTAGAAGAAAAGAGAATCAGTAGGATTGATGTATTATAAAATTATGATATAGACATAATTTTAATAACATTATTTTGTACATCTATTTAAGAATAATGCTTTGTTCCATTTAATTCATACAAAGTGCCATTTTTGGGGAAAAGAAGATAAAATGCAATTGATACCAATCATACCTAAACAGATATTAAGCTAAATAAAAGTATCCAGAAATTTGAGAATTTGTTAGAGGAGTTGCTGAAGAGAAAATACATAAAAATATATGTATGTTGTTTATGGATAAACATTCAAAAACTAAATATTAAGGGAAAATAGTAGTCACTTTAAGAAAAATATATCTTGTATTTGTAAAAATTAATCTTAAATAGAATTTTTTAGCTAATGGTGTATATAATGTGATTTCACTGCAATCTCCATTGAATTTGACAAGTAGATGAAATAGCAAGTTTGGGCATAGTTAATAATGTAAGAACCTGGTCAAGAATAACCTCGAGAGGTCCAGGGGACAGCTGGCCAAGTTCAAGAACATTCAGAGGCAGTGAGCACAGATGTTACGGAGCATTGTGGCCACTGGCAACACACTACAGGGGCTCCAACTTGCCTTTTTATGTACAGAAATGTAATTCTCTGTCCTAACTGGAGACTACCAAGTTATATATTTAAAAAGATAGTGCCCTTTGGATCCAGAGGTCCAAAGTATTCTTCAACACGTCCAAACTCAACTCCCCCTCTATCTGCTCTGGGTGGGAATTCATTCCTTTCCTGAAATACATTTTTTATCACAAGGGCCTCAATTTACCAGAGCATCTGACAGACTCTGTCATTAGGCAATCTGTATTGACTCCATGGTACTATCAACAATGCTGGGCCACATGTGCCCTACGGTGGCCACAGTCTACCCTAATTGGCTACTAGTCTTCTGCTTTGGCTTTGAAGGGATCATTTGTAGACCTTCCTGGGTAAATAGGCACAACTTAACCAAGCATAGGTAAAAAACTACCAGTTTTAAAAATCAAACTTGTTAATAGGAGACATTTCTAGAGGCTAAGTGTAAAAGAAATTACAAAATAAAGAAACATGGGATTTAGAGTCAGACTGACCTCTTTTAGAATTAAGCATGCAAATATTACCTTTAAAACTTAGTAAAGATAATAAATTTTGTCTAAATTTAGTTTTCTCACCTGAAAAAATAACATTACAGGTTTCATTATAAAATCTTAACCGTGCCTATACTTGCATTAATATCATTATATTAATCCTTAGTGATGCTTGGCATTCAGTGGTTGCTCAGTTGGTGGTAATTACTTCTATTAGAATTATTTCTATTAAAGTTGTTCTAGGTTAAAGAGCCAACAGTCATCCTGAAGGTTTTTTGCATGCTCCTTCCCCAACACACACACTCACACATGTGTAAGATGAAGACAGGTCCTGTAGTTGGGATAGGTTAACAGATTATGCTATATAGCATTGGCCATCACCACTGATGGAAGTGCTATTTGAAGTTTTATCTTTAATGTGTCAAACTGTTCATTTTCCAACAGTAGAGACTCAAATGTACCCCCCAACTTACTACAAACATACTTTTGGTAATAATTGATTCTAATGTTTCATAGAGCTATTCTCCTACAAAACTGCTAATCTCAACACATCTTGCAAATAATGATGTATAATTCTATAGACTCCTAGGTGTTTTTAGGGGTGTTACATTGTTCAGTATAATGATTTTTCATCTTCTGAGTTCCAGATCTGTTTATGACAACCATGCTAAGGAATTGGCAGCTTCAGGATCTTATTTCCTGAAAATGCAGTAAGATTGAACAACGAAAACAGGATCCTTCTTGATGTATAATAACAGATTTTTAAGGAAGAAAATGTTTTCTTTTCAGGGAGAATTTTATGATACATAATGAGGGAAAACAACTCATCCATCTGTTCTGGGTCCTTTAACCCAGAACATATTTCAGAATGGCAAAAATCACTCCTTGCAAACAGTCAGGAGCCAGGGGTCAAGTCACTGAAAAATAAAACATTCAGTACCTATTTTTGCAAATTAACTTACAGGAAAGGGACAAAACAAAGGTGTAGAAATGAGTCACACAATACATTCTAGTAAGTTTTCTCTGTTACATGCTGAATGATTGGCTTCTTTTTCCTATCTTGTAATGTGGCCTCAAACCTGCAGTTCCCAGTTAATGACCCCCAACATATGTTGATTTCCCTAGTAATTTACCAGCTGATGAAGGAGAAAGATCTAGCAGCTGATTGATATCGGGAGTTGATCAATATTTCTCCCCCCTCATATTGTGAATACCAATCAACTATTTTTTAATTGGCAACAAGGTGCTCTCCCCATTTTGTTGCCATTAGTGATTGGTGATTTTATTAGGGATATACTTGAATTAAATTTATCATCTCTATAATCATTTTTCATAAAAACAGCTAAAGTTTGTGAGTTATTTATGCTTACTTTCTATTTTCAATTTTTTTCATTTCCTCTTGCTGTAACCACACCTCTTAACAACTGTTAACATGTTTTAAGATGAAGTAGCAACAGAATCAATTGAATTTATTACAGCTGACTTTACTGACATTTTTGTCAGTCCATAGTATGAGCTAATGGCAGTAAAGCTATACACTTTGGTAATCTTAGTAAAAACAGTTTCAGTGAGATTCTGTAGAAGATTCTGGCAAATGGATAAAGAGTGAACTAGAGCTGAGGAAATAGAAGTTTAAAGTACAGAACTTTTCAAGGAGTTTGTTGTTAAAAGAAATAGAAAGACAGATTGGAGTAATTACCATTGTAAAATGGCCTTCTTACCCAAATCTATATACAAATACAGACAGTCCCTATCAAAGTTGCAATTGCTATGATTGGAGAATGAATACTGAGATCAAAGAGTCGTCATCTAGTATCTCTGGAGTGACATAGCCTAAGAGGTCTGCACAGTGTCAGAAGTTCTAATAAAGAAAAGAATGTGATAGAAGTTTATCAACCATGACAAAAATTAGACCTTAAGTTCCTTTTATTTATTTTTGGGTTATACATGGGAATTTCCAAAGGGATCTTTTCTCAGATGACTAGTATTTCCTTGGGTTCTCTTAACTGTTGACATTAGGGAGGTGAGAGGCTGATATCCTTTGAGAGGAATCAGCCTCTGTGCTGAGAGAATTCAACTGACAACCCATGGGGACAGGCAGCCTCAGAAGATACATAAAGTTCAAGAGGGATCAGCTGCCAGCAGGGATTGCTTAGATTCTGGGTTACCAATGTTTTCCTAGAAAAGCCCTTGAGATTTCCTGATTTATCTTTAAACTGACAGAAGGTTAAGAACATTTTTTTTTCTAAGCTGTTCAATCTTAAGATATTACAACCCTTAATGGTGTCACACCAATAATTTGTATTTATTTGAATGATTACATAGAATTTTATTGTCTTGCAAACATTCTCAGATTGTTTTTAAAGCTGAATGACCCCCTAAACTTCTCTATATGGTAAAATCCACTGATCTACTGCTAATGTGCCACATCACTTTAGAATACCACTTAACCCTTTGGAGATTCTGATCAGAAAATGATAGTGGTTGGACTCATTGATCTTAAAGACATTTAAAAATTTTTAAATATGCACATTTTCTTTTTCATCAAGGTAACATTAGTTTATAGTATTATATAAGTTTCAGGAGTACAGTTTCACACCTCCATACATGCATTTAACTCACCATACCTACCACTAAAGGACTGTTTGCCACCCATAGCTATCTTACCCAACCCTCTACCAGTCCTCCCAACAGCCATCACTTTCCCCTCTGGTAACCAACATTTTATTGTCACAGTCTAAAGGTTTGGTTTTTTGTTTTGTTTGTTTTGTTGGTTAGTTTCTTTATATTCCTCAAGTATGGACTCATATGGTATTTTGCTTCCTCTTACTAACTTGATCACTCATTCAAGGTCTGCCACTTCCAGGTACCCATCTGAAAAATAAGTAAATGTTAATTCAGAGGAATATATGCATCCTTATGTTGATTGCGGGACTCTTTGTAGTAGCTAAGGGTGCCTTTTATATTTTTAGCAGTAATAGTTGTATTAACAAGTCATGGCAGAAGATCTCTGGGGAATGAAACCGAGTGTTTGGTATCACCCAAGAATTGCATAAAATTTTTCTGTCTTTGTATGTCTACAATCATAAAATCCTACTTCAAAGGATTATTTACATATTCACAATTCAACTAATTCTGAAAATAACATTGGGGCTTCCCACTGAGAGAAGATTTGTTCTTCCTCTCATATGTTGGACAAAGCAAAAGGAAATCCGAGAAACCTCTAGTATTCACCTAGAGTAACCAATTTGCTAAAGTGCTATTTGGAATCTGTCTCCTGCTGAGGCTCTAATGTCCAATTTCTTAGACAGAGGATTTACACATGAAGTATGATAATGTTTGGCAAGGAAATTAACATAGTCATAGATGGAACAAATACAGAGTTCCTCAAATTAACTACAGAGCAATTACAATGACACTGTGCACTGTGCAATAGTCCATTAAGCAACATTAGATCACCAGCTTCCTCTGTTTCTGGCTTTATTGTCAGGAATGAAACTAATGCAGCCCAAGCAGCATTTTAGTGGTATTCAGGCTTTTAACATAAACTGCATTTACATGACATTCAGGTATGCCTATAGTTAGTTCTGAAATGCATTTTAGAAACACACACCACTTAAAACTCCAATGTATTTTAGTTGAAATTCAAAAGTGTAGTTATTTTGTAACTAATAGACATAATTATTGGTATGTAGACATACAGTGAGAAATTTTTAATTCTTGAAAGATTTAAAAAATATATGTAACTTGTATTAATAATTTTATATACTTTAATTTCCTATTGTTATGTTAAGTGTGTATATATAATTTTTATTTAGAGAATACTAAAAGAAGAAGAGTGAACTACCAGATTATCTGCTAGTATGCTAGCAATGTGATAAGACTATCACACGTCTTCCAAATAGAAATGTATCCAATTCTTCCTGGCTGCTATCTTTATTTAGTTTGAAAAATGCTCTAGACAAAACAAACTTACAATTTTCTTCTATGTGCCATTCCAGAAAAAAAAAATTCCTGGAATAAAATGTCTACACGTGGTAATATAAATGTAACCTCTCAAGGTTATGATTCTTTTTTTTTTGTGTGTGTGTAGAGAAAATCAGTAGTGGTAATAACACACCTACATGTGCAGTAAATACAAGCTTATGAGGAACTTTATAACTGTGCCATTAGCACACATAGAACAGTTTCTGGCACACAAAAAATGCTCAATAAACATATGGCTTACATAGGAGTGAGATGCCTATTTGAAAAAGAAATGGGCATAGGCAGGTGCTATAAGTGAAATACCTATTTTCAAAACATGTGATTGTCATCCAGTGACTACTCCCTGTTCATCAATCCTCTTACTTACTGTCAAGAATTACATGCAAGGAAGACATATTAATAGTCTATACATCTCTTTAATTCCCATAACCTACTAGAATTACAAACAACATAAATATTGGCTGTCAGAAGTGATCTGGGACCAGAATTGATTATATAATTAGATAATTATTCTATGCTCAAGATTAGTCTGTGTTTGTCTCAGTCAAGCATCCTATTTGCCACAAGCAGAAATCAAATCTTAAGAGTTTCACTGATTGACCCATTTCAAGCCAGCTAACTGTACTGGTGACTAGATTCTGTCCCTTGTTGTCAAATCTCAGCCTCTTTCACACTCAACAGGAAATGTCATTCTGTTTGACCAAATTACCTAGTCAGTT
Organism: Talpa europaea; assembly: GCF_964194135.1. Taxonomy (NCBI): domain Eukaryota; kingdom Metazoa; phylum Chordata; class Mammalia; order Eulipotyphla; family Talpidae; genus Talpa; species Talpa europaea. The sequence goes on along the minus strand of NC_140080.1, from coordinate 76,515,762 downwards.
GTACCAGCCAACTAGTTCATGCAGTAGAATGAATCAGTGTGAATCAACTGATGGTTTAACTGGACTAGTGATTTTTCCCAGGTCAAAGCACTTAAAATATATAACCACAGTTTCTGTTACAAGTAATTGGCCATCGCTGAATTTAACAGACACTAAAGTAAGATCATTTTGAATTGAAAACATGGACGAGTGGAAAATTATCTGCCTTCTAGTAAGCAGCACAACAGTCTATGATCCATTCCCCTCGCTTCATGGCCTCCTTGCTGTGCAGATAGATCTCAAGAGTGGACAGGATAAATCAGCACTGCCTCTAGGTTGGTGTCTTCAGTGTTGAGTAGCTGGATGATTTCCCATTTTTGAATACTGGTACATTAAGCTTTTTTTATTGCTTAGCAATAAACTTCAATGGCAGAAAATAGTTAAAAACTAATCAAATGGAAGGAAAGGGCCCAACCTGATATCAGTCACCTGAAATAGGGAGGTGTAAATGGCAACCACATGCTAATTAGGGGAACAAAGCATGAAATGCTTATTTTCTATAAAAAGGAGAAAAGATCTTTACAGTTATGTGAAAAAAATTAAAATTTGAACAATGTATGCTAGAATCATCTATCCCTGTGCCAGGAATAAAATTAAAAGTTGAAGACATATGCTTCTATTATGAAACACCCAAATTTTGTGATTCAGAGCATAAATCTAGCAGGAAGTCACAACATAAACTCAGTATGGACTTAGCAATAGTTTGTTGAGGACCTTTGCTGTTTGATTATTTTAATTTCCTTTGCTACATTTTGAGTTTCAGTCAACTGCTTCACTGCCAGTTACAAGGCATAAGTGAACATAGAAAATCAACTGCTCCATGTCCAGTTCAGAGTGGCTATCCCATAATAATGTGAATTAGAAATAATTCCCCCCTTTTGTTTCACACAGAAGGAAGGCAGGCAGGAATAGATGGAGGCAGGAAGGAATAGATAGATCTGGGCAAAATTAGGAGCTTTCAAGTTTCTCATTTCCTCCAATCTCTGCACTCTCTCCAAATGTGCTTTAGATATTGAGCTTTCCCTACTCATTACCTAGATGTACACAACAGGTGGTATTCACAGTCAGAGGCAGTTTTGCTCATTCAACCTTGCTCTCATTCATTAATCCAATATGCATTCTTACTACCTAAGTATCTGTTCCTGGACATGAATAAAATATAATTCTCGCCATTGATCTAATGGGCCATCAAACTCTTGGTCTAATGGGTCATAACGAGCATAATATTGAAAATGCCGGGAGAAAAGTTATAATTAGGGAGAGTAAAAGAGGGGCATGTCTCTAGTCTGACCACGCTTAAATGCTTCCTAGAGGAGATGTGTGAGTTTAAATTTTAAGGAAGAGCTGACATCACTTAAAAGGCACAAAGGAAACAAGCGTGTTTTTTTTTTTTTTTTTAAAGATTTATTGCCTTTACTTATGCATACAAGAACAGGAATGTAGGCCGGAGGGGCAGGGCAGGGGGGAAGGTTAGAGGATTCACCAGAGACAGGGTGGGGAGCAGAACAGGCGGATCTACTGAAATACACTGCTGAGGGAAGCAGCAGGCATGATAGGAGAGGTCTGTTGTGCCATGTGGATTAATCCATGGCCTGTGATCAAACTTAGGTCACATTGGCTGATGATAGCTTGATAGTACGAAGACTTTAACCCACAAAGGAAAAAAGTGTATGCAAAAAAGAGAATGGACAGTTTGAAGAATTTCAAGTCAATTGCTGGAATGCTGCGAGTATATAGAGGAAATAGGGACATTGAGGAAACTTGAGCATGACTAAGGAGATCTTGGAGAAACTTGGACCTTCATACAAGATTTCCAAGAGGTATTACTGGAAATTTTAAATAAGAGAGTGCCTTAGATGTTAGACAGTATTCTGGAAATAGGATAAAGTATCAATTGAAGGACTAAAATCTGAGTCTGTTATAATAAAAGAAATGTAAGAATTATTAATTGCTGACAAATATAGTGGCAATGGGAAAGTAGAGGGAGAGGGAGGAAAGGAAGAGGGAGAAGAAGAATATACTCTTGAGAGAGCAAAGTCAATGAAATTTGTTGGCCAACTGTATGTGGGAAACAAAAAAAAAAGATATATTAGCTCAAAGTCAGTTTTTGTTGATTTTGCTGTATTAATTAGTGGATACTTTGGTTCCAGTCACAAATGAAGTTCTATCAGAGAAGCAGCAAACTTGGGATATGTGTAGAAAAGGGAGAAAAAAGGAAGAATTCTGTATTGGCCACATAAATTTGCAGTTATCACTGTTCAAAAAAAAAAAAGATGGATACCAGATCAAGATTCTAATTTCAAGGAATCGATATAAAGAATCTTAAGCACAATTATGTTTCAGAGATGTAACAATAGGCATGAAGACAGGAAATTGTGAGGGAAATTATTATTTTAGAGAAAAGGTGGGATAAATACCTAAGTAAGAATATAAGGGAAATAACCATTAAAAAGACTACGGCAAGAACAATGATGCACATACCAAAACCATAAATAAAGAAATTCTGAAAATAATACAGTGGTTGCAGTTGCAGTTATTGATGGTAGAATGAACCTCTCACCCCCACACACATTTTCAACCCTCTTGAAAGTCCTCTGAACCAATGGAATATGGACTTTTTTTAAGGGATAAACATATAAGAATCAAGAAAAAAATAAGACATGAACAATAAAAGTTTGGAAGTTGGAAAGCAGATCTTCAGCTAGAAGAGAAAAACTGATGGGAAAAAAACTGATACATGCTAAAGAATTCCCACAAAGTCCCAAGTGCTTTCAGAGATGTAGTGAAGGAGGTCAGGCTTAAATGTTATTACTGGAATGTCTGTGTAAGATTATAGTAGATACCTTACTTTTTTCTCATAGATATAATCCTATACCTTCCTACCTATAAAAAGATTGGATTTGGGAAGAAAATTAGTAGCAGAGATGCCAGGATCAGGTAGGACCATATTCAAAAGAGAAATTTAGTGAATGTGGGACTAGGACTTTATCCTCTTCCATTAAGTTCTCAGAAATCCAGTAGCCATATCAAGAAATCTACCTAAAACTGAGTTATCTTGATTATTTTGCTAATTATTTTGCTAATTTTGTTGTTTTGCTTCAAAATGCCTAACTCTTTCATAGAAAATAAAACAAAAAATGATACTTCTCATCGACAGTCAGAAGGGGAAGGAGAAGCAGAATTCTTCTCTATACCTTGGGTGCCCTGGGAAAAGGAGCTCTTTAAAAAAAAAAAAATCTGTAAAGAAAATGGCATTGAGAAGTAGGACAAACTTCCTCCATGGCTAATTTTCTATGTCATTCCTTAGGAATAGTTCCTCCAGTGTAAATGATCTTTAAAATTGTGAGGGGCATATCACAAAGGGCTTGGATATTCCACTGTTCTTACCAGGACTGTCAGTATTTTAAAAATCTTGATCTCCCAATGTCCTAAGAATTTACTGCAAGCATTTTAATGCACGCAATACCAGTTAATTTTCACAAAATATTAACTTGTGTAAAAACAGAAAATTGAATGCGCTGATAAGAGAACCATGAGAGAACAATGCTGTCACTTACAATGAGCTCCCAAGACCATTAGAAAACAAACAACACATACTCAAATAAATATGAATCTAAATAAATGAACATGAAGAATGCATTTCTGAAAATTACTTGGGAACTTGTTTTCCCAAGTTATTTACTAACTTTACAATATTCAGTGATAATGTTATTCAAGGTTACTTTTTTTGTCATCCTCCCTTGTGATTACTTTTCTCACTAGTGGTAGAGACCAAGGAGAGCAAAGAGGCATGAAATTGAAAATAAAGTTAATTTAAGACCTCATTCCTTTTCTGTCTCATTCTAGATACTCCCTTCCTTTCTACTCCCTTGAAAGTGTTAACTTATATGAACAATCTTTCTCAACAAATCAGTGTATTTTCATTAAAAAAAATCATACGCAGTTCAATTAATGTGTGATTTAAAAATGCATTATAGTATTTTAATATGTGATGAATAGAATCTGGACTGAGGGTCAAAACCTGTTGTATACTCTTGCTGTCTTAGTGAAAGACATATTAGTCACCATTAAGATCCAATTTCTATACTAAATGTTAGTGTATTGAACAAGTAAATGTTGTGTGAAGACCTTTCAGCTCTGAACTTTTCAATTCTAATATAGTTGTGTGACTAATTGAATTGCTTTTTTTTGGTGTGTGTTTGTGATTGGACATTCAGTCATCTGTTGATGTTTGTGAAGATATCTTGGTTTAAGAGAACTCACTGTCAAGCTATCTCCTCCCAAACTTAAATCCAGTAATGATATCACCAAGATTTAAATCTTTGGTATGACTTTATTCTAACATCTTCCTCCTATACTCTTTGCAACTTCAAATAGCAGAGACAGACAATGCACTGTATACCTAGAACTCAACTTGCCTTGATTTGATCTCCATGAGGAAGAAACAAGAAAAATCAAATTGGATAAGAATATTTATATGGAGATGGATTAAAGAGACTAAAATTGGTGGCATAAGTGATAGGGTCCTTCATTTTTTCCCCATTTTTTTTCATCATTGTGCATTTATGAACAATGTTTGCCTTCTCCTCCCCTGCCAGGGGGAAATTCTCAGCCCCATAGAATTTCCTTCACCAGTTCACCTGTGCACCATCACTACAAGTCCCCTGGGCTCCTCCCTTCCTTCTCCCTTTGATCCCATTTTTCCTGAACCTATCTTAAATGGTAATAAGAATCATCCTGATTTCTAAATTATTCTTTTTACAAATGTAGAATGTATTTTTAAGCAACTACTTGAAATCAGCATATTGAATAAGGTGTGAGAGCGGGCTTGGCTGGGGCAAAAGGTTTTCCTTACCACCACACAGCTCTGTTTTCCCTATTCAAAGTTGTGTTATTCACAGAGAAAAACATCAGCCACAACACCCCTTACTAATACATTATAACATGCTCTTTCTTTACCTACTCTCTTTCCTGGAGCTTCATATCTCCATGAAATAGGTATATGATCCTTGAAAATGGGGTTTCGGAAGAAGAAATTAATAGGCCCAAGGAACAGAGTGAAAATTTGAAACATGAAACGCAAGAATACATCATTGTCACTTGCTTCCTAAGACAAGAATATCAGACTAAGGTCAGAGAGAAGGAAAGAAATATGTGAAGAATGAAAAATACTACGAGTGGAAGTAAGTACAGAAAAGAGGTGGCAAACATAGTATTAGGAAGAGCTGAGACAAGAAGACAATATACAGAAGTGATACATTTTAGGCCATGGCTCTCCTTGGTGCCTGCCACAGGTGTTAGGGAACATGCTGACTTTTCTGGTTCTAAATTTTTCTACCTTTTTACATCGAAACTGTGTGAGGATGCTATTAACCACAGGCCGCATGTACATGGTGATGAGTTCAATTTCAGAGGACTAGATTGCTGGCTACATGGAGTAATTGTCAGAACACCAGGCAGCCCTAAGTAAGCTGTCTGTACTTGTTACAAACTGTCTTTCACATAGATTCCACCCTTCTCCCCAAAATGGACTGGGGTACAAAATCTTCAGAACTACGGCTTAGTATAACACACAATGATGAAGATTCTGTAACCAGGATGTGATGAAAGGGAGAAGTTCATTGCACACGAAGAACAGTCAAATAGTGATTTCACAAGACAGGTACTTGGTGCTGTATATACATGTATGAAAATTAAGCATTTACTCTGTTCTTTCTGTTAGAATCTAATATCTTAAAATCTCTGGGTTTCCAGAAAAAGATAAAAAATCAAACAAGCCTCCATCTATTGTAAAGATTCTCATTTTAGTCACATACAAGTATTAGTTGTGTTTATGCAAAACAGTTTGACTAAAACATGTATCTCAACAAATCTGCAAGTATAAATGTGAGAAGAAGAAAACCTCTTTTACATAGACTTCAATTAAATTACAATATTAAGAAGGCTGCAGCAGGAGTCCATTAAAGATTTAGCTACCTTCTGTGGTGAACATTAAGAAGCTATTACTCAAATTCTATTTAAACTGTTAAAAGGAATTAAAATGTATAAGAAAGACCATTACATATCATGAGCTAATTTTCCAAGGAAAGCTTAGCAGCTGATAGATTGTTTAAACCTCTCCAAGGTTTTAGTTTCATATTCAATAATTCAAAGGCAAGAAAAGGGTTATGTTGATTCATAATTTGCTCCCGTCTATCTCTCAGTGGAAGATGCTGTGATGGAGAATCAACCTTCATTCCCAATTCTGTATCTAAGGCTGTGCTCTCCAAGTTCAACTCAGCAATTATCAGCTAGAAAGAGACACTGTTCTCTCGGGGCACCCAGAGTGCTCACCACTGCATTTTCTGATCCCAGTTCAGTTCTCTGCTCTATGCCGTGTAGCCTCTTCCTGCCGCAGAATCATTGCCAAGTGCTGGGAAGTTAATTTTCTTTTATTACTTAGAAGATGTACCCCCTCGTTCCTGAAAAGAATTACTTTCAGAAATGCAGGGTTCCTTTTGTTAAACCTTTTTTTTTTTTTTTGAGGAAAAAGTGTTTTCAAATTTTCCAATATTTTTTTTCATCTGAATATTCTTTTTGTTCAGCAAAAGAAAAATGTTTTTCCTTAACCTACTCTCACCATTATTTTTTTTAATTAAAAAATCACAGGGCAACTAGAAAAGGAATGAAATAAAATTATAAGAACTGTAAAGTCACTGTAAAATAAACATAGGGGATTTTTAAAATGAAAATCTTCCCTGTTTTGCCATCTGTGTTTTTTGCTCATGAGAGTTATTGCCACACTCAGTCAATATTCATTTATTAAGCATCATCTCTTATCAACATTGCTCTATTCACAGAGGGAATCTAGTAATATGAATGGTGAGGACTTCAATATAGGAAAAGTATGAACCTTGCATGTTAACTGTTCAGTACATATGGCAGCACAGTCTACGATAATGTTGGCATATGAATTAAGTGGGAATAAGATGCTCTTTTAAATGAATCTTGACGATAAATAGATGGCAAGAAACACCATATTCTTGGATTGAAAGACTCAACAGTATTTCTAAGGCTGTTTGTCCCCAGATCAGTGCGTAGTTTCAATATAATTCAAATAAAAGGTCTAGCAAGGAAAAATATTAATTATTACAACTAAAGAATGACTGTAAATGTATTTAGTAGATAAAAAACAAGAAGCAAATAAAGGATGGTTACACTTCAACATTGAATAACAAACTAGATATAATGGATGTTTGGCTAGCTGGCAATGTTCTGAATTCTTTTTTATTAGCATCCTGAACTTCCCTTAGGGAAACACCTGTCTCCAACTCTCAGTCATGTGTCATCAACCTCACCCTTAGGTCAGCCACTTGGTTATGACTAGTTAAGTCCAAGTAGTATAATACATCAGGCTGATGACAATTATGGTTCCCAAAGTGTGGGCCATGAAATATCATTAATATTCAGTAGTGATACATGACTTCTGTTGGTCATCATAAATATGGGAGTGGGTGACATTCCTTCCATGACATCATATACTTGTGGAACTGGGTTTTCGGTGGTTGTTGTGATAATGAAAAATAACAGGTACTGAGTGAAAAGACAATGTGGAAAAACATGGAGGTAATCTGGTTTCAAGATTTGAAAAATTGCATAGATTCCCACACATCCCATTAATAAGTTCTTGTGGTTTCTCAATAATATTTATTGTTTTAATTATATGCAGTATTTTCCAACAGTTACTATGTTGCTAGGCCATAAATAACTTCATTGAATCTAATTGTTTTGCATTTTCTTTGGCATGGGGCACTCTGAAAACTATTAAAACCCAGAGGTAGTATCAATGGAAATTGTAAGTGATCTTTTGGAAGGCAGCTATGCTCACCACTATACTACCAAAACACAGTGTTGTAGGTGCTCTTTTGGACCCACAGTGATTGATACAGGGCAGTGTGCAGAATACAAATAATGCCAATAAGTTCTAAGAATTGGACAGTTGTGCAGGGAATCTCTATTCTCCTGGCAGCAATTTTATGATCTTAGGAGCAAGGGGTGTCTAAAATTACATAAACTGCAATGTGGACCTTGAAGATGATATCAACACAGTAGACCAAAAGGGTAAAAAAAGAGAAAATGAAATCTTGGTGACATTTGAGCAACTAAAACAAGAAATACCAGAGTCTAGTATTGTCTCTGGACTTTCAAGTTTCATGAGATGATCAAGTCTCTATTGTTTTAGCCAATTTGAGAATCAGTTTATTTATGATTAAAATAATTTGAAATGATATATTGAAAGAAAAATATCTGTCAATTCCTATTTTTTTTTGCTTAGTATCAAAAATTCAGATATGAAAGAATCTTTTTTTACAGCATTATCATAATAGACAAATGGAGTTGACCCAAGATGTTCATTTCTATCCCTCATTTAGCAGTGTTACAGAAAGCGAGACACTTGGACTGAGTCTGTGGGACAAGGTCATCGGCTAATGTCCACATTCCTGACCCACAAGGATATTCCCAGGGCATATGTGTATACTCTTTACCATGGTCCTGGGCCAATGGATCATTTGAAAAGGTTCTTGTCACTTACAGGAGTAATTAGCAGCTCTTGGACTGTAGTGTACCTATATAATTTTCTGTATGCAAAGGACTGGCTCTTACTTTCTGTAGGAATGCTTTCCCCTGCACGTCTTCAGCAGGCACTGTTCTGCCAAAACTTTAGCCATGACGCAAGTACAGTACATTATATTCTTGGACAGTCAAAGCTGTGGAATTAGGAGTTCGGGGACTATGTTTGTTCTGTTACTTTTCTGTTTATAAGTTTTCAGCCCAGTGGGGTGCCTTCATGACTCTCAGGTAACTATAAGCATACATAAAATGTACTAAATCAAGTTGTTGTATATCTAGTTATTTATTTAGTTGAAATAATGTACTGATAATTTTATTTTTCCATCATGATATAAAATGTCTATTTAGGGCCTCCCCGGTGGCGCAGCGGTTGAGCGCTGGGTTGCGAAGCTGCCCGCGGCCTCTGCGGCGCCGGTTCGATCCCCGGCTGCTCCCCGGCCACCGGAGGAGGGTCCCACATGGTGCGCAGACCTCTCCTGCCGCCCGCTGCTCCCCTCAGCAGTGTACTTTGGTCCTTCTGCCTGCTCTGCTCCCCGCTCTGGCTCTGGTGAATTCTCTCACCCTCCCGCGCTTCTGACTGTACCCAGTGCATGTATAAAAACAAAACAAAAAAAAAAAACAAACAAACAAACAAACCAGCAAACAAATAAATAAAGCATGCCTCTATTAAAAAAAAATGTCTATTTAATCAAATAATTGTTGGAAGGGATGTGTGTATGTATTAACACACATATATAAAATTTACACATATGACTATATCTAAGGCTTCTACAAAAAGTTTAAAATACTAGTTAAAATATAGTTTCCAGGGCCTCCCCTGGTGGCACAGGCAGTTGAGTGCAGTGCTGTGAAGCTGTCCGCAGCCTCTGCAGCGAAGGTTCAATCCTGGCCAGCCAGCGAGGGTCCCACATGGCACGACATACCTCTTCTGTCTCACCCGCTGCTCCCCTCAGCAGTGTATTTCATCAGTCTGCATGTTCTGTTCCCCGCTCCGTTTCTGGTGAATCCTCTCACCCTCCTGCGCATCTGGCCTGTACCCCAGTTCTTGTATAAATAAATAAATCTTTAAAAAAAATAGTTTCCAGATGAAATGCATCAGCCAAGGAACTATTAGAGGAATATTAAGTGATAAAATCTGTTACTGCTTATTAGAACAACAGCATTAAGATGAGTTAGGTGATGAGTATTGAGTGGAACAGTGATAGAAGATTTAATCTTATAAATTCTTTATAAACATGGACTGAATAACTATTTCCATCATGTGATAGTTATTGCAAGAGTGATTCATTGTGTGATATATGTCAGTACAGTCAGAATGTAGATCATCACTCAATAACTAATAGCTCAGCAGTCCATATAATAATGATAATAATAGTTACTTCTATTGATGATAAAGGTAATCTCTAAGATGGAATACCCAATCTTTTGGAGGAAAACCACATCTGTAAGGAGTGAAGGGGTTTCTTATGTGTTGTAAAATAATTAAGTGCTATATTCACAAAACAACTAAAAGTTGCCAGGATTTAAGTCAGAACTTCAATCCTGAATGTTATCAGTAAGTTTCTCCTTGATCATTTTAGCAGAGTGGCAATCTTGCCCACCCTTATTGTAAACGCTCACGTGGAATAAAGTGAAGGAGGTGGTTTTGCTACCTGGCGTATTTGTTGGTTTCCTTCTCAGTTTCCTTGTAGAAGGAATATTCATTAGTTATTTATCCATATTTTCAAGGAATATCCATAATTTAAAGTGGAGTCTGTTTCTGATATGTTTGAGAATGCTATTTGTCAATTATTAAGAAACAAAATTTATTTCCAGAAAAGAAGAGTTATAGAAGGTAGAACACATCCCAAATAGCTTCAGTAAGGTAAACCCCAACTGACATGATGATTAGGATTTCTCATTATCAATGTTTACTTCATTTGCAAATTTGAACCAGATAGTAAAAGTAATATCATCTGAAAAAACTATTTTCTAGTACCTAGTACATGAGTAAGTAGTCCATGAATAATTGCCATCTAAGGAACCAAAGTTTACTTCAAAAGTAAATTTGCTCCAAAAGTAATGAGAGGACATAAGTCAAATAAAAAGAGTCATATAAACACATTTGGGGTGCCATCTAAGGAATTCACTTATTAGATTTCCCAGTGATATGTTGGAATTCCTTACAAAGAGGAGTCCCTAAACTTAGGGTTCAAGCCAGAACTGGATGGACCATTTGTCAAGCTGTTTTATAATGGGTATACAAATTAGGAGAAAGACTGGGGAAAGATAGTGAGAGTCCTAATGTCGTAATGATTCTATGATATTCCAGTTTCCAATGAAATATTATCAATAAAAATTGTGTCCTTGAACATAATTACAGCTAAATTAATTGGCAAGCCTTTGCTATACAAATCCTTTCTTTTGAGTGTTAACAAAGATGGCGCTATTCTCAGGAATCCTATATATATCCCATCTCTATTCATTAAGCATTGTTCAACAAATATTTATTAATTTACTATAGAGTAGAAAGTAAGAATGTCCACAGTATCAACATTACTGTCTAGCATATTACAAGTACTCATTTAATAGTTGTATAAATGAAAGAATGTGTTAACTTGAAAGTCATGTTTGATATTTACATTTACTAATCACAAGACCTTGAGAAAATTATATAATACCTTTAACCCAGCTTCAGTTTCCTCATTTTCTTTTTTTTTTTTTTTTAAGATTTATTTATTTATTTATTTATATAAGCACTGGGTACAGTCAGAAGCGCGGGAGGGTGAGAGAATTCACCAGAGCCAGAGCGGGGAGCAGAGCAGGCAGAAGGACCGAAGTACACTGCTGAGAGGAGCAGCGGGCAGCAGGAGAGGTCTGTGCGCCATGTGGGACCCTCCTCCGGTGGCTGGGGAGCAGCCGGGGATGGAAACCGGTGCTGTAGAGGCTGCGGGCAGCTTCGCAACCCAGCGCTCAACCGCTGCGCCACCGGGGAGGCCCAGTTTCCTCATTTTCTTCAAAATTGAACATTTAAATTAGAATCTAGTACCATTTTTCCCTTCCCCTAAAGGGTCATGGAATGTTAACTGTCATGCTTAATAAATAAGTATGAACATAAAAGTAAAGGGGATTATGAGAGAGCCCTCTGATGAAGAAAAAAGACAGTAATACACAAGTGAATAGAACAATGATTTAAGTTACTGTTTTTAATGTGTATTATTGGACAGTAGTAGAGTTAGGCTTAGTCAATAATTTCAAAATATTTTTAAAAATATGAATGTTCCATTTTGTAGTTTGATAAATTGTGTAGTATAAATTGATAGACAAACTCTATCTTACCACTCAACTTTCACACTAAATGATTTTGACTTGTGAAAGATTATCCTAACAATAAGGTGGTGGTTCTCAACACTGGTTACATATTGGAGTCAACTATTGAAACCACTATATCTGAGGTCCAAACTACAGAAATTCTGATTTCTCTGGAGTTTCAGAAATTTAGAGCTACCCAGATAATTTTAATATGTACCCATTACTGAGAAAAACAGGGTTAAAAAAGCACTTTCTGTTTTAATCACCTGCTCTCTGTAGGATATTGATTGATTTCCTGTTGAAGTAAATGTTTAGAGTGCTGAATTATGTGGGGTTGTGATTCTTAATGTATGGTCTCTAAGCCCATTGTTTCTGCTGGGAAGTTGTTAGACATACAGATTACTTGATCAACCTGAGGCTGTGTTTTGCTCATGTGATTTGAATGCACTCTCACTTGTGAATCTGCCACAAAAATTTACAGAATCCCCACAAAGCCTGTTGTCACCAGCCACATTTAATTTATGTTCTCATGTTAGAGTTGTCGTGCTTAGAAAGGAAAAGCAAATCAGTGGGAGGCCTGAAAGAAGCATCCTTCCCAATTAAGGTAATGAACAGTATTGTGAAGAATATTAAAGAATATTTCAAGTTGAATAAATTATAGCCCAATTTTTGCAGAATAAGATAGATTTTTAAACATCCAAAATGTGAAGGAGCTACAGGGTCTTCAACAAGGTAAAAGAACTATATACTCTGACTATAGAAATGTGACTGTAGAGTACTCAGCATTCAAAAAAGATAAACACATGCAATTTGCAGCAACATGGATGGCGCTGGAAGGGATCATGCTCAGCGAAATAAGCCAAAAAGAAAAAGAAAAATACCGGATGGTCTCACTCATAGCAGGAATCTAGAAAACTTAAATAAGGGACCAGGAAAATGAATAACTATAAGAAAGTGAAAATCAAAATCAACAAAAAACTATGAACCAGAGACACTTTTAGGGGGGTGGGGGCGGGAGGGGAGGGATTGGGGTCAAAATGGGGGGCTGCAATTGTAGGGGGAATATAAAAATAAAATTTATTATTTAAAAAAAAAATAAAGACTTTTTGAATTGCGGCAGCCTGTTTTTTGGATTGATATTCAGATGACATAAATGATACTGTAGGTAAATATTTACAATTTAAAGGTTTTCATATATCTTCTAAAGATTGCTACAAAATCACATTCATAAGCAGGGACTAGTAACAAGACATGTATTTTAAGGTATATATATTTATATATATATTTTAGGGGTGTGTGTGTGGTATCAATGGCTTAGATAAGTAGGAAGGAAAGAATTAACCCATTAGTTTCTCCTGTCAAGTGTTTCAAAGTCATAATCGCTTCTTAATATTTTTGTCTTTTTTTTTTTTTTGTCATTTGTCATTTTGTCTCTTTTTTTCTAGTGCATACTGTAAGATATAGTACTGGACTATTTTGCTGCATGTTACTCTGTAAAAGGATCTAGGAATATGGTCTTGAATGAATGAGTCAGTGGTATCTATAATGTATCACAAATTTGTGGAGGCTCTCCTGTGCTAAATTTCATGGAAGTCGGTTGATACATTTCCATCTGCCTGCTTATCTGATATACCATCATATACCATGAGAAGTCAGAGGAAAGATTCCTTTACATAATTAAATTCAAACTATGAATGCTGGTAATCACAGTAACAGTTGGACTAGGGTCTGAGGTATCCAGGGACTTAAGCAGCAGGACTTTGAGGAGTGGATTAGACCAGAAGGCCTTGCCGAAGGTGACATAGGGAAGGCAGCTGTGTTCGATCAGTTTGCAAAGCTTATTGGATTAGGATCAGTATTATTATGCTGGCATTATTATAATTATTTTGGCATTATTATGATTATGCTGTGATCAGGAAAATTAGATAACAAAACTCTTGGTTCAGGTGGTCTGTTTAGTTAGGAACTGGATTATGACAAGCTCTGGGTATGAAGTGTAGAATCCAATCTCTTAGGAATGATTGCTGACAAGAATGAGTCACAAGGTCTGCACTATAGTTAAGCAGACTGAAGTTCACAGGAGTACTCAGATCCTGGGAGTGCAGTTAGCAGTCAATCTACTAAATGAGGCAGGCATTTTGGACTGCATACCAGGCAGAAAGTTCCATAAATAGGCAAAGACTGTGGACATATGAGTCACATAATGACCTGGTTATGCAGCAGTTCTCACCTGATACTGTGTGTAGGCTCCTAATAAATAGCCTGCCTTGGTAAGCTTAGTGGGGTACTGGGATTGGACATGTTGAACCTATTGGCTGAGGTTACTGTGATTTGTAATTGGACAGTAATGAGGAAAGTGGTCTAGAGTCAGATTCAGTGAAAAAGATTCATAGTGTTTTACAGTGCATGGGTGGAATGCCAGACTGCTAATATGTTGTTTTTTTTTTTCTTTTTTTATTGACGTATGATTGGTTTACATCTTTGTTAGTATTTTGGAAGTATAGAACCTCCCCCTTCAGGGAGAGATTCTCCTGAACACTGAACACTTCTCTCCTGAAACACTTGACAGGAGAAACTAATGGGTTAATTATTTCCTTCCTACTTATCTAAGCCATTGATATCACACCCACCACCAAAGCTGCCATAGTCCTCTACCATGTTCCTTATCATCTCTTCCAACTCTGTTCTTGCCCCTCCCCCTCCTTATCTCTATGTCTCTGTTTATGGCCAGTTTTCAAGTGTTAGTTTAAAATTTCAACTTTGACTCTTTTTGGTTTAGCTATATTCTGCATATAAGTGATACCATCTTCTAACTTACTTCACTTAGCATGATCCTTTCCACCTTCACTCATGTTGCTATAAAAGCATAACTTTATATTTTTGATTGCTGAGTAGTATTCCACTGTGAACAGTTTTAATAGTGCAAAATACCTTCCTATATAAACCAATAATTTTAATTGACAAAGTGTTTTTGAAGAGTATCTAACTAGTGAAAGGACTTTTAATTCTCTTTCTGCACTTCATTGATTCTGAGACAGGACCCAGACCTCTGCCTGCTTTGTATAAAAAAAAAAAAAAAAAAAACTATGGTTTCCTTTCAGAATGAAATATATACTGGAAACTCCAATTATTCTATCAATGATAGGAAAAGTAGAAAGTGTCAAATAATTAAATGACTGTTGTACCTAGGAATTTCATGGAGATTTGTAACTTATAAAACTTCGCTTTCAATTATCCAAGGACATAACATGAAAAAAGATGAAAGCAAATTGAGTCTCATTAATGGTGTAGATATTCCAAGTGTTGATTTCATGTTCTACTCTTCTGTGACAGTTGAGGCTTTTCAAGTAAAAGGGAGACAAGCCTGATAACCAACAGGCAGGCAAGAATAAGTGATAAAAATGTTTGTTCTGGGTCAGGAAGTTATTGAAAGGACTGATTGATTCTGCTTAACAGTGTCACTTTCATGTAGTTTTTCTTCATTTCTTTAAACTATCCTTTTATTCAATTTGTGGACAGAGCTGCTAGTTCTATAGATCAATGTCTTACAATATTTCATCATTATTTGTTTCTTTTCTATGGTCAAATTACTTTGCCTCCTGTCTCCCAATTAATAGATATCATTTATTCCTGGTTTATGTAGATTTATTCTCTACATACATAGCCTTGGTAATTATTTGAAAGGGACTAGCTAACATAGCCTGATATAAGGCTTGAGTTATTCTGATGTCTTATTCTAAGTTTATTTACTTGAACTCACTCACCTATAACTAATGGAACCAGGGCTGCAGGAGTAGGGTAGGTTCTAATGAATATCCTAGGTTAACAGATAAACAGTATAGTAACTGTTTATATACTGATAAACAGTTAAACAGATAAATAGTTAATATATTGTTTATCTGCCAATGGAGCATGCTTGGCTTTCAGATTTAACTTGGAAAATATTTGCTTTACTGCAATGTAAGAGGTTCAGCTAAATCCTTGTTACTCTCATCCATAGAAATTTTCTCTAGGTGAACTACAGAAACTAGGAGAGACGTAAAGGGAAACTGTCTTCTCATTTCAAAAAGCATCAAAAGGAGAATCAAGGGTGGTTAAATACTGGCATATTTAATGGGAACATGACAGAGGTAAATCATGACGGTTTGAATTAAGTGTCCCTTAATATTTTCAAGCTTCTCTGAGGGAAGATTTTAATTCCTCCTATAATGCCTGTGCTATTGCAAACTTTGGACTGATGATGCTTTATACACTCTTATAACTTACCTTATCCACTACAGTCTGATAGATGCCCCACAGACCACACATGGTTTCAATCAGTATCAGAAACTTCCTTTAGCCCAAAAAGTGCTGTAGAGGATTTTTGTTTGGTTTTAAAAACAAATTGGATTTTCTACCCCCAGTCTGATTCAGTATATCTAGGATTTCATATTTTCAAACACATATTCCTGAGGATTGTGAAGGAGTCTTCCTGGCCATTATCAAATCAAAACAAACATTCTTTAGTGGTCTTTTGAAAGAGGCCAAATACAGAAACACATACAAACACAACCCCTCAAATCAGAGACGTCAACAGATGCCAGTCTAAGTGTACTTTTCTGAAAATTTTTTCATGGAGTTTATTTCATTGGCATATCAATACAGTAAATTCTATAATTCCTACACTGATGATGGCCCAATCTATAATTATTAGTCTGCAATTAGCTAGAATGAAGCATCTGCTCAATTAATTGGATTAAAATAACTCATTTTTCTGATGTATCTCTTACCCAAGACATAGCAGCAATAGAATGAAACAGGAAGCATGTGAATACAAAATTGGTAACATTATGGATGTTTAAAGATTCTAAGTATTAATAGTTATTTAGTATATGTTTTCTTCCTCGGCACTATGCCCAACCTAATTATAGGTTTTATGGAAAATATTCAAGGATTTAAAATAAAAGAATGTTCAGTTACAAAGAATTGAGTGATTTGTCCTTTGTTCTGAAAAGTTTCAGAAGCTTATCAGGAAGATTACATATGCACACAATAGACAGTTAAATGACAATAAAAAGCAGTACTTATTTAGGAGTCTGAGTCACTGGTGGTTGACCAGCACAGATGTGGATTTAGGCAGGTTGGATGATGTTGGATTGTAAAATACAGTGCATGATACATTGCCTCTAAGAAAGATCCTAGTGAAATATATATATAGATTCTGTGAGAATGAGGCCAGGTTTTGTTGGACTCAAAAAAATATGGACTTGGCACGACATGTTCTCAAAGTACAGCTTGAAAACAGGGATTGCAAGTCATGATTTTTTGATGAATGAAGCTATATTAAATGGTATTTGTCATAGTAAAATGTGTTTGGTTTCAAAAATCATAGCATCTCTCTGGATCATGTTACTTATGTATGTATTGGTAACATTTTTTAAAGATTTATTTATATAAGAACTGAGGTATAAGCCAGAGGTGAGGGGGGTGAGAGGGTTCACCAGAGACAGAGTAGGGAACAGAACAGGCAGATCTACTGAAATGCACTGCTGCGGGGAGCAGCAGGTGACACGGGAGAGAGGTCTGCTGTGCCATGTGGGTCAGCTCCCTGGCCGGGAATCAAATTCATGTTGCAGTCGCTGGTGATAGCTTGATAGCACAAGACTTAACACCTGCATCATCAAGGAGACCCTGTATTGGTAATATTTTTGAATAGGAAAAAATAATATGCTTTTCTACATACCTGATCTTCTCCTTTAGGATTAGAAATCCAATTTCCAGGATTTTGGTAATAAGAATACAAAGAGAGTTTCTGACATTCAAAATGGTATTGTGCTATGATGTAATAACATCAATGGCCAGTAGCTGTGTTTTCTAATTTCTTTTAGTCCTTGTTGAGCATTACCCTGTGAAGGAGAGAGGAGTGAATTGGATAAATTGACAGAAATAGAAGACAGAGTATTGACACACTTCTAGAAGCTCTAGTAGAGCATTTTTCTGTAGGACCCCTCAAGACAATGAATGACTCTACTTCAAAAAAGGAAGAGTGTCAAGTTATCAGTAGGGTGGAACAGCATCATCAGACAGGTAGAGAAATGGTATCTTTTGTATTTCTAAGACTTACTTTGTTCTTCTATTGTGTAAATGTTTCTTGACAGCCTGCATGCTTGCCTTGGGTTCTGTTACACTGGGTTGCCTGGTAGTGTCACCACAGGGACATGTTAGAAAGTGTGAAATAAGTTCCTAATTAAACACATGGTGCAGACCTAGAGACAGGGGAAATTGAACAGCTGGCAGGTCTTGATGGAGTACAAAATGAAAGATAGAGGCTGCTCTCTAAATCATTGTCTTTTAGCACTGGAAACCAGAGACAGCACTTAGGTCAGTTATATCTCAGAGGATGTCAGCCAGGAAATTAAGGAGAAATCCCCGTGCCCTGTCATTGAAAACCCTGTCAAAACAGGGTGTTCAACCCTGTTCCCATATTCTTACATCACTTGAGTATAGCTAAACATGGAGGAGATGAATGTGGAATATTGAATAAATCACTTAATGTAAGCCTACATAGATTGTTTGGTATTTTAGGTCTTAGTAAAGTTTAAAGCAGAGTGCCTCAAATGTAGTTGTATATCTTTACCACACATAGGTGTATGTGTAAGTCTTATACAAAAGGTGAGATCAATTCTAGACCAAGTAAGGAAACTCTATCTTCTCTGTACATCTGTAAACACTATGAATAGCCTATGATTCAGACAAGTGCATGCACATACATGCCACATCCTTCACAAAGATAAAGATTAATTCTCAGAGATAGGTAGATATTAAAGAAGAAAAATCTTTTCCTTAAACAAAGTGTAACCTGCACAGACCCTTCCTATCCTGGGAATATATGAACATAACTGTACAAAGTGAGGTCATTTTTCTCTTTGGTTCATCTCTCTTTTAGACTCTGCCTAAGGGCTTGCCTTCTGGAATTTAAAAAAAAAATTGCATAAAAAGCAGGTTTATTACAAAGTCCCTACAGCCCACTGAGAGCTATGGAGAAACTGTCAGAAGTGCTTCTGTAGCTCAGGCAACGTAACACTCCTGTGAAGGGCATTCTTACTCCTATTATCCTTATTCTCTCCCTAATTAGACATGAAAGGGTACTACATAATTATTTTGTTCAAGTTATAATGGGGCAGAAAAGCTTTTCCGGAGTGGTGAAGTATGGATCTCTAAAAATCTGTTCCTCTGTAAAAGTAATGGATAATCAGCAAAAAAAGGTCAAAATAAATTTATAAAAACTCTGAAAATTAATCATATGCTTGCAACAGTTAAGGAGTACTTAGCAAAGAAAAATATCTGATTCTTGTTGAAAAACAATAAGCTTTGTGGCATTTTAACTAGTCCCATTCCCACCTTGTGCTCCTTAGCTCCATAGTAAACTAGAAAATTAAGTCTTGGAACCATGGTCTGTGAAAACCAGTAGCCTAGCTGTCAGTAAAAGAGGAAGAGCAGATTTGGAATTCTGGAGAATTGCTGCAAGTTTTATTGAAAGCTCCTTGGAAATCCCTTTTCCCAGGGTTTGTCTTTTTTTTGACCTGATGGAGACTTGCTCTGTGAGGGGAAAAAAAGTGTGTCTCCAGGGCAATAAAAAATGATCCATGTCAGTTGTTTAACTTTGCAATTGTCTCTACAGACTTCAAAGGATGAATGTAACAAAAAATACAAACTCGGCGCAATTAGACCAGTAAAGTAATTTAATAATACTATTGAAAATAACAAATTCTGGGAGGAAATATCAAAGTATAGCATTTCCAAATTTGCCATATTATGTGTTTGAAATGTCCAGTTATTTTATTTATTTTTTTAAAGATTTGTTTGTTTATTTATACAAGCACTGGGTACAGTCAGAAGAGTGGGAGGGTGAGAGAATTCACCAGAGCCAGAGTGGGGAGCAGAGCAGGCAGACTGACAAAATACACTGCTGAGGGGAGGCAGGACAGGGGTGGCGGGAGAGGTCTGCGCGCCATGTGGGACCTTCGCTGGCCACCTGGGGATCAAACTGGCCCTGCAGTGGCTGCAGGCAGCTTCACAATCCAGTGCTCAACCCCTGCGTCACCAGGGGAGGCCCCTCCAGTTATTTTTTTTTTTAATAAGACATAAACGGTATGTGGAAGTATGACAAATACACAGGAACACCAAAAGAGATGATAGAGATGATTCCTAAGGAACCCAGTCATTTTACATATAGTCAAGGAGCTTTAAAAAAAAGTCTAAGAATCAAATGACAGTATGAAAAGAATGCCTCACCAGATACAGAATAGTAACAAGAGGTATTAATTAAAAAATAAAGATCATGGAATTGAAGTATAATAACCAAAATAAATTAGAGGGGTACAAGAGACTATTGAAATAATCAGGAGAAAGAATCTAGAAAGTCTTCAGATGCATTTTATTTGACTAGTAAATTCTAGCCAAAAAAAAAAAAAGAATTGACACCAGTCCACAAATTCAAGAAAGAACAGGAGGGAATACCTCTCACGGCATCTTTTGAGGTCAGTATTGCTCTGATACCAAATACCACACATGCAAATACCACAAGAGAACAAAATCGCAGTCCAGTATCTCTTATGAAAATCGACAGAAAAATCATCAACAAAATACTAGCAAGCCAAATCCAACAACATATGAAAAGGGTTATACATTATGACCTTGTGGAGTTTATCCCAAGAATGCAAGATTGACTCAGCACTGACTGATGAAAATCCATCAGTGTAACACAACATGTTAACAGAAAAAAGGACAAATCCCATAAGATAATTTCAGTAGACACAGAAAAAGGATTTGGCAAAACCTGTATGCTTTCATTTAATAAAAAAAAAGGCATGCAACAAACTAGGAATAAAGGGATCTTCACTGATAAAGAAAATCTATTAAATATCATCAGGTATTATAAACCAGAGACATAATTCAGGGGAGGAGGAGGGAGAGGAGTGAGAGGGAGGAGCACAGGGGACTGTGGTGATGGTACATGGGTGCCTTGGGGAAGGAAATTCTAGGGGGACTCAATCTGAGGGGGTGGAGGGAGCAAATATTGTCTGAAAAATGTAAAAAAATTGATAAATGTTAAAATAGAAATAAATAAATATCATCAGGTAACAACATATTTAATGATGAAAGAATAATGCTTTTACCCTAAGAGGAATGCACTTTTATTTAAGTATACTATAGGACATAGATAAATTAGGCTAAAAATAAAAGTCGAAAAAGTTTAGAAAGAAAGTTAAACTATCTCTATTCACAAGTGACATACTCTTGCACAGAGAAAGTTCTAAGGAATCCACAAGTCAATAAAAGTAATAATCAAGTTCTGCAAGGTTTATTTTTTCATTGAGGTTAGAATAAGATTAATGTATAAAAATCAGTTGTATTCCTATATACTAGTAATGAAGACTCTGAAAATGAAATTGAGAAAATAATTCCCTTTACAATAGCATGAAAAATAATATACTTAGGCATAAACTTAATGAAAAAAAGTATAATATTTATACAGTTAAAAACTACCTAGAAAATTAAACGGGAATATTAAGATCAGCAGAGGGAAAGCTTCCAAAGCAGGAATATGCAAAAAGTAGGAGGAAGCTTCTGTGGATGCTCAGCAGTGGGGAGACCTTTGCTATTAACCTTTAAAGTCTCAGGTCTCCCTGGCGGTGCAAGTGGTTAAGATGCAAACTATGAAATTATCCACAGCCACTGCAGCACAAGTTTGATCCCTGGCCAGGGAGTAACCCACATGGCGCAGCAGACCTCTCCTGACACTCCCGCTGCTCCCCTCGGCAGTGTATTTCAGTAGATCTGCCTGTTCTGCTCCCCACTCTGTCTCTGGTGACTCCTCTCACCCCCTACACCTCTGGCCTGTACCCCAGTTCTTGTATGCATAAATAAATAAATCTTTAAACAAAAAAAAAAAAGAAAATTAAAGACTTAAATAAATGGAAAGAGATCCCATGCTCTATGATCAAATGCTTTAATGTGTTAAAGTGGTAATACTTACCAAATTGATGCCAAAACTTAATCAATATAAATATTATAGTTGATCTTTTGGGAGAAATTGAAAAGCTCATGGAAATGCAAAGTAACCAGAAGAACCAATACAAATTTCAAAAATAACAAATTCTAAGGACTGATTTTCAATTTCAAATCTCATTAAAAATCTATAGCAATTAAAACAATGCTTTTGGCCCAGGATATACATATAGATTAATAGACTAGAAGTGAGTGTCCAGAAGTAAATCCTTGTTTATAATGATTATTTTAATTTTATTATAAATTGATTTTTGGCAGAGATGCAAGGAGTTTTCAATGTGAATAAGTAATTTTTCAATAAATAGCACTGTCAAAACTGAATACACATCTAAATATTAACTTGGATTCTTAATGTATCATGCACAAACTCAAATGGATCATAGTAGTTTAAAATAGATCATAGTTCAAAATTTATGAAGTGAAAGTGTAAAATTATTATTTTTAAAGATTTATTTATACATACAAGAACTGGGTTACAGGCCGGAGTTGTGAGAGGGGGTTTGAGAGGATTCACCAGGACAAAGTGGGGAACAGAACAGGTGGATCTACCAAAATACACTGCTGAGAGGAGCAGTGGGCAAGACAGGAGAGGTCTGCTGTGCCATGTGGGTAGCTCCCTGGCCGGGGATCGAACTCGTGCTGCAGTGGCTGCAAATAGCTTCATAGGTTGTGTCTTAACCCCTTGCACCACCAGGGAGGCCCAAAAGTGTAAAATTCTTACAAGAAAAAATTGGAGTTAATTTTTCTGATCTTGGATTAGGCAATGGTTTCTTAGCTCAAAAGCACAAGCAAAACCAAAAATAGATGAATTGAACTTTTTCAAATTAGAAACTTGTGAGCCTTAAGTACACCATCAATAAGTAAAAAAAAATAAAACAAACAGAATGAGAGAGAATATTTACAAATCATACATCCAAACAAGGATTTCACCAAAGATGTAAAAAATGCATGATATGCATAGGAAAGTTATTCAATATTAATATTCATCAAGTAAATGCAAATCAACACAATAGTGAGACATCAGTTCACATTCACTAGGATGACAAAATTAATGGAAGAACCCAGAAAGTTTGACAGAAACTTTAAGTATCAGAGTTAACCACATTACTCACTAATTGCAACCTCAGATATATACTGAAGAGAAATGAAAATGTATCCTCACATAAAGTTGTACAATGATTTTTGTAAATAACCAATATACCATAAACTGATGAAAAGATAAACAATATGGGGTATATTTATACAATGGAATATTCAACAACAAAAATGAAACACTGATGTGCTACTGCATGGGGAAACCATAAAGACATCATGCTAGGGCCTCCCTGGTGGTGCAGCGGTTGAGCACTGGGTTGCGAAGCTGCCCGCAGCCTCTGCAGCACTGGCCACCGGGTAAGGGTCCCACAGGGCATGCAGACCTCTCCTGCCACCCGCTGCTCCCCTCAGCAGTGTACTTCTTCACTCTGCCTGCTCTGCTCTCCCCTCTGGCTCTGGTGAATTCTCTCACCCTCCTGCGCTTCTGACTGTACCCAGTGCTTGTATAAATAAATAAATAAATCTTAAAAAAAATTTAAATAAAAAAATAAAGAAATCATGCTAATTAAAAGAATATAGTCACAAAACACCACATATTCCATTTATGCAAAAGTCAGAGGCCAATCTAGCTATAGAAAGTAGATGAGTGGTTGTTATAGTCTGGGGTGGGGGAGGGAGAGGAAAATTGGAGAATTGGAATCAACTGCTAATGTGTACAGTTTCTGATGTTTCATGATTCTGAGCGTTCTAAGAGTCACTGGATTATAGACTTTCAAGAAATGGATTTTATGGTATGGGACATCTTAAATGATCTTTTATAAACAAATTTCTTATTGGGAAGACCTTTCAGAGGATTCCATTGTGGTTTATAAACTACAGCATCCTCATGTATGCCATGCAGTTGTCCTCTCATTTTTGTGCTTGGCCACATGTTTTGATCCCCTATTTTGGTGAAGCACCTTCAAATGAACATCAACTGCTGGGGCCCACCATGAGAATGCCTGCCATTCTAAATGTCTATCATCCTGAGAACTTTTCATTTTCATAGTAGCATGTGTGTTTATTGAAAAGCAGAGTAATGGTCCTCTCACCATATTTGACCACAAAATTATAAAATACTTAATAAATGTGATTCTATCAGATTATGTTCTTATCTTTCTAGTGAAAGGCTCCTTCTTTGTGCAAGGGTCTTGAGTATTATCAGGCACCATTCGTTTCTACCCATTATCTTTATTTAATCTATAACTTGCTCTTAATCAGAATATCTCATGTACTGCCATTTTAGAAGTCATACCCCATTCAGATTAATAAATTAAATATTTGGGGGCATGGCCACTTCTGATATATTTTTGGAGGCTCTTTCCAATGGTGAGCCATGATGTGTGGAGGACATTATGTATAACCATGCTGGAAATTCTAAATTCTTTCATCTAAACTATTTTGTTCTATAAATACATATCCTTTTTCTAGTAACTTATTTCTATTTTTTGTGTATTAAATTATAATCTTACAAGCTAAAGATCTGTTAGACTAGGTCAGATTAAAAAAAACATTAATGAGCAGTAACACATGATTAAAAAAAAAACTGGTGTATATGAACAAAGAAATCAGTGTTTTTATCCACTAATGTATAGTTTGATAGAACAAATGAGCTGAGGGTCTCCCCTGTTGGCGCAGCAGTTGAGCGCTGGGCTGCGAGGCTGCCTGCAGCCTCTGTAGCGCCGGTTCATTCCCCAGCCGCTGGCGAGGGTCCCACAAAAAAATTATATATATATATATATATATATATATATATATATATATATATAAAAGCTGAAAAGAAACTCACAGATGAAGAAGTTAGAGGAAATTTATAGACTGCAATGGGATCTTTGAAGTTCTTAGTCCAAGCTTCTCAACTGAAATTGTTGACCTTTTGGGATGAGTTCTTTTTGTGAGGTGTGTGTCCCCTGTCCTGAAGGAAGGTTAGCACCATCCCTTGTCTTTCCTACCAGATGCTGTTAGCTCTTCTCCCTCATTTGTGACAACCAAAAATGTCTCTCTGAGGAGAAAGGGACGGAATTCCACATCCCCAACAATTGAGAGTCAAATTTTCAATCTAATACCTTCATGTTTGGAAGGACAATTAAAGCTTAGTGATTTCAAGTAATTTGGATTAGTTGACACAGTGAAAGTAGAACCTGGGTAGAATATTCTGGTGACTCTTTGTACAGTGTTCCTCTTAATATCACTCTTTTTTTTATAATAAATTTTATTTTTATATTCCCCATAAAATTTCAACCCCCCCATTTTGACCCCAATCCCTCCCCTCCCTCCACCCCCCCCAAAAGTGTCTCTGGTTCATAGATTTTTGTTGATTTTGATTTTCACTTTCTTATAGTTACTCATTTTCCTGGTCCCTTATTTAAGTTTTCTAGATTCCTGCTATGAGTGAGACCATCCGGTATTTTTCTTAATAAAGACCAAAAACCCAATATGATCCCCAAATCATAAATTTTGACTATGATTCAGGTGAAATTGTTTTCTACATATATTTCAGTATTCATCATTTTGCATATTTTCTTTTTATTGTCTTTGATATGTAATTTCTGAAACAAGCTAGAAAACTGTATGCTATAGACAATAGAAAGAACAAGAGTATGTATGTTCTTCTAGGTTAAATTCTATAACTATGATCCACAATTCTGATCAGACTTTGTGAACTTTTTTTTAAATAGAGAAGAGTTAAGATTTATAAAAGATGTATTACTAAGTAATCTAAGGAAACTTGAGATTATAACTGAATGTTGACTTTTAGAAGGTATAATTCTGTGGCATTTCCCCCTTACTACCTACATGTTGGGTCAAGTGAATAGATGAATTTATCCCATTTTCTGTTCTCATTACTGGTTTTGTCAGGAACAGTGAGTTATCACAGAATTTTATTGTGATACATTTGGTGAATTATAGCAGTGAGCAGAAGATGGTTAACCTCTCTTATAATTGTATATCTTGAATGACTATTATGCCCTTTCCAAGTGCTTCTAAAATAAAAATTTACCTCTTAATCTCCATATAAATTTCAAGATGATAATGCTTAAATGGAACTATTAAAAGGGTTAAGAGCATTTCCCTGGTGAAGAAAAATTTTTATCCAATAAGCTAACCTCTAACAAAAACAAGCCTTTGTGATATGGAGTGTAAAAACAAATTTTCAAACTTCATAAAATATAATTTGATGTAGGCTGGTCTTACTTAGCTGTGCAAACATTTTGCTTCTTTTCAGAAATGGCAACACATAAAATTATGCTGACCGATATCTTAGTTGGCTTACAAGAGTGTTGTTATATATTGACTTTTCCAAAACATCATGGTAAAAACTTGTTAATTAGGTAAACCTAAGTGTTTCCCGACTACTGATGTAAAAAAGAACACTACCTTGACAGGTTCTTTGTAGTGTCTCCAAAGGGGAGGTTAGAGTAGGATAGTTGTAAGACTTTTGGCCTGGGATGTTTGATTTTAAGATGTGTCTTACAAGGGGAGTGAATTATTTGGTTTGTTTAGAGTTTTGATAGACTGAATTTGGGTTGATATAACAGGAAGATAGAAGTTTTAATGAAAATTTTGATGACATACTGTAAACCTTCAAATGAAGCTATTTTTGTTGGATCAGAGTCTGCTAGGAACAAGTATTTTCTTAAGCAAATAAATTAGTTATATTGCTGGTTCTCAGTATTGTTAACTGTACACCTGGTCTCATTACTGTGTAACATATAGACAAAATACCTAATTCCAATGAGATAGAGAGGGAAAATTATATACATTTTAGGCTAATTTGAATTCATAGTTATTACTAAGTTCCTAAATCAGGAGGGACTAATATTATCAGAGCATCCTGGGTAAGACAGATGACTCAAAATAACTACACAGAAGCATGTCATAGCCTTGTGTTTATTGGGAATGTGTAGTTTTGGTTCTTGGATCCTTTACCTACCAGTTCCTACTCTATACTCACCATAGTAGAGTCGTAGGCAAGAAACTATAGAGATAAGACACTTGCCAATCAAGTGAAACATATCAATTTTACTCTGATGTACTGGTTTAAGGAATGAGAACTTGCTAAGAAAGCAATACAAGTATATATAGTAAAACCACTTTGTGCTGAGTTCTGGGCTGTTGAATGTGGAGAATGAAAGTATGTATGTGACTCTTGCCCTCAAAGATTTCACAGCCATTGTAGTTTTGATTTGCATTTCCCTGATTACAAGTGATGTTGAACATTTATTCATATGCCTGTTGGGCATTTGCATTTCCTCTTCAGAGTTTATTAGCTCTCCTACCCATTTTTTGACTGCATTATTTTCTTTGTTTTTGTTGAGTCTCATCAGCTCTTTGTAGATTTTTGTGATCAGTCCTTCATGGATGGAGCTAGAAGGAATCATGCTCAGCGAAATAAGTCAGAAAGAAAAAGAAAAATACTGGATGGTCTCACTCATAGCAGGAATTTAGAGAACCTAAATAAGAGACCAGGAAAAAAACTAATCAATGCAAAGTAATAATCAAAATCAACAAGCAACTATAAACCAGAGACACACTGGGGGGGGGATAGGGAGAGGTGGGGAGAGGAAGAATTGGAGTCAAAAAAAGGGGGGGGATGCAATTGTGTGGGGAATATAACTAAAATGAAAATGCATACATTGTACAAAGATGAAAAATGAGGTAAGAATTATATAAAATAAAATATTTTAAAAAAAGATTTCAGAGCCAACTGATAGATAGAAAGCAAATTTGTAAAGAACAATTTATAATGAAAAAAATCATAGAAGAAATTGTAAAATAACTAATTATTGCCAGTCATGAAATAAGAGTATTTTCTCATTTGTGTCTAGTTTTTATGGAACTTCCAAGTTGAAAGATTTTTTTGATCAAATGTAATCCTTTGATCAGTATATAAATGCAGTTTCTAAGCATTTATTGCAACCTATTTTAAACACACAGGTTAGAGATTTACAAAGAAATACTTGAGTTGTACTTTTAAAGAGCCAAAAATAGCTTGAATACCTATGCAGTCAGTTAAAATCATTGAGCACGTACACAAACTTTAATAGCTTCTATGGAAGCTACAGCTCTATGTGTGAAAAGACCTAAGATTCTCAGATATCATGCTACAGAAGCAGAATTAAAATTAGAATAATAGCTAAAAAATTGAGGAAACCGTTCAAAATAGTTATAGGTGAGAAAATGGATGTCACCTTCAGTTTCCTACTGAAACTTGTCCAAATATAAGATTCTCTGATTCTTTACTGCTGGTATTATGCTTCTAATTGCAATGTCAGAAAATACATTTTTTTTTTTTATAATTTCTTTCTTTTTTTTTTTTTTAAGATTTATTTATTTATACAAGCACTGGGTACAGTCAGAAGCGCGGGAGGGTGAGAGAATTCACCAGAGCCAGAGCGGGGAGCAGAGCAGGCAGAAGGACCGAAGTACACTGCTGAGGGGAGCAGCGGGCGGCAGGAGAGGTCTGCGCGCCATGTGGGACCCTCCTCCGGTGGCCGGGGAGCAGCCGGGGATCGAACCGGCGCTACAGAGGCTGTGGACAGGTTCGCAACCCAGCGCTCAACCGCTGCGCCACCGGGGAGGCCCAGAAAATACATATTTTTGATGAACAGTAATAGGTATTCAGAGAACAAGGTCTATATCAATTTATTCCAAATGATGACTTTAGCTGCTCTATTTACGTATAGTCTGTGTTTCTGCCTGTGACTTGAATGGAACTTTAATGTGCACATGATCAGAGTTAGTGAGAATATCATAGCATGTCACATGCAACAAAACACTCTTCACTGTGACAATTCTAGAGCAACTCATTAAATATCCCTAATGGCTTAGCAGGTCTTTTTTCAATCATTATTATATCAATAGTGAAAGTATACATAGCTAACTTTAAGCATGCATACAAGAAGCTATCACAAAATTATCTGAAGTCATTACAAAATTCTTAAAAGAAAATCTCAGAAGAGAATTAAGGTGAATCCACTTAATTTTGCAGAGACTTGCAAATTATTAGTTATACAGGCAGCAGCAATATAGTTGTAGGACATGTAGTCACAAAAGAGGTCAAATATTTGAAAAAGGAAAGCATTTGAAAATAAATTTCCATTGCCATTTAGCTTTGACTCTTCTCTCTTAATGGCATCTGTGACAAGAGTAAATGGTGGAAGTGGCGCAGCCTCTAATACCATGACGTAAGTCAGTAAGATAGATTTGCTTTGATCTATCTAAAGCCCCCATATTTAGTCAAATCAGTTCAGCTGTTCAGGGCCTTTTTTGGTATGTTCACTAGGATTTTTAACTGTGATCTTTTTTATTCTAAATTCATTATTACCTTTACTTCTAGCTTTAATTTCTGTCAAGACTGATAGAGAGCTCTGTTTTTTAGAGCTTTGCTCATAGATTTTTAAAACAGAAGTTAATAGCTTGACTAATTATCCAGATGTATTAAGTTTAAAATGAAGGAAAGTTATAGCATCATCTGCTTCTGCTTTATTGTCTTAAGTTAAGGAACACTGTATAATTGAATAGATTACTTTAGAACTTAATTTAGAAAACATAATTTCTCTGGAGAGTTGACAATGGTAGTAGGGTTGGTAGTAGAGAGTGACCATCTCGGTTAAGTCCATGTGGGCTACTCCTAATGGGAGTCAAAAGCACAGTACTGTGTCTGAAAACAGTCAAAGATCAGGGATGCCTTTTTTGGCATACACGGAGGCCCATGTATTCTGCAGTCCATTTCATCTCTGCAGCCACCGCTAGAGTAAACTTTTCTGGGAAGTGTGGAAATTCCCTGTTGTGAGACCCTTAACAAGTGTTCCATGATTGTAGAGGTAAAAAACAGAAGTGAATTAGCAAATAAACACAATGAAAACAATACCTTTCAACTTTTCCACCTGTGACTGACTAGTTCTAGAACTAAACTGTTTATAGGTTCTTTGATCAGAGTTCTGAAAATTCCCCCACTTGAGTTTTTTTTTTGCTATAGTTTTCATTGCTGTTTTGTTTCCAAACATATTGTCCTAATGTTCTATTCTGTAATACTCATATTCTAAAACACTGTACTGACAGTTACATTTTTTTTCTAATTTGGAGCTGATTTATTAAGATTAAGCATGATTCTATTTTGAACATAAATTATAAATTGTCAGCATATCACAAATGTAAATTAGCAAATGGTTCTGCAGATTTAGGAATGAGAATGGCCACCTCAAAGGGGTCAGGGAAATCTGAAAAATAGTCTCATATGACAGGATTTTTTTTTACCTTATTTGAGTAGTAGAATCAAATGAACAAGATTAGGGAAGTTTTGTTTGGTCATTGGCACATCCACTTAGTACATGATGTCATGGATTTACTGATTTCCTTCATTTCCTCGCCCATGAGGAATATGTACACTATATGTATATATGCATGTGCACTTATATGTACAATAATGTAGGAGACAGTGAGAAGGATGGCAGTGGTAATATCTGGTTCTTGACTTCTGAATGTTAGAGTAGTTGAGAAAACTGCTTATAATGGTGACAGGACAAAAGAGTAGACAGGATGCCTCATGTGCTGTCAAGATGCCTATTTCAGAGATGGATGAGATCATTGGGTATATGTGCAGGGAATTAAGGAAGCATCCCGGACACCGTGGACCCAGCCAGGAAGGAAGAATAGTTAAGGATCACAACCTTTCTGCCAAGGAAACAAATTTAATTGATCTTCTGTGAAGACCAAAGGAAACTCAAAAGGTTAAATTTGAGTCAGTCACACACTACTTTCATGAAAATTTTCTTTCCATTCATCCAGTCTCAATAATCTGCCCCAAGCCTTTGGAATCACTCCATCTTCTAGGAATATCTTTGCCAGGGACTCTGCTTGACTTGTAAAAGGAATTCATGTGTAAAAAGGCTATTAACACATTCATCATCAAATGTGGCCTGCCTTCAGATTTATGTCCAGACCAACCTTACTCTTTACAATACAATCCATTAACTGTGCATAAACATGTTCAAGCAATTTAGATAATGTGGGTAATAGTGAAACTGAGTGATGGCCATGCCCTGGGGTAAAATGATTCAAAACTGGTGGCATTTAAAATTTCCTGGCCAGATGTTAACTGATTGTTTTGATAGCAAATTAAACAGAGAGAGAGGTAAAAGGGGGAGCATGCCAAAGAATTATCTTTGCCAGATATTTCTTCCCTAAATGCCCCTATGAGGCCCCAAAATGGATTCATTAACATTCTATTCATTTTGTTACATTTATTCACATACACACATACATACACACATATGGGCTGTTTTGTTGAAATAAATTCTCTATTACTAGAGCATTTCAGGAATGGGAAGGAAGTGTACTTTGAAAGTTATTTTTAGAATACTTAGCATGAGATTGATGAATTTATCCAAATGCAGTCCTAACATACAGATTAAAAAAAAAAAAATTGAGGTCCAATAGGGTTAGTAATTTGCCCCAAGTTAGAGAAATCATGTTGATATATTTCCTGGCTTCCTAAAATTTCCTAGTTCATTATGCAAGGTTGGGTTAAAGATTAGCTATCTCATGGGTATTATCTTGCTTAGGTTTGTACGAGATGGTGAAGGATAAATGCCTTACAGTTTGCCATATGATTTAGAAAGTTCTGTGTTGAAGTGAAGCTTTCTTCTCATTCTTATTGCTGAAGCAATAAAGATAACTTTATACTTCAGTAGTATTAATATAAATATTAATGATAATAAGTAAATTTTGGGTGCTTGCTGCATGACACACACTGATGAACAATTAACATACATCATATTAATTAATTCTTACATTTAGTGTGAAAAAATTATGATTCCACTTTTACCCATGAAAGGACTGAGATTCAAATGAGTTATAACCTGCCTAAGGTCTTAAAAATGATTAGTGGAGATGCGGGAATTTGAATCTTGGTAATCTAACTAAAATATGTTTAGATTTACTGACAGACACTAAATCAAGAGTTATTCCTTCTGATTCCTCTGATCTGGTTTCATAATTCCAAGAGGCTAGAAGACCTAGAAATAGGGATCTACATATTTACAGACCTACCTTAGACAAATCACAATAATCAATGATTTTGTTTTTCTTAATATTAGATGGACATTTTAAACACCAAAATAGTTATTCAATTATCAATTCTTTCCAGTTATTCACTCTTGAAATTGAATATTCTAGTAACCATTTCAGAACTATTCATTGAAAATATATATCACTCTTTAAGGCCTCCCTGGAGACCTAGGGGTTAAGTCTCAGCATTAGCACCACTAGAGCCTGAGTTTGATCCCCTGCCAGGGAGCTAACCCACATGGTGCAGCAGACCTCTCCTGTCTTGCCTGCTGCTCCCCTCAGTGGTGTATTTAAGTAAATCCACCTGTTCTGTTGCCCACTCTCTCCTGAATCCTCTCAGCTCCCCCCCGACCCTGCCCCTTTGGCCTACAAGCCAGTTCTATGCAAAAAAAAAAAAAAAAAAAGAAAGAAAATATATATCACTGTTTTACAAAACTTTACAAAGTGCTTTCGGTAAATGATAGGCATTTTAATCTGCTAGATTAGAGTCATTCAGCCTGTTTGAATTCTGAGTCGTAGTCATTTTCTGTCCATGACCTGGTCTAGTTCTTTAGTATGTATGTCATTAACAAACAAACAAAACAACAACCTGGTGTAATGATTCCTACCTTACAAGATTGTTGGAAGAAGTGAATACATACACAAGCATGCAAAGAATTATTGTATAGTGTTGGCTATATTATTGTTCCATGCTGCATGTCAGTTTCTTACTGAGACTACCTAAGCTTGTGAGTGCAGCATGCTATTTATGTGCTGAAACATATACTGATTTGACTTTTATTGAAAGACCACTCAGGTCTCTCATCTGGATACATGATACTATTTTATCGTTTTTCAAACCATGGGACTTGCTGCAGGTTGAATAATACAATAAGGTGACTCTGAGATGAAGTTTTAGCATATCAGATATTTCATAAGAAGAGTTCTTGGGATTGAAATCTGTGAAAGGGAGAAGAAAGTGTGAAAAGAGGGAGAATTTGAGTGCAATGATATTTCAAGGGCAGTCCTGGCAAACCCCAGGTAACTAGAATTCTCTTCCAAGATTGTCTTGAATTGAAATCAAGATGGAACAGCTTTTATATTTCAGTGTTGATCAGACATTGGATGGGGGTTACCCTGGGATACCACTTGTGCCAGTACTTTGGAAAGAAGTAATTCCTAAAAGAACCTGACAGTGGACTATCCAGTGATCATGTTCTCAGTGACTGTGCAATGCGCACCTCATTAGGTTTATCTAAATTTCCTGTATCACCATGAATAGAAATTAATTACCAGTAGTTAAGTATAAATAAGTATATATTTTTATTTATATTATTCATGGCATAAGGCTATGGCACAAGTTCACTTTACATACACATACACATAACATATTTTACATATCACATGGTGTAATTCAAAGACTTTAGAGTTATTACAATTAGTTTAGACCATATACAAGAGTAATAATTTTAGTAAAATGTCTATTGCTCTCCTAAAGGGAAAAAAAAAGTGGTAGATAAAATTCTAAGGATGACCCCAAATGGTCCTTGCCTTTGTTGTGATCCTCTACACTTGACCATGGGTGGAATTTTATTTTCATATTACACTTCTAATATAATTATGTATATCATGAGCGTAATAATAATTGTGGCAAATCAATGTTTCTAAAATATAATTCTGGTAGGTTTTCTTTGAGCTACTGCAGTTTGAGCTCAGAATGGGTGGAATTTTTGAATAGGATATCATTCTTGATTATGATACATTATTCAGGAAAGGGAAATTATCCAGGTGAGACCAGTCTAATCAGAAGAGCTCTTCAAAAGCAGATTTCTCTGGCTGATAGAAAGGCAGGAAGTCAGATTGTAAAAATTGCTCCTTTTAAGATAAGAATGCTCCTATAAGAAGGGCTTCAGACTGACAAACATGTAAATGACCACAAATAACTGAATTCCGTTATTAACTGGAATGCCTCCCTCAGACCCTCTAAGTGAGAGTGTATCTGTTCAACATCTTTATTTTGACCTTGTGTGATTCTCTGAAGAAAGGCCTGGTGAGTCATACTAGATATTTAACCTACAGAACTGTGAGCTAAAAACACAGTAGGGATTATAATAAACAGAGTTGCCAGAATTAGAAAATAAAAATGAAGGATGCCCAGTTAAAGTTGAATTTTAGATAAAGAGCACTTGTTTAATATAAGTATGTCCTGTGGAAATAAATGAACACCAACACGAGAATAAGGAAAGTATTTTATTTTATTATTATTTATTTATTTTTTATTTATACAAGAGCTGGGGTACAGGCCAGAAGGTGGGAAGGTGAGAGGATTCACCAGAGACAGAGCGGGGAGCAGAACAGGCAGACGGACTGAAAGCACTGCTGAGGGGAGAAGAGGGTAAGACAGGAGAGGTCTGCCGCACCATGTGGGAATCTCCCTGGCCGGCCGGGAATTGAACTGGCGCTGCGGAGGCTGTGGACAGCTTCACAGTGCTCTGCTCAACCCACTGTGCCATTGGGGAGGTCCAGGCTATTTTATTTGTAACAAGGGAGTCAGCCACTGTCGCATGCATTTTGGCAGAGACTAAAAGGGAGGTAGAGGGATGAGGAATCTTTACAAGAGAGGTTTCACTTGTGAAATATAGAGGAACAGACAAAACTAAACCAAAACAAATCTAAGAAATCTGACTGTAGATCTGTAGCTACTAGAGGAGGAGGGTGGAGAGCAAAGCTGGAGGTGGAGGGGAGAAGAAGGCCCAGTGGACTCCGGTGAAGGGGTGCTGTGGTGGTGAGTGTGGTGTGCTAACATCTGACAAGGTGTGTACCTAGACCCATAAATCACAAACAGTATTGCAAACCAGTGTTATCTCAATAAATGACAATGCAAATTTTTTTTTTAAAAAAGGGGAAGGTTTCAGATGTGCCCTAATGGAGGCTGCCGGCATAAGAAAGCTGCAACTGGACATCTTATAAAAATGGGCATCCTATGTGATTGGTCAAGAGTATGCATTTTGCTTCCACTGATTGGACCTAAATTATAAAAAGGGAAAAAAAATGAGGGAAACTTGATTGATCAGTTATTAATCAAGTTATGAACATACGGGGTTGATGAGAAAGTTACTGTTTGACTTTGTGGATTGTCACTCCAGATCTGCTTTCTACAAGTCTGACTTCCAGCAGACTGGCTTCCTGTGCATGTAATTATAGATAATATGGTGATTTCCTTGATAGGATGATAAAGATTGTGGGTCAAAATTCTGTTTCTGTATGATCTTGCCATTGTCTTTTTCATATTCAGTCCATCAGCCTCAAATATTACAAGGTGCTCTGGATTCTCTCTGGCTAACATTAAGTACTTGCTAAGTTGTTGATACCATTTAATTAATATTCCAGTGATGATGATATGATAGGTTAACATTTGCATTTTGCGTTTTATGAGAAGACCAATGAGAACACTATATGCTAATGTGACAAAATCAATCCCTTATGATATAATTCCAGGCTATGGAATTTTCTTGAAGAAATTTTTTAGGTCAGTCAAGTCCTCGAGTCACAATGTGCTGTTAACCATCTGCTCAGAAAATCAACTGAGGTCTAAATGTAAACTTTATCAAGGGAGGAAACTAGTTTGAATTAGTAAAACACATGGTTCTCAAGCTAGCCCCATCTTTCTGATTTTAGCAAACACTGGTATTCTCATTGTGTTTTTTTCATTCTTCACTCTCTCCAGTCCCTCTAATGTTTATTGATTCTGCTTCCTTTATCACTTGCTATTGATTGGTAGGTGTCTATAGTTATGCATTAGGCCTATTGATCCTGAAGGAATGGCCCTCTAATGGGGGTCAGCTGAAGTCAGACATGAGCTTGGCCCTTCCTTGACTTTTGTTAATTTGGTTTATTGGGATTTTGAACTTCTCATTTTCCAGTGTACAATGGATTGATTGGAATGAAGATTTTTAACATGTTTACTAGCTGGTCTGCTTTCTGTCATGTTAGCATCTCCCTTGTCATTCTGGGCTGAATGTTGGGATGCATATTGCCAGGACCAATCTGGCTTGAGTGAGCTGTTGCTGCAAGTTGCTTTGCAAGGTGTGGTGTGCACTAACTGGCAAGCTCCTGCTTCTCAAGTGAGGGTGACTTGTGTGTTCCAGTTTCAATAGCATGTATAGCTGTTTCTGATGCTTGTTCTTTTTGGTTGTAAGCAACAACTGAAGCAAACAATCCCCATCTAAGTCAGAACCTGTAACTTTTAGGGTACTTAAGTCAGCCTACATGTTTTTATTTTCAAAATCTAAAGTCTTCAATCAAGAAGATAATGAAAGGATTAAAAGGTAACATGGTCTATTGATAAAACAATATGACCTAAAGAGGTTTTGGACACAGAATGGTTTTAATACTTCAAAATAACACTGCTAGTTTGTAGCTATGTGAACAGGGATGATCACAAAACACTTTGATATAAAGTCTGGGATATTCAAGTAATAACTCTTCTTTATGAAGGGTGTTTGGGATAGAGATTAATATAACCTCTTTTAGTGGATTTTTCTTTATTATTTCTATGTGTTTGATTTTCTTTTTTGTTTTTTTTTCTTTTGTACTTATTCACCCAGCATGGGGAAAAGTTAAATTAATATCTCTGGAAGATGTTTCTCAACACCATTTTGAGGTAAAACTCTAAAGAAAGTAAAGTTTGCCCAGTTTACCTTCTCATCTGAGAGTGAAGCAATTTTCATACTTCAAGCTATAAGCAGGAATCTCCTGTATGCAGCCTTTATGCCTCTGCAACACATTCTTGCTAATAGCAGAATAGACTGCATTGTCTTCCTCTAGCATCAGTCTATCATTGGATAAGGACAACTCAGAACTAGAAGCCCCTCCTATCAAAAGTAATTTTTTTTTCTTAATATCAGTCATTCACTATTCCTACTTATGTAAATTAAATTCAAACTTTGAAGCATGTTATCACAGAACTGTTCTAATAAACAAAAATTTGAATTTATTTATATTTCTATGTGACTGCTTTTAGCGTTCAAATCTTCAATTGGATTGTCTAATTTAAAAAAATGATAAAAAAATTTGAGGGTGGGAGGGAGGTGAAGTTTCTTCCTTGGAAGCTTCCAGGATTTTAATTACATATGGACTTAAAGTAAAATCATTTGTCTCTTTATGTCAAAGGGTAGAGTGAAGACAGTTAGAGAACTCCCACTTGACCAGCTCATTCAGTGAAATTAAATGAATTTTGTTTTGTGCTTAGATAGTTTAGCAATCATGTCTGTTATGGGACTAATTTACGTCAAGAATGTCAAAATCATTCTGAAAGATGCAATGAATTCACTATGGCATCAACTGCTTTTAGCTTAATTTTTAGGTACATATTTAAGAGAACAAAATAGTGAACAAATCTATTTAAGAGTATTTTTTTGAGGAGGCAGTATGGTTGATTACTGTGTAACTAGTGAAATTTCTTTCAATTATTAAATTTCCATTCATGTGAATAAAATTGTTTTCCTTTATTACTTAGCAGAAGTTAATTTATATATAGATAATGCTGCTTTCATTGCAAAGAAATGTTTAAAACGTCATCATTGTAGAATTGTGTACACCTGTGTGTGTGTGTGTGTGTGTGATGGGTGAGAGAGAGAGAGAGCGAGAGCATGCATGAGCACACACACACAAGAAACCAAGAGAGCCTGAGAGGAGAGCAAGTGATAGTAAAATTCTATACCCATCTCCACATTGTAAGTATATAAATAGTGGAGTTGTCATTATTAGTGATATAATTTAGATGAATCTATCTCAGCATCATTTTATAAAGAAGTTGGAACTTTGGGTTTCTCTATTTCAACACATCTACTAATAAGTGGAAAAATAAAGGTTCATGGGATTTGTATTTTATTTTTTTAAGATTTATTTTTTTACGCATACAAGAGCTGGAGTGTAGGCCAGAGGTGTGGCATGGGACAGGAGGTAGGGGTGAGAGGATTCATCAGAGATAGAGGAGGGAACCAAATAGGTGGATTCACTGAAATACAGTGCTGAATGCAGCAGGAGAGACAGGAGAGGTCTGCTGTGCCACATGGGTCAGCTCCCTGGCTGGGATCAATCTCATGCTTCAGTGGCTGCAGATAGCCTCATAGTGCAGAGACTTAACCCCTTGCGCCACCAGGAAGGTCCAGGATTTATATTTTATATAAGTAGTATAAACCTACAAAATGAGTGTAAAGCAGGTACCATCTACACTGTAGACATTTTGAATCTCAATCTAGGAAACGTTCAAGTCTGCTATGAGCAACACACACATGAGTCATGGGCAAAACAGTCAATCCTGTTCTATCTTCTTTGTGAACTTCCACAGTAAATGAGCTTTGTCTTTCATTTATTTATAATCCCTGGGAAAGAGCAAAGTATGGTGAGAGAGAACTTGAGACTGACAGAGTCCATCCAAACTAACATACACACACACACAGGTGTACACAATTCTACAATGGTGATGTTTTAAAAATTTCTTTGCAATGAAAGCAGCATTATCTATATATAAATTAACTTCTCACCCCTACCTCTCACCCCTACCTCCTGTCCCAACTTTCAGGAGTTGGCAAGTTATATAACTTTACTTTGTTTGCACTTCCACAATATAAAACAGAAGACTTATGTGGTCTGAATGATTGTTAGACATTAAAATAGCACATTTTTAAAAACCTACATCATATCTGCAGTAAGAATGAAAACATTTCTTCTTCTATTTTCTCAAAATGATGCCTTTTACTACGTCTTATTATAGTTTCCTGAGATCAGTATAATAACTTTTATTTCCTTACTATTATTTCTCTATCAATATTTATCAAAATATTGGACACAGCATTCAATAATCAGATTTGACTGAATCATTATGAGTACATTGAATAAGTGATCCCTCTGGCACTTGAGATTTTATCTCTAGAGCATCCATTTGAACCTCTTATTTTCAACCTATACGATCATAGGCACAAGTTCCTTAGAGGAGCAAGTATATGTGAATATATGTGTACTGTGAAATGCTATTCAAAATAGAGTAAGTTTATGTTGATAGAATTCACTCATGTAAGACAAGACTTGTATGCAGCACCATTTTGTAGTACGATTTACTAGGAATGTGCTTAACCAATATTCTAACAGTGGGAACTGCTTGAAAATCAACTACCTAGTAAAATAATCTGAGAACAATGCTTGTTGTATCACTTTGTAATCAGGGTGGAAAAGTGACTAACACAATAATCAATGTTCTCTACTTGGCATTTGCATTGTTCGGAAAATGCTTGGTCACATGTATATTCTACACTGCAATTTACTGCTGTTTCAGATTCAAGATTAAGTCTGCTGTATGACTAAGATGAAGTCTGATTCTGAAAGATGCAATGACTTCTTCTCTGGGGTAAAAACTAAATGATCAAGGGCAAAATTACTAGTACACATGGGACCAAAGCTGCCTCCTCACCAACCTCCTCCCTGATTCCTCATTTGTAATCCATTTCAAGTATTTCCTATAAAGCTGCTCTGCTGGTGGTAACATGCCTGAAGCCTTCTCCTCTGGGTCTGCATACTGGAAAAGAAAGTTCAGTGTGAAAATAGGAGGCAGGACATGCTTTGGGTTGGACTTGTCTGGGCGTTTGTAGACTCCAGGGAAAATCAAGATCATTCAAGTCAATGATCTACAAGCTGGGAGATCAATGGAGATCAATGCAGGATCACTGCCAGGAAAGGGAAGTGAGGTGGCAAAGAGAAGCAGGGTTAATCATTCAGGTGATTTTTTTTTTCCAACCCTGATTCTATCTTGACTCTAGTGAGTAGGGGAGAAACAATAACCAGCCCTTGTTGACATCCCTTCCCAATTTTAGTTTGGGTGGGTGGGTATATGGATGGGTGGATGGACTGACAGACAGACAGTTTCATATCTCTAGGGATTGTAACAGTGCTTACACTGTGTCAACATTTAGTGGTATAAAGTTAATTTTCTTCTTCCTGACTCGTCTTCTCTCTGGTGCTTTGACTTCTCATAGTCCCTGCACTTTGAGGGCTGTCTCTTATGAACTTTAAGGAAACACCACTTCTACTCTTAAACTGAGCAAACCCCTATCTTCTTATCACTTAAAGGAAAGGACCTGATAAACCATCCATACCAAGGCAAACATGTTTCAAATACCAGTGGACTTAAATTAAAATATAATAAAAAAAGAATGAGGCCCGTTCTTAACCCACAAGCAGAAAGGCAAAAAAAAAAAAAAAAGGAGGACCTAGTTTTATAGAGAATGGGAGCTTGTTATTGTCCTTCAAATAATTCTTCCTCTGAAGCATTTCCTTGTTCAGATATAAAACTAGTTTTATGAGAAAACAAGTGTTTTAACACTGAGATGATTCTAAACACAGATGTTCACTTCATTTTACTTGAGAAACTATTCCTGCCTCTCTTAGGATACACGATGAAAGAATAAACTATCCAGCACACTTATTTCCATAATCTGTTCAGTTTAAAATGATAATTAGTTAGTCCCAGGCTAGAATGTACAACTCAGCAGGCAAAAGTAATTTTAAAATCATTAGACTTATACATCACGGTCAGGAGGTCAGCACGCTTGAATTTCATTATGCAATAAGGAAAAGCACTTTCAGTTCGTACATCTTCATTCTGTGCCTTTGTTTAGAAGAGTACATTAGAAAATACTATAAGGAAGAATCCATTTCTACCTATTAATTTCTCAAAGTAAAGTTGGTGACCCAGTGATTCTGTTTTTAAGTGGAGACCTTGATCAGCCTTAATTCATATAATGGTCCTGGGAAGGGAAAAAAAAAAAAAACCACAGTATCTTACATCAAAAGAATTTATTATAAACCCATCTGTAATTGAAGAAAGGTTTGTTCACTTGCCTCAAATTCCTATAACACCTATTGTTTTACATTCACAGTGCACTCACAAATGGAGTATGAAGGGTCTCCCTGAGTTCTAATATTCTTTAGAAGCAGTTTTCAGCTCCAGATGATTAGCAAATTTCTGTCAATTTTTAAAGGTTGGATCTATATACTTTATCAATCCAACGTTGTCTTACTCCACTATTCCAGCAAGTTTGGTGAATGGGCCGCAGATAATTGCCCACGGGCTATTTATGGAGGCCAAGGTTTCTCCTCCCTGGAAACTTCCTTAGCAATTATCCAAAGTCTTTATAGAAGAAGTTCTTACTGGTGTCCATTGATGAAATCATTAATATTTTGACCACCTTGCAGCTGAGAGTAGTGGAAACTGCCATTCCAAATGACTATGGTGAAGAGAAGGCAATTTTGAGCATGCAACAGTGAACTAGGATGTCTTAGCCTGACTGAGTTGCTGCTTTTGTAACTGAGAAACTGCCAGTGACTGTGATACACACTCATATTTTCACCTATTCAGATAGTGGTTTTATCAGCCTTCCTGACAAAGTGATAAGTGAGTAGGTACAGTTGGCAAATTATCATCTCTAAGTTGTATTCATGAAGATCACAGGGTAAAGGATTGTGGTAGAGAATTGCTTACAAAGAAAGGTAGAAAGAGTGGAGAAGTCATAAATTCTCACTTCTTGTTTGTTTTTATAATTTAAAACCATCCCTCCTTTTTCTTATCTATTTTTCATCTTCTCACTGATGTTTTACACTTAAATATGTTTTTTCTCAGCCTTTTTTTATGCTATTAACATATTCACAATATTATTGTAACCCATCAAATTTTTTATTTCAGTTTTATGAGGTTCATTTCTGTTCTTTTAATTGTCTAATTTTATATATAAATATACATATTCATATATATAATTTAGAGAATTTACACATGTATATTTTTATAGAGAGAGATTTACTTTTGCTACTTTTTTTTTTAAAGATTTATTTATTTATTTATTTATACAAGCACTGGGTACAGTCAGAAGTGCGGGAAGGTGAAAGAATTCACCAGAGCCAGAGCAGGGAGCAGAACAGGCAGATGGACAAAGTACACTGCTGAGGGGAGCAGCGGGTGGCAGGAGAGGTCTGCACGCCATGTGGGACCCTCACCCGGTTTCCGGGGATTGAACCGCCGCTGCAGAGGCTGCGGGCAGCTTCGCAACCTGGCACTCAACTGCTGCGCCACCAGGGAGGCCTGTTTTGCTACTTTGTTTTTAACCACTTTATAATCCATACCTCCTCACCTCACATACCACTTATATTCTGTTTTTTTTTTTTTATCACCTTATAATTTTCCTTGTTTTATTAAGCTTGGTTCTTCATGCTTCTTTTTAAGAAGTATAGCCAGAAAGGTGGCATTTGCTTGAAAAAGTCCAATCCAACATAAGATAGTCAGGGCAACTTCACTTTAACGGGTTACTGAGCACTCTTCAGTATAGAAGGCCACACCTAAGCTCTCCTCTCCCACTCAGAAGGTCTTGCCATGTAGGCCCCATCACCAGACAGGAAGCAAACAGGTTAACCCTCCCTGAGGACGGACTCCTGTCTTATCCTGCACTACCCTTGTAGACATAGTGTAATTTCACTTTTTGCGAAGGCATTACTTCCTGGCATCTCATGGTATCAAGGCTTTATTTCAGGAGGTATGTGGCTTATAGAATTAATATTACTTTTCCTTCTGTAATCTTTGTCTAAAATTTTTTTCAAAGCTATGATCTTCTAATATATACTATTCATCAAAATTTCAAAAAACTATCCCAATTTTAGCCATGAAGAATGAAATAGTAAATTGGACCTCCAGATAAGGAACCATGTAAGGAGAAACGCCAGACTTCTCACACCACTATATCTCTAATCTGCTTACTTCCACATGTCCAAGTAGTTTCTCAACCATTTAGGCAGGAGCCCAAGGTATTTCCTAGTGTTCACTGCCAGTAGACCAGGATGAAAGGACTTTTCAAATAGGCTATAGCTGTCTCCCTGTTGGAAGAAATTCTTATCTTTTCAGAATTTATTTTAGATTGTCTATTCCTGCACTGAATATCAGCACATAAGGAGAAGAATGCTAATTTCACTTTAAGGCATAGATTTTGTTTTTTGGAAATATCTCGAGCCTGAAGATAAAATTTTTGATTCTGCTCTTTGCTTACCATGGGCAAAGAGGATTCTAAGACCCTTTTAAAGTATTGTGTTGAGGTAGGATTGGTATATAACACTGTCTCAGTTTTAGGGATATGTTGTACCATGCCCACAACAATCAAAGCACCAATAATCCTCCACATTGCCCATTGGGCCCTCTCTACTTTTTGTACCCTACCTGGATCCAGGATTCTGTGAGTTTTTAGGCTCCGGACCATAACTGCCTTGACTTTCCGCATCTCTTTCCTTGGAATTGATGATGAGTCTCATTCCAAGATAGCACAGGGGTTAGTTCTCTTTCCAAGAGGGTCTTGATTCTTTATTGTCTAAGCTGGCAGATTGATTCTTTTACATTAATACTAGAAATCTAATGGCTTTAATAGCCAATTGATCTTGTTAATTTCTGCCAAAATGAAGGGCTATATGTTAACTATTCTAAAACCAAAGTTAACACTTTTAAGTAAAAACTTCCCATCATGAAATTGGATGGTAGCTGAGAAATCTGGCAAATTAAACAAGTCACCTAACTAGGTATTTTGTAAACAGATGATCTTTAAGAATATTCCAAGTAATACTCAACATAATAAATTTGTTCTATTGGCACACAACAGTGAGTTTTATTTTAGTGACTGCTGTGTTTGATAATAATCACACTAAACATTTCCTAAGCTATTATAGGATTGATGAATATACATGTGTAATATATAAAAGACTGACAAACCACTTTCTAAAGTGGTTGTAAAAATTTATGATATTGTTAGCAAGGTTTGAGTTCCTTGTCAACATATATTCTTAAAAACATTTGGTATTGCCAGTCTTCTTCCTTTTTGTATTAATTTGCTGAAGATGAAATGGTAT
This sequence comes from Talpa europaea, assembly GCF_964194135.1. Classification (NCBI taxonomy): domain Eukaryota; kingdom Metazoa; phylum Chordata; class Mammalia; order Eulipotyphla; family Talpidae; genus Talpa; species Talpa europaea. The sequence goes on along the minus strand of NC_140080.1, from coordinate 76,471,713 downwards.
CCTGTACTTTTATTTTACATTTTTCTGATTACTTGTGAAATTTTATATCTTAAGGTTTAATTATCATTATATTTTACTGTGGATTCCTATGAGCTGGCTAGGAGCTGGCCACTCAATGGGCAACTGTGACCTATCTGCTATCTACAAATCACAGAAGAACATTCTTTGACTATCTACAGAGGATATTCTGAATCTGGAGGCTGGCCCAGGGATGCCTAGGCCACTGTTACCCTGATAATGTGACTATCTGCATGGTGGCCTCAGGATAACTCTGCCTGTGAGGACATCAGCATATACACTTTGCTGATGCAAATGCCTCTTGATGTATACTCACAATGTCCCCTTTTGTTTCTTGTAAAACTTTGTCACCTTTGCCCACTGTACTTTATCATCCCTCATATCATTGTAGCATGATCAGCTTTTACTACTCTGTATGCTTTCAATAAATGGCACAAGAATTTCTGCTCAAGTAACAGAGTCTTGCCTTGCAAACCTGCTCCATAGCCATTGTGTTCCTCATGGCATTCCCACTGCAAAGCGGTAACAAAGTTCCTGTCAAAACATTTTACTTCTCTGTGAATTACCTAGCCATAGCCTATATCGAATTTCTATCTTGTCACATTTCTTTTCTGATTGATGTGGGAGTTCTTCATGTTTTTTCCTAAAATGGATTTCTCATTTACTTTCTGCTATGATAATTTTACTTTCTTTTTTTTTTTCACTTTTAATGTTTACTATGTTGTTGGAGTCCTTTGCTATACAGAAGTATTTGATTTTTATATAAAAGTATTTTGTGTATGATTTTTGCCTTTTGAGTGTGATTTCAGAAATATTTTACTACCCTGAGGTTGTAAAGTTAGTCTCTTATGAGTTCATTTAGTGTTTTAAATGATTTCTTTCTCAAGTCTTGCACTATTTCATACTTATTTTGTTTATGATTCAGTGAAGCAATCTAGTGCTTTTTTTCCCCCCAAATAGAAAGTCAGCTTCCTCAGCACTGTTTGTTCAAAGATTTTTCTTCTCCCAACAATTTCTAATACCTTTTTTTTTTCAACTTGGGGAATAGGGAGTGGCTAACAGATAATAGAAACCTGTATAGTGCAGTTGAGACTTGTTTAACATCCATTCCTTTTCCCTCTGTAAACAACACCCAGACATTTTTTTTTTTTGACATTTATAGAATACTCCATCTACCTTCAGCTGAACACATAATTGCCTCAAGCTCATATGGAGCATTCACCAAGATAGACTGAAACATATTTTCTAAATAATATCTATCTAATATCTTTTCTGAAATATGACATTGCCCGTATGTTTGTCAGTGTTCAAATCCTTTGTTCCACTTGTCCTTGCACAAAAAATATACTGTCTTAATGATTTTGTGGATAGCATTACACTAAGCTGTGAACTAGCTAGGGCAAGTCTTCTCTGTTGTTGGTTTGTTGTAAGAATTATTGCTTGGAACTTCCCATGTGAATTTGGGGAACTGACATACTTTAAATAACCCAGTGACTATCATACCAATGACATCTCTATGTTCTGAGTAATATTTTGTAATTTTCTCTTAATTTCTGCCTTAAAGACACTGACTTAAGTAGCTGACCAGCCATGTCTCCCTGCTCACACTGCCTGTTAAAAAGCTAGAACTAAATTCACAATCTACCTCTAACTTCTAATTTAAGATATCATGGAAAGCATTTGACTTTATGCATTTTTCGTACTCTTTGTTCCATCTTCATTTAATTATTTGTTTTGTCTTGATGAATTATATTTATATATGTATATATGGAAATCACTTTAACAAATCAAAAACATGACATGACTATTACTTTTCATTGAGAAACATGTTTAAATCGTCAGCTTATTTGACTAAACAGAATTATGAATTCAGTCAAAATTTTGAAACTAGCTATATGTGCAAAATGTCAAATTCCTGCAATTAATAAAATTGATGAGAATGGCCTTATCCAGTAATTTTCCTTTTAGCCTAGAAATGGAAGTTAATTCAGCTCCATGTACATGCCCTCTGAACGTGACCTTCTACCAGACAGACATAACTTGTTGAAATTTTGCAAGTAAAGCAGTGATAATATATGGCCTGTAATTTTTTTCCTTCTCCCATTTTTTTCTCCTTACTTCTTTTTCCCTATAATAAAAATGGTGTGGGGGGGAAGGATTTAAACTAGCCTTAGCAAGAAGTTCGCCTAGAAGAATAATTTGATATGAATATCATTATTAAAATCCCACTGCTTCAAATGGATTTTTAGATTAATATATCTGCAGAGATATAAAATTATCTGATTTATAACTATGCATTATTAGATCTGAAATGTCAGTTATTATCTTTTCAGCTTAATACTTAGATTACCATATAATTTTATGCATCTTTGAGAAAAAAGGTTGGAAAATAACGTGAATATGAATCTTCTGTCTACTGATAAAGTTGGAAGTACAGTATCAAAAATAGCAGTGAATATTACACCCTCATATTGACTTGGTTCCAAGCAAGAAGGGACAATGTTAATAAAAGTAGCACACATCTTCATAAGCCATTCCCTTGTTGATGACTATTCTTTGTTACAGTCTAATGACTTACTGTGTTATCACCTTCTACCCATACTTTTGCCTTTAAGTTGCGAATGTATGAAATTAAACATAGAAAATTTATCAGCTCAACTATCACTTCCTTCAGTGTGTATAATTCAAGGTTATCAATATGCTACATGTTGAAAGAGAGAATTGGAGGATTAACTCTTCCTCACAAAGTCCTAAACTTGTACATCTGGAAGGCATTAGTAAAAGTACAGTTGATCTTTTCATGTCATTTTTTTTATCAGCCTTTATTTTGATATAAGCAAGGAGATGAGTGGAAGTTGTTTGAAGATGACCCAAATGACTTCAGCTGAAAAGATGGTGACTGATGTGTTGGTATTGTATCTGTAGAATTTTGCAAGATAATGCCTCAATACTAGAATAGGAAAAGGACAGGGAGAGAGGGGCAAGAGTACTCTTCAATCTCAGCTCTGTGTTTTGTTGTTTGTGCTTTGTCTCTGTAGTTCACCTTCCATTTTCTTAATTGATCACAAATGTCTGTTTACTTCAAACATTTCCTGTGGGCATTAATAAGATGATAGATATAAAAATTCCTAGTGTAGTACCAATATATCGTTGTAATAAATTACAACAATCTGTTTACCATTATTTTAACCCTAATCCACTTGTCATTATAATTAGCAATCCTGGGTGCACAAAGACAAGTTGCCAGGTTTGTGCATACACATATTAGGCAGAACTTGTCAGAAGAAACTTGACCTCTTAATTCTCTTATAATGTCACCAAAATATGACTCCTAGCTTACCAATTATTTGCCTAATATTTGCTCCTGTACTTTTGAACTGTGTGCCTCTCTCAAAGTAAGCATTTGATGAATGCCTGTGGTACTCAAAGGCAAGCAAATAACAAATTTTCCTCTTGCCGATTTTTCAGCCAAGCTGTGTAAGGTAAAACCTTAACATTAGTCAGGAAGTAGTTATTTGCCATCTCCATCTCCATGATTTTTAAGCAACTATATGTGATAGTTTTGTAAGAAATGCCCTAGTGTTACATTAAGGCGATTTTGCTTTTATTTGGTGAAGTAGCATAGTTCAGGGGCTGACATGGAGCTTTCTCCTGACTAAAGATCTAAGAAGGCAGGGTGCATCCTTACCTGCCATAAAACAGACTTTAGAGTTGTCAGATTTGAGATTATCAATACAACTTGCCCAGCAGGACCTCCACTGGGTCTGGGTACCACATTGTCACTAGCCCAGTGTTGACCTCTTTGCCACAAATGGGCTTCCCACACTAGCTTTCCTGGAACCGTCAGAGCAGTGGGTTACCAGTCAGCTGCTTTCTTGCATCTGAATTGTGCTTCCAAGAGTAAATGTTGGCCTTGCCAGCTCCACTGTAGTTGTTATTCTCCTTGGATGCTGGCCATTGCAGTTTGAATTTCATGTAGATCCTTTTTAAACTAAGAGTTCTCAAATTTTATGTTAAGCTGAAAATTAAAAACCTGAAATGAGATGTAATCAAGCATTTATTTGGGACCAAAGAATTGTACTATCTGGAGCATAGATTCTGGTAGCAACCCAAGTAGTGTCCCAAGGAGAAATAAAAGTGAGGGTTTTTTAATAGCAAAAAGAAAGATGAGGTGATGGATAAGGTGATGATCGGATAAAGGGTCACTAGGTGAAATGGCTACGTAGAAAGGTCACAAGATAATAAATAAAATTTCACTGTTCTGAGTTCATTTAAACAGGTTATTCTCATTTTTGCTGGCTTCATGGAAAGTTGGCTGTTTGACTCATTTAAGATAATTCTTGGGCCTCCCCGGTGGCGCAGTGGTTGAGCGCTGGGTTGTGAAGCTGCCCGTAGCCTCTGCAGCAACTGTTCGATCCCTGGCTGCTCCCTGGGTGAGGGTCCCACATGGTGCACAGACCTCTCCTGCTGCCCGCTGCTCCCCTCAGCAGTGTACTTCGGTCCTTCTGCCTGCTCTGCTCCCCGCTCTGGTTCTGGTGAATTCCCTCACCCTCCCGCGCTTCTGACTGTACCCAGTGCTTGTATAAATAAATAAATAAATCTTAAAAAAAAAAAAAAGATAATTCTTTGAAAATGCCTGGCCTGGTTCCATTTTAGAATGGAACAATGTCAGTTTTTCACACTTGTTTTCAAATTTTATATATGCCCTTACATTTGCTTAATACTTCATGTATTTTAGAATGATCTTTAAAAGATGGTGTCTTTATTTCCTTAAAAATGTAAAATAAGAAATTATTCTAAAAATTAATAGTAAACCTCATTAGCAGAAAAAAAACAGAAATACAATTTCAGAAAATTTCTTTATCTTTTAGACATTAGAGCGGACCTTGAGGTGGGTTCCAAGTCTTTCATCATTTAAATTTTCTGAGCTTTCTCCAGTGCCCCAGGCTAGGGCAGTAGTGTGCTCTGCTATCTTTACTATGTTGTATTACAAAGCATTGGAAGCAAACATCCCAGATGAAACAGACTGGAATAAAAGCTCAAAGAAAACTTTAGACAGCTCCTTTTCAAATTGACATCTCTCTCCATCAACATGAACAAAAGTTTGCTTTGCTATCAGTGAAATTGCCAAAAAAATTCAGAGCCTAATTTTTGTATGTAGAGTTGTGCACATGATTAATCATTGAGCTAATTGTAATCAGTTCCATTTATAGAACATTCCTCATAGGTGCAGAGGCTTTGAAAGGGATAGGAAATAGTTCTTTGTCCCAGAGGGTTTACTCTCTAATTGGAGGTAAAACAAATTCAGGCATGCATGCAACAGTGAATAATCTAACAAGGAGATGATTTGCTTTACAATTTTACTCCCTGCCTGGGTGAGGTTGACCAGTTGATATCCAGCATCTGTACGTGCTGTCTCCTTGTTCTCAGTTTGTTCCCCCTGCCTAACTCAGCCCTACAGAATTCTGATTCAGTTTTTTCTTACTTAATTGATTAAACCAGCAGCACCCCACTCCTGATTGAAGTTGAAATATTTTCAAGGGATACATTTAATGTGTCTTCTGTTTTATATTTATTAGCATAATTATTTGATTGACTTATATCTCCATTTGATTAGGAGCTGTGTGAGGTTAAGGACTGTCCTCTTTTTTATACTCTTATAATACCATGCCTTGCACAGAGCTGTATACAAAATACATTATGAGTAAGGGGTTTTTTTTGAATTCATGAGTCTTTCTTGGCTAGCTGAAGTTTTATGAGAGGGCAAGCAGTTTAGGAGTACTGAATATACACCAAAATTGTAAATAGGGGCCCTCCTGGTGACACAAGGGTTTAAGACGCAACCTATGAAGCTACCACAGCCTGTGCAGCATGAGTTTGATCCCCAGCCAGGGAGCAACCCACGTGGTTCAGTAGACTTCTCCTGACTCGCCTGCTGCTCCCCTCAGCAGTGTATTTCAGTCCACCTACCTGTTCTGCTCTCTACTCTGTCTCTTCTGAATCTTCTCACCCTCCCACACCTCTGGTCTATACCCCAGTTCTTATACGCATAAATAAATAAATCTTTAAAAAAATAACTAATCTTAAAAAAATTGTAAATAGGGATTTGTGACACTGATACTATTGACATTTTATGCTACAAAATTCTTTGTTGTGATATCTTGTGCATTGTAAGGGTGTGTAGCATCATCCCTAGCTTCTAACCACTAGATGTCAGTAGCAGCCTCTCCCCACTCCACCCCCATTCTTCTAACGCCTCCCCCCCCCCTTCCCACTCTACTCCACCCCATCCAATCTTGACAACCATAAATGTTTCCAGATATTGCCACATGTCCCTCAGGGGTAAAATTGTCATTAGTTGACAACCATCACTTTAAAGTAATAATTACAGCCTTGTTTCCTACATTTTCACAGCATGGATTACTTCTTTATCAAAGCTAACCTACTCCAGTCATGTAAATCCACATGTACATTCTTTATGCCATGCTTAAAGTAGTATATTTGTTCATTTCTCCTTCTTGAAACCTCATTATTCTACCTCATTTCCTCAGATCCTCTTTATAGAGCCTGGCTCTAATTCCCATCAGTCACATGAGGCTTTTTGTGCCACTCACAGTCCAAGCAGGAAACAGAAGACATACTTAAATAAGGGTAATAGAACTATATTACAAAAGTAGACAGGGTGTAGGCAAGGGAAAAAAATAATAATAATGCAGTATCCCACAGTTAAGATCCCAAAGTCTGATAGGATATAGAAATGGAAGTGTCAAAAGAACCTGAGAGGAAGAATCACCTTGTGGGACTCTGAGTTTCATCAGAGGGTTCAAGACTAAACAAGCTAATCCCTTAGGGAAGAAGCAGGGAAATAAGTAGTTGAATGTCACCCTTCTTCATGGCAGTCCCTTCTGTGGTTCTCCTTCACCCACACAGACTTTTTTTTTTTTTCAAGATTTTATTTATTTATACAAGCACTGGGGTACAGGCCCACTGGGGTACCGGCCAGAGGCGCGGGATGGTGAGAGAATCCACCAGAGACAGAGCAGGGAGCAGAACAGGCAGAAGGACTGAAATACACTGCTGAGGAGAGCAGAAGGCGAGACAAAGGTCTGCTGCACCATGTGGGAATCTCCCTGGCTGGCTGGGAATCGAACTGACACCAGGGAGGCGGCAGACAGCTTCACAGCGCTGTACTCACATCACTGCACCACCGGGAGGCCCCACACAAAGACTCTTACAGCAGCTCCTATGGTTTAGAATGTGTTTAGAATGCTGGGGCAGAGGCTGGAATGGAGGACAGAGAGTGAAGCTAAAGAAACAAGTGGGACGTAATTCAGATCACTTTTCCTTTTTGCCTTTATAAAACAAAACAAAACAAAACCAGAATTGCCCCGATCATTTATAACACATTATTTGTATTATTCCTGGAAATTAACTTGTATGACAGATCATAGCTCTTCTTTAATTGCCTTGATTTATTTTTTCAAACAAATTTTCACTTGTTTATGTGTTCACACACCAATTAGAGTGAATTCTAAAGCTTTATTAAAAGCAGGGGCAGTTTTAGTATTTTATATATTCCCTTGAACATGGTTGGTTACTGAAGACAAGTTTTAAAACAATATTATGTTACTGTTTAAGTTTGTTATCACTTAAATTTGTTTTGATTTCTAAATAAGAAAGGGTTGAATTTGGATAACTTTGGACAACTTTTTAAAGCAAAGTGTCCTTTCCTTTTTGTAATTTCTTAGTCCTATTTAATCCCTACTGCAACTGATCTGCTCTTTTCTTTTTGTCAATGAAGGTAGTTTAAGTCTGCATTACTAGACAAAGAGTTTCATTTTCTTATCAGAATAACCTGCATTGTTTTTTAATGATGCCGACTCCTTAAAAATATTTAATTTCTGTGGCAATGATCTTCCGTTCTCCTAATTCTCTATTTCTTTATGTTCTTTTTTGTCCTATCTTCTCTATGAACTCTATAAATGGCAGTGTTCTCTAGATTAATTTCTTTTTTGTTCTAAAAGTTTTTCCTGGATATATTATATATGCTCTTAGATTAAACTTCTACCTATGTACTCTAATTCTTCAATCTGTATCTTCAACCCATGGCCATCTAATGTCTCAGAGACCTCCAATTTTTTCCCACATTAAACATACTTTCTTCTTTCCCAAGACATTTTTTTTTCTCCCTCCTGCTAGTTTCTTGGTGCTAAATGATAGCAATACTATCTACCTCAGAAATATCAAAACTTCAGAATAATCCCACTAGCCAATACTCTAGCTAGTCCACTTCCCAGTTCCCCATAGCTAACTCTTTAGAAAGTTACTGTCGGTTGATCTAAGTAGCTTTCAAAAACTCCTTGGTTTATTTTACCTTCAATGTGCTTTGGATGAAATTCTGAGAATATTTGCATTACCTATTGTTATAATCTCCTATCTTTTATGTTTAAAGTATGAACTGTCTGGATTCTGCCCTTCCAAGGCTAGGCTTAGACATATTTAACAAGTCAGAAGTACTAACAAGTTAGTCCAGAGTGCAAAGAAAATGTAAAATAACTCTAAGTTAACCCATAGAAAGTCGGTAGTTACAGAAACATAATATATACTTTAGGTCCAAAGAGAAAAGAGTAAGATGAAAAAACAAGAAGAATGGTGAGATTCAAGAACAAGTGGAGACATGTAAAATCAGAGGTAGATGATTGTTTAATATTTTGAATATTAATTTTGATAATCTATGTAGTTTTGTCAGCCACCCACCAGGAAGGATGCTGACTATAACTTTAGAGCAGTTTCCTGTAAGTACCCTACTGTATCTTGAGAATATATTGGTGGCATACCCAAGGTTACCAATGAGTACAACAATATGTGGAGGACTCTTGTAAGGGCCTCTGACACCAGATGTGGAGTTAGGATAACAATTTTAGTTTAGCTATTTATTAGCCCTGGAAGAAAAAAAGAAATGAAGGGATAAAATACCAGTAGAAGTGATTTCACCTCAAAATGGATAACGAGGCCCCTGCACATGCTGTGCTTAATAAAAAACTTTATGGTTTTGCTAACTAATATTGGTTTCAAGGTGTATGCATCTCCATTCACCCTCCAAATTGCTGCTTGTGATCTTTGGAAATAGATATGTTGTCATAGCACTCTGTAGCATAAACATTTCTGACCCTTCTAGCTTTTTGGGGTGTGTGTGTGTATCTATATCACACACACACACACACACACACACACAGCTCTTGATGATTTTGCCACACTAATCACATCTGTATACACAGCCATGAATTCTCCAAGCAGAATGGCCTTACCATTCTTTTGTACCATTGTTTATGCTCTTTCTGCTTCTCAGAACATTTGGTGTAAAAATTGGTGAGCCAAGTGTTCATTTGGAAGATGAGTGTAAATGTGTGTCTCTGTGTGCACATTATTTTGTACCTATTGCTTGTTGCTTTTTGATGGTGTTTTTACTTAATTCTCTGTTGACTTGAGCAAATTGATAGGTAGATCAATTTGGGCAGTGCAAGTCAGGCATGTCAGTGGTACATGTTAAGGAAGTCATTATTTTCCTACATAATATAAACTAGGAACTCTATCTTTGAAGACCTGGGGATAGCATGAACATGGCAAATCAGTGCATATTTGTATATTAGAATGAGCAGTGCAGAAAGATGTGCTTTGTTTAAATATACAAACACATAATATAAAACTACTGAAGGATACATCATAGAGTCAAGCTTCCTTTGGAAGAATGAAAACAAACAAAAAAAATCATACCTAAAATGATAAGCACTTAACAAGATATTCTTTGGAAATAAACAGTTTATGAATTGCAATATGTCCTGTGTTTGACATACTGCTTACATGGTATTCCAAATCTCCAGTGATATTAATGAAATGGAACTATGGGGCTTTGGTATCAGGTATTAGAATACAAATTCAAGGATTGCAATATTTGCATTGTTTTTTGCATAATCCTATTACTTGGTGAATACAAATTTGGTAACTTCCATGATTTGGATGCTACCAGTTTTCCTTCCACTGTATCATCTTCTAATATGATACAGAAATAAAACATTTGTTTTGTGAAAGAATATCTCACTTTTGCTCACAAGCGGAGTTTCTTAATACCATTATCTTCATTTGTAATTTATTTTCTTAATTTTTTCTAATCAAAATGTTGGTAAAGTAATGATACAACTATTTTTCTCAATTCTGTACAATATTTTCATTAAATTTAACACTAGAAGTAGAAATGAGACATGGGAACATACTATTAGATTTAGTATTTATGAGAGTTTAGGTGACTACTATATCCTTTCTAAGTTGAATTTTTCTGCATTCCAATTTTTCCTAAACAGAGCCACTCTACTTGTCAACCAGACTCCAAATGTTTATTTTGTCACAGTTCTGCCCATCACATTGCTCTCAAATCCTCTAGTATAGACAATCCATAACCTGAAACATCCTACCAACCCAAACGGATCATGTCTTCCAATGATCTACTTTTCACCACAGTTAGTGATGTGCCCACAATGTTCTGTGCTTAATGTTCATTGCTCTGTGTCTGTGATCTTTGACATTCTCAGCTAAGTGAACATGTTATATTGTTGCTTAGTAACTTTTCCAAACCCAACTTAACCTGTAAGTTCAAAAATTTGGTACCAGGACCTTTGTAAAGACTTATTTAATGATGTCTTTTGAAATATTTTTTGAAATATTTACATATGAGAAATTAGCGCTATATATACTACCAGTGAAGACCTAATTGCTCCATTTGTGAATCTGCAAACTTCTCAAGGGAAAAGGGTTACATTTAGTTTTTCAGATATTTCTCAGAGTACCAATTGTAATTGTAGTATAAACAGGCAAAAGCAGAATTAGACTTTCATATGTAGTATCACTTTCATTTTAACAATTGAGTACATGAAGCAGATGTTTCATTAATAATAGTGATAACTGTTTTTAATAAAAACTCATGTAATTTCAAAATAGCATGACTAATACTTTAACAATAAATACAAGTATCACATTTATATAAATTTATATTATTTGATAGAAAATATGGCACAGATATCATATAAAATTTACCATACTAACCATGTTACTCATATTTACAAATGCTACATATCAAGTATTTGCTTTGTACACATTCTATACTATATCTTACCCTCACAACAGTCCTTAAAGAAAAGTATTCCCACTATTTTACACATGAGGAAGCTGAGTTTCAGACAACCTGGCTTATCTCAGGTCACAGAGTTAATACTTTACTGACCAACATTTCAAGCCCAGATTTCAATGATTCTAAAGCCTTCCCTCTTCCCCCATGGCTGAATTTCCATCTCTCATTCTCCATTTAAAGATAACACTTGGAAAAAAATGCAGCCAGACCTTGATTTCAATCTAGTTTTATTTTATTGCATTTGCCTTCAAAAATTATGCTAATCTGTTATTTTAAACTCCTCTAGTACATATCATAATTATGACATCTAATAAATGCTAACCTTTTGATATAAGTAGTTTCAAACCTACATGAACATTATCCAATTAATTATCCAAAGACATTGTTGGATAATAATTGTGAAACTAATTATTATAGATTAAACTGGTCACAAAATGGATTTTCTTTTCTGTTACGCCAGAAAAACTCCACACAGCTAATTGTCTTTTATTCTGTAAAACTATTTAGCTTGATAAAAAAATGTATTAACATAGAGAAAACTCCTAGACCACAGTGATCAGATGGTCAGTTTAGCCATAACTGAATTGTGAATGTTTTACCTACCAATTGAGGTTTAGCCTAGTTAGAAAAGCTGATGTGGTTGACATGTCCTCTCTAGCTCCCCCGGAAGGAAATTTTCTGATAGTCAGGAGCTGTGGCAGAGTGTGTCTGAGTATGTCTGGGCAGTTGATTTCAACATGATGAGATTTGGATAGGCTTTTCAATCTAGTTATTTCTCTCCTTTACTTTAGAATCAGATTGTAGCCCCAAAAAACTGTGTCTGTGTGTGTGTATGTGTGTGTGTGTGCGTGTCTGTATACACTCACACATTAAAATCTAGAACCTTACTATTTGAAGCAGGGCTATCAGACCAGCAACATAGTAACCCCTCTGGGAATTTGTTGCAATGCATATAATGCAAATTAAGTAAGTACCTCCAAAACAACATACTGAGTGTATAAAACCAAGTTGATGGAAGTTTCTTACCTAGACACTGATTGTCAAGGTGGGAAAATGGGAATATAGAGATACTTCTACTTACATCTTATTACCAAAGTCAGACATGGCCTCAGCTAGCTCCAAAGTTGGGCAGGATATACAATTCTACTAAATCCTAGAAAATAGAGAACTAGAAGTCATTGGTGAACAGCACTAACCTGCATACTTCAATGCATCTGAGTTACCTTCTTCTTATAAGTAGCTTCTTTATATCCTCAAAGGCTCAGGACTTGCATATTTATGTAGAATGTCCTGGTACCTCATACTTATTTTACTTTATGCTAGCCTGAAATTGGGTCTGGGACCATGCATTCTTTTGGTAATTCATTTATGTATTTTATGCCTTTCCTTCAGTAATCACATACCTAATGTTCATGCCATATGTCAAGTGAATCTCAATTCTAGTTATGTAGTTTTTCACTAATACATGACAATTTGTGGATTTTTAGATAGTATTTATTTTTTATTTTAAATTCCAAGAAACCGGTCCTCCCCGGTGGCGCAGCAGGTTGAGCACTGTGCTGTAAAGCTGTCTGCAGCCTCTGCAGTGTGGGTTTGATCCCCGCCAGCTGGCCGGCGAGGATCCCACATTGTGCAGCAGACCTCTTCTGTCTCGCCCGCTGCTTCCCTCAGCAGTGCATTTCTGTTGTCTGCCTGTTCTGCTCCCTGATGTCTCTGGTGATTCCTCTCACCCTCTGGCCTGTACCCCAGTTCTTGTATAAAAATAAATAAATATTTAAAAAAATAAATAAATCCCAAGAAACCAACAGTATTCAACTTTACGTATAGTCAGAAAAAATGTCACAATGAAATACCACTAAACACCCACTAACACATTTAAAGTTAACAGAAATTGACAGTACCAGGTATTTGTGAGGATGTGAACATAGATATATCTATTGAATATTATACATATTTTAATTTAGTTTTCACTGAGATGATATTGGGGTAGCCCCATCAGATATTACCACCATAGTATACCCACCACCAGCTCACCCATATTCTAACACCACAGATCATTTTGTTTCCTTCCCTGTTTGTTTTTTTCCTTTCTCCAACACCTCCCCCACCTTGGTACTTCAGTTCTATAGTCAGCTACAAAGGATTAGTTTTTCAGCTTTCTTTATCTGTTTTTTACTTTATATTCCATATATTAGCGACACCATTCAATATTTATCTTTCTCATTTACTTCACTTAGCATTATCCTTTCAAGCTCCAAAATTTTAGATTTCTCTCTTACACAAAAGAAAATGTTCAGATCTCTGTATTAGAGAAGCTAAATACAAACTTCAATCATTTGGTGGTAAATAACATTTTTTACCTCTTTACAACCTGGGTGATATTCTGGATCCTATACACATTGTCTTTTCTAGTCTCAGACATTTGTAGGATTCGAGTCCAATGCCTTGTTCTCTGTGACCCTGCCTAACCATCCCCACTTTACATGTCCTTGCACATACATGCCTCCTATAAATATGCCTTCAATGTGAACAGTGTATGGATTTTAAAAAAATGTTTTTTTTTTGTTGTTGGCAATAGGGTCCTATGGTTTAATATTCAGTGATAAACCATAGATAATGCTGGCAGTGATCAAGAATCAATGAAGCCATTTAAACTGTGCTAATCATGCCTTCCTAGATCTTCTATTTAGTCTGTAACTTAGTGACACATGACACCTTGGGGATCAATAGGAAATAATAGCATCTGAGAATTGGAAGAGGGTTTTGAGGTCATCTTCTCTAAATCCAAGCCAGAGTTTACAATTTTCCACATCCACTAAGTTGCATGGAATCAGTCTGTTGTCCCAAACCGAGAAAATGGTATGAACTATGAGAAAACTGTAAAATCTGTTGGAGCCATGATAATGTGATTCATCTTTAGGGTGCAAATTAAGACAGCAAGATGATACTAGGAAGTTGAAACTGGAAAGCTATTTTAGACTGGGTTGGCCAGACTAAGGAAATGGTTTGCATTTCCTATCTTTTTTTTTTAAATAATAAATTTTATTTTTATATTCCCCATACAATTGCAGCCCCCCCCATTCTGACCCCAATCCCTCCCCTCCCGCCCCCGCCCCCCCAAAAGTGTCTCTGGTTCATAGTTTTTTGTTGATTCTGATTTTCACTTTCTTATAGTTATTCATTTTCCTGGTCCCTTATTTAAGTTTTCTAGATTCCTGCTATGAGTGAGACCATCCGGTATTTTTCTTTTTCTTTCTGGCTTATTTCGCTGAGCATGATCCCTTCCAGTGCCATCCATGTTGCTGCAAATTGCATGTGTTTATCTTTTTTGAATGCTGAGTAATATTCCATGGTATATATGTACCACATCTTCTTGATCCAGTCGTCTATTTTTGGGCATTTGGGTTGTTTCCAAAGCTTAGCTATTGTAAACAGTGCTGCTATAAACATAGGGGTGCAGGTGTTCTTTGGAATGGATGTTTTTGTGTCCTTTCGGTAAATACCTAGGAGTGGAATTGCTGGATCATATGGAAGCTCTATGTTTAGTAGGTCCAAAAATCTCCACACAGCTCTCCATAGTGGTTGGACCAGTTTGCACTCCCACCAACAGTGCAGAAGAGTTCCTTTTTCTCCACACCCTCGCCAACATTTGTTGTTGCTAGTTTTTTTAATATGTGCCATTCTCACTGGTGTAAGATGGTATCTCATGGTAGTTTTGATTTGCATTTCCCTGATGACAAGTGATGTTGAACATTTTTTCATATGCCTGTTGGCCATTTGCATTTCCTCTTCAGAGAAGTTTCTTTTTAGCTCTTCTGCCCATTTTTTGACTGGATTATTTCCTATCTTAAACTTTGGAGGCTGCCTGTTGAGTTTAATGAGACATTAAGAGTTGCATCTAGAGGAGGTGATCTGAACTTTAGCTCCTATTCTTTTCTTAAATCAAAGGAATTTCCTAGGACTGTGGTGATTTAAAGTCAAAGTGTTTTTTGTTTGTTTTTAAGGAAAGTTGTTCTTTATATTACAGTCAATGAGATTCCTTGATTAATGGATAGGTCATTGTTGAGTATTACCAGGTAGTTAAAGGGAGAAGACCTAATAGTTTTCTTTCATCTAGGATTTTTATGCACTGATTAGATTAATTATGAGAAGATACTATTACTGTATGATGAAGCTTGTCAGAAAAAAAAATAATAGGTTACTTTAATAAGTTTTGTGTGTCTGTGTATGATTTGTGTTGTTGATATGAACAGCAATTACCCAGCTAAGTAATGAGTCAGTAATGAGCATGTCTTTGTTAGATTATGTTGTACACTAGAGGAGTTACAATGTAAAGGCTAGCAACTGTTTCTTTTCTGTAGGTAAATAATTGCAGGTGTATTCATAAAAACTCAACAATGAATCCCATTATTAATTAGTATGACCCCCAAAGCTTATCTCCTTAGAAGTTATTCCATAATTCTTTAAGTTTCTGCTTTTTTTCTTTAGACAGTAATTCTGTTACACATAGATTCACACAAATTTTTTTTTCAGGGCTAGGTACAGTAATCAGTTCCACAAAGTACACTCATACAGGTGAGATGAAAAGGTTGAACATTTATCCCAGTGTATGAGATCTACAGGATTTCATTTAGAACTCTCTCTTAAGCACTAAGTAAATAATTCATTATGGCTTTTGAAATTCATTTGAAATCTTCTAGATTTATGGATCAAAATGAAGCCTTGCTTGATGAAAGCCCATATAAAATATGATTGGGCAGCTTAGTATGATGGAGAGAAAATAACACAGGGACTTAGAAGATTTGAATTTAAGTCTATCTTTAGTTATAGAATTCCTATAAAGTCTTTTAATCTTGTTCTTTTTTCATTTGAATAAATAGACTCAGGTTTGTCTAAATTTTTTTCTAGTATTGAAATTCTATAACCCAAGTTAGATTATTAGAAATACAGAGTATAACCAGAATTTTTAAATTTGATGTTTCCACTATCTTTTTGGTATTAATTATATAATGCAACATGGACATAAGATCTTTACATGCTATTTTGCCTATCTAATTAACAGAATTGTAAAATCTTTGAAAACAAGGTCAAATCTAATACAGATTTCCCCTATGTAAACAAATGCTAAACAAAGGCTTGTTATTGTAATAGTATTGATAAAACACTTGAGAAAGTTAGATCTTTACTATAACGTGGGGTGGCTACCATTCCTGGTACTGATTTACTAACTAGTACCAATTAAAACCAAGTTGAAATGGAATAGTAAGATTAAACTTTGGTTAATTATAGAATTCATGATTATTCATTGAGTCTCATCTCTAGCAAATTTCTACACACAGTGATTATTTATATAAGCAAATTATCTCACCACTATTTCAGTTATTATAATATAGGACAAAAGTAGTATTAAGAAGGGATGCTGCACAGCACAGATGATGTTATTTTCAGTTTAACCAAACTTTTTACTTGCTAGTTCCTTTTTTCTTACCAAGTATAGACATTAAATTCTACTTTTTTCTATTTTACTATCTTTTTATTCAATTGCTATATACTTAGTTTAATAATAGTAGTTTTATTGAGGCTCTTATATTGAAATAAAATGCAAAAATGTACTTTTTAAAAAAGAGAACCACAGCACTTCTCATTAGTGAAGGTATTAGTGGGGAAAAATCTCCATAAATAATTTTGACTTTACATGTCCTTTACATGTGTTCTTTGCATAAGTGCATAGTCTCTCTTTCCTATGCAGTACATCACTTCTCCAGTTCTCTTGAAGCATTTTAGCAGAATTCAGATCCTAACACATGCTAAATAGCCAGCATCTTTGAATCAGAACTTTCTGTTAATATTTTAGTTCTTCCCAGCAGTAACTTAGGCTTTTTAGTTAGCTCATGCATCTCTGAGGCATGAGGATGGATGCTAAATGATTTTGCTTTTGCTTCATTGGGCAAAACAACCTTGAGGGATGCCATGCTAAGCCTCCCAGATATTTATTACTTCTTTGTTCATATTTATTCCAGCATACTGAGTATTCCTACTAGCTGGCCAACTGACAGCTCATTAGAGTCAGCTGGGCGCTTCTAAGACATCGTCCATACATGCCAAAGCACCAGCTTTGAGTCTGTTTTTATTTCTCTGTAAGTTAGTATAGTCAAAAGTCCTACCTTAACCCCTTTAGCATCGATTGTTCACACCAGTACCTGCTGAACCTTCCAAACAAATTCACATATATTTCATTTCAGATGACATATGTATGCACTTTGTATTAAAATAAACTCTCCCTAGCCTTTGTGTTTTTAAGTGACAGTGGGTTCCGTAATAACAAAAGCATAAAACTCAATTTTTAGAAAGATTCTGACTCAATATCTTGACATAATTTTCAGGTACCACGTTTGAAAATATCAAATATGTTCTAAAAACACAAACATGTTACTGAAGACTGCTAAGATGTATAAAATAATTGACCCATTCTAAAATATAGCCTTTAAGAGTCTACGGACTATCGTCTTAAGAAATTTCTAGAGGAGGTCCTCCCCTAGTGGCACAGGCAGTTGAGTGCTGTGCTGTGAAGCTGTCTGCAGCCTCTGCAGTGCGGGTTTGATCCCTGCTGGCCGGCGAGAATCCCACCTGGTGAGGCAGACCTCTCCTGCCTCGCCTGCTGCTACCCTCAGCAGTGTACTTCGTCAGTCTGCCTGTTCTGTTTCCCACTCTGTCTCTGGTGAATCCTCTCACCCTCCCACACATCTGGCCTGTACCCTGGTTCTTGTATGCATTAATAAATAAATCTTAAAAGAGATTTCTAGAGAAGTAAATGAGAGAAAAAGTTTTATTTTTTAATTAAGTTAATAAATTTATAAAATGAAAGATTCAGAGGCACATACTTTGAGAGCTATAGTATGGAGATAATGAAGTCAACAAAAAAACTAAGTATGAACAGTTACAACCAACACAGGAGCACATTGTATAGCCATCCATTCAGCCCATAAAAACATTATAGGAATCATGCTTTAAAATACCATGATAGTTATTTCCTTCAAAGAAAAATTATTTCAACCTGCTGAGCCTAGAAATT
The DNA here is from genome assembly GCF_964194135.1 of Talpa europaea. Classification (NCBI taxonomy): domain Eukaryota; kingdom Metazoa; phylum Chordata; class Mammalia; order Eulipotyphla; family Talpidae; genus Talpa; species Talpa europaea. Next base: position 76,453,441 of record NC_140080.1, on the reverse strand, counting down.
CCTTTTTATTATTAACTGTCTTGCATTTCATCAGTATTGCTTAATATAGATGCCATAAAGGGTTACTAAAATTTTCATAATGATTGCAAATGCTGTAATTTACTACAGTTAAAATAAATTTATTTTAACTTCTCTGTAAAATGTTAATCTAGAATAGTTACAATCCTGTGCAGTCTACAGACCCATGAGACCCTATGAGGTCAAAACCATTTTCATAGTAATACTGAATTGCTACTAGCCACTTGCATAGTGAAGTACTGGCCCTTTAGCACAAATAAAATGCAGAGGCACAAAATTGTATTAGTAGCCATTATATTCTGCATAACTATCTAGTCCTAAGAAAGGGGGAGCAAGTTTTACTTAAACAGATTTTTGATGAATCAGTAAAAATTATGAATTTTATTGCATCTGTACCCTTGAAAGTGTCTCTTTAATATTTTGTTATAAAAATAGGAAGTTAATATAAGGTACTTCTGTGACACATAAAGGCACAGTAGAAGTCTCCAAGATGTGATTGTATGATTGAGCTGTAAGGTGGGACAAGTGGCTATGTATATGAAATCCTATTTTTACCTGAAAGCATGACAGACAAACTATGAATATACTGACTTATTAGTTGTTAGTTTATTGAAAATGTATGAAGTTAGCCTGTTTTAAATGGCTTATGTGGTAGAAAGAGAAACAACTGACAGAACTTGTAGTCAGTAATGAAGTAGGAGAAAGGGAGTGTGACAAACTGAAACTATGCATCTGCCATTATGATTTTGCAGCTTCTCTATACATAAATTTTTCTCTTATAAGTATGGTAGTAACATTAATAAATGTGATTCTTTTGATATGCATAATCAATGTGTTAACATTTAAAAAATTGGCATCACTCAGTAAACCAATAGTTTCCAGATGCTCAATATGTGACTTACAAAATCAAGCATGAGTAAAAAATACATTCAAATTGTAAGATTGAAAAATGGATTTAAATGTGAAAAGATATAATTCATTTATTAATATGGGTTTAGATTGTAAATTACAACTACATTTTAGTCATGTTTTGGTATAATGGTAAAGAATAATAACCAAAATTGCTCAAAAAGGCTATACAAAGTTCTACTCACTTTAGTGAAGAGGCTTTATTTGTTCCAGTGTATATTTTTGCTCCTTTGTCATGGATTAACTGTCCATACCTGTGTGGGTTTATTTCTGGGTTCTCAGTTGGTTTGTAGTCCATTGGTCTGTAGGTCTGTTTTTGTTCCAATACCATGTGGTTGTAATTATTGTGACTTTATAGTACAGTTTGAAATCTGAAAGTGTAACACCATCACGTTCCGATTTTTGTCAGCATAGTTTTGATACTTCAGGGTATTTTGTGGTTCCAGATGAATTTTGTAATGTTTGTTCCAGTTCTTTGAAGAATTCATGGAAAATTTTATTGGGACTGCATTGAATCTCCAACTTGCTTTGGACAGGATGGTTTCCCCTAAAATCTCAGATCTCTTCATGTATTACAACAAAATACAACATATTAAAAAAATATACCAGAATCCAATTTTCTTATATTTGGACAGGCACTAGTGAGATTTGTGGAAATGTAACCATTAATCTCATGAGTTTCCTTTTTGAAAATGCATTTTTCTAAAAATTCATTTATTTATACAAGAACTGGGACACAGGTCAGAAGCGCGGGAGGGTGAGAGAACTCACCAGGGCCACAGCGGGGAGCAGAACAGGCAGACGGACCAAAGACACTGCTGAGGGGAGCAGCGGGTGAGGCAGGAGAGTTCTGCCACGCCATGTGGGGATCTCCCTGGCCGGCGGGGAATCAAACCGGTACTGCAGAGGCTGCGGACAGCTTGCAGCATGGCCCTCAACCGCTGCACCACTGGAGAGGCCCTGAAAATGCATTTTTCATGAAAATGTATTAATGTTAACAAATTGATTTATTATTTAATAATATCAGAAGTCTTAGTTTTAATTTTCTTATAAGGAAAATATCAATACATATAATTCATATAAACTTTCAAGAACCAATGATCTAGAACTTAGTCTTAAATCTCACATTTTTACAATCCAAGAAAGATGGGTTACTTTTTACTTTCAGTAAAAGTAGTTTCACAAAAATGTGTGCTGATGAAAACTGCCTCAACTTCAGACCTCTCCATTAAGAACCCTTGCTCTCTTTTCTGAAGTCCTCAAACTGCCCAGACCCTTCCATATCCTACCTCAGACCTCATTTTCCTGAGTAGGGCATATCTAGGAAAATTGAGAATGACAAAGATGATTTTAAATTCATCTTCCCTATATATAAATTAAGACAGAAGTTGGGGATTATTAATTTGCTCAGCTGGTAAAGAACCTGCAGCAAGTAGTGACAGCTAACTAGGGTTACAGTGGACTCTAATGGTAGATATCATGAGTCATTTTATATCTTGTTAGAAATGGATCAAAACTTGGAGTTATGTGGAAGATAATCTTTATTTTCCTAAGAACATAAATTCTTCATCCATGTTGAGTGAATGTTCCTTTTTGTCCAGTTTGTGGTTGATATATATATATATATTATTATCTTGGAAATGCTTATATGCTCTGTAAAAAGTTCCCTTGGGATGTTCTGACTTTAAAAATCTGTCATCTTTTTTTGTTATATAGCCTACCATCTGTGATTGTACTCTTCAGTTATTATTATAATTCTTCACTTTATAAGCAGCTTGATTTGCTTACTAGACAGAATACCTTAAGCTCCTTTGGCTTATGTTTTCCTAAAAAATTATGATATAAACAGACTGTGTTCTTAAAAGGAACAAGACTCTTCAAAATCTACCTGCTCTGTCTTACTCAGCATCCAGTGCTAGGCTGCCTAATAATAAAAGATTTGTGGTTTTTTTTTAAAATCAAAACATTTCTTAGAGTAATTAAGAGTTCTTACTGAAATTAATTTTTTAAATGAATGTTTCCATTTTTATGAGAGTAACATTGTTTGCAATGTCTTTACAAGGCTCTTAATAAACACCTTAGGCAGCAAATAACATCAGGTAGAAATGTACCAAAACATGTATTAATTGCCCCATAAAACACGCTCTGTTGTGTCTTATTGCTTAAATTAGGTGGAGTTGCCAAGGCAACCCTTGTGTCCTATAATAACACTATGGCTAAAAGAGGGCATACTGAATTCCATGCTTACAGAAAGGCTAGCAGGATAGTGGCACAGAAATAAAGAGTTCTCATTGTTCACACTCCACTGCAAACACACTCACACTGACATACAGTATTCAGTAGCAAACAATATTACATGGAGATCAAACCAGGTCAGATACCAATTATTTTCAATGGACTATTGAAACTGACAGCAAAGGTTTTCCATATAGACACTAAAAATCACATAACACATGAGCATAAAGATATTCTTTTATCTTCCTAGCTCCACATTCTCAGTGTATGAATAAAGCACTTGATCTTATGTTTCAAGGGAGATTCTAAGACCTAATCTACCTTGAACTATTTTCTCATTATTTATTCATTGATTGATTGATTCATTTTTTTTGGCCTGTTATTAAGTACAAAGTGGTTTGATAGTAGTTGCATGATAGTAACTTTTTTTATTCTAAATTCTAGAAGCTTATACTTTAGTAGAGTAAGGGTATTACTGAGGGTAATGCTCATGAGCCTCTGTAAAAAGCAGTAACAGAAATCTCAGTGACTCAACATGAGGATTTTTTCTGATCCATATCATAATCTGCAATAGCATGAGCAACTTTGCTGGGTGGCTTTTTTTTTTTTTTCCCTAAGTAGTGACTCAGACATCTAGTCTCCTTCCATCTTGTAAAACTCCTGTCTTCAACATAGGGCATCTACAATAGCCATAGGAGAATAAGAAAAATTGGAGCTACAAAGGTGGTTTTGTGATCTGAGTGCAGTAGTTCTCAGTGTGCTTTTATGTGATTGTTCCTTATCCAATAGACTATGCACAAAAAGGACAAGCCACATATTTCTGGTCACATCCATATACAATGACAGAACAATAGCAGAATAACCCCGTGGTCCCTACCATTTAGAGGGTAAAATGGGAACCACAGAAGTTCTCTCCTAGTATTCCTAAAATATTGAAATTCCTGTCATTTTAACAGTTATTTTAAAGGTCACCTGCCCCCAACAAGGGGTCATGTAGGTTCACCTGCTTAGGGTCTATGTTTTGTCTTGCCCACTGGTCTCTGTGGTACCTGATCCGTAACCTCTGATTTTGACACTTGAGAAACCTCTTTCTCTTGAAGATCTCTATTTACCTAAAAGCTGATGCTGTCTAAAAAGTTGGGCACTGAAGGATTGTTTCAGATCATGTGTAAATTGAGCACATAATTTCTTTGGCAATGCATTCAACTACTGGCCAATGTTCTTCAGTGGCCACTATCAAAATTCTTTGAAAAATATACTCTTTAAGGCTGACTGACTCATTTGTTTTCTCATACTGCTTTTCTGTGATTAATGGCAGTCCACCTTAGAGACCTCTAAAATAATAATTGAGAGAACTGCCCCTAACCTAATCTTTGCTAGAATCACTTTATTCAACTGAGAAGTTTTATTGCTACATTGTAGCTCAAGTTCTTTTAAAAATCCTATCTCTAAAAGTTGGCTTGCACTGTCCAAAACTAAGGTTACTAACCACATGTTTCTTGAGTGCTTAAATATAGCTAGTCAAGATTGAGAGTATGATGTAAGTGTATGATGTAAGTGTAAAAGGCACAATGGATTTTGAACTCTTAGTGTGAAAAATATAACATATTCAGTCAATATTTTATATTGATAATTGAAAGATTTATATAGATCAGATTGAATATTATTAAAATCACTTTTACCAGCTTATTTCCATTTTTTAAAAGTGGGTACTAGAGAATGTAAAATTACCTATCAAACTGATATTTCTATTTGATAACATTGGTCTCAAAGCAATTATTCAATCAGAGGGCAATTTTCTGAATTCTGTTTTCCTTTCATTATCCTTTTAAAAACTACCCAGTTATTTCCATAACTTACTTATAATCCCACTCCAAGAGCAGACAATAAAATCCTACACACATCACTAACATTTCATTTCTTCAAAACTTGCCTTAGAGCCACAATCTCATGATGCCAATGAATTGCCTTCTAAGGTATATAAGTAACAATTTTATGAATGGTTTTGCCACAGTATATTACTGCTGATTTCCATTTTTTCTAGCGTATGATAGATGTTTTCTCTTTGCATTCCCCCTGACTACCAAATCAACTTTATTAGCTTTAGTTTTAGGCTATAGTAGAACCCCAGTTCAATACCAATCTCTCAGTAAATGGAAATAGATTAGACTTTGTTGCAGCAAAAGAGAATTCAAACTTTTAGTGACCTAATACACACTATTCATATTAGAATCTGGCATGGTATACACAGCTCTTATCCGGAGGATGACTCCAGGACCAGGCTTCTCTTAGGATGGTGACATTTCCATTGTGCTTTGGGAATGAACAGAGTGACAGTAACACAGAGGTTGTAAACCAGGCTTACAAAGTAGTAGCTTACATCACTTTGGTCACATTACATTAGCCAGCTTCCAGGTATGTGATCCCTACTTAAATATGTAAGTATAATGGAGACTTCTTGTGTGACCAAAAAGAAGAAATGGTACTGGTGACCATTTCTTATATTTACTATAATATTGACCATGTAAGGAGTATATAATAATGGACATGTGAGTACTATACCAAGCTTTAATGTTCGATTGAAAAATTCATAACATATCAGTGGGATGTATGTTTGTTTAAATTCTTCAGGAAGTCTGGTGGTCAGAGGGACAGGTGATCTGAACACTATTGCAGATCATAACATGAAAGTGAAGAAAGTTGGAATGTTTTCACATTGTCCATAAAACTATAGGTGCCCAATCATGGTGTGGTACTGAGTTGAGATGAATATCCTACTATGATTGCACTGCTGTCTGTTTCTCCCTTCATATTGGCAGTATGTATATAACATATTTAGATGCTCCATTAAGGGTACATATGTATTTATGATTATTAAACCCTTTTTTTAAAAAAAGATTTATTTATACAAGCACTGGATACAGTCAGAAGCACGGGAGGGTGAGAGAATTCATCAGAGCCAGAGTGGGGAACAGAACAGGCAGACTGATGGTACACTGCTGAGGGGAGCAGCGGGCGGCAGGAGAGGTCTGTGCGCCATGTGGGACCCTCACCCAGCAGCCGGGGATCGAACCTGCGCGCAGAGGCTGCGGGAAGCTTCGCAACCCAGCGTTCAACTGCTGCACCACCATGGAGGCCCTATTAAACCCTTTTTGATGAACCTCTAATCATTACTTAATGACCTATTTTGTCTTGTTACTACTTTTGAGTACACATCTGTTATTCCCTTTCAGTTATTCCCTTTCTTGGTTTTCGCTTCCTAGGAATATCTTTTCTTTCTATCCTTTCACTTTAAATCTGAGCTTAAAGCTGAAATAAGTCCCTTCAAAACAATATTTAATTGTCATGTTTTTAATTCATCATTTCGTTTTATGTCTTTTGATTGAAGAATTTAGCCCATTTCTATTTAAAGTAATTATTGATAGATAAATACTAATGCCATCTTACTATTTTCTGGCTCTTTTTTATTTTGTTGTCCCTTAACTGCCCCTTCTTAATCTTGTGAATTAATGAATTTCCATAGGGATTTGCTTTAATCCTTTTCTATTCTTTTGGTTTTCTGCTGCTGTGCTGTATGTTTTGGCTTTGCAGTTACCATGGCTTACAGAAAACATCAGCTCTTTTAAAAATGTAACAGTGTATTTTATGCTGAGAACAATTTAACTTCAATCACTTTAAAAATACCTAAATTTTACTCCCTCACACTTTATATTTTGATGTATTTTACCTCTTATTGCATCTGTATTCATTAACAAATTACCATAGCTGTAGTAGTCATAATACTTCTGTCCGATTACCTTTTGCTAGAGTTAATAGTCAAAACCCTATCATAGTATTAGTGTTCTGAATCTGACATGTACTTACCAGTGTGTTGCAAATTTTCTTGTTATTTATTAGCTCTTTTGTTTCAACTTGAAGAACCACTTTCAGCATTTGTCAGGTTTAGTGGTGATGAACTAGCTCAGGTATTCCTTTGGGAATTTTGGTTGACTTTTTTTTTTTTTTCTTTTCCCATGCAGCATTTTGGATATATCATGCCACTCTCCTGGCTTTTAATGTTTCTGCTTATAAATCTGCTGATAGCCTGTTGGGAGTTCCCTTGTAATTGTTAAGCTTTATTTCTCTTGCTGATTTTAATATTTTCTCTTCCTATTTGATTTTTGACAGTAATACATACTATGTCCTGGAGTTCATTTAAAGTGGAAACATTTAAGGTCCTATGTCCTTCATGAACTTGACTGGGTAAATATCATCCTAGACATGGAATGTTCTCATCTATTATTTCTTCAGATAATTTTTTTTTCCTCCTTTTTCCTCTCTTATCTTCTGGGTTGCCAGTACATCACAGATTGCTTTTGTTGATGGTATTCCATAATTCATGAAGACTTTTTTCCCTCTATATTTTTCTCTTCTGACTGGATAATTTTAGAGACCCTGCATTCTTTTTTAAAAATTTTATTTCATATATTTTTACATCATTTTTCATTTTTGCACAATGTATGCATTTTTTTTTAATTTTTTATAATAAATTTTATTTTTATATTCCCCATACAATTGCAACCGCCCCATTCTGACCCCAATCCCTCCCATCCTGCCCCCCACCCCCCAAAAAGTGTCTCTGGTTCAGGGTTTTTTGTTGATTTTGATTTTCACTTTCTTATAGTTATTCATTTTCCTGGTCCCATATTTAAGTTTTCTAGATTCCTGCTATGAGTGAGGCCATCCGGTATTTTTATTTTTCTTTTTGGCTTATTTCACTGAGCATGATCCCTTCCAGTGCCATCCATGTTGCTGCAAATTGCATGTGTTTATCTTTTTTGAATGCTGAGTAATATTCCATGGTATATATGTACCACATCTTCTTGATCCAGTCATCTATTTTTGGGCATTTGGGCTGTTTCCAAAGCTTAGCTATTGTAAACAGTGTTGCTATAAACATAGGGGTGCAGGTGCTCTTTGGAATGGATGTTTCTGTGTCCTTTGGGTAAATACCTAGGAGTGGAATTGCTGGATCATATGGAAGCTCTATGTTTAGTAGGTCCAGAAATCTCCACACAGCTCTCCATAGTGGTTGGACCAGTTTGCTCTCCCACCAACAGTGCAGGAGAGTTCCTTTTTCTCCACACCCTCGCCAACATTTGTTGTTGCTAGTTTTTTTAATATGTGCCATTCTCACTGGTATAAGATGGTATCTCATGGTAGTTTTGATTTGCATTTCCCTGATGACAAGTGATGTTGAACATTTTTTCATATGCCTGTTGGCCATTTGCATTTCCTCTTCAGAGAAGTTTCTTTTTAGCTCTTCTGCCCATTTTTTGACTGGGTTATTTTCTTTGTTGTTGTTGAGTCTCATCAGCTCTTTGCAGATTTTTGTGATCAGTCCTTTATCATTAGTGTTGGGTGCAAAAATGTTCTCCCAGTTGGTGGGGTTTCTCTTTGTTTTTGTTATTGTCTCTTTTGCTGTGCAAAAGCTCTTTAATTTGATGTAGTCCCAGCTGTTTATCTTTGCCTTCACTATCACTGCTTTGGGTGATGTATCTGTAAAGATGTCTTTGATGTGCAAATCACGTAGTGTTTCGCCTATATTTCCTTCTATATATTTTATGGTTTCAGGTCTTATGTCTAGTTCTTTAATCCATTTTGAGTTGATTTTTGTGTATGGTGTGAGGTAGTGGTCAAGCTTCATTCTTTTGCATGTAGCAACCCAGTTTTCCCAGCACCATTTATTGAACAAACATTCTTTGCTCCAATGCATAGTCTTTGCTCCTTTGTCAAAGATTAGTTGACCATAAATCTGTGGGTTTATTTCTGGATTTTCTATTCGATTCCATTGGTCTGTATATCTGTTCTTGTTCCAATACCATGCAGTTTTGATGATTATGGCTTTGTAGTATAGTTTGAAGTCTGGGAGTGTGATGCCTCCATTCCCTTCTTTTTTTTTTCAGGAGAGCTTTGGCTATTGGGGTTTTTTGTGATTCCATATGAATTTCATCAATAATTGTTCTATTTCTTTGAAGAATGACGTTGAAATTTTGATTGGAATAGCATTGAATCTGTATATTGCTTTTGGTAGGATGGCCATTTTAATAATGTTTATTCTTCCAATCCATGAGCAGGGGATGTCTTTCCATTTCTTTGTGTCTTCTTCTATTTCTTTTAACAGTGTTTTATAGTTTTCTTTGTATAGGTCCTTTACCTCTTTTGTTAGATTTATTCCCAAATATTTGATTTATTTTGTTTCAATAATAAAAGGGATGGTTTTTTGGATTTCTTCTTCTTCAGATTTATTGTTTGTGTATAGGAAGGCTACTGACTTTTGTGTGTTGATTTTGTATCCTGCCACTTTACTGAACTGATTGATGAGTTGAATTAGTTTTTCTGTGGAGTTTTTGGGATTCTCTATGTATATTATCATATCATCTGCAAATAGTGATAGTTTGACTTCTTCTTTTCCTATTTGGATTCCTTGGATGTCTTTCTCTTGTCTTATTGCTCTGGCTAGGACTTCCAGTATTATATTGAAAAGCAGTGGTGAGAGTGGACATCCTTGTCTTGTTCCAGATCTTAATGGAATTGCTTTCAGCTTTTCACCATTGAGAATGATACTGGCTGTTGGCTTGTCATAGATGGCCTTTATGATGTTGAGGTATGTTCCTTGTATCCCAAGAATTTCAAGGGCTTTTATCATGAATGGGTGTTGCACTTTGTCGAAAAGCTTTCTCAGCATCTATTGATATTATCATATGGTTTTTATATTTCTTTTTGTTGATGTGTTGGATAACGTTGATTGATTTTCGGATGTTAAACCATCCTTGTGTCCCTGGAATGAATCCTACTTGGTTGTGGTGAATTATCTTATGGATACATTGTTGGATTCTGATAGCTAAAATTTTGTTGAGGATTTTTGCATCAGTGTTCATTAGGGAGATTGGCCTGTAGTTTTCCTTTTTTGTGTTGTCCTTATTCGGTTTTGGTATTAGTGTAATGTTGGCTTCATAGAACGTGTTTGGTATTGTCTCTTCCTTCTCATTTTTTTGGAAGAGTTTGTGAAGGATAGGCACCAATTCATCTCTGAATGTTTGGTAGAATTCGTTTGTAAATCCATCAGGTCCTGGGCTTTTGTTTTTGGGGAGGTTTTTGATTACCATTTCAATTTTGCTGCTTGTAATTGGTCTGTTTAGGTGTGTCTATTTCTTCTTTATCTAGCTTTGGGTGATTGTAGAGTTGTAGGAATTTGTCCATCTCCTCTAGATTGTTGAACTTGTTTCCATACAACTCTTCATAGTAGTTACTGATTATTCTTTTGATTTCTGCTGTGTCCGTTGTGATTTCTCCTCTTTCATTTCTGATCCTGTTTATTTGTGCTTTCTCCCTTTTTTCCTTTGTGAGCCTGGCTAGGGGTTTGTCTATTTTATTGATTTTTTCGAAGAACCAGCTCTTGGTTTCATTAATCTTTTGGATTGTTTTTTTAGTTTCAATTTCATTTATTTCTGCTTTGGTTTTTATTCTTTCTTTCCTTCTACTGGTTTTGTTGTTTTTTTTGTTGTTCTTTTTCTAGATCTTTGAGCTTCGAGATTAGGTTGTTTCTTTGAGTTCTTTCTTGTTTCTTGATGTGAGCTTCTATTGCTATATATTTTCCTCTTATTACTGCTTTTGCTGCATCCCATACATTTAGGATATTGGTGTCCTCTTTGTCATTGAATTCAAAGAATTTTTTAATTTCCTCTTTGATCTCCTCATTAGTCCAGTGGTCTTCCAGTAGTGTGGTTTTTAGTCTCCATGAGGTGGGAAAGTTCCTTGCCTTCTTTTTATGGTTTATTTCTAGCTTGATGCCTTCATGGTCAGAAAATGTGGTTGGTGTGATTTCAATCTTGGTGTATCTGTTGATGTTTGTCTTGTGCCCCAGTATGTGATCGATCCTGGAGAATGATCCGTGTGCACTTGAGAAAAATGTGTACTCTGTTTTTTGGGGGGTTTAGTGTTCTATAGATGTCTGTTAAGCCCAAATGCTCTAGGTCCTTATTTAGAGCTTTAGTTTCTTTACTTATTTTTTGTCTTGTTGTTCTATCCATTGTTGATAGTGGTGTGTTGAAGTCTCCCACTACATATGTGTTTTCTCTGATGTCTGTTTTCAGAGATGACAACAGTTGTCTGATATATTTTGGTGCTCCTTCGTTTGGTGAGTATAGGTTAATTAGTGTTATTTCTTCTTGAAGTAATGTCCCTTTGATCATAATGTAGTGACCGTTGGGATCCCTTTATATTTTTTTTAGTTTGAAATCTGTTTTATCTGATATAAGTATAGCTGTTCCTGCTTTCTTTTTTGGTCCATTTGCTTGTAGGATTGTTTTCCATCCTCTAACTTTGAGTCTATTTTTATCTTTTGTAGCTAAATGTGTTTCCTGGAGACAGCAAAAGGTTGGGTTTTGTTTCTTAATCCTGTTCACGGGGTGTGGTGGCTGCAAAAGTTCCTTTCCACTCCCAGACCCGCTGTGTAGTTTGTTCTTGTTGGTCGTTTTAGTTTGTTGTTTTCCTCCTCTCTGCTGGTCGGAGAGTGCCGACTTTGTGGGCGGGGGAGGGGAGCAGGGTTCTGTGCTTTCCTCCCTTCTGGTCCTCTTTTATGGCAACTTTCTTCTTCGGGCAGTTTGCTGGAGTCACCCGTTTATCTTCCGTGTCCCAGTTCTCACTGGGACCTGCCGCTTTTCCTCCCTATTAACTTTTTTTAATGGGAGATCTTACTCGCAGCGTCTCCTCGCTGCCATGTTGCTCCGCCCTCTCAATGTATGCATTTTCATCTTGGTTATAGCCCCCATACTATTCCCAGTCCCCTTGTTTTGATCCTACTCCCTTCTCTCCCCACCTCATAGTATGTAAAGACCCTGCATTCTACCTCACAAATTCTTTCATGTCCTCAAGTTAGTCTAATTTTGATATTCTCTATCATAAATCTTCATTATGTTTTCCCTGAATTTGTTTCATTTTTTAATGATTTTCATATCATTTTAAAATTCTCATTTTGTGTGTATATTGTTTTCCTATTCTCATTGAATTTTTTCCTGTTAAAGCCCATTGCACTTAATCAAAACAACTATTTGTGTTGTTACCTGGTAAGTCACTGATCTACATTTCTTTGGAGTCCACTACTGCAGCATTATTGTGAGCCTTTGCTTGTGTTGTATTGCATTAGTAGAAGTCTTATGTTACTGTCTCAATATCTAAAATAGTAGTCATCTCCTCTTATTGTTACTGGTTACTTTGGGAGAGAAATACTTCTGTCAGCCCTGCTATATACATCATGAGGCTTTCTCAGACATATGGATACAACTACTCAACCCCTATTGCTCCCTCTTATGAGCGAATTCTTAAGCTTTTATTCCTTCTTTTAAGTTTGCAATATACCATGCCAGGTGTAGATAGCCTCCCTTTCCTGTCCCAAAGTCACTGCTGGTATCAAAGTCGGTGGTCTTTCCCTGGCCCGCAGATTCAGGATGGCTTTCTGCACATTCTCCAAACTATCACAGAAATTTGCTATCATTGCCATAAGGAACTCCTGCAGGGGGCCACCCATGGGGTGGGTTATTTTGGGTTAAAACACATGGAACACTGGGGGTACCTGTGTGTCAACTGGGGGAGCGCATAGGTGCAGACCTCTTAATGGAGTCCATGATATCAGTAGGATCTAAATCCTTCTGATGCACTTAGAATGCTGACTTCTTTGTTCCCAGCTGGTCACCAATCTTCCTGTTGTACATCCTGTGAATCAGTTTTCTGGATGAAGGGAGAGAGAAAAGAGACACATTGATAGCACTCCACATAGATGGGAAATCTGGGCACTTGCTCTCACGTCTCCCCACAGGAGAAATTGTTATAGGGCAGCCCCGATATTGGCTGTGGGTCCTCACCCACGCGCTTACAAGGAACTTATTAATACTCCACGACAGGCATACACAAAAGGTTAATAAAAGGTTTATTTACAAGGGAAAAGGAAATAAGGAAAATGTACAACTCAGGGAGAAAATAGGGAAAGAAAGTCTTTAATGCGTCCTCCCCGATCCGCCGACCTAGAAACCCAAAGGCACTCTCAGAGCTGGCCGGACGCTGCGAGCTGGTGGAGAGTCAAAATGGGGGACCCCTCCAAAGCCCACGTGTCTGGCTTTATACCAACCTGGCTGCTTAACCCCACCCTCGTGTCCCAGCCACCTTCCCTTTGGTGGTGATGGGATTTGGAGTTCCCAGTGTCTTTGGCTTTGGCCTGGGGTAGGGGTGGAGTCCACAAAGCCTGTATGGAATTAGCTTTAAGACATCCTTTTCCCCCTAACAAAATCATAGACTGAGAAGGGTTCTCTTGACACTGAACTGTATTATCTATGAAAGAGTAAAGCAAACTTTCTCTTACCTTTTCCAATGTGTTCAAACTCGGATGTGTTTGCTTAATTGATATGCTGGCCAGCCACAAAAGCTCTCTCATCCTCAGGCAATTTCTAAATCAGGGTTCTCCATGGGTTTTGTGGGTCATGGCTGAGAGGTAATGGAGCTGGTTTTATTCCACCATCTACTTTAAGTCATTCTTATGCATAAAATTTCTCTGTGACTGCTTTACCGCACTAGAAATCTACTGCTTGCCCGCCAATGTACCCTGAAGAAGTCAGCTTATTTAGAGGGCTCTATTTCCCCCCATAACAAGTGAATCATCAAGAAATTATTTTCAGGTATTAATTATGAGTGACCTTTAGGTAATAAAAGGCATTTACCAAACCAATGCAATAACTCCAAGTGATCAGAATGTCACATTTCTCCATCAAGTGAAATATGTGCCATTTTCAGTCTAACTTAAAGCACAATTGTTATTTTATCAGCTGACAAATTAAGATAGTAATTAGATCAAAAACTCATTGAGGGGCCTCCCCGGTGGCGCAGTGGTTGAGCACTGGGTTGCGAAGCTGCCCGCAGCCTCTGCAGCACCAGTTCGATCCCCGACTGCCAGGCGAGGGTCCAACATGGTGCGCAGACCTCTCCTGCCATGCCCGCTGCTCCCCTCAACAGTGTATTTCATCAGTTTCCTGTTCTGTTCCCCCCTCTGGCTCTGGTGAATTCTCTCACCCTCCTGCACTTCTGACTGTACCCAGTGCTTGTATAAATAAATAAATAAATCTTTAAAAAAATTACTTACTTAATGGAAAAAAGTGTCCTAAATCACAGGAAGACTTAAAAAATAATTTAGTCCTTTTTTTAAGCAGTGTTTCTCATTTTTATCTTGTCAGTGTGTAAACAGGAAATTAATACTAGACATTGTTATTCACTGTCTTCCAGGTTAGTGCTTACTTCCAAGTAAGCAAGACCAGTACAATTGTTGACTTTTTTTTATTATTTTTCCAATTCAATCAAAAATGGCATTTACTTTTTATGACAACCCCATACCACTGTTTGATCATACCAAGCATGTGGTCTAATAAACTGCTCTCATTTTTTCATGAACTGTTTTTTTTTTTTTTTTTAAATAAGACCTCAGTAATTCTGCATTTTTCATGATTTTTTTTGAGCCCAAGTGGTATATTTAACATTCATCCTCATTATAAGGCTAATTAAAATTCTGGCTTTCATTTGGACCCTATTTACAAGTCTATCCAATTCTGACTCTGATATCCCATATATCCGGTATTTGTTTTACATTCTTTCCATGCTTGCTTTATAAGTCATTTTTATGAGTCAAATAAAAAATCATTAAATTGATAGGATTATGGTCAGGGCTGAAGATAAAGTCCTTTGACTCTTGGCATTTGACGTCCAAAGTGAGACTGAGCAGATGAGCCCAATGTCACATTCTGTGACTACAATGTTCAATAAGCTACAACTATATCTAATAGCAGTGGCATCCTGATAGCATTGATGCATGATATAAAATAGGTGGTCATGAGAAAACACTTTCAATGACTGTTAAATCAAGCTTCTTCCCCGAGCAACTAGAGGAGATGAAAATGAGGTAGAGATTTTTTTTTTTTTAAAGGGGGGGGTAGTCATCAATAATTGGTGCCAGCAAAACCTACGGGAGATGAAGAAATTGACAAGGAAGTATATGCAAAATTAATATAATGGTGTACAGAACATGTTTTAATTCATCCAAACAATGGGTCCATTTAGTGGAAAAGTGTCCAATAACGAAAAGTAAGAGTAAAATGTAAGAAAGATAGAAGTAAAGGGCCATCCTGAAAACAAAAGGAACAATTTCTTCATGGCAGTTCAGCTTTGAAATTCACCTCTATATGAAAGTTAAGCTGGTTAAAGTCAGTGGGCATAATGTAAAATCCCAAAGTAACACAGGAGACAAGATCCTTGGCACAACAACTAGAAGTTGAAACCTGACCCAATGTAAAGTAGATAGTTATTGTAGTTAATTTTAAAATAACAGTGTGTTTAAGGGGGTGTGCTAACTTCAAATGCGTACATTTGAGTGTAGTTACAAAAAATCAGTTGAAGAAGAAGGGGTGGAAAAATATGAACACGGTTCATTACAAATAAGAAACAAAAAAAAGCCAATATAGATGGAGATGTGGCAACACGTGGAGGGTGTTCTTAGATGGAACTAGATTGTTACATGAGATCCAGACCATGCAGGTTCAGTGAGATTTTATGCTTTATCTTAATATAAAAAAGTAATCAGTGAAGGAAAGAAGTGAAGTGAATTGGTTTAGTTTGAGGAGATCAGTTGCTACAAGAAAAATAGATTAGTGGGGCTGGGAGAGAATAAAGAAGGAACAATTAGGAGGATACTGCAATATTAATTAGGAAATAGTGGTACCTAGGGTTAGCATAGTGGCAATGAGGAATAATAAATATGACTTCAGTATACTTTGAGACAGTGTATTTGGATATTCCAGTGGCTATGAAAAAAATTTTTATGAAAAAAGGGGGAATGAGATATTGGTTATTCTGCTTTGGATAATGGATTTGACTAGTATATTTCTTTTTTTTTTTTAAGATTTATTTATACAAGCACTGGCTACATTGACTAGTATATTTCTAAGGTTCATTCCAAGAAAGTCCATAATCGTATTATTCTGTAACACCTTAATACCTAATTATAGTGCAATTCCATGGAAAGGGAACAGAGTTTGAATATATTGTCTCAGTTTCATGGAGAATGAGGAAGAAGTAAGGCAGAATTTCATTTGATTTACTGTATTCTTGATTCTTCAACCTCCAAAGATGTGACAGAGGTGCCCTATTTATTTTTCAGAATACTAAATTCCCTCCTGATAACTCTGAAGTTAATATGTTGACAGTCTGACAGTAGTGGAGGATAACAAGTAATTACAAACAAACACTAAAACTAAAATAAACAGTTTATGCAGACTGACTGCATTTCCTTGGGTTGATCATGATTAAAGACCCGTGAAAATCTTCCCTCCAGAGTAATTCTTCCAACATGCTGAGTTCCTGAGGGGAGGGTTCTTTATGGCTTCATCTGCATCTGAGTTATCACCAGGCGCTCTCTAGCAGAGGGACAGGAGATTTTCAATTAAGCCTTTGTGAATAAATACAAAACCCCTTTTCTCAAGCAATTGTCTGTAAATCAGTGGCAAACCAATTTTCAACAAGCTGGGTAACCATTAATTGGTGAGGTGCCAATACTGAGTGGGAATAGAACAGAATGTTAGGCAGAATTTAATGTTCTTTCACAAGTCTGCTCTCCTATGGCCCCATCAGAAAAGACAGTCTGATTGAAGATCTATAATCTTTTAAATTTAATATCTATTAGTTAATATCTATTCTTTTTATTTTTGTAATACTCCATAATTTAGCTCAATAGATGTCAGGAGAGAAAGCCAGTATGTTAATCAACTATTGGAAAATGAATTAAAGTAAATTAGTTTTCATCAAATATATATTATCTCAATACCTAGAAAATAAGGGATTGCTGTTTTCTGGAAGTACTTTCAGGTTTAACTTTGTATGATTGTGGGGTTAAATTTTCTACAATAAGCTTACAAATTTGAGGCCATTTTGTGTCCTCCAGAATTAGTGGCTATGAATCTGAAAGGCAAATGCATGAGATGATCGTTCATGGCTTTCTGAACTCAAAGCCATAAAACAACAATCACAAAAGTTTTCTGAAGATGCAACAGGGTGGTCCCCAGGAAAGGGGGAGGTTCCCTGCCCCACCCAAGGGAGGGTGGAGCTGAGCAGGGAGAGGAGAAGCTGAAGAAGAGACTGAGGAAGGAGCAGGATGGAGCCAGAAGGAGACCTGGAGGAGGCGCATGGAGCCTAGAGACACGTAAAGAAGCTGTGCTTGTCTTTTGGTCGTGGACTGGGTGACACAGATGTGGGTGAGACCTGTGGGGAGGTGACAATGGCAGCTTTTATCTTGATGTTGATTTTCCTCTTTTCCTTCCGGGCTTGTCCAGTTGTTTGTGACCCTTTTCTGTGGGTCCCCACTGGAAGATGCTTTAGACTTGTGTCAGGCTTTGGGGCCTTGTTCTGGGCCGATCCCATATGGATGGACTTTTACCCACGAGGGGACGGGTAACTTTGGGTGCTTCATTTAGAAACTAGACTCTTTGCCTCATCTGTATTGTTTCCTAGTTTTATTAAAGTTCCTTCCCATTAAAGTCTCCTATGTTTTGTGTTGATGCGGCGGATGGCAGAACCCTAATAGAATAGGCAGGTTTGCGGGGTTTGGGCTGCCCCTCTCCCTGTCCTATAACAAAGAGACTAGCTAAAGTTCTTTGTAGCGAATAACCCAAAAGACAAGAGCATTCATATCTTATGGGGTATTATATCATAGCTATGAAAGAAAATATAGAGGTTGGTATAAACCCTATTTTGGGTGAATAAAAGTACAAAGAATCAGATATCTAAGTTATGTAAACTCAAAATGCTAGTCAAAATGGTAGAGGCAGAATTTAAATCCAGGTCTTCACTTCTACTTCCAGTTATTCAACCACCTATTGTAGGGGGTCATGCCTTGTCATTTTAGTTTTCTCTAAAATGTTTATTTTTTTTTAAAGATTTATTTATTTATACAAGCACTGGGTACAGTCAGAAGTGGGGGAGGGTGAGAGAATTCACCAGAACCAGAGCAGGGAACAGAACAGGCAGATGGACAGAAATACACTGCTGAAGGGAGCAGTGGGCGTGCCAGGAGAGGTCTGCGTGCCATGTGGGACCCTCTACTGGTGGCCAGGGATCGAACTGGCACTGCAGAGTCTGCAGGCAACTTCGCAGCCCAGCACTCAACCACTGTGCCACCAGGGGAGGACCAGTTTTCTCTAAAATGTTTTAATTTGCCTTATAAATAAGTAATTTCCTCCATTCTTCCCACTTGTCACCAATATATAGCTTACCATACTTGCTTTCTATATAAATTCAGACTATAGCAAAGGAAGATTATATAACTCAGCTGAAGAGGTGAATGTATTTTGCAAACCTCTGGGGCAGTCCTGCTTCAGTGCCAAATACTGACCCAGTGCTTATACCTAGTCCTTGACTATTTTGCATCTGCCTCTGTTGAGACTGGTTATGGGGGCTCCCTCTCATGATATGAGACAGACAATATGTAAATGCCCAGGTTTGTCCTTCAGTTACTTTTTAACCAAGTAAAATAGAGGTCATAAGTTAATATACAAAAGGCTGTCATATTCATTCACTTGCAGTTGTTTTTTTTCTGGTATGCTAGAGAGAGGTAAAGTTCTGTTTACAAATACCAGGATTTCACATAGAAGTGTTTTCTTCAAGGGTTTTGAGTGAAAACTAGATTGTGTCAACACTGAAGTAAAAAGATTGTATCCTGTTTACTTCTACATCTACAACCTAGGACATTTTTTTTTCCTAAATGACCATTCTTTAAGGTTTTTTTTAAATTTTTAATATTTATGTTATAAACCAATGTTGCCACAGTAAGTTTTAGGTATGCTACATTATAATCTGACATCTGTATACTCTCACAATCATCTCTGAAATTCTAGTTTCTATCTCACACCCTAAAAAGCTGACACCTTTTATCTATTTAAGACCTGAGTTTCTTTCTAAATAATATATCTAGTTTCTATGCTTTGCATGCCTTCTACAGTGCTGCAAGGTAAATTAAGGAGCAGGGAAGGAGACATTTACTGAGGGTCTACTGTGTAAATGCTGTCTGACACATGTTTACATTATTTAAATCTCTCAATCACCCTGTAAGCTTGTAAATATTATTCCTTTTTAACTATGGGGAAATACAAAATAGGAGATAGCTAAGATAAGCCAGGAGATGAGTTAAATATGGAATTTATTTTTTTAAAGATTTATTTATACAAGAACCGGGGTACAGGCCAGAAGCAAGGGAAGGTGAGAGGATTCACCAGAGACAGAGTAGGGAGCAGAACAGGCAGACGGACCGAAGATACTGCTGAGGGTAGCAGTGGGCGAGATAGGAGAGGTCTGCTGCGCCATGTGGGTATCTCCCTGGACAGCAGGGAATCGAACCTGCATTGAAGAGACTGTGGACAGCTTCACAGCACTACTGTGCCTCTGGGGAGGCCCTAAATATGAAATTTAACTTACTTTTATTCTTTTACAAGTCTATTTGCTCTGCTAACCTTACATCCCATGCAACTTCCTGTGGTTAGAAGGCAGGAATCATGCTTTACAAAACGTGTGTAGTAAGCATTGCAATTTGGCCCATTCTGACTATATATTGAAATTCTGATAACTGAACTTTCTGGAAGAACCTGGCATAAACGTACAAGGGAAAGATGTTGAAGAGATTTTAAAAGACTTAAAGGATATAGGTCCTGTTGAGAAAATAAGGAAACAGGAAGAGAAGCAGGAAAGATGTATGTGAAAGAAAAAAATACTGAAATATATAGTAATAGCATTCCAAGTTTTTTTTTTAAAAATACACTAAAGTAAAAAGATGAGCATATCGTAGAATTCAGATTAAAATTTTGTCACTAACAATATGAACGAAGTTTCCATTTTGGGCAGCAATAGTGTCCACTTGATGGGGTGCCTAATGAAAGACATCCCAATGGGAAAACTCCAGCAATCTCCTGCAACCAGCACCCAACTCACTGTGGTCAAAATCAAGTATGGATGTTTCTGCCATCCTTCCCTTTGTTTCAATGAGGGGGAAACAATAAATATGTTCATAGCAATTTTTATATAGCCTTTGGCATATTCAAAATTTTTCTGTGGAGAGGAAATAACATAGGTAGATGTGTATTCCTCTCACCAGTGTCAACTTAGTCAATAGACGTTTTCATCATTTTTGTGTTATTTCCCATAACTTTGCAAGAAAAATTGCTCCTTCAGTTAGCAAGGCAGGTCTTAAAGATTTTTCATCCCTCTGTTAATAAATGGAATAGTATGAATCAGCTTTTACTCCACAATATGAACTTATCCATATAACAAAAACACTATACAGCAATTCCATCACCTTTATTGGATTTAGGAGTTCTCATTTTAGTGGCTTGCACCAAGACACCATGTAAACTTTTTTTTTTAATCAAAGATAGAAAAAAGAGGTAAAAACTGAGTCTTAGGGGGAAGAAAGCAATCCCAAGTTATTATAACTTTGTAAGAGAATTGTTTTAGAGAATTTGGAAAGGAGATACAGGGACAACAATTATAATTAATGCAAGACTGAATAGTTTAATTCATTATTCCCATACAATATATTTTTGCTATTCAATGTGGTATCATATAATGATTTACCTGATTTGATCTAGGTAGTACACCTGCTTTAAAGATGAGGATTCTAATAATTTAAAAGAACGGTAACTTCACACATACCATCAAGTCAGAGTTAGAGCCAGGATTTATATATTTTACTCTTTGAACCTGGAACATGTCTCCATTGAGTTCTTCCTGAACATGTCTGAGGGGTAATAGGAGGATAGCACCCCATGGGCACTCAGAAGGAAGGGAAGGGAACATCTGGCCTCACAAAGAAGAGATGAATGTTTTCTTGGATTAAATGAAATGTGTCATGAAATTATTACATCCTTTTTGCATCCACTAGTTAAGTACTAAATTTGGGATCCCAGAAAATATAATTGTATGACAGTATCAGAAAAGGTGCTAATTGTGGGGCGCTAATAAGAAGCAATAACAACAAAAAGTTTAGATGTAAGAGAGGGCTTTTCCAAAAGCTACCGGGCTATCCTAGAAAAAAAATCTGAAAAGAAAACAAAATCAAATCTTTCAGTTTATCTCCATTCTCATTTCTTTCTATCAAGTAGTAAAATTATGAAAGTAAAAGCAAACCACAGTTTATAAGTAGTAGTTGATAAATCGCTCGTCCCAAAAAAGTCACTTATTTTGGCTGAGTTTTTACTTTGTACCTGGTGCTTCTTCCTAGATTTTTTTTTCCTTTGGTTTCTCTGTTGTCACAAGTCCTCAGAATACTTTCAACTACTAGTTGATCACCTTCAGTGTCATGACTTTATCAGTTCCAATACATTGAAGTCCACAAATTTATTTCAGCAGTTGAGGTCACTCCATTAAACAAGGACAGAGAAGTCCAGTGAGAAAAGATGACTGGATTTTGAGAAGTCAGGATGGATTTTATGGAGAGTAGGATGTGATGTTAATGTTCAATGATGAAAGACTATGCAGTTTATGGGAAATTTAAAAAATGTTTACTCCTATGCAAGTGGCCAAGAAGTAAAAAAGTTACATGTATATGGAGGATTAATGTTAGAGAACATAGAGAAAAGAGCTTAGGAAATTTGATTAGGATCATTTTATGGTAAAAATTCAATTCTAGATGAAATTTTACTTTACATAATACCTGCTTATTCCTTGGTCCTATCCATTATAAGGTATCACTTATAATGCTCCTACTGTGGTATTAGAGTCAATTTAAACATCATAAGGGGGGGTAAAAACTAATAAAATGTTAAGGTTAAAATGCATATTTTTGAGGGTACTAATTTAACAGTAAGGATACTTGGGGGAAAGAGTTCCCTAAACTTCAGAATTCCCTCCAGTATTTGGATAAGAATACTCAATCAGCTACTTACTTTACTACAGTTCTATGCAGGATGACAGAAATAACACAGTTGGCTCTTTCAGTAAAAGCTGAAACTAGTAAGTCAATTGCTATATGCCATATTATTAAAAAAGAAACTGATCAGGGTTGCTTTTTTTTAAAAGATTTTTTTAAGGGCTTCCCCGGTGGCTCAGTGGTTGAGCGCTGGGTTGCGAAGCTGCCTGCAGCCTCTGCAGTGCCGGTTCGATCCCCGGCTGCTTCCGGCCTCCAGGAGGAGGGTCCCACGTGGCGCACAGACCTCTCCTGCCGCCCGCTGCTCCCCTCAGCAGTGTACTTCAGTCCTTCTGCCTGTTCTGCTCCCTGCTCTGGCTCTGGTGAATTCTCTCACCCTCCCACACTTCTGACTATACCCATTACTTGCATAAATAAATAAATAAGTATGCATAAATAAATAAATCTTTAAAAAAAGATTTTTTAAATTTATTTATACAAGCTCTGGGTACAGTCAGAAGCGCGGTAGGGTGAGAGGATTCACCAGAGCGGGAAACAGAACAGGCAGATGGACTGAAATACACTGCTGAGGGGAGCAGTGGGCGCGGCAGGAGAGGTCTGTGTGCCATGCGGGACCCTTGCCGGCGGCTGGGGATCGAACCTGCGCTGCAGAGGCTGTGGGCAGCTTCGCAGCCCAGCATTCAACCGCTGTGCCACCAGGGGAGGCCTGATAAGGGTTGCGTTTTTAAAAATTGTGTCAAACAAAATCTGTGGAGTAAGGCAGCGTAACAAAAAGGACTTCCAGCTAGAAGGGGATTATTGCTTTGTCTTCACTAGAGATTCAACATGTGAGTTAAGCAGATCACATAATCTATAAATTATTGTTCTCATTTGTAAAATGTAAACCCTCCCTTCCTACAACATTGAATCTATCATTTATGGATTAAAATAGATAATGAACATGAAAAAGTTTTCATGAATATAAAGTACAACGCAAATGGAAGTTGGCATTTTGGTTACTGCTATCATTAAATGTTGCCTATAAGTAGACTAGGACAGGGTGGAAAATAGAAACAACAGAGAATTGAGATGACCGATGTGAATGTCAAGAAGTGAAATGATTTGATTAAATTATGGTTCAGTGTTGGGGCATTTTTTGGTGTGTTTTTTTTTTTTTTTTGGTGTAAGACTTTGATGCCACTGAGCATTATACAACTACCATGAAAATTTCTTTCACTTACATATTAAATCAACTGCAAATCAAAGAATACCAGACTGGAAATACTAGACTTAGAAAACACAGGGGGGTGGGGGGGAGAAAGATGGAGTAAAGGAGTTCACAGAATAACTGAAAATTCTAGAACAGGAGTGACTTTTAGTATAGTCTGAGCCAAGCAAAATATATATATTTCCAAAACTTGTTTTCTCTCTATGTATTGATTCCTTTATGTGATAGTTCCATCTTCAGATAGATTTTTCTATCATGATGTCAAGACAAAACTATAGTAGTCCCCTGGTCACTTCCTTCCAAGTTTATGGCCAGTGCAAAATAGCACATTCGTCTTCCCCAACATCCCATCAAAATCCTCATGCTTTTTAATTAACTGTCATTGATTCACATTCCCATCTATGTTCTTTTAAGAAGCATTAATAGATTGGGATAAGCAGAAATCAGCCAATGTTTGCAACAAAACTACTAAAACAATAAGTGCTGAAGTTGTCCATAAACTGAATTTGTGTTTTCTAAGTCTAGTCTAACACTTTAGAGTTGAGATTTCACCATTTTAGAAAAAGTAGTCTTAAATATATAAGAGAAAGGCAAACTCCCAATAAGAATTTAAGAGTGGTACAGTTTTCCTGATTGTTTTTTTTTTCTTTTTTTCCTCTGTCAAACTGCTATTCTCCAACCAAAAGATAGAGTAAGTGAAGCATCTTATTTGGTGACTCTTCTCTCCTCATCTCAGGAAATATTTGTCATTGTTATAGCAAATGTCCAGCTTTATATAAAGTGCAGAACCTATATAGCTCTCTCCTCTAGACTAGGTAGTGATAAAATAAGGGTTTTTCCCAAGATATTGAGGTTACTGAGAATAAGGGTATTGCTTTTATTTTCCTTGACCTTCATACAATGTTTGAAAACAATCACTCCTTTCACTCATATACTTATTTCTCCTTATTGCTATTCCTAAAATATTTTTATCTTTGCATATGTATTTGGAATGTATTGCTACCAATTCTTAAGGAGAGATGTGATCTCCTCTTTGTTACACTGTTTATCTCTGTTCTTAGCCTGGTGAACTGTTTCCCTTATCAAACTGCCTGATTTCATGCCAATGTAGATTCTGTCTCCTGACATAAAGTACCATACTTAAATATTTTTTTTAAGAAAAGGGGAAAAAACAACTGTGCTATTTAAAATGTATTTTATATCTTGTATCCTCACCTATTTCCAAAACTGATAGTTTTGAGGCAGTGTTTGGTAATTGAGAACCACATTGAATTCACAGAACAGGAAGTTACAGTCATAATAATAATTAACTACTTGTCAATTTATGATCCTGTGCTTGATCCTAACTTAGTTGGTAGATCAGAGTAATTAACAAATCCTGGAAACATTCCTCTAGAAAGTACCAGGAAAAAGAATAACTATAAGAAAGAAAAAAATCAAAATCAACAAACAACTATGAACCAGAGATGCACTTTGGGGGGGGGGGGCGGGGAAAGGAGGGATTAGGGTTAAAATCAGGGGGTTGTAATTGTATGGGAAATATGAAAATAAAAAAATAAAAAAAAAGATTGAGAAAAAAAAAGTACCCTTTGTAAATAGCATTCCTGGGTTTAGAGGGAAATAATTATTTTCTGAAAGTATAAAGGACATATTACTTGATTGGTGGCACTTCTTTCATCTATGGGAGAAAAAATACCCATTAGTGACATTTGTAGTCCAATATAACTATAACATTACACCAGTGGTTCTCAAAACATGGTCCATCTACCATTGGGACTTGTTCAGAGAATCCGTGAAAAATGTCAAAATTTTAAAAAGTGAACGAATGAGCTTCTACTTCAATGAAAATAAATATTATCAAAGTTACAAATAAAAATTAGAATTTTGGAAACTCTATCTACCACATACTTAAGAATTTTCCCAATGAAATTGATGGTGATATTAATGAAACTAATTATCTTTCTTTTATAATAAAATGTACTAATATTTAGAAATTCAGCTTAGGTTAGTTAACCACTGTTTTCCAAATTGTAGGAGTTTTCAAAACAAGTCATGAAGACATTAAAAATTCAAGCTTGACCAATGGATTTTAAATGCTACAAAATATAAAAAGTTTATTGATTTGGTCTCAAATTCTCATTGCACCTAACCTTTAGGAAACTACCCCTTGCCAAGTTCTGGTGTAGTCTCAAAATGGAATATTCACAACTGTGAATATTCCTCCCTCTCCCACATACGTATGTATGTGTATGAGCCCGAAAATATACTTTAACCAAACAATGTTCACAAATACGCAGTTAAGAAGCTGTAGTATCCAAAGTTGTCAAGAGAAGTAACACAAAAAGGAGATTCTGTCTGTCTGCCTATCATCTTTATCTCCATATACACATTATAAAGCTGGCGAACTAGAAAAGCCAGAGTGGTGTGATTTGTCATTCAGTCTGAGTATAAAGTCCTGATATACGGGGAAGCATATGGTGATAATATGGAAATACTAATATAAACCAGACCTTTATAAGATGACCAATGTTTTTTAAGAGTAGGCTCCTGACCCCACTATTTAAAAATACTGAGATTCCTTTCAATCTTTTGTTTATATGGTCCTATGTTAATATTTAAACCAATAACAAATATTAACTCAAAAAGTTAGAAGTAAGTGTAACATCCAAACCTATAAAAAGTGTTAGAAGGGGGCCTACCCGGTGGCACAGTGGTTGAGCGCTGGGCTGCAAAGCTGCCTGTAGCCTCTGCAGTACTGGTTCAATCCCCGGCCACCGGTGAGGGTCCTACATGGCGTGACAGACCTCTCCTATTGTGCCCGCTGCTCCCCTTAGCACTGCACTTCATCAGTCTGCCTGTTCTGCTCCCCGCTCTGGCTCTGGTGAATTCTCTCCCCCTCCCGTGCTTCTGACTGTACCCAGTGCTTGTATAAATAAATAAATCTTTTAAAAAAAAGTTCCTTAAAAAAAAAGTGTTAGAAGGGAAAAGGGGTGAAAGTAGCTAGACATTGGTCTTGCAGACAATTTCTGGATAAAAACCAAACACCAGTACAAAAGCTAAAATAAATGTCTTCCCCATATTTGGAAATTGCATTTTTTTCCTTGGAGACTTCAGTTTTCCTATGTAATAAATTTCATAAACTCTTGAGGCTAATTCTTTGAAATTCTGTGATGACCTAGTATGATGGTAATAAGAGCTGTATAAACTCTGAACAAGATGAGGATAAAGCAATTTGGGGCCATAAGGAAGTGGTAAGATTGGATCTGAAAAATCGACGAGTTTGATAGACAGAAAGAGAGGTAATAATCTTTTCAGGTGTAATATGAAGTCATAACATTGAGAATGATGATGAGGATGTGTGGGTGGGAGTGAGGAGCTCTATCTGATTAGAGCAGAGTTCACATAAAAGCCTAGTGATAAGTTCCAGAGGGATACCTGGATGAAGCAGGATGACTGGCAGTACTGCAAATCAGTGTCACTTTACCTAATTGGCAAACTTAGGTTCCCAACTATGCTTATATGAACTAACCAAGAAAGACAAGCACATCTAAATAAATATACATGTACATTTTATATCTGTTTTGATGGTTGCATATGCATTTTAGTGACTTTATTAAAGTAGTTATAAAGGTATAATAGTAGTGACATAAAATTCTTCTATAAATATATTTGCTTCTGGAATAAAAAGTCAACTTTAAAAACCTTAAATAAATAGTAATGCATATGAAAAGTAGATCAACAGTCTCCTTAAATAAGTAAAACATCAGAATAAATTTAGGGCCATTCTGTATTGGAAAGCAGCAACATGAAATACTAGGAATCAACCAAATATCAGACCAAAACTCCTAAGTAGGATAAGATAATTGTCAATATATTGGCTCTCCTTGCCAGTTATATCTCTGGAACATTGACCTTTAAAAAAAAAAAAAAAAACCTATGTTAGATATTTGGGCTATTTACTTCACTTTTTCATCATTTTAATCAGCTACAAATAACTCTGCCAATGAGCTAGTACTGAAATGATGCACTTTCATCCATAGCACATGAAATATTTAAAAGGTATTTTTAATTGCTTACCCAAGGGTGAACTGAATATGGATTCAGGAAGCTGGGGTTCTAATGTTAGCTGCACTGCCTTGGGCAAGTCATCTGGGCATCTGTATTCTTTGATGATTGTGACTTCTTACAATCTAAAATATATGAAGAATCTGAAATGTGCTACACATAATACCAGGTGTTCTACATGCCATCACAGATTACCAGTGGTTCTGTAACTATAGATATAGGTAGCACCATTCTATAAATGAGATTTTTCATACACAAAGAAGTTAAATTCCTCAGATATTCCAATATGAAATCCCTTATAAAAGAAGTAGAACTATTATGATTAAATCCTTCAGTATCACTCAAACTTTGAAACACTTTCTCAGCTATCTTATTGCATATGCTAAAATGACAGGAGGAAAATATCCTAGCTTGAAATAACCTCAGTCAGAGTTGGTTTTCAATGTTTTAGAAGTACAATTGTTTTTTTTTTAATGCAAAGAAATTTAATATGGATTTAATGATGATTCCTGGGATATGATCTCAAAATTCCAATATTCACACAATAACATGACTTTTGAAGATTATTTGAAAAAAAATACAGGATAAATCAAAGGAGATTAATGGCTACTGAAGAATTTGTGAGTCTTAATGCTAGATATAAGATTTGAGCTGTGTAACAAAGGATGGTTAGGATTTTTATTAACATAAAAAAGCATCATAGTCATTACTTTTCATTGTAGTGGATATCAAAAGTTATTCCATTCCTACAAGTTTCTGTGTTTGGAGAGCTTAATTGTAATACTAATGTTATTACCAAAAATGCTTCACATTACTAAGTTTATAGTCAATCATCATTCAATTCATATAGGAAAATGATCTCATTCAATTCATATAACAACCCTAAGAATTGCTAACATTTTCATTCTATCAAAGAGAAAAAACTGAGTCTAAAAGGAAATTAAGTAATTAGCAGAGGATGTTCGAAACCGAAGTATATCCAAATCCAGTACCTGGATTCATAAATCTTTGTACTCAGTTGTTTTAATTTTTCTTTTTGTCTTAAGATCAAAAAAAGTCTGAGAGAGAGAGATTAATGGAGCCTAGATTTGTCAAGGATGATTTATGTAGGGAGAGTAATTTAAGTTGGGTCTTGAAAGATATTTAATATCATAAAATGATAATCCGAATAAATGGATATAACTATGGGTGAACTTTGTGGTAGATATGAAAATGGGAAATGTCTATAACTGCATTAATTTCAATTAATTAGCAAACAAGGAAAACATTACTTTATTCTAGTTAATTCTTGGAAGTTTCTCCCACTGAGTTTTCTTTGAATATCTCAGAATTCAAGGTTGCTGATTTATGATGATTGATTAAGGGTTTAAGACACAAATATCCATAATATATTGCTGAAAAAGAATAATAAATGGTCTTTCTGTAACTAATTTAACATATTTCATGTTGATTAAAATTATAATCCTACTCTCCTCACTGCATATTTAATGTGAGGTGAGCACTGACAGTGTCCTGTTCTGTGAGAACTGCCTGTTTGAAAAAGCCTAGGAAAAACAAGCTATTGAATTGCTCTCTTCTCCCTCTTCCCAACTCCTCACAGTTGTGCACAGATACTTGAAATACAACTACAGTAATGCTTATTATAACATGAACCAAGATATTTTACATGAGGGCTTCATTCATGGGGTGGGCCCTGTTGTCTCCTCTGTCTAGCTTTTGTAAAAAAAATTGTAAGCTAAAACAATCAGAATTGTAAGCTAAAACAATCAGTATTTTTACATGAAATAGAAAAGTTTCCATTTGTCATTTTGGTTGGAAAAAAACCCATGTCATTTTCATTTCCCTTGAAGATATTGTTTAGAAGTCCATTTAAAAACTATACAGGCCAGGGCCTCCCCAGTGGCGCAGCAGTTGAGCACTGGGCTGCGAAGCTGCCCGCAGTCTCTTCAGCGCCTGTTCGATCCCCGGCCACTGGCAAGGGTCCCACATGGCATGTCGCCTGCTGTTCCCCTCGGCAGTGTCCTCCATCTGTCTGCCTGTTCTTCTCCCCGCTCTGGTGAATTCTCTCACCCTCCCACTCTTCTGACTACCCAGTGCTTGTATGAATAAATAAGTAAATATTTAAAAAAATAAATAAAATTGTACAGGCCAAATATTATTTGCGCCACCTACAGAAAAAATCTCATTTCCCTCTATTTAGCTTGATATTCCCACATTACTTCTTCCTCGCCTCTACTGTTACTTCACCTCACTGAATTCTCCCTCACCAGTGTCTGCCTCCCCATGTCTGCCCATTCACCATTGCCCTGCTCAGATTCCATTTCCTGCATGGAAAAGCCCTTTGCCACTCCAGCTCTCACTGTCTCCACATTCCTCTCAATTTCTTTAGTATATTGAGTGGTATGTACCTGTGTCATAATTCCATTTATGGTATCAGAATCCATAGAAGCATTTTCTTTTCGGTAAAGCACTAATATTCAGAACCAAAGGAGTGGGACTTAAAGTCTTTCACTTTGTGAGTGCAAACTGAGTTCCTGGCTTTCCCACCAGTCCATGATCGATCATGTGTGACTGCAGCCATCAGTATTGCCCTGGTTCTCCCTCTTTTGTTATTGGCTCCTTGGTATCATTTCCTTTCCAGCCTCCCTAGAAATGATGTAGGGATCCTTGCTGTGCCTATCACTAACACTTTACTTTCCTCCAAGAGGATAAAATATTTCACATCCCCCCATGCCCTACATTTAAAATATTATGAGTTTTTGGGGTCAGAATGGGGGGGCTGCAATTGTATGGGGAATATAAAAATAAAATTTATTATTAAAAAAAATACTATGAGTTTTACTGAAGCATTTAGGTTCTCTTGGTGACTACATTGTACGTGGATTTAAAGCCAGAATTTCTAGAGCTTATCTACCTTTCAGTTTCCTACTAGGAACACAGGCCTCCAGAAATCTTAGAATGTTTTAAAAACATTTTCTAGTCTGTTTGGCATTTCTCTTATTATTTTCTTTTCTGAATGTTATTTTCTTTTTCTGAATTATACAGTACTAGTGTTCATATAAATGTTTGTATGCTTATCTATATGTGATAAATATCTACATTTACAAAGAATGGATCATCCTGATGCTTGTTGTATGGCATAAAAATTTAGTTAGAACTGAGTCACACATGATATAATAGTCAGGACTAGGAGCATATTGGGTGTTCACTAAAATACTTGTACTTAACAATACCTGAGCATTGATTTCTAACTTTTAATGCTACTACTAATATTTATAGAAGCAAGTACACAATTTTGAGCAATGCAACTTAGTCTATTCAATTAATGGCTAACCGATTATTTTCTAGACTCCAAGGTTGAGCCAGTCTTTTGCATTCTGATAGAATCAATATTAAACATGAAAAAGAAACTGAACATTTTGCTTATGTTTTGAAAGATAGTTTTTTTTAAAACCTGAAGCTAACATTTAATGCATTTCCAAGGTGTTATTATAAATATTTATTTACTATTACCATAAAAAACGTGCTCATTAGTAAAAAAAAAAAATTCTAAGACTAGAACAGCACATAAAACACAGGAAATTACCCCGCACCCCTTGAGTAGAAGTCATACCTCAGAACTCTTTCATTTGTAGCTTCACCTTGTCAGACACCTGCTTACAATTATACTTGTATGTTTTCTTTTTAAGTTTGCATATGTCTCCTTGCTTGTCCTACAGAATATGTTAAGAAGTATGCAAATAATTGAAAAGCAATGAGCAAGAAAAAAAGTCAATAGAACAAAAAGTCCCCAAATCAGACAAAGCTTATGTGCACTAGTGCATTTTTGTAAATAACTATCAATATTTCCAATAACCCAACCAACCAACCAAGTCTGTTGCCTGAAAAGCACAAAGAATATGGTGACAGATGTGTGTAGCAGAGACCTGATCTTTAGGATAGTCGCTGAGGAGGCTCTGGGGAGAGATCCAAGAGGTTGCCGTGGGCAGGTGCCAGCCAGAGGAACCAAGAGAGGTTCACAGCTCCAAGGCTTTCTCTTCTTTGCTTTCAGAGGAGAGAAGTCACAAATTCCCATCTGTCCTTCTCAGTATTATGAAGAACGATATTCCCTGAGAGATGATGGTTCTGATCCCAGAATGTAGATATTTAAGCTGTAGGAAAAAGTGATACAGACATATGTTCTTTTATAATGTCAGGAAAGTACAGTTTATAGAGTTTTTGTTTATTATTACCCACATGCCAGAATGCATACAATCAGAACAGTTTTAGAAACCAACTAGTTTTCCTTATTTTCCAGACTAGACATTTGTTTTTTTTGAATGTCTTATTTTTCTTATATTTGATATTTTCAGTCTGAAAGCACTTTCACAAATATTGCTTACTTCACTAAAATAATATAGTTCTTGCACTCTCACTGCAGGTCAGTCATTTATGAGGTAATATCCTTTATCAAGATAATTACTATCTCCATACTTTAGTTTCCTCACATGTAAAATTGAGAAAAATGCCACCTAAAGATGTGAGAAAAGAATGATTTAACTTATAGACATTTATAACATTACACATGCCAATTCATTAGTACCAAATAACTTCTGACTATTCTTAAGTCTTATAGTAAAATCGGTATTCTTTCCATTTCATGAGTGAGGAATGCAAGGTACACAGATATTAGGTGATCTACTTAAGATTCTAGAGCTTTCTGTGCAGTATTAACTTCAGATTCACATAGGTGTTAACTAAATGATCTTACTTTAAAGACTCTAAATCATAATAACTTCCTAAAATCTCTATCATCCTTACCTTTTCACAAATTCTTTTTACATTTTTATTTCTATTTATGAAATAGATTTTAAGCTTTATAGCTTTCATATCTCTTGCTTTTAAGCTTTTAAAGCTCTTGCTGTAAATAGAATAAAAGAAAAATCACACTGGACACTTACTAAAAATGGAAAGGCAGCTTCATTAAAGGTGATTATAATAGTGGTCAAGACTATTGCAAAAATAGAGATAGTGTCATCACATCCACTGGAAAAAAAGTGGAAAGATTTTTAAATGCTGAAGAAAATAAATCTGGAAGATGTTGGAGAAAATTTGGTCAGTTCTACCATTTGTACTTACTTCATTTCAAAGATAAAACACCCATTTATTCAAGCATGGCATTTCTGAGGTGTAGAAGATGCATATTTTAAAAATGTAGAAAGTGAATTACAGTTGTAAAATTTCTGAAGTAAATGCTTTAAGAAAAGGGAGGTCAGGTGCCCATTTTAGAAGAAGTCTGTCAAAAGCATGGTCAAGTTGAGGGAAACATGAAGGCTGTCATGGTCAATAATTATGCTTTTATAATTAATTTTTTTCTTGAAAAGATAAAAAAAAATCTTAGTCAAATTCTTCTGTGTCATTAGGGTAAATACCGAGGAGTGGAATTGCTGGATCATATGGAAGCTCTATGTTTAGTAGGTCCAGAAATCTCCACACAGCTCTCCATAGTGGTTGGACCAGTTTTCACTCCCACCAACAGTGCAGGAGAGTTCCTTTTTCTCCACAACCTCGCCAACATTTGTTGTTGCTAGTTTTTTTAATATGTGCCATTCTCACTGGTGTAAGATGGTATCTCATGGTAGTTTTGATTTGCATTTCCCTGATTACAAGTGATGTTGAACATTTTTTCATATGCCTGTTGGCCATTTGCATTTCCTCTTCAGAGAAGTTTCTTTTTAGCTCTTCTGCCCATTTTTGACTGGTTTATTTTCTTTGTTTTTGTTGAGTCTCATCAGCTCTTTCTAGATTTTTGTGATCAGTCCTTTATCGTTAGCGTTGTGTGCAAAAATGTTCTCCCATTCAGTGGGGTTTCTGTGGAAACAACCCAGATGCCCAAAAATAGATGACTGGATCAAGAAGATGTGGTACATATACACAATGGAATATTACTCAGCAATCAAAAAAGATAAACACATGTGTTTTGCAGCAACATGGATGGAGCTAGAAGGGATCATGCTCAGCGAAATAAGTCATAAAGAAAAAGAAAAATACTGGATGGTCTCACTCATAGTAGGAATTTAGAAAACCTAAATAAGAGACTGGTAAAAAGACTAATCAATACAAAGTAAAAATCAAAATCAACAAGCAACTATAAACCAGAGATACACTATGGGGGGCAGGGGGGAGTGCAGGGAAAGGAAGGACTAGAATCAAATAAAGGGGGGAGGTGCAACTGTTTGGGGAATATAACCAAAATGAAAATACATACATTGTGCAAAGATGAAAAAAGATGTAAGAATTATATAAAATAGTAAAAAAGAAAAGCTACATAAACAATATAAACAATGTAATAAATATGCTAAATATGGTGAAGGAAAAATAAATATATTCATCACCTAAAAAAATTCTTCTTTCCAATGTGCATTAATATTTTTGTGGGATGGGGTTCATAGAGAAGCCAGAAGGAATTTCAAGTCAATGAGTTTAACAAATTATGACCAATTTCTTGTCCAGGGGGAGTTTTTGTTTGGTACTTTGATTAACAGGCAGCCACATACACTGACGTCTTTGCCCATTTTCTGATGGATGCACTCAACAGCATTCTGATACTTATAACTAAAGAAAATACATGATAATTAAAAGTCAGCAATTCAGATATATATATATATATATATAGGAAATGTTTAAAAATAGGTATTTTTTAGCATCTAAGGACTCAATAGAAGGGAGGCAGACATCCAGTGGAGGGCAACCAATCCAGTAATGGTAACTGGAGTGTCAATGCCACGGTGATGAGAAGGGGCACCCTGTAATAGAATGGTCTCCAAAAATGGGGTTACCCCATCTACATATTTTGCCACTTTTATATTCAAAATAGATTTAAAGTTTTCACCAGGAAAATAGCTTGGTCTTTTTCAAGTGTCAGTTTTAATTAGTGTCAGTGTATTTTAGGAAAGGCCCTTATTAGTGTCAGTGCATTTTAGTGAAAAGTCCAATAAATACGCATATATAAGTAATCATGGGTGATCACGTTAGCATTTCTCACAGTTATTAGGTCAAAAGAAGTGGAGAAATGATTGACGGTAAGATTTTCAAGGGTTAACTAAAATTATGTTTACTTAATTGATGGAAAGTCACCATCTGGAGCGACAATATTTTCTGTAAGGATATTTTTTTTTTCTTTTGGTGATATTTTGAGAGGAAATAAGCATATAATCCCTCTTCAGAGTGCTGAAGGCAGTAGTTCAGACCTAATTAGACAAGGGGCTTAATGGTATGATTTTAGGCTATACACCAGTCCCTCGCTGCCTTAGCTCTACAGGCACCCACAGACAGCTTGAGGGTTTTGCCTAGCAAAGTTCCTGAAGGTAGCTATAGGACAGAACAATAAAAAAAAAAAATTGTTTCTTGAAAGCTACTTTGTAAGTGAGGATCAATAATAGAAATAGGCAAAGTTAGAGCAGTGTCTCTATTCTTTGTCTACTGGCTGTCAATTTTTATGGAAAATAACCTACAATTATTTTATTTTACAGTTAGTGATTATGTAGTTTATTCTAAAATAGTTATATTTTAATGCCAAATGCTAGACTATATTTTGGTATTATTTCTATATTCTAGCTCCTTTCTGTATGTAATCAACTTAATCTTAGAGATCACATAATAGCCAAGCACTACTGCTGGCAAGGATATGATTTTAGGAGAAAGTCCTGGCCTCTTAATGGGTTCACTGTGAAAATTCAATTTTTATTAATAGTATGTTTTACAATATAAGACTGGGAAATAAGACTGTTTCTAATATCTCCAAAAAGTCAGAAATGATGACTACCTCTAAGTGACCATGTTCATATGATCAATAAATTATATCATATTGGACCTGATGCTTAGTTCTCATTGCTTTGCACTTGATGTATCAGGAACATCTGTCGACCACGACCTTTTTTTTTTTTTTTCCATTGAAACCTCATTTGCTTTCCATAATTTCACGTTTCTCAGACTATCCTCCTCTTTAACTGGCCACTATTTCTAACACTCCTATGTTACAGTTTTTTTTTTCCTCTCTCTGACTGCAAATGTTGAAAGTCACAGGAAGTTATTTACATACAAAGCCAGGACCATGTGGACACCATCTTTGTGCAGTTAAATCCTAAATTTATGCCTCTAGTCTTATTTTCCTTGTCTTTGAAATCCATACTCTGTTTTCAGTTACCACAGTCATTTCTTCAATTCCACTGGATTGATGTCATCTCAAAATTAAATATTTTTGAACACAATTTTATTTTCTTTACCCCCAAACTTTTCCATGTTTTCTTTCTCTCTCATGTCAAACAGTACTCCATGCACCCAGAAGCAATACTTCTGGAACTAGAAGCAATACTTTTTAAATCTTTTTTTTCCTAAAACCTACATACAATCTATGGACACTACCTTCAAAGTATTTCCCAAAATATGTTTCCACCACTTTTTCATTGCCCGGATTTAAATCACATTCCTATATTTTCAAAATACTTCAATAAATTATTTTCTTCTGTAAACTCCCTAAGGTCTATTAACATGTGTACTGATATTTGTGAAAATGTAAGTCTGATAATGTCACTTTTTTTCTTAATCCCGCCCCATAATATTTCATCACATTAAACTCTTACATATAGTATATGTGTGCTTTTTTTTATTATTTGTAATCAATAATTGAGAGAATATCAATCCTTAGATTTCAACTCTATTTTGGGATGTTCCACAAATTTCTACTCTTCTCTGTCCTTCTCCTTAGGTGGGCATGTTAATAGTGCTCTCTTATAAGATTGTCAGTTTTGAGATTTAAGTAAGGTGCTTTAAAAAGGGACCATTTAAAAGTGACATTTTCTACTTTTCTCATAATTTTCATTGGGATTTCATTTCATTTCTCACAGTTTATATAAATAATCAGTGAAAGTTAAAGATTAAAACAATGTAATGTTTTTTCTATTAGCCTGTTTCTCCTGTGTTAAGATTGGGATTATCTTAATACTCTGTGCCCAGAGTCACCTATAGGGCTAGCATATATCAAGGGACCAATAAATGATTGCTAAATTAATGAAAGAATAAAATAACCTTATAAAAGTTGTCTGTCCTTGTCCTCAGATCTTTTTTCTCCTTTTATCCTTTCTAGTTATATATTTAAATTTGCCAAAGACCTGGAAATATCCTTCTTCAGGTCCATTCTTGCTATTACAATGTCTTCCCTCTCAGTTCATGCCCTTTTCCTACTTTGCTTTACATTAGACTCACCAAACAGAGCACTGACCCAATGTGAGCTGAACCCACTTTCAAGTTTTTAAAGCTGCTCTTATGTTCCCATCACATCAATTTATCTCATTCAGTGTTTTACTTATTCATTAATGTATCTACTGAATAGCATTGGGAAAAAGAAAAGAAACGATAAGAGTGTGTGGTTTCTTCTAACGATAGGAACTGGCTTTGGGGAATCAAAGAAAAAAATGCATAGCTGTCTATCAGAAATCTATTTTGGACCTCGGGTCACTGTTCACCTCTATAGCTTGGCAATCATTATGAAGTGTACCTGACTTTCTGCCTTCTGGACACACAGGTTTTCTATTCATAGTTTGCTTATGTTTGTGAGGAGTCAGATGATTGGTTTTGGCCTATGAATTGTAAATGAGATAATGCGAAGCACATAATTGATACTGTGAGGGCCTCCAGAGCGCTTTTTCTCTCTAGTGTGGTTAAGTTTAGCCTTGAAAGGCTAAAATGAGCAGAGTCCTCAGGCAATCTGTGATATACAGGGTATGTAACAAACTTTTGTCATTTTGTGCCACTGCGATTTGCAGTCTTACTTCAACCTACCCTACTTGAGTCTCACTTAGATAAGTAGGTCTTCTCAAAAACAAGTTCATTTTTTACTTCTCTGTATTCTTTTGCATTAAGAATATGAGAACCTAGCATGTATTTAAAAACATAATAAAATGTAAAGCCTCAATTTGTTATACATTTGCATATAAGCTTAATAGAAAGACACATGTGGGGCCTCCCCTGGTGGCACAGGCGGTTGAGTGCAGCACTGTGACGCTGTCCACAGCCTCTGCAGCGCCAGTTCTATCCTGGCCAGCAGGGGAGGGTCCCACATGGTGCAGCAGACCTCTCCTGTCATGCCCGCTGCTCCCCTCAGCAGTGTATTTCATCAGTCTGCCTGTTCTGCTCCTGGCTCTGTCTCTGGTGAATCCTCTCGCCCTCCTGCACATCTGGCCTGTACCCAGGTTCTTGTATAAATAAATCTTAAAAAAAAAACACATGTGATCACAAGGGCACTTGTGCTTCTTTAACTATATATAAAAGATAATTTTCCATGTTTTCTTTCTCTCTCATGTCAAACAATACTCCATGCACCCAGAAGCAATACTTCTGGAACTAGAAGCAATACTTTTTAAAATCTTTTTTTCCTAAAACCTACATACAATCTGTGGACACTACCTTCAAAGTATTTCCCAAAATATGTTTCCACCACTTTTTCACTCCCTGGCTTTAAATCACATTCTTATATTTTCAAAATACTTCAATAAATTATTTTCTTCTGTAAACTCCCTAAGGTCTATTAACATGTGTACTGATATTTGTGAAAATGTAAGTCTGATAATGTCATTTTTTTTTCTTATTCCTGTCCCATAATATCTCATCACATTAGACTCTTACATATAGTATATGTGTGTGCTTTTTTTTTATTATTTGTAATCAATAATTGAGAGAATATCAATCCTTAGATTTCAACTCTATTTTGGGATGTTCCACAAATTTCTACTCTTCTCTGTCCTTCTCCTTAGGTGGGCATGTTAATAGTGCTGTCTTATAAGATTGTCAGTTTTCAGAATCTGGTCTAAGCATCTTATTAAAAAAAAATCTTGTTACTGTGAAAACTAATATAAGAATAAGATATCTAGCTAAAATAAGATAATGTGTCATACTAATGTTGATATTGAAAATGAACAAATGAATGTTTATATATCCATGGTGCCAAAAAATTTTTAGTATTTAAAAAAAATCCTACTCTATCTGTACACTTAATATAATGTAAATAAAATGTCTGGTTAACAGAGTGACCATATCTCCCAGTACCACCTAGATACTGTCTGGGGAAGGGATAATTGTAATGTTTCTATGTTTTATCATACCTTTTAGCTGAGGCCAAAGCTTTCACAGAAAGTAGATGGATAATGTCAATTTGTAGATCAAGGAAAGGAGAGGAAAAACCTCTTTCTGGCATCTCAGAAAATTTCCCCCTACACTAAAATTACTGGACACTGATAAAATGACCCAGCCAAATTTTCTGTGTATTGAGGAAAAAGGAGGGAAATCAGATAAAATATTGAGTGTACTATTTAAATGTACAAGTGATAAAATTGTTACTAAATTTAAACTAAAGGAGAGAAGCCATTCTATAAATAATTTTCTTTACTTTCCTTCTCAAGTTCTATAGGCTTGGAAATATCTTTATAACTTTGTTTAAAAGAAGTGTTAACCAGGCCTCCCTGGTGGCACAAGGGGTTAAGCACTGCACTATGAAGCAATCTGCAGCCTCTGCAGCATGAGTTCGATCCCTGGCCAACCAGGGAGCAACCCGCATGCAGCAGACCTCTCCTGACTCACCCACTGCTCCCCTCAGCAGTGTATTTCAGTCAGTCTGCCTGTCCTGTTCCCCATTCTGTCTTTGGTGAATCCTCTCAGCCCCCACATTTCTGGCCTGTACCCCAGCTGTTGTATGCATAAATAAATAAATAAATCTTAAAAAAAAAAGACATTTAAAGAAAAAAAGATGTGCTAACCTATCGGCTCCCTGTGACACTGATTAATTGCTTTTCACAGCATTGGTAAAATTGTCAATTCCATTACTTATTCATGCCAGGTCCAGCATTTTCTAAACTCTTTTGTGTAGCCTTTGAACCTAGAGAAAAATGAAGTAAAATAAAAGGGGAGATATTTTCCTGTAAGTCTTTTAAATTATTGTTTTAACTAATAAAATAGAAGACTAGTCCAGCCATTGTGTTATAGACATGGTATATTTTGTTAATACCAATTCTTCTATCAATTCTCCTCCATTATTGCTTCTTCAGTTTCCTTTTTCTGCTTTGCTCGGCAGAATATATTCAAATTTGTAATCAGGGCCTCCCCGGTGGCGCAGCGGTTGAGCGCTGGGTTGTGAAACTGCCCGCGGCCTCTGCAGCACCAGTTCGATCCCCGGCTGCTCCCCGACCACCGGAGGAGGGTCCCACATGGCGCGCAGACCTCTCCTGCCGCCCGCTGCTCCCCTCAGCAGTGTACTTCGGTCCTTCTGCCTGCTCTGCTCCCCGCTCTGGCTCTGGTGAATTCTCTCACCCTCCCGCGCTTCTGACTATACCCAGTGCTTGTATAAATAAATAAATAATAATTAAAAAAAAACAAAAACAAATTTGTAATCAAAGCTTCATGCAATCATCCTTCATAGCATGTATTGTAGTTATTTCACATTAAATTGAATAATTTACTCTGTTTTACCCAGTGAACATAGATTCATGGAGGGTAGAGACAATCCATGATTGTTTGAATACAACATAGCCTGGACCTGGCATTAAATAAGAACATAAAACACATTTGCTTAAAGGGGGGCTAAATCTGGTTATTTCTGTATAGGTTGTTACTGCCTTAGTTCTCCATACCTAAGAGCTAGAAAATAATTTTCCTATCTATTAGTTTATATTCCTGATAGCTTTACCTTGGACTGTTTCCTAATGATACTGCTGTTTCCATCATTTCTTCAAAACATACGCAAAACACTCCCTTCCATTACTTTTGATTTGAATTGATTTCCTTTCGATCTGTTTTTCTCAGTGTGAGAGTTGTTGATTCTGCTTCAGAGTTTATAAGTTCATAAATACTAGGAATTTTAAAGACTTTTACTTATTTATATGCAC
This sequence comes from Talpa europaea, assembly GCF_964194135.1. Classification (NCBI taxonomy): domain Eukaryota; kingdom Metazoa; phylum Chordata; class Mammalia; order Eulipotyphla; family Talpidae; genus Talpa; species Talpa europaea. The sequence continues at coordinate 76,413,111 of NC_140080.1, read as the reverse complement.
ATAAATATTTATTACGAAAACACCAATATTTAGTCTTTTCCTTGCACAGAGGGCTAAAAGCAATTTTACTTTTTCTTGGATGAGTAGATATTTTCAGTGTGTTTAAAAAAACAGGCATCCTTTTTACTATTTAAGGATACAGTCTCACCAGAGGTAAGTTGTGTCAAAATAGAGAAGAATTTTAAAGATACCCATGTCTGCTCTCCTTTCTTAACCCTTCACAAATACCCATACCTCCGAGGTCACCCTGGTCCTAGTGTGTGTCAGCAAAGCATATTAAGAGGTTTCCAAATGCAAGGACAGGCATCCTTCTTATGGCCCTGCCTCTCCTCTCCCAGTGCTCTTTTATTGGCAGTCAATGCTTCTGAATTGATACAAGCAAAGTCAGGGTTATGTTCAGTATGGGAGGAAATAGTTTTTCTTAACCCTCTTAGGGTACTAGGTTGGGTTTGAAAATTAAACTAAAAGACAAATTACTAATTCATTTAATATAACTTGCACAACATGGAAGCCATATTAAGGAAATGAAGACCAAAGAAACAGAACTGAGTATTTTTATGTTAGGTGGAAGAGTACAGTATACAGTCAGAGAAATATGACAGGTTAAGGAGTAAGTGTAGTATGTGTCGGGAAGTTACCAAGGTCTATTCCTTTCTGTGTCCCTTTGACTTTGGAATAAGAATGTTCTTTCCTCCAGTCTAGGAGGGTTTTATGACTTATATTAGGGGTGGGGGGGAATGTTAGAGTGACCTTCTTGCTTCTGTTGTTTCCTCAAACTCCTTCGGTTTAAATGTTCAATATACCAGCGTGCCATATTTTGGGGTAATATTTCCCGAACTCATTAGTTCTCATGGCCATCTCTGAATAGTTTTGCTTTTACCTTAAGTTAGTTTTTCCTAAATGGTCTTGATTATTTTCTGGTGGCCATAAACACTTCTTAGTACAATGGCTTAATTTAAAACATATGCAGAAGGATGAATGTTCAGCTGATTTCTAAAATCCATCGTTACTTTCTGTTCCTGAAGGTATAACAGCCATTCTTCAACCTAGCATTTAGAATTGCAAGAATATAATGGGACACTATTAATAGATTGGTTCGTTGGGGAAGAATGAGAAATAGGGGTCTACAATGAATCACTAGAGACTCTGTGTGCTATTCATAAAGTAAAGGAACTCATACTTTACAAAAGGGTCATACTTTACAAAATTCATTGGAGGACTGAAATTGGTAAAGGCACAGTGAGATATATTAGAGATTTTTTGTTTGTGTTTTAGAAAAGACTGCAAAACAATCCTGGGTTTAGAGATAGTAAAGGTTTTCATTTTATACTTTTTAAGGAATATATAATACTTGATCCATTTTTCAGTAAAGTAGGACTTTTCACAGATTTGAGAATTATGATAAAATGGTTAACTTTAAGCTATGTGTATTTTAAGTTCATACTTCCATATTGCTAAGTGCATTGACATTATTGTTCAACCAATCTCCAGCAGTCTTCTCATCTTCCAAATCTAAAACACTATTCTCATTAATAACAATTGCCCACTTCTTCCTTTACCCAACCCCTGACCACTGTCATTCTGCTTTCTGCCCCTATGAATTTGACTACTATCTGTGCCTCATAGAAGTGGAATTATATAATGCTGTATAATCATACAAATTGTTATGTAATCAAAGTGGAATCCATATATAAGTAAAATCAAACATATAGTTTTGTGACTGGCTCATTTCTCCTAGTATAATGTCCTCTGGACCCATCCATATTACAGCATATATCAGAATTTCTTTCCTATTTTAGGTTGAATATTATCCCATTGTATATATAAACTTCACCTGTGCATCCATATATGTGTCAGTGGGCACTTGAGTTGCTTCCATATTTAGTTTCTGAGAATAATGCTGATATGAACAAAGCTTTACAAATCTTTCCAATATTCTGTTTTCAATTTTGTATATGTCCAGAAGTGGGATTACTAGATCTAATGGTTATTTTTTTTTCCCTTGAGGAACTGCTGTATCATTTTCCACAGCAGTGGAAAATGCTTTTAGTCGTCTTATACCAGGGCAGACAGGTATATTCTTAATTGGAACACAGGTTCCAATTTTCCCAAATTCTGATTAAAGAATAAAAGGCTGAATAGTTGTGGGTGCTACTGAGAGTTTTCATATGATTGAGCCTGTTATGTGTGAAAGGAAAGAAGGAAATTTGGGGGGAAGAGGAGTGTTTTGGAAAATATAAAAACTACTAAGGTCAAAAGTCTTTGCTATTGAGGACAGTGAGGTAAAATAATTGGCCTCACACCACATAACTAGTAAGTGATGGAGTCAGGCATCCTTTTGTGTCCAAAGTAAATGACTTGGAAGGAGTAATTCTGAAATAAGAAGAAATAGTCACTTTGTCATTCCACTGCCATTCAGTATTGAACATGGTGTCAGAAGAGTTGAGGGTTTGGGTCAGCTTGGGTCATTAATGTGCTATGGGAGGGTGAGTCTTCCCTTCAGTCTCTAATTGTCTGACTAAATTCTATGGAGTTTCTTCTGCTATCACCATCCAGTGACCCTATTTCAGCTATTTTATATTTCTTTGTACCTAGGGTAAATGCCATGTCAACAAGTCGTACATGAACCAACAGTCATTAAAAAAAAAAAAAGGTTGCAAAAGGACATGTGCCAATATTTCTAATTCCTGCCTCCCTTTAAAGGTCAATACAGTTATTTTTACTACAATATAATTCATATTTGAGGGAGGAAATATACCCAGATCCACATTGCTATGAGTCAGTAAACATCAAACTGTTAGTCTATCTCCAACAGATGTAATTCATTTCAAAAAAGAAAAAAAGTAAATTTTTAAATTGTTTAGTAACATTTTCCATTCAAGATGAGTCTTAACATCTTTAACATGTTTGTTCAAATGAATTCATTCATAATTTTAATAGTCAAGCATTAAATACATATACTTATAAACACTGTATTGAATTCTGGTAAAATGAAAATCAGGAAAGCCAAGATTCAGAGAGGTAAAATAATTTTCCTATTGCCACATAACTAATAAGTGATTGAGCAAGAATTTGAGCAAGAAGTTGTATTCCTGCTTATTATATTTCATTCTGAACTCTTATGCATAAGAACTTATGCATACATCCATTACACGAAGCACCTTTCCTTCCTTCAAACAGCTTAATTTCAAGTTCAATCTATAAACAGATATGGAAATAAATGTGCATTCTTTTGTGATGGTATTATCACAAGGTTACAAAAGACAAATTTTTTAACTCATCTTGGAAAGGTCAAAAATGGCATGATCATGAAACTGATGTTTCATCTCAGTCTTGATATGTGATTACTGTTTTTAAAGCCAACAAGAAAGATAATTCCAGCTAAAGTCAGAGCAGGTACAGAGGTAATGGCAGAAAGACTAGCAAAACACACAAAATATATACATGTTACCTGATATGGTTTGAGCCAAGAGTCCAGGGACACAGTGAGAGGTGGTTCTAGAAGGGTGAATGGGTATGGATCACAGCAGCAGCATGCAAAAGTCTGTATTCTGTATCCAAATGTCAGTTCATGATGAAATGTGCACCATTCTGCTAGTAAATAGAAAAAAGGGACTGTGTAGGTTATTTTTTCACATTTACCCTGATGAAATGCTATCTTCTGTTTTGATGTTAGTTCTATCCTCCTTGTTTGATAATTTGGTTTGGGCATATGAATTTCTCTTTTAAATGAACTGGTGTTAACAGTTTGAACCTCTCCTTCCCTCCCCACCCTTCTGCGTTACTTTCTTTGCTCCCTGCTTTTAGTTTCTAGTTGAATGGAAAGACTGTATTGAGCAGTCTCACCTCACAGACATAACTGAAATTGATTTTTTTATTATTTTATTTATTTTTATTATTTAAATTTTATTTTTATATTCCCAATACAATTACAACCCCCTTATTTTGACCCCAATCCCTCCTTTCCCCACCCCCATCCCCCATAGAGTGTCTCTGGTTCATAGTTGTTTGTTGATTTTGATTTTTTCTTTCTTATAGTTATTCTTTTTCCTGGTTCCTTACTTAAGTTTTCTAGATTCCTGCTATGACCATCTGGTATTTTTCTTTTTCTTTCTGGCTTATTTCGCTGAGCATGATCCCTTCCAGCTCCATCCATGTTGCTGCAAATTGCATGTGTTTATCTTTTTTGAATGCTGAGTAATATTCCATGGTGTGTATGTACCACATCTTTTTGATCCAGTCATCTATTTTTGGGCATGTGGGTTGTTTCCAAAGCTTAGCTATTGTAAATAGTGCTGCTATAAACATAGGGGTGCAGGTGCTCTTTGGAATTGATGTTTCTGTGTCCCTTGGATAAATACCTAGGAGAGGAATTCCTGGATCATATGGAAGCCGGAGGTCAAGAAATCTCCACACAGCACTCCATAGTGGTTGGACCAGTTTGCACACCCCCACCCATCATGAGCAGACATGAGAAAAGAAGAAATTTAATATTGCTAATTAATAGTATCTCTACATCTTCCAAGAAATAGTCACTCTGTCCTTTGACTTTTTACTATTAAATTCTAGCTTAAGACTAATACATTTTGTGTAAATATTTAACCAAGACTAGGTGTTATTATTTGTTACTCTCTAGTTCAGATTCCCATCCTCAGGAATCTGGGCCTTGATTTCACAGATCTAGAATAAGAAAGATGCCAAAGGAAAGGAATGATAATTCACTTTTCTCTCCCCCTGTCCTTGTTCCAACAACTTTTCGCACTGCAGAAGTTGCATGTATCTACTTAGATAATAAGGAAAAGACCTATGGACACAGGTTTAATATCTGCTTACATTTGTAGGTCATTTTGACTTCTCTGGTGGCTGTGGGAATTAGTGACCACCAGTAGGGTCCTCTTTGCTTCACTATGAGCTAAAATTTCTATGCTATTTTAGCTTTTCAGTTCCCAAATGGTCTGAAATAATGACAACACTGGACATCCCACAGGGAAGTCCCACTTCTTTCCTTTTCTCATCAAGTGTTTTCTGTATTTCTCCCAGGCATCTTGGTTCTCTCGGATAGTCTGAGTGGCCACCTAGAAACTGCAATTTCTTCCCAAACATTGCCTAGATCAAAGGAAAGCCTAGGAAATTCAGACATGACCCTCTTGGATCTGTGGAAATGAGTATTGGAGTTCTCTCAACATATTCTTTCTCTGTCCTTTCCCTAAAGTTCATCCCCAATAAATCAGAGACCATGAGGATGATGTCAACATCTAGAAGATGGTAAATTACTTTTACAAATGCAATCATATTTTACAAGCATAGATAGAAAGCCACTCTACCTCTGAATATATCTAAGTCACATGAGATGGGGAGGGGGACGGAGTACATGGTGATCTGCTCAGCAATTTTTGGTGTGCCAAGAAAACAATATTCTGTTTTCCTTTAGTCTACCTTAAAATACTCTGGATGCTAGTAATAGCTAGCTGGTCCTTCAAATTTGATGCAAAGTATGACTGACTAACACCAGAAATCAAAATCCCATGCTAAAATAAAAACCTGACAACTGAATTAGTCAGAACCCATTCAGTTCTTACAAAATGACACATACACTAGTTGAAACAATGAAACTCACAGAATGAATCAATAGCTCCTGTAACTGGAAAGCCAATTCAGCTGGCTTTATACATAACAGTATCATTAGAATTGTTGTCTTTTTCTTACCTTTCTATTAACTTTATGCTTAGATGTGCACTTCACAAATTTAGCTACTCCTGCCAAGACACACTACTATTTCTAAATAGTGCTATCAAAATTCCCAGAAAGGGGTGTTTTTAACTTCTATAGGTCATATAATGGCACAATCAAAAATTTGAATAGAAAGAAATGTTTCCTGAATCGCCAGGCCTGGGTAGCTGTTTACCCTTGAAGTCAACATTAAGGTCAATCCCATCTAATATATCAGGCTAAGATATATAGAAGGGTAGATGTCCCAAAGAAAAATGTTTTTTTCCCCCCTAAGGGGGGAAAGGCCTTCTGAACAAGCAAAAAATAATATATAATATATATCTATTGAAATGACTACAGACCCTCATCTCACCCCCAAATCAAAAAAAAAAAAAAAAATCATACCTATCCATGAAAAGAAAAACTCTAAATTTCTGTTTAGGAAACAGGGAATCAATCAATAGCATTAAAGGAGCAATAAAATCAGATTCTTAATAGAATCAGATTTTAAAATTTTGCCTTTCTGCCTTCTTACAATTTCCTCATCCTTCTTGTCCTTTAATTAAAAAAAAGTGGGCTTTGGATGCTATTCATAGAAACCTGCTTCCCTCTGGTAGCTAATTAGGCTAACCTCCCCTGAACTCCAAGCCATAGTTTTTGTGCAAAGAGCTTCTGAAGAGTTATCATTTCACCTGTGCCCAGGATGAGGTATCCATGGAAACTTGAACATCTAATGACAGGTGGTTGGCAGGCTCAGGCACCTAGAGGGCAATTTATTGCTAGGCTGCCTTGAGACCAACACTTGGGTCTGCCATCTGATTTAGATGATTTTGTTAATGGTAACTCCCCACCAAAATCGATCTTGAACTAACCCCCAGTATCACTCCGACAAACTCATTCAGAAAGTTAAATGCACAACAAACTCAACCAGATAAGTGGCAGTGAGGAGCAGAAATCTCCTATACAAATAAGTCAAGGACATGGAATAATCACTATATATAAAAATATACATGCATACATACACATTTTATGAGTATATATAAATAAAAAAATATCAGGCTGGTAAGCACTTAGTGTATATATGCACATACATAAAAGAATAGTCTTTTCCCTTAGGCCAGGACTGGAAATCACTGATGTCAACACACTTTGTTCTTTCAGCGTCTTGCTTTCCCTAGCCCTCTTGTTTCACTTTTGTCCTCTCAGTATGTGAGGGTTGACCTTAGCAGAGAGCAGGCTGTCTTAAATATGGCAAGTCATCTATCAATTCCTCCCCAGGCTGTCGGAGTTCCTTTTAATCTCACTTGTAATTTTCCAGGGGAGGTTTACAAAAGCCACAACAGAATTTTAATGTTGTAAAATACCTATGGAGACAGTAAATATTTCCTTTTTCACGAGGACAGGCTGTATGTCAATGGTTTTCTGAGAGGATGAAGACATTTTCCAAGTTAAAGTTGATTGTACTTAAATTGTCCATGAATTGGGCCATTTGCATAAGTCTTTTGAAATGCTTTCCTTTATATGCAATTACAGTCCAGGCATATATGCACACATTTCTTGTGACTGAGTGCCTGATTCTTAGAAGATTTTTTTTTCTTCTGACACAAACAAAATATTAATTGCTTTCATAATTGCAAAATGTTCACCCCACTAATTTGCAAATGCATTCATTATACATTCCAAGAATCAGATCCAGAAACTAATGGCAAAATTAATGGATAGCCAAACTCCCATGGAGAGGAAAATATAGGCTCAGGGAAGCTAACTGATGAAGGATAGACCTACTGCCCCTAAATATTAAGGCAATAATAACTTATCAAGGAATCTAAATAAGTGGACTCTCAAATTTCTCAGATCACTTTGCAAATAAACACTATACGCTAAATAAGCCTGCATCACAAATTAGTTTGGTAAGTGAGCTTTTGTTTTAATTATTTATGCTAATAGTCATAGCTCTCTTAGAGATGGCACATACTTAGTGAAATTAAGAAAGTTAATAGAAAGTCTTCCAAAGCTATTTCTTTTACAAGTGAGCAGAGGAGAGGATGACATTAATGATGCTGTGACTTTGTATAGCCAGTTCATTGAACAAATACTTATGCTATGGTAAAATTTTGAGAATTCAAAATGAACTTGATAGTTTCTGCTTTCAAGAGGTACTATTTATAAGAAAACCAAGTGCATTTAGCCATAAGTTTCCTGGAAATATATATGGGGTAGGAAGTAAAGATAACACTTCACTTCAAAGACAGTGGCATTTAAACCTTTATGGGAAGTGACACACTCCCATAATGGATGTAGGCAGAGGGAATAATACATTTGGGAAGGTACAAGTAGTTTTAAATGTCTGAAGTGTGGTGTAGGGAGGATATGGAGTGGCTAGCAACTGGATGGATGTTGGCAATACTCCTGGAAATGAGACATTAAAAAAAAAAATCCATTCAGAATGGGAATTTGGGAAGCCCTGGAGAAAGGCAAGAATAACAATGATTTTTGAGGAGTTATTGAAAACCGGGGGTAGAAAATAGCAACCATCCTCTCCCTTGATTTTACAGATCAGGACCCTGGTGTCCAAATTAGTGTGGTCGTTATGTTGCCATGCAGGACAACAACTTACCCACTTCCTTTAAGATAAAACTAATGTGTAAAAGTCACTTCTGTGTTCCATTGCTTTCCTTGTCCCTGGAGCATAATTGGATCCAGAGTACCTTCATATTTCTTTGACAATTTAGGGTTGCAGCTTCCTGTATTTTTGGTTGTTTTATTCAACAAATTAAAATGCAGTAGCCCAATCTGGCATATATCTTAGAAGGGGTTGGGTTCCAAAACCTTTAGTGTCTGATATAGTTAAGCAATTATGTATCCTCTGTGATTAAGAAAACAGTGGACTTACAACCAAAGTTTCATGGTTATTGCTACTCAATATCTGTTTTAAACATACTTTAAAGGGGGGAGTGGTGCACCACACATAAAGAGGAAAAGGTGAGATGACTCCATTTTTCTTTGCCCTTGAGACATTATTTTTTTCATTTGAACATTCTGAAGATGATCACTATTTTCTGAAAATAAGGCACAACATGTTCTGAATATAGTCAGTAGTAAAGCCTTGAGTGGAAAGCTTCATCTGTGGTGTCCAGTATTAGAAGTGCTGCCATATGGAAGGGGGCAAAATTGATAGAAAATCCAGAGAACGTTTTCTTTATAATACTGACTTTCACCTAGTGAGAGCTAGGCATCATGGCATGATACGTGAATAAAAGCATCACTGAAAATGTCTCCACAAAGTTCTTATGCTCCAATTCACAGGAATATTTTAGAAGCAATGATGTCTGATATCTTTACCACACTAATGCTCCCCTCTCCCACCTCTCTACCCAGCGACTGGCACTTAGACAAATTACAATTGTTCAAAGAGACTGGAGATTTGACTAAATTATATGGCACTGCAAAAGACCAAGATCTGATCTCAAGAGCAAAGTTCGGTTGTGTTGATAGTTATGACTAAGAAAAACGGAATCTCTAAGGCAACCATATAATTGGGAGAGTGAAGGAGTTAACAGGCTTTTTTTTTTTTTTCAGGACATTATAGGAATCATGTTTCCAAACCAATTTGATAATTATTCTAGGTATAGGAGATGCAGGTGAAAGGGACAGTATTAATATGCAATGAAATTTACCCTTAGTGAAGAGTAAGAAAATTATTAACTAATAAAACACTGAATAAGTAAAACAAAACAAACAGAAATCCCACCTGATCTCAGGGCTCCACATATACTTCATGAAGTAGAGTCTGGGGATTGCTTTAGTAAAGCCTATGATTTAGTAAAATGTAGACTTGTGAAGATATAAAGAATAAAAAAGGGTGAGGAGAAAAGACAAAGGAATAAAATCAACAATGGATGTTAACAGGCAATGGTAAAGCCTTGTTAGGGGAGGACGGTAAGAGAAAACATAGTCAGAGAACTCTGACAGTATCCATACTTCCAACGAATTCAGGGGAAAAAGTGATTGCATTAGCTAAATATAACTGTGGCTACTTTTGGAGCAAATAAAGCAGAAAGGAGCTGTGGTTGTGGCACAATGTTTTTAGGGCACATTCAATAAATATGCCCAAAGCAGCTTCAACCATTCTGAAGAAAGATAGGGGAATGAAGCCACTCTAGTAAAATAACTGATAAGTCTCCTATTTCACTCTCTAGTTGTCCTTGTAAAGACTAGAAGTAGACTCACTTATCCAGACTGCAGGATGTCTTTTTAAAAAAAAAAAAAAAAAAGATATATTCATTTATGCATACAAGAACTGAGGTACAGGCCAGACACATGGGGTGGGGGGTGAAAGGATTCACCAGAGACAGAAAGGGGAACAGAACAGGCGAACTGACTGAAAACACTGATGAGGGGAGCAGCGAGCAAGACAGGAGAGGTCTGCTGCGCCATGTGGGTTCCTCCCTGGCCGGGGGATAATAGCTTCATAGGTTGCGTCTTAACCCCTTGTGCCACCAGGGATGCCCCAGATTGCATGATTTCTAAGCAGAGACAAGTCAGTCAAATGTAGCAGGAAAAATAAAACAAAACCAAAGAAATGAAATACACAAAAATCTCCAAATTTCACATCTCAAAAGCATGAGATTCTTCATTCTCCCTAATGTTTCTGTTTCAAACACCATTGTGATAAGGACAGCGAGGGTCAGGGAGGCTAAGTAACTCAACTGCTAAGTGGCAGAGATGGGATTAGAACTCAGGCCATTAGATTTCAGAGACCGTTGTAAATGGGACACTCTCTCCCCTGTGCTTTAGCGAGACCTACTGTTTCAACGAACATAGATGATGCTCTCAGCAGCTTTGCTGAAGACGGTGCGCAGATAATGTCAGTGAGCTGGCAAGGCACTGAAGTGATAGTGTTGTTTGCTCTGTGCTCTGACACCACCAGGATGTGTAAGAGAAAACAGGTGTTGCTCCCTGGGAGATGCAGTCTCAGGACACTGCTTCTTAACAGACTTGTCAAGATTGCCTTCCTCATGCTGGTGGGCCCGGGGCCCAGCCTGGGAGAGACCGGGCTTGGAGGTAACAAGTGGAAGGAGTTTCTGAGACCACAGAGGGGTTCTTGTAAGTTAGAAGCTGTCGTCTCTGCAGCCAATTGAATTGCCATATGACTTTTTCACATCCAAAGGGATGGGAACTTGCTGATATACATTCTATTATAAAAGGAACATGGTTTTTATAAATGTTTAGAAAAGTAACATCATTATAACCGTATACAAGATTCAAGTGTGGGTGGAGTTCCCTGGTGGCACAAGGGGTTAAGCACACTATGAAGCTGTCCACAGCTTCTGCAGCACGAGTTTGATCCCTGGCTGGCCAGGGAGCTACCCACAGGGTGCAGCAGACCTCTCCTGACTCACCCTCTGCTCCCCTCAGCAGTGTATTTTGGTCAATCTGCCTGTTCTGTTCCCCACTTTATCTCTGGTGGATCCTCTCACCACCCCCCATATCTGGCCTATGCCCCAGCTCTTGTATGCATAAATAAATAAATCTTTAAAAAAAAGATTCAAATGTGGATCATTAGCTATCAACCTGTGCATATACAACATGAAATTCACCACTAAAAGTCCAATTCTATCCTTCACCAAATAATCATCCCTTTTACCTGATTTATCCCTCTTCCCTTCCTGTAACCAATTAGTTTTATAGTCTAAAAGCTTCATTTTGTTTTATTTAGTTCACTTGTTTGCTTTGATTTTCTATGCACCGTATGAATGAAATCATACAATATTTGTCTTTCTCTCATTTCTCTAAACATGATACCTTCTAGACCCATCCATGTTGTTTTAAATGGCAGTTTCCTTTGTTGTAGCTAAGTAGTATTCCATTGTAAAGTTATACCACATCTTCCTTACCTAGTAAATTTTCATGGACACTGAGGTTGTTCCCAACTCTTGATTGTTGTGACTAATGCTCTCGTGAACATGGTGGTGCATGTTTCTTTTAATTAATGCTTTTGTATCCCTTGGATAAATGCCCACATGTGGGATAACTGGATCATATGAAAATTTCTTTAATTTTTTGTGGGATCACCACACAACTTTCCATAATGGCTGCACCAATTTCCATTCCCATCACTCCTCTCCAACATTTGTTGATTGGATTTTGGATAGTAGCCACTCTCACAGGCATGAGGTGCTATCTCATAACTGTTTAGATTTGCATTTCCTAATAATAAGAGATGAATACATTGTTTCATGTACCTATTGGCCATCTGTTTGTCTTCTTTGGAAAAGTGTCTGTTCATATGCTCTGCTCATTTTTTGAGTTCTTTGTTGTTATTACAAAATTTGAGTTTAAGAAAGTCAAAGCCCCAGATACAGATGTCCACATTCCTCAGTTGCTTTCTATGAGAGCAAAATGACAACAACCTCTCATCCTATCTTCCCCATTTCCATTCAAGCCTGACCACCCCAAGAAACACCTTCTCAGAATATTTCTTCCAGTGTGTTTCACACCAAAATGAATCTGCCCTATGCACTGTCTCTTCATATGTGTGTACTGCCATAAATGAATTTCTCTAATTAAAAGTTTGTTGCTGGAGATGACCTAATGTCTGGGTAATCCCATTCCTTAAGGCAATAGTACCAGTTTCTTTTGAAGCCCATAGGACCTCGATTGACTTTAGCTCCACTTGCCTTAAAGTGACAGATATCTGAGCATTAATTGGGAGAAGCCTATCCTTCATAGTCAAACTTATTTTGGTCAGGGTCATTCTTTTCAAATGACTTTTCCAAATATAATCCTAAAGACTACATAAATTGTCCATAAGCTTAAAGAATTCCTGATACCTCTGGCTCATTAGAATTGCACTGTTATCTGAGATTCCATCCAAGGAAGCAGCGGGACTCAGCCCTCCTCTTCTGTCTATAGAATGTGCAGTACGCATGTTCTAGCATTTGTGACATTCAAAATGAATTGCATGGAGATTTAATTGAAAGGACTTAAGGTTTTCAGCAATTCAAGTGAGATTCTTCTGAGTTCTCTAGTTAATTCCTGGAGAAACTTTGCTGTGGTAAATGGCTGTTTCCTTCCTGGAGACCTTTCTATTTACTTATTCACCCACCTGACAAAGTCAAAGGAAAGATGTTTACTGAACATAGTTCCTGTGCAAAACACTAAGGTGTTGTTGGGAAGGTAAAGTTCCTTGCCCTTGTGGTCTTATATTCTGCAGGGGATCCAGACATTATACAGTAATGCAATTTATTACTTAATTATAATTGTTGTGTTAGAAGCACAGTAAATAAGTTATTATTTCTATTTTTACTTAATATAAATTTATGAATGTAATAACCATTGAAATATATTTTGGTGTTTAAATAATAAAATTGCCGGCCACTTAGACAATTTAGCTATTCAAAGCTAATTTCCTTAAAAATTAGTTAGAACTAGTCATTGAATATACATAAAATACACACATTTATAAGTGCAAATATATGAAGATAGCCTTAGGCACATACCATACATATAGGTGTGCTTATACCTACATATATATTTTCTGTACTGCCTATGTTTATTGATGTATAATTTTAACAAGATATTTTAAAAGTAAAGTCCTTAGGGAAAAAAAAATTCAAACCAGCAGCCCAGATATTGCTATTAGCAAAACAGCATTAACCTTCTCTTCTTCCCCTCATAGCAACTACTGGCTGCCATGGCAACCTTTCCCCCCCCAGCATACCAGAGCTTCTTGGATGAAAAGCACAAGGCCTTGGAGACTTCAAATGTCTCCTGTACAAAGCAGTCTAAACCCTTTACCCTAGAGCCATTACCATCCAGTTCCCCAGAAGGATTGGCCACATCATTTAATTTATTATGTCTTGCTTTTCTGTCCATTCAATCTGTAGCTGTCCAGAACAGTAGAGGAAAGAAAACTTTTTACATTTCCTTGTACAGTGTAGGCATCCAAGAAATATTTTTTTTTTGATTATTCAATTGATGGATTGTAAACAAATTTCATGAGTCTGATTGTGTCCCTTGTTCACTCCTTTCTCATTTTCTGGCCTAATCCACATTAACTACTGATGATCCTACAAAAGTGCCATTATCTCTTCTGCCTAAGGCCTTTGTCAATCCTTCTATCTGAGACTCCTTCCTGCTCTAGGAACACACAACCTCCTCCCATCAACCTATTTATCATTCAGGTCTCAGAGGAAGGCATCCTTCTCTGAAAGACAAGAATCACTAATAGGGGGTTAGATACCTTTTATTAATGCTGCCATTGTTAACTACAACCATGGTAAGTGGTGACCTGAACAGTCCTTTTTAGTTTTCTATTCTGTTAAGTGACAACTAACGGTCCTCTTTCTGATAAGGACCGTTATGTTCCTACAGCCAAGGTTCAGGGAGTCCTACAATCATTGAGTGCCTTCTCAGAACCAGTCAGTATTCTGAGGACTGGGTACAGCAATGAACCCTACCGTTACAAAGCTTACACTATACTGCTGAAGATAGAAAACAAATATATAAACAAGTTAGTAAGATGATTTCAGAGAGTAATTATAAGCCCCAAAAGATATAAGGCAGAGTAGTGAGATACCATTACTGGCAATATGCAGTATAGCTCAGTATCTCAGTGGAGGTGATACTTAATGTGGGACATGAATGATATAAAGAAAACTGTGAGGAAAGTACCGGGGGGAGCACATTCCAGGCAGAGGAAACTACCTGTATCAACATCTGTAGGCAGGACGATTGTACTGGGCATGTGTGGGGCTGTATGACCAGGTGTACTAAGGCTTGGGGAAGTGGACAGAGATAAGATCACACAGAGTTTGGAAGTCATGATGAGAAGTAGAAAAAAGTAAAGCAAGGCCAAAGTATGATCAAAGGAGTTGAAAATCTCTAATATTTTCAGATACTGAATAAAGTAACATTTATTGGTATAGATAATATGCCAGTAACTATGTAATTACTTTTCATGTAATAAAAGATCATTGAATCCTGTCAACACTTCTATGAGGTAGGATTTTAAACATGGGGAGTTGCTTAGCATTTTTGTGCTTCAATTTCACTAAAAGTCCAAGACTAACCAATAGTATAACTAGAATTTGGATGTTAATAGTCTGATTTCAGAAATCATACTCTTATTCATTGCAGTTGGTTTTTTCAAGAGCCTTGCTCTTGACAAAAGTTCACAGTGTGGACCAGATAAACTTGGACGTGATGCCTCCTGGCCCTGCAATCAGTCTGATGGACTCATTATAATGGACTCTGTGGTAACCAGTGACTATGTATGAGATGTTTTTGCCATCATCAGAATCAAATACTTAATGAGCATCATCACAGTGATGATTAAAACAAACACAATGTAGTTTCTGTTCCAATACCTTGCAGTGTGCTGGTTGAGATAGAGCAACTAAATTGTAAGGCCCATAGTGTCTCTGACAGATGCAAACAAACAGAGACCACTGACATCACCATAGACAGGGTGGGCAGTAGAAATTTGAATAGACCTTGAAGTGTTGTGGGGAAGAAAAATGAAAAATTATTACATGGGGAAAAGAGCAAAATGGAAGTATTTGTGCAGAGAAGCTGTGGGTTCTAAGGCTTACAAGGTGTTCCATGTGGGAAATGCAGTCCCAGAACACTGGTAAGCCAACTGGATTAATTTACTCCACTCTCACCCTTCCCTGCTCCCTACCCTGTTCCCAGTCTACAAAGGAAAATTTCAGGGATCAGTTGTGGTGGGAGGGTGAGCCAGAATCTGTGTTCTTGAGGCCAAGGTGTGGAATGCTTTTCTTCTCCCACCGCGGAGGTGGGAAGAGAAACTTGTACTCCTTGCCCAAGATAAGGGAAGGAGGCTCCAAAATAAGTGATTCTAAAAGTTTGAGGGAATTGCCAAGAAAAAAAAAATTTTTTTAGTGGAACCTCTAGTTAGGGAGAACACTTCTTACTCACCTAGAAAAGAGGAATTGGAGAAAGATAGCAGGACAGAGGGAGCACAATGGGATGGTGAGCACTACAGCCCAGTTGTTGGTCTTTCAAGAGTGAGTTTCCTATGTATGAGTGTGGGGCAATTTGTTTTGGTTTTCTTTGTAAGGAGTTTGAGATGACATCTATACCCTTACCTTTAAATGAAAATTACTTCTAAAAGAAAACTAACTTGCTGGTTAAATAAGTAAATCAATCAGGTTAAATACATCTAAAACACTTTAATTAGAGCTGGCGAGAAACAAGGCAACTCCTATTGTTAAAAATAATCAAAACCAATTATATGACTAAATGAAAAATTAAAAACAAATTAATCTAAATTTGGGCAACTTCTCCCTCTAGTCAAGAAATGAGATGTTCTGGTTTCAAATTTTCCAGGAAACTGATTCCCGGTAAACTTATATAGGCTATATAATGAAAATTTATAACTCCATGGGTGAGAATGAAGTGAAATACAGACAGGGAGACATTAAAAAAATATAAAACAAATCCCAAAGAATTTTTTCTATACACTAAATGATTTAATAGTGCCCAGTAGGCTTAACCATAAAGATAATTTGCTTGCAAAGCTTCTGGAAGGGCCAGACCCATCTTTCTGCCAATCTCTCCTCACTCAAGGTTAGCAATTACAGCAGAACAGTATCCTTTTGTGCTACTAAGAATTACAGAGCTTACCAGACAACCACCATTACCTGAATACCTTTACAATAATTTATTTTTGCCAAGCTCAGTAAAAGATAAAAGATATAAAGATCACTGAAGCTCCTGAAGTCAGCAGATTGTGGGGACTAGAACTCTAATTGGACGGCATGCTTTCTATGAGCAGCTGGCCCTGGGCTAGAATGGGCTCTGCTTGCCATTGGGCCCCAGTAGTCTCATCAGCCCCCCATGCAGCTGCGGCTGTGCTGTAATGCCTCCTCTGGCAGATGGAAAATGGCATTTCAGGGAGTACCTGGCATATTACACAGTGATCTTCCTCGGTGAAAAAGGTCACATATATTAAAAAGATGGCTCCCCTGGGTTATAGGAATTTTCTATTACTTGTGTGAAACAATTTTCTTTATTCCATTTTTTCTGCTGATGCTTTCTAAGACCTCCAGGTGGCACTTTCAATCACAAACTCCCGCCTTTGCAATAGAGGGGTACATAGTAATAGTATGATATTTGCTTTAATTGTTCCTCTCCACTCCACCAAAATCATCTTTTAAAATATTTTTCCTAAGTTACAATGTTTATTTAAAATTTTCTTTAATATAAATGTAAAATTTATATTAGAGCATCCTATGCTATTTGTCATCTATGCTGTAACACCTCACATCAGTATAATTAACTACATGTTAGACAGACAATCACTAGCAAAGGGAACTGGAAAGTCCTGAATATTTATGGAATGAGAGTAGAACTTGATGAAAATCATCTTTTAAAATATTTTTCCTAAGTTACAATGTTTATTTAAAATTTTCTTTAATATAAATGTAAAATTTATATTAGAGCATCCTATGCTATTTGTCATCTATGCTGTAACACCTCACATCAGTATAATTAACTACATGTTAGACAGACAATCACTAGCAAAGGGAACTGGAAAGTCCTGAATATTTATGGAATGAGAGTAGAACTTGATGACTGTTTTATTTAATTGTGTGACCTCAAATGTATGCTTAACTTCTCTAGACCTGATAATCCTAAATTTGAAAGAGTTTAAAAATTAAAATCCTTCCAACACTGTGTTGCTTCTTGGCAGTTACTATATGATGTGAATGAATATTTATGATTTAAAATATATATACTTTTACTTGAGATTTGGATAGACAAGTTGTAGTATGTGTTAGTTACCCTGGTTTTCAAGTCTGATATAGAAGCTGTTACTTTTTGTCATGTTACTTTGGTTATGAACCATTCAGAGGAAAATTAGTGAAGTCAAAATTATTCCCAGTGATACTGTTCAAATATGTATGACATTTAAACTGACCATAATTACTGAGCATAAAGCCCAGAATCTGAAAAAGTTAATAAGTTAATGTTTGTTGAACTTAATTTTTTCTTACATGTTTACACTCAAGTTCTTCCATTGAATTTATAACATATAAATTCCAAAGCAAAAGGTAGGACAAATTTATGGTTTGTGATCTATGAAATTTATTAAAGTGTCGGAATTTATTTTTAAAGTATGCTTTCACTTTAATATTTTTCATAAACAATAGAAAAAATAGGTCACTGATCTAATGAGGTTTTTTTAAGGAAATGTAAAAGATAAAATATTTTACTAAGCTTAATTGCCATTTAGATTTCATTATCGTAGATGTGAAAATTTCAGTTATTCAATTAAATAAAATGAAATTCATATTCTGATAATGAATCTAAAAATATATGCATTTATGTTTCATGCTATGATATAGAGGATTCGTGGCTCCTGCATTACTTATCAAAATGGTGACTAGTTAAATGAACTGCAACCTGCTACGAGTACTAAAATATGCATTAATGCCATCTATTAAAGGTACTGTTTGCTGCATAAGATTCCAATAACAATCTTTATATGTAAAATCATTTTTTGATTTCAGTTTAATGTCTCCAATTTGTGAAGCTTACATATTTCTCACTAGGAAACATTTCACAAATATATGTGTGTTTTAGAGAGAGTGTAAATTTTTAAATGTGTAAAAAATTGCTCATTTAGTTAAAGACAATACCATCTCTATTCTTCCCAAAGAATAATCACCTTTCTGCACTGGTAGAAATGATATCCATGCATCAAAAAATAAAAAAATGATAATGTCAGGGTACTATTGAATGCACCTTCATTTCTCCACTTTTTGGATTGTCACCCCAATAATATATCAAGCTCCACATATAGAGATGTCAACCTTGATTCTGGTTGCTCTATTCCTTTATATTGGTATGTTTCGCCCTAACTAATACCCTACTACCTGAACTGCTGTAGCTTTACCAGAGTTTTAATAGGGAGAGTCCAATAACATGCTTATTGTACTTTTCCCTGCCTCTTTCTTACTAGGATTCAAATATTTTCCTGTTTTTGCCTTATTCTTCTGTATCACTTTAGTATATTTTATCACATAATATGATTCAAAGGTTTCAGAATTTGAATGTTATTTATTGTATCAAATTATGCTTTAATTTGGAATGATTTTTAATCTGATGATATTGAACCTGCCAACTAAAAATATAATACAAGTCTATAATCTGTTACCTGACTTCAGAAATCTAAATAATATGAAAAAATTTTTCTCAACATTTGCAAAATGTGACCAGATTAAATTTTGTGATAACTCATGATCAGATTTGATCCAAAGCTAGAGACTTCACAAATCCTTTTTACTGCAGATGTTGAAATACTTGACTAAATAGATGCTTCTATATTTGAGGATAATGTAGTCAGTCATCTAAATCAAAGTGCATTTGTTTAAAACAGATCTCTTTTATACTGTTGCTGGGAAAATAGACTGGTCTATCCCTTATGGAAAGTATAGGTTTCTGAAGAGTAAAAATTGGGGGCCTCCCCGGTGGTGCAGTGGTTGAGTGCTGGGTTGCGAAGCTGCCCGCAGCCTCTGCAGCACCGGTTCGATCCCCGGCTGCTCCCCGGCCACCGGAGTAGGGTCCCACATGGCACGCAGACCTCTCCTGCCATCTGCTGCTCCCCTCAGCCCACTGCTCCCCTCAGCAGTGTACTTTGGTCCTTCTGCCTGCTCTGCTCCCCGCTCTGGTGAATTCTCTCACTCTCCCACACTTCTGACTGTACCCAGTGCTTGTATAAATAAATAAATAAATCATTAAAAAAAAACCTTCAAAAAAAAAGTAAAAATTGGATCTACCATATGGCCAAACAATTCTGCTCCTAGATACCTACCAAAAGAACAAATACACTAAATGGAAGGGAAATTGCACTCCTATATTCACAACAGAAATATACGCAATAGCCAAACTATAGAAATAACCTAAGTATCCCATAAAAGAGAAATGGATCAAGAAGATGTGGTATATATGCACAATGGCATATTACTTAGTAATACTACTTAGCAATCAATCAGAAAAGACATTCATGTCACATGCAGCAAGCTGAAGGGATTATGGGTGGAGCTAGAAGGGATTATGCCACATGAAGTCAGAAGGAGAAAGACAGTTACCAGATGATGTCACTTATATGTGGAAAAGACAGAAAGGAGACAAGGGGTCAGATGACCAAACTCAAAAATTGTGTATGTGTATGTGTGTTAAAAATGAGAAAAACCCCAATGTTATATACAGAAAGAACAAATTATAAGCATAGAATTAGATAAATTATTACAAGAGGAACTCATTTGAACAACCCTCTAGATTAAGAAAGGTAACTTAAACCACCCAAATGACACTCTTATGTCACCTCCCTAAGGATATATTATATTGATTTCTAATACTAAAGAATGGTTTATTATGGTTAAACCTTCTAAAAAAGTAATGATGTACCATATTAACACAACAATGGGAGGATCTGAATGTAATCTACCTGGCATAACTATCTTTGTGGAGGTCAAATTCACTACATATGTGTTGTTTTTAGGATTTTTGCTGTTACTGGTAATGTTATGAACATTTTTGTGTATGTGTGTATGTTAGCCACTCACTGAAGAGGTTTCTGGTTATAGAGACTTAATAGTGGAAAGTTTTAAATTACCATGCCTGAGAAATGGAACAATCCAGATTTCCTATTTCTTCTTACATAAGTTTGGTAAATTTTGTTTTGGTAGGAATCTATCTTTCATCAAACTTTGTCAGTATTATTAACAACAACATAATATTACCTATTTTTTAATGTTTTAATGATCCTGATATTGTTCATGCCTTCCTGGGCTCTATCAATTTAATGTCTTTCCAAAAAAATCTCAGATTGGACTTAATCATCTCTATTGATTGTTTTCTATTTCGCTCACTTCTTTCAGTTATTTTCTTATTTCTACTTTAAGTTTAATTTGTTGGGTTTTTGAGGATTGCTTTTTGCATTTGCAACTTTATACTTGTTTCTACTTTTCTAAAGTAAGTGATGCTATAAAGATTGTTGTAAAGCAAGCTTTAGATACCCTACAAGTTGTGATATGTGGTGGTTTCATTATCATTCATTTCAACTAGTCTCTAGTTATCATGTAATATCTTTTTGACCTATTAACTATAATTAGGAGTATTTTTCTAAACTATTTTAGAATTTCCTTTTTTTTAATAATTTTTAGCTTCCATTTCTGTGGTAATAGGCTGTGATTTTTATTCTTTGTAATTATTTGAAAGCTATTTTATAGTTTAGCATATAGTCAGTTTCTACAAATCCACCAGGTTCACTTGAGGATATGGTTTGTTTAGTTGTTGGGAACAGTATCTTAATTCATGTAAATTAGGTCAATTTTATTGGGTTTTTTTTGAACCTCCTATATATAGCCTTATTAATGACTTTTTGTGTAGTTTTTTTTTAATTGCTGAAGGTGATACATTTAAATGCCTCACTATAATTTTGGATTTTATTTATTTACCTTCTTAAAAACTGAGGCAATGTTTTTGAGTACTTTCTTCCTGATAGGCTGGCATTTTTAATATCTCATTTTAAGACTAGGTATTTTTTAACTTATTTTCTAGTTTGGCTACTATTATGTTAGTATACCAGCTTTTTTTTAATATTAATTTCTATTCATATTTTATTCTTTATATCCTCCATGTAAGCTATTTCAAAAACAAGTGATTATTTTAAATTCTGATCTGATCATTTTTACCTATGATTTTTAATTGGGAAGAGTCCTATGTTTACATTCAGTGATGTTGATAGATTGGATTATTTTTTTAGAATGCTGTTTTTAATCCCTCTCTTTGCCATCCTTCTCTGTGAACTGAGTATACATCCTGCTTTACTGACTTAAGGTTTCTCTCTTTTTTGACCAATGAGATGTGGGCCAAACTGCCTCTCTCTCCTGCCCACCTGCTAGGTTATGGGAACATTTCCCAGATAAGAGGTGCTCTTTAAGCCTGAATCCCAGAATAAAAAGACAACAGGAATAAACCAAAACACAACCAATGGCCTAGAACTGAATTACTACCATCTACCCTCCAGCTGCTAATGGGCAGTACAAGCCAAAGATTTTTGAAGCTGTTTTATATACAAGTAGCCTAATGAAAGTAAATTAATGTGGAAAATGGTACAGAAGTGTGGTGTTTCTACATAAAAAAATAGGTATCATTGGTTTCTGGCTAGGTAAGATTGTTGTCTGAAAAATAAGAGTCAGCACATTCAATGTCAAAACAGATGGTAAGATTTGTGCCTGTGACTACTTGGTAATAAGACCAGCTTCTTAAACTTACACTGGTAAGACAAAATGTTAATAACTTTACTTGGTTGCTTTTATCTGCATTTCTTGAGTTAGTATACTAAGGATGTAAACTCAAAAAAAGGGATTGCTGTGGTTGGTATCAGGATGGCATGGGTAATTCCTTTTGAATCATCCCTTGAATTTACAATTAATCAGACATCCATAACTGAACAAATACACCTTTGCACAGTGCAGGAGCACACCAGAGTCAAATCCAGTCATCTGTGCACCTGAAAAATGTGGGATGGTAGGAATAAAAGCAAAAGGAGAGAATTCAGATACCTTATGATTAACAGGGTTAATACATGAGACTAGAAAGTACCTGTCTTTGGAATCAGATAGATCTGTTTATATCCCAGCTCAACCACTTAATAGCAGTAGGTATAGTGTATCTGTTCAGATAGTTTATGTCTGGTTACAAATCTCTAAATATCAGCTTAAAGAATAAACTAGCTTTCTTTGTTATATTAGAGCCAACATGGATTAACTGAGAACGCTGTTCACTGTAGTTCTAGTCACTCAAGATTCCAGACTGGTGGAGTTTCTAGTTCACTGCACACATCCATTTAGCAGAAAAATGTGAATATATAAAAAAATACATTTTATATATGTATGCATACACACATATGAGTAATTTACAGAAAATAAATACAGGCAAAAAGAGCAAACAACTTAGAGAGTAAAGACAGCCTTACTGATGTTTTCTTAGAGCTAGTGAGAATAATCTGATCCCTTACTGTGAGTGCTAAATTTTGAGCAGACTTATTGAACTCAGCTACAGAGGCATATAATCCACTCTTTAAATATTTGCGTATCACTTATGCTTACATCTTAATACTTACTAAAACCCAGGTGATTCTATTAATAATTTTGTTTAATTCCTCTAATGGTGATCTACGCACAAGGCACATGGTAGACAACAAAGGGATAATAGAGGATGCACAGGCCCTGCCTGAGTCTATAATCACTAGAGGACCACCCCAGTAACAAAAGCTATGCATGGTTCAGGGCACAAAACACTTAGGGTTTTAAGAATGCTTGCAAGTGCTCAGATAGAGAAATCTTACTTATCATGAGAGTGGTGTTTTGATTTTCGTTTGCTTTTAAAAGTTTCACAGCAACTTAATTCTACTTGATTTTAGTGAAAGCTATAGACTGTAACTAGTAAACATATACACGGTTTTAACACATGCCCAGCATGTTCCATGTACACTTGATCAGTGATCACATTTAACCCTAATATCACCAGCCTCGGAGGTGGGAGGTATTATGCTTTCATAATAGTAATGGTTCAAAAGGCCAAGCTATTTAGAGACTGAAATCTAGCAGCTTTTTATTTAAAACCAGACTTTTCACCACTATGCTTTCTTACTTAATTTCTGGCCTGGAAATTTGATTTCCAGTTCCATTTTTAATCATTAATTTCTATCTCAAATTATGAGTTGTCATTTGTCATTCCAGTTCAAAACTGTAAAAGTCTCTCCTGAAAACAAAATCTCACATCTTACTTTTTATTCATGGAGCCAAGGTCCACAGCCCTGGTAGAAAATATACTTTTGGATCTAAGAGTCTTTCCCTTTCTATATTTTCTCATAGGTCTCTACAGAAGAAGGCTTGAGCCTGGCCCGAGAATACAACTGTGCTTTCTTTGAGACTTCTGCAGCCCTCAGATTCTGCATTGATGATGCCTTTCACGGTTTAGTGAGGGAAATCCGCAAGAAAGAGTCCATGCTATCTTCGATGGAAAAGAAACTGAAGAGAAAAGACAGCCTGTGGAAGAAGTTAAAAGGCTCATTGAAGAAGAAGAGAGAAAACATGACATGATACCCTTGCTGCTTAATCCCTTCCTCTCTCTGAGGTTTATCAGTTGGACAATTCCAGATGTTGTATTCTGTTTCAATAGTCTGCCTCTCGCTTTCTTTAAATACCTGCCTATAAGTAAAAATGTGTGTACCTGTACCTCTTGGGATGGCTTTGTTTTGCCCTTAACAGTTGGATGGATTTTGTCAATCAGCTGGATATGCTGTTTAGTTTTTACAATATATTACTAAATAAAATTGACATTCCAATTGCCTCATTTCCCTTTAAAGAGTCTAGCTTCATTTGGTATGCTGTCTGGTTATATAGGAAATATTCAAAATTGCAGACAGAATGATAAAAGGCTCAGGGGATCTGCCTTTGCCTGATAAGCTTGGGTTGTTTGCATTTCAGGAATCTCAGTAAATAATAAAGCAGCCTAGGAAACAATTCAGAGCAGGAGTCTGCAGCCTGGTCTTTCCTTAAATGTAGAAGACATGGTGCTTTTCTTGAATAATCCAGGGATGAATCTTAAAGGAATCATTAATAATAGGCACTGGTTGTGGGTCACTGGAAGAACTGAAAGGAAATATCCCCTTATTTACAGTGCTCTGCCTAGTTAGATTTTGGCAAAATTATCACAGCACAGTTAATGGGCTGTTTGTAGCAGGAAGAGCAGCTACTGTGAACGGGTTGGTTCACATACTTATAAAAGGACACCCTGCTGCTCTCAGGAAGGAGTCCTCAGGACTGCTTCACCTGAGTTAGGGACTTCTGCAGTGAAAGTGATTTGATTACTCCAAATACCCTCTATTCTGCCAATATATCGCCAAAAATCCTTTGTTCTCTTACCAGAACCATGGAGCACCACTAGGTAGAGGGTGAGATTTTTTTCTTGTTTATTTTACAGTGGAACATGCTAAAATGAAAATATCCATTCATTCTTTTACTCCATTGTGTGCACTGGTTCATTGGAATTCAAACTCAGAAAGCATACTACCAGAAAGAAGAGTTCTCAATGTTCAATAGACAAAATGTTAAAAGGAAAGCCATAGATAGCTAAGCATGAGATGGAATCCATCAAACCCATCTTTGTAGGTTGGAGGCACTATTTATCATAAATTAAAGGAAAGGAAGGATGAGGGCATAGTTGTCATTCAACATGCAAGCACTTATTTTAATCACAATGCCCCTGGCACGCACTAATCTCTGAGAATGCAGAAATGAATCAAGGTAGTTTAACATCTATCTGGAAGTCTCACTTGGCTGAATAACAGTGGGATTATAAATTCTCAGATAAGAAGACACATTTTTACAAAGTAACATGCATACAATTGGATGGAATTTAGAAATTATCACTTTTCAACTGTTGAACACTAAAATTTCAACCTTTTTAGAATATTGTACTTGTGAGTTCTAGCACTGCTAGGGGCCAGGGCATTTCTTAAACCCACAGACTTCACTGTCCTTGCTGCAGGCATGGAATCAAGGCACTCAGTGTGCACTTCCTGTTTGTTAGTAACAGCTGTCACTCTGTCCCTTTCAATTTTCATCTTCTATGAAGTAGGGCACACACAGATCCTCTTTGGCCTCTAAAATCTATACTATGTCTTTATATTGTAAGACATTCAGAATTAGGAACAAAAATCAAAAAAAATAAAAAGTTGATATAAAGACAGAAAAACGATTCTTAACAGTTTAGAACTTGTCTTTGCTTCTTTCTCTTAGCTATGAATGTTTAATGCTCTGCTTTTATCATGTAAAAATGGGTTAGTGCATATTCTTCGATCTGAACCTTCTTTGCCACCTGCAATCCCTGATACCCAAAACCCTCTCAAGTCTGGAAAGACTCTGAATACTCATTCCACCCAATTTTTGTTTGTTAGAAGATGAAATTTGGAAACATAGTATAGCCATCTAGTTTCAGATGATGAACCTGCATCTTTGAAAACCTGATGACTGTAGTGTCTACAACAATAGTATGAACATGCTTATCCCATCATCAGGGAAATGCAAATCAAAACCACATCACACCTGTTGAGAATGGAGCCTATCAAAAGACCATAAGCAACAAGTATTATCAGGGGTACAGAGAAAAAGGAACCCTCACACACGATAGGATTGTCTTGCTCCTTTGGAAAACAGTATGGAGGGTTCTCAAGACATTAAATATAAATCTACCATATGGTCCACCAGTTCCTCTTTCTAGGTAGGTATCTACCAAAACAATGCCAAAACATTAATTTGAAGGGATATCTGTGTTCCTGTGTACATTAAAGCACTATTTACTATAACCAAGCTGTGAAAACAAACCAACTGCTTAATGGTAGATGAGTGGATAAAGAAAATATGATGTATACACACAAAGGAATGCTACTTAGCTATGAAAACAAAATATCAAATCTTGCCATTTGCTATAGCAAGGATACAACTGGAAGGGATTATGGTAAGCAACATAAGGCAGGAGGAGAAAGATAAATACCATGATTTTGCACACATCTGGAATAAAAAAAAAAACAAACAAAAGCAAACAAAAGCAACAAAAACAACATACAAAAGCAAACTAAAGGAAACCCTTGAAATCTTAAAGCAGAAGGGAGACTACCAGGGCCTCCCTGGTGGTGCAAGGGGTTAAGTCTCAGAACTATCAAGCTATTGCCAGCCACTGCTACACAAGTTCACTCCCTAACCAGGGGGTTACCAACATGGCTTAGCAGATGTCTCCTGTCTTGCCCGCTGCTCCTCTCAGTAGTATATTTCAGTCAGTCTGCCTGTTCTGCTCCCCACTGTTTCTGGTGGATCCTCTCACCCCCCCTACCCCTGGACTACATCCCAGCCTTTATATGCAAAAATAAATACATCTTAAAAACAATAGAGACTACCAGAAGGGACAGATAGGAAATTAAACATTCATGAATTATGGCAGAAGATTATTGATGTATTGGTTGTCGGCATGGTGTGAAAATATACATTTGTAAGAACCTACACCCCTAAAAAAATACAGTGTTGGGCCTCCCTGTTGGCGCAAGGGATTAAGCACAGCACTATAAAGCTATCCGTGGCCTCTGCAGCACGAGTTTGATCCCCAGCCAGAGAGATACCACATGGCGCAGCAGATGGTATCTCTCACCCGCTGCTCCCCTCAGCAGGGTTTTCAGTCAATCTGCCTGTCTTGCTCTCCACTCTGTCTCTGGTGAATCCTTTCACCCTCCTGTACCTCTGTCCTATACCCCAGTTCTTATATATATAAATAAATTTTTTAAAAAAATACAGTGGTGTAAATACCCCTAAAAAATATGTTACCTCAATTAATATAAAAAATAATACAGGATAAAAACGTCAGTGACTTCAAAAACAGTAACTTGCAAGCATAAAGCTATCAGAATGAAGGCTTACTATAAATACTAAGTATTTCCCTAAATGTGAAAAACTTGGTCACTAATACCAGTGTTCTCAGATTTTGTTTTTGTTGCTTGTAAGCCACCTCCCACAGTTAGTCAATATGAAGGGCATTAGGAAGAGTATCCCGGGCCTCCCTGGTGGCGCAGCGGTTGAGCGCTGGGTTGCGAAGCTGCCCGCGGCCTCCGCGGCGCTGGTTCGATCCCCGGCTGCTCCCCGGCCACCAGAGGAGGGTCCCACATGGCGCGCAGACCTCTCCTGCCACCCGCTGCTCCCCTCAGCAGTGTACTTCAGTCCTTCTGCCTGCTCTGCTCCCCGCCCTGGCTCTGGTGAATTCTCTCACCCTCCCGCGCTTCTGACTGTACCCAGTGCATGTATAAACAAAACAAACAAACAAATTAATAAATAAAAAACATGCCTCTATTAAAAAAAAAAAAGGAAGAGTATTCTGACTGTACCCAGTGCATGTATAAACAAAACAAACAAATTAATAAATAAAAAACATGCCTCTATTAAAAAAAAAAAAAAAAGGAAGAGTATCCCGATACATGACCCACTTTCTTTGTTTCTTTTTCTTCCCTAAGCCATTTGCTGGAAGGGGAGTATGCTATAGGCTTTTCCTTTCTCTAAGTAATCTTTCAAAAAAATACTGATCTTTGAAATAAATAAGAATTTGATAGTCAAAGATGAGAAATAACTTTGTTGTTGTAGGGGTTTCTGTTGAAGCAATCCCCCCCCAAAAAAAGCAACAAACCACTGCTTCACAAGAGAGATAGTATCTTTGTTGAGATGGTGCATCTATCTATGTGGCCCTGGGTTAAGAAAATTTTCACTGTAGGAGAATATATCCAAAAATATTTCAAAACAAAATTAATGATCCCTGTTACACATGTAACATTTAAGGCTAAGTCTCCTGACCATTCTTACAGAAATTGAAGTTGCAATTCTTTTGATTTAGGTCTTTATATGATACCACAGGATGCCCTAAATTCTCTACATCCGTTTGTATTTGAATCCTTTTTGGCCTGAGGGTCTCTCATTAGATTATATTGGAGATTAAATGGCAAAAGTCCAGTTAATTTTTCAGGCCACTCATCCACTATTAAAAATGTAAATGTAAGAAAGTAGAAATTTTAGCCATGTCAAGAGTGTTAACAATGTTGTCAAATGATCTTTAAAAACAGAGCAGAAGAGCCTCTGCTGACAAGGCCAAAAGTCATGTGAATTCTTTGGGTAAAAAGAGGACCCAGACCAGCATCATTTTTGGGGAAAACAGGTCTCAGTAGCCTATTGAAAATTTTGGACCTATAGTATAGAACAAAGAATATAGTTATCATGGGGTAAAAGGATTGCTGAGGGGAACAAAGAGATACAAGTGTTCTTACTTGACTACCAAGCAAAATACACATGGATATACTATATCCTATTTCCTTTATCCTTTGACTTTAAGGGGAAAAAAGCTCCTTGATATATTTCTGTCCTGTGAAAATCTGGTGCAAAGTTTTAATGGCAATGTCACTCTGATTTGCATGCCATTCACTTTGAAAAAATGCAGTAGTAACCACTTTGTATATTAAAAAATTTTTAAATAATAAATGAATGAACAAAATAACAATACTTCAAGCAACCATGTAACTCATGATGCCCTGGTTCTCTCATGTAAGTGAGAGCTTGGGGCCAGAGAAAAGAAGAACCTGCAGACAGACAAGGTCACCCAAGCCCCTCACCTTCATTCTGGTCCTCTTTTAGTGCCCCTCACTCTCTTTTAGGGACGTAATAGGCCAAAAATCAATAAAAAATGCCAGTACTGACCTTGTCTATTTAATCTTTTCCCTTCTCTCATGAAGAAGCAAAGAGGAGGAAGACCTGTGCCAAATCCAAGCTTGTGAGAATTCCAGACAGCAATTTTTTATTAGAATAACATCAGGTTATTATAGCTTCCATTTTCAGTAAAAATTATCAAATAAAGAGCAAGTTGGTTTTTTTTCTTCTGTTCTACCAGCCTGCCACTATGATCATGACCAAGATTTATTCTGCCGACTATCTGTGTTGCAATTTGGGCATCATTCCAATTTCTCTAAAGGTGTAATTAAAACCAGCTAATAAATAAAGTGAAAAATATGGTTCCTGGAATAGATCCATAGTGTCTCCTTAAAATATAAAAAAATATGAGGTTTGCTCAGGTTAAGCAAATAGGACACTGAACACAGTGTTATTGTAAGTCACTCCCTGTAGGGCAGTGCATTAAACAAGGGGGTTAAAACATGACTAAGAGGAGTTAGCCATAGGTTTTTAATTTATCATTGGAGAGAAGTACTAGATTCATGGCAGTTAGAGTGTCTATTTATTGTAGAAAAGGTGAAAGGAGAAGTAAAATCACTACTGGCATGCCACTACCCTAGAGATACCACAAAAATGCAGAACAACTGTGCATTATGGACTCAAAAGCTTCCTGTACACATTGTACCTGAATCACAAATATAGTGTGACTTGGGCCAGTTAATTCCTTCACCTCTCTGACCACTAATTAGTTTCCATCTAAAATCAGTCTGTGAAATGCTTCTGGGGCCAGAACACACAGAGATGGATATTCATGGAAGGGATCATCTTGGCCTTTGATATACACTGTACAATTTACAGGGTATCTTCCAGGTTTATTAAATTTTTTCCATAGGTTAATAATAGATATTATTTATAACCTTGAAACTGTTCATTTAGGGAAAAGAAGAACTTCGGAGTACTAAAAGAAGAACTTCACAGTACTAATTTCATAAGGCCCCAAAAGTTAAAGTAAAATGATTGTCCACTAATTCACAAGTGGTTGATTTACTCACATATAATTCAACATTAATTTATTCATATTTCATTCACTTAATGTTTTTTTTTTTTTTTTTTTTTTTTTAAAATAAATTTTATTGTTATATTCCCCATACAATTGCAGCCCCCCCATTCTGACCCCAATCCCTCCCCTCCCGCCCCCCTAAAAGTGTCTCTGGTTCATAGTTTTTTGTTGATTTTGATTTTCACTATCTTATAGTTATTCATTTTCCTGGTCCCTTATTTAAGTTTTCTAGATTCCTGCTATGAGTGAGACCATCCGGTATTTTTCTTTTTCTTTTTGGCTTATTTCGCTGAGCATGATCCCTTCCAGCGCCATCCATGTTGCTGCAAATTGCATGTGTTTATCTTTTTTGAATGCTGAGTAATATTCCATGGTATATATGTACCACATCTTCTTGATCCAGTCATCTATTTTTGGGCATTTGGGTTGTTTCCAAAGCTTAGCTATTGTAAACAGTGCTGCTATAAACATAGGGGTGCAGGTGTTCTTTGGAATTGATGTTTCTGTGTCCTTTGGGTAAATACCTAGGAGTGGAATTGCTGGATCATATGGAAGCTCTATGTTTAGTAGGTCCAGAAATCTCCACACAGCTTTCCACAGTGGTTGGACCAGTTTGCACTCCCACCAACAGTGCAGAAGAGTTCCTTTTTCTCCACACCCTCGCCAACATTTGTTGTTGCTAGTTTTTTTAATATGTGCCATTCTCACTGGTGTAAGATGGTATCTCATGGTAGTTTTGATTTGCATTTCCCTGATGACAAGTGATGTTGAACATTTTTTCATATGCCTGTTGGCCATTTGCATTTCCTCTTCAGAGAAGTTTCTTTTAAGCTCTTCTGCCCATTTTTTGACTGGATTATTTTCTTTGTTGTTGTTGAGTCTCATCAGCTCTTTGCAGATTTTTGTGATCAGTCCTTTATCATTAGTGTTGGGTGCAAAAATGTTCTCCCAGTTGGTGGGGTTTCTCTTTGTTTTTGTTATTGTCTCTTTTGCTGTGCAAAAGCTCTTTAATTTGATGTAGTCCCAGCTGTTTATCTTTGCCTTCACTATCACTGCTTTGGGTGATGTGTCTGTAAAGATGTCTTTGATGTGCAAATCATGTAGTGTTTCGCCTATATTTCCTTCTATATATTTTATGGTTTCAGGTCTTATGTCTAGTTCTTTAATCCATTTTGAGTTGATTTTTGTGTATGGTGTGAGGTGGTGGTCAAGCTTCATTCTTTTGCATGTAGCGACCCAGTTTTCCCAGCACCATTTATTGAACAAACTTTCTTTGCTCCAATGCATATTCTTTGCTCCTTTGTCAAAGATTAGTTGACCATAAATCTGTGGGTTTATTTCTGGATTTTCTATTCGATTCCATTGGTCTGTATGTCTGTTCTTTTTCCAATACCATGCTGTTTTGATGATTATGGCTTTGTAGTATAGTTTGAAGTCTGGGAGTCTGATGCCTCCATTCCCTTCTTTTTTTTTCAGGAGAGCTTTGGCTATTCGGGGTTTTTTGTGATTCCATATGAATTTCATCAATAATTGTTCTATTTCTTTGAAGAATGACATTGAAATTTTGATTGGAATAGCATTGAATCTGTATATTGCTTTTGGAAGGATGGCCATTTTAATAATGTTTATTCTTCCAATCCATGAGCAGGGGATGTCTCTCCATTTCTTTGTGTCTTCTTCTATTTCTTTTAATAGTGTTTTATAGTTTTCTTTGTATAGGTCCTTTACCTCTTTTGTTAGATTTATTCCCAAATATTTGATTTTTTTTGTTTCAATAACAAAAGGGATGGTCTTTTTGATTTCTTCTTCTTCAGATTTATTGTTTGTGTATAGGAAGGCTACTGACTTTTGCGTGTTGATTTTGTATCCTGCCACTTTACTGAACTGATTGATGAGTTGAATTAGCTTTTCTGTGGAGTTTTTGGGGTTCTCTATATATAATATCATATCGTCTGCAAATAGTGATAGTTTGACTTCTTCTTTTCCTATTTGGATTCCTTGGATGTCTTTCTCTTGTCTTATTGCCCTGGCTAGGACTTCCAGTATTATATTGAAAAGCAATGGTGAGAGTGGACATCCTTGTCTTGTTCCAGATCTTAATGGAATTGCTTTCAGCTTTTCACCATTGAGAATGATACTGGCTGTTGGCTTGTCATAGATGGCCTTTATGATGTTGAGGTATGTTCCTTGTATCCCAAGAATTTCAAGGGCTTTTATCATGAATGGGTGTTGCACTTTGTCAAAAGCTTTCTCAGCATCTATTGATATTATCATATGGTTTTTATATTTCTTTTTGTTGATGTGTTGGATAACGTTGATTGATTTTCGGATGTTAAACCATCCTTGTGCCCCTGGAATGAATCCAACTTGGTCGTGGTGAATTATCTTATGGATACATTGTTGGATTCTGATAGCTAAAATTTTATTGAGGATTTTTGCATCAGTGTTCATTAGGGAGATTGGCCTGTAGTTTTCCTTTTTTGTGTTGTCCTTGTTCGGTTTTGGTATTAGTGTAATGTTGGCTTCATAAAACGTGTTTGGTATTGTCCCTTCCTTCTCAATTTTTTGGAAGAGTTTGTGAAGGATAGGCACTAATTCGTCTCTGAATGTTTGGTAGAATTCATTTGTAAATCCATCAGGTCCTGGGCTTTTGTTTTTGGGGAGGTTTTTGATTACCATTTCAATTTCGCTAATTGTAATTGGTCTGTTTAGGTGTTCTATTTCTTCTTTATCTAGCTTTGGGTGATTGTAGAGTTGTAGGAATTTGTCCATCTCCTCTAGATTGTTAAACTTGTTTCCATATAACTGTTCATAGTAGTTACTGATTATTCTTTTGATTTCTGCTGTGTCCGTTGTGATTTCTCCTCTTTCATTGATGATCCTGTTTATTTGTGCTTTCTCCCTTTTTTCCTTTGTGAGCCTGGCTAGGGGTTTGTCTATTTTATTGATTTTTTCAAAGAACCAGCTCTTGGTTTCATTGATCTTTTGGATTGTTTTTTTAGTTTCAATTTCATTTATTTCTGCTTTGGTTTTTATTATTTCTTTTCTTCTACTGGTTTTGGGGTTTTTTTGTTGTTCTTTTTCTAGATCTTTGAGCTTCGAGATTAGGTTGTTTCTTTGCGTTCTTTCTTGTTTCTTGATGTGAGCTTCTATTGCTATATATTTTCCTCTTATTACTGCTTTTGCTGCATCCCATACATTTAGGATATTGGTGTCCTCCTTGTCGTTCAATTCAAAAAATTTTTTAATTTCTTCTTTGATCTCCTCATTAGTCCAATGGTCTTCCAGTAGTGTGGTTTTTAATCTCCATGAGGTAGGAAAGTTCCTTGCCTTCTTTTTATGGTTTATTTCTAGTTTGATGCCTTCATGGTCAGAAAAGATGGTTGATATGATTTCAATCTTGGTGTATCTGTTGATGTTTGTCTTGTGCCCCAGTATGTGATCGATCCTGGAGAATGATCCGTGTGCGCTTGAGAAAAATGTGTACTCCGTTTTTTTGGGGTTTAGTGTTCTATAGATGTCTGTTAAGCCCAATTGCTCTAGGTCCTTATTTAGAGCTTTAGTTTCTTTACTTATTTTTTGTCTTGTTGATCTATCCATTGTTGATAGTGGTGTGTTGAAGTCTCCCACTACGTATGTGTTTTCTCTGATGTCTGTTTTCAGAGAGGACAACAGTTGTCTGATATATTTTGGTGCTCCTTCGTTTGGTGAGTATATGTTAATGAGTGTTATTTCTTCTTGAAGTATTGTCCCCTTGATCATAATGTAGTGACCCTTGGGGTCTCTTTTTATCTTTTTGAGTTTGAAATCTGTTTTATCTGATATAAGTATAGCTGTTCCTGCTTTCTTTTTTGGTCCATTTGCTTGTAGGATTGTTTTCCATCCTTTAACTTTGAGCCTATTTTTATCTTTTGTAGCTAAATGTGTTTCCTGGAGACAGCAAAAGGTTGGGTTTTGTTTCTTAATCCAGGCTGCAACTCTGTGTCTTTTTATTGAAGAGTTTAGTCCATTTACATTCAGAGTTATTATTGATATGTTAACATCTGTATTTGCCATTGTGTTTGTCTTTCCTTTGATTTTATTTATTTATTCTTTTAATAACTTTTTTTTTTGGCCTTCTTTCATTGTTATTCGTCCCTCTGAGGTTCTGGCTTTAGGACTCCTTGTAGTATTTTTTGGAGTGGGGGTTTAGTTGCAATGAAATTCCGGAGTTTCTGTTTGTCTGGAAAGGTCCATATTCT
The DNA here is from genome assembly GCF_964194135.1 of Talpa europaea. Lineage (NCBI taxonomy): Eukaryota > Metazoa > Chordata > Mammalia > Eulipotyphla > Talpidae > Talpa > Talpa europaea. The sequence continues at coordinate 76,378,804 of NC_140080.1, read as the reverse complement.
TTCTTCAAAGAGGAAGGAGAGCTTTGCGGGATAGAGTATTCTTGGTTGGCATCTGTTTTCTTGGAGTCTGTTGACTATGTCCCTCCACTCTCTCCTTGCCCGTAGTGTTTCTTCGGAGAAGTCTGATGTCAGCCTGATTGGTTTTCCTTTGAATGTTATCTGTTTCTTCCCTCTTGCCAGCTTCATTATTTTTTCCTTGTCCTGGATTCTTGGGAGCTTTACTATTATGTGTCTTGCTGTATTTTTCCTTTCGTCGTGGAAGTTTGGTGTTCTTCTTGCTTCTTGTATATCAATTTTCAGCTCCTTCTTCACATTTGGGAAGTTCTCTTCAATTATCTCTTTGAATATTTTCTCTGTTCCTACATCTCTCTCCTCTCCTTCTGGTATTCCTATAACTCTTATATTTCCTTTCCTCATGGAGTCAGATAGTTCCCGAAGTCTTTCTTCGTTCTTTTTCCTTCGTACTTCTCTTTCCTTTTCTGTTTTGGTTCTTTTTATTTCTATGTCTTCAAGATTACTTATTCGTTCTTCCATTTCATCTATTCTGCTTTCATTGCTTTTCCCAGAATTCTTTAGTTCTTCCATTAATTCTTTGATCTCCTGCATTTCTTTTACTTCCCTCTTTAGGGACTCAATTTCTTTCTTCTGACCATTGTTTTCCCTCTCTAGGGACTCAATTGCATTCTTCTGATCGTTGATTATTTTTCCCTTATCATTGTTTTCCTTTATGACTTCTGTTAGTTTTTTAATCACGGCAATTTTAAATTCTCTTTCTGGAAGGCTCAGAAATTCTTCCAAGTTATTGTCTTTGCAATCTGGGGGCTGGCTTTCTTTTTGTGGTGTGCTTTTTCTCTGGAGAGTTGCTAGGTTGCGTGTGGTTCTTCTCTTCCCTACTGTCTGTTTTCTAATTTGCCGTATGCGTTGGGACACTGTGTAGTTGGGACTGGCCGGCATCTTGGGTGGGCTTCTCTGTTCCCCTCTGGTTCTTCCAGGAGTCATCTGTCAGTTTCAAGCAGTCTTTACTGGAGAAAGGTCCCTGTTCTAAAATGCCGATGTAGGGACACACTCCCCTGTGCGCCTGGTCTGCCCCGGCGGTGGGTTCCTGCTCCCCTCTGGGCTTGGACTGCAGGCCAGAGGGGGTCTGGCGTGGGCGAACTTCCCCCGCTCACCTCTGGCTCCTGAGGAAGCCTTCTGCAGGTAGTCTTTACTGAAGAAATGTCCCTGTTCTAAAATGGTGATGTGGGACACACTCCCTGCGTGTCTGGTCTCAGGCACACTCTTCTGCGCACCTGGTCTGCCCCGGCTGTGGGTGCTCGCTCTCCCTGTGGGCTCAGACTACTTGTTCGGAAGGGGCCCGGTGTGGGCAAACTCCCCAGCTGGCCACTAGCTCCTTCAGGAGCCTCTGCTGGCTTCAAGTCGCTAGGTGGTGCCAGAGATCTCTCCTAGAGCCCTTGGGGAGCTGATTTTCCACCCCGTGGGACAGGGAGCAGAGCGGGGATGGTAGGGTACACCTCAACGGCTTTGGGGTGCTGTGTCTGCCTTGTGCCCCACCGTCGTGAGGAACCCACACCCCTAATTTCGTGCCCCGGGTCTCAGTTCCAAAGCCCTCAGTTCCAGGACGCGGGCTGTAGCCCAGTTCAGTGGGGCGGGAATGGCGCCTTTTGAATCCTGCTCCCCTGCCTGGGCGCCTTGTTCCTGCTCACTCAGGATGGGCCTCCGCTGTCTCCCCCTAATTTCGTGCCCGGGTCTCAGTTCCAAAGCCCTCAGTTCCAGGATGCGGGCTGTAGCCCAGATCAGTGGCGCGGGAATGGCGCCTTTTGAGTCCAGCTCCCTTGCCTGGGCGCCTTGTTCCTGCTCACTCAGGGAGGGCCTCCGCAGTCTTCCCCTAATTTCGTGCCCCGGGTCTCAGTTCCAAAGCCCTCAGTTCCAGGACGCGGGCTGTAGCCCAGATCAGTGGTGCGGGAATGGCGCCTTTTGAATCCAGCTCCCTTGCCTGGGCGCCTTGTTCCTGCTCACTCAGGGAGGGCCTCCGCAGTCTCCCCCTAATTTCGTGCCCCGGGTCTCAGTTCCAAAGCCCTCAGTTCCAGGAAGCAGGCTGTAGCCCAGATCAGTGGCGCGGGAATGGCGCCTTTTGAATCCCGCTCCCCTGCCTGGGCACCTTGTTCCTGCTCACTCAGGGAGGGCCTCCGCCGTCTCCCCCTAATTTCGTGCCCCGGGTCTCAGTTCCAAAGCCCTCAGTTCCAGGACGCGGGCTGTAGCCCAGATCAGTGGCGCGGGAATGGCGCCTTTTGAATCCAGCTCCCTTGCCTGGGCGCCTTGTTCCTGCTCACTCAGGGAGGGCCTCCACAGTCTCCCCCTAATTTCGTGCCCCGGGTCTCAGTTCCAAAGCCCTCAGTTCCAGGACGCAGGCTGTAGCCCAGATCAGTGGCGCGGGAATGGCGCCTTTTGAATCCCGCTCCCCTGCCTGGGCGCCTTGTTCCTGCTCACTCAGGGAGGGCCTCCGCCGTCTCCCCGCAAGCCTAGGTCGCAGGCGCGGGGACCTGGGCAGCTGCGATCCGGTCCGGATCCGCGCCGCTTTCCGCACGCAACCTTACCGGGCGGCCGGGGCTGTGTGCTGGTGCTGGTCTCCTCCTGGGGGGCGTGGCTCTCTTAAATGGCGCCTGGAGCTCACCTCCGCGGTGGATCCTGCAGGGTTCGCCTCTCCCGTTCACGGGGTGTGGTGGCTGCAATAGTTCCTTTCCACTCACAGTCCCACTTGCTGCGTCCGTTTTTCTTGTTGGCCGTTTTGGTTTGTTGTTTCCCTCCTTTCTGCTGGTTGGAGAGTGCCGACTTTGTGGGCGGGGGAGGGGAGCAGGGTTCTGTGCTTCCCTCCCTTCTCGTCCTCTTTTATGGCAACTTTCTTCTTCGGGCAGTTTGCTGGAGTCACCCGTTTATCTTCCGTGTCCCAGTTCTCACTGGGACCTGCCGCTTTTCCTCCCTATTAACTTTTTTTAATGGGAGATCTTACTCGCAGCGTCTCCTCACCGCCATGTTGCTCCGCCCCCCTCCGAGTATTCGCTTCATTATCCCACTTAATGTTTTTGAGCTCCTGTTGTGTACAACACACTTTGCATTTTATAAATAGATTGTTTAATCATAATAAACAATCATTAATGAAATCATTGATACAGAATTAAGAAAATATTTTCTGAACATCTATTCTGAATTAAATACTGCACTAAATTCTGTAGATATGATTGTATAAAATTTGCTAGGGCTAATGCTAGGGCCTGGGGTCACTTGGAGCTCATAGTCTAATTAGGAAAAAGAAAGCAATAAAATGTTTAGATGTATACTTTAAAATTTGGGACAATGACCAATACTATAACAGAGAATTATGGGGTATAAAGTGTTCATTACAGGAGGATTTAACCTACTGGAGGAATTCACAAGCATCCCTAAATACATGAAACTTACATTGGGATATGAAGGACAAAAATAAATTATTTAGGCCAAAATGGGAGGTTGATGTTAAGGTGTTTTAGACAGTAAGAACAGCAGAGACATCAGTTCTGTGGCCAGTAGATGATGAGTAGGTGGCCACCATGGCAGCGATGAAAAGAGATGTCTATAATGTGATGAGACAGGAGGAAAGTTGGGAACAAGACCATGCAGGCCTATTTAGGTGACAGTTGCTTGGTCTTTATCCTGAGAAAAATGAAAAACAGTTAAAGAGATTTAAACAGTTGGATGAAGTAACAATGATTTGCCTTTTAAAATGGGAATTCCCCACCCTGTTCCATGAGGCTGACTGTGGGGCACCGGTGGAGGGCAGGGTGTGAGAGTACGCATGTGCAGAACCCCCAGAGAGGACACAAAGATGTAAACCTATTCCTCTTCATTAGTCATAGCTTGAAAAACATAGCTTGAAAAACAATCTTAAAATGTACTAACGGCCTTCCCGGTGGCGCAGCGGGTTGAGCATAGCTCTGTGAAGCTGTCCACAGCCTCTGCAGCACAGGTTCGATTCCTGGCCAACCAGGGACATTCCCCCATGGCACAGCAGACTTCTCCTGTCATGCTCCCCTCAGCAGTGTATTTCAGTCAGTCTGCTTGTTCTGTTCCCTGATCTGTCTCTGGTGAATCCTCTCGCCCTCCGGTGCCTCTGGCCTGTACCCCAGCTCTTGTATAAAAATAAATAAATCTTTTAAAAAAAGTACTAAAATACAATGACTTCCAAAAAAAGGTAATTCTGACTCTAAAGAAAAGATTAGAAGGGGAACATAGTAAAATACTACATTTATTTTATCAGGAATTATATAATTTAATATTATATTATATATATTTTTTTTTTATAGAGGCATGTTTTTTTTAATTTATTTATTTGTTTGTTTTGTTTATACATGCACTGGGTACAGTCAGAAACGCGGGAGGGTGAGAGGATTCACCAGAGCCAGAGCGGGGAGCAGAGCAGGCAGAAGGACCGAAGGACACTGCTGAGGGGAGCAGCGAGCGGCAGGAGAGTCTGTGCGCCATGCGGGACCCTCCTCTGGTGACCGGGGAGCAGCCGGGGATTGAACTGGCGCTGCAGAGGCTGCGGGCAGCTTTGCAACCCAGCGCTCAACCGCTGCGCCACTGGGGAGGCCCTATATTATATATAATTATATTTGATTATATTTGATTATATTTAATTATATAAATATATAATTATATTTAATTATATAATTTAATAACTCAAATTAAATTATATAATTTAATTTACTCAAAGATGAATAAAAATTTTAAAGACTGGGTCAGTCTCTGGAAAAATGTGATGCAGTCATTTTCAGAGCCATCGCCATACATTTCTTCCTCCTAAATTTTTCCAAAGCCCTTCTCTAAATAGACCAAAAAGTTTATTCAGTTACTGCAGAATTCTTCAAAAACTTTGCCAAGGAAAGATGGTTCCTAGCAGCCGTACCATGTCACCTAAAATACCAGCCACTGATCAACCTTTCGCCTGTGATCACATCTTTATTTCTCTAATTCATTAAGTTTGCAGTCTTGGAAAGTCAGAACACAATTGTGAAAATTGAGGAGAGATTATTGTGTTGTGTTTTTATTGTAATTGAAAAGTCAATCAAGCTTGTAAGATGAGGGTAGGAGAAGGGAAGATCAAGTTATCAAATCCCATTATTGAAATAAGATGTGTTTGCTCAATAACTGAAGACTGTGTTTCTAAAGAAAGAAGGTCAGTGACCCAGAAGAGTGGTCCTAAATGTAAGGGACGAGCTGAGGACACGTCACTTCTCTAAGAGACACGGATGTGTAGCACAGGGAGCTTTTTGTCAGCTTCTCCCTTGATCCTGATGTCTGTCTCAGCAGGAGGAGGGATAGTGAATAAAATTTTTACCTTTCATTATATTTTCTGTCATTATGTTTCTTCTTGTTGATCTCTAATGTAGCATAACCTAAGTGGGTTCTTATTTTCCAAGAGAATTTAGAATTCTGAGGGGGAGCAGAAAACAAAAATGAGTGAAGCGTATGACAAAGCACATGGTGGGGCCCACAAAGGACAGGATGCTCAGCCAATCAAACTAAGCCCTTACTTGGCGTACAGTGAGTGCACACTTACACGACAGTTTTGAGCTTCCTAGTTTAGAGACTTGGGTGGCTCCTATTCCCTAGTACCATTATTTTGTAATTTCTGTTTCATTCAGATAAAAGACACTAACTTACAGATTTTATTGAACTTTTTTTTTTAACTATAGTTGAGGCACGTAGAGGATTTGTGATAACTTATCAGCTATTCTAGAAAAATCAATATACGAGGAATGGAAAATTTTCAGGTAAGAGTCCTAAAAAGAATCCTAAAATTCCCGGCAGATATATATATATATATATATATACACACACACACACACAAAAAAAAGATTTAGGAAGGTTCTGGTACTAGTACAGGATGGTATAGATTTACTTATCTCTGAGTCTCCTCATTAAATACAGAAAAATAATCTGAACATTTTTCAGTTCTACAATGATAAAAAGACTGTGAAATCTGGAAGGAGAAGACAGGCTCAAAACTTCAGGAACTGAAGGATGATACTCTTTTATGTCTCTTGAATTTCTTTATTATCTCTTATATACTCCCCAGAGTAGGAACTAGAGAGACCAGTAACAAAAAGAATAAAAGAGAAGGGAAGAAGGAAGGATATAAGGAAGGAGGGAAAGAACGAGAGACAAAGGGAAAGAATCTAGAACAGGTAATATTTGGAAGACAAAGGATTAAGCCTCCCAGATATTTATCTGGAACACACTTATTTGGTGACTAAGTGCAAGATAGATTAGGATGAGAAAATAATGAAAACTAGGAAACAATTTAACAGTTATCCATAATAACCAAGGTCAATCTAAGAAATCTAGTACATCCCGGAAACTGTGGTGTAAGCTGGTAGCCCAGAAGTGAAGACAAAGTATGTATGTGTCACCCAGATGGAACCTATTTCTCTTAGCACAAGACTACACAGGGGGGCCTCCCCGGTGGCGCAGTGGTTGAGCGCTGGGTTGCGAAGCTGCCCGCAGCCTCTGCAGTGCCGGTTCGATCCCCGGCTGCTCCCTGGCCACCAGAGGAGGGTCCCACATGGCGCGCAGACCCCTCCTGCTGCCCGCTGCTCCCCTCGGCAGTGTACTTGGGTCCATTTGCCTGCTTTGCTCCCAGCTGTGGCTCTGGTGAAATCTCTCACCCTCCCGCACTTCTGACTGTATCCAGTGCTTGTATAAATAAATAAATTTAAAAAAAAAAAAAAAAAGACTACACAGGGGATACCTCTTGGGAGGGACTGCTTTACAGAAGAGGGGAGATAATAAAATCAATGTTTCCAGGGATTTCTCTCCCTCTTCCATTTTGTATATTTTAAGCTACACTTTTAATCCCATTCTACATTTGTTAAAATTGCCTAGTTTCAGATGAATGGTCTTAAACAGTCACATGATTGCTATAATACTAGTCAAGTTACAATCTCTGAACTCTGAGCCACAAAGTGGGAATAATATTATAGAAAGACTATTTTACAAGTTGGTATGGATAATAAATGAAATTATGTATGCCAAAATATATTGCAGGTTTTTTTTACATAGAACATGCTAATTTAACATAAATTAATAGAGTTAATGTGGTTGAAGTAACACAATTGTGCTCTGAGTTTTCCATAGAAAAAGTGGAAATTACCATAATGGTACAAATACATGCTCTGACAAAGAATACAGAAGTCCATTTGGACAATAAATGTTAGCCTTCAAAGTTCTTGAAGCTAATCAAGTGCCTGCACAAAACAAAATAATCTATGATCCTTAAAAGATGGTAGGAAGTTCAAAAGAAGGATTGTCACATTCTAACTTCAGCCAAGTAGGTACAGTGCTGAAACTCATGTTCACAATGTATAGGAGGATAGAAGTTACACTAAATCCCTTGAAAGGTTAAATCATACTTTCTGTGTCTCATTTAAATCACAGCTGTCACTGATCTCTAAACAAATCAGTCATTAAAAAAGGAAATTTTTCCACTGAGATTATAAGATCAGTAAACTTATTAAATATTCCATAAGCTGATTTTTGACAATGTAATCTCCCCAATATAGTAAGAACAACCAACAAGCTTGAAAGCAATGTTCTTGTGATACAGAGATCTGCTTAGTTCTATTTGAAATATTCAAGGAAATTGAAACTAAAAGGTCTGTGATGAGCATTGCTGAAATGTTTAGCAGGCATATTCCAGGACTTGTAACAGAACACAATAAAATTGAAAGGAAGAGGGAAAGGAAAAAGACATCTCAGTTTTATTAATAAATACATTGCATTTCACTCAAGCTTCCAGTTCCACTCAGCTATAAGAGTAGTGAATTTAAGGCTTTAGAGAAGAATCAAAGTCCTCACATTATTAAAAAGAGATAAGACAAATCAGGAATGGGAAACAATATATTTATTAATAGGTTGACCTTTCTAAAAGTCAATCCTATGTATGGAAATTCAATTTAAAGGAAAAATTCATTAAAAACTAATTATTTACTTTGCAAAAGGGTCCTTCAATCACATTGGTATTCACTTTGGTAAATGCAGCCCTCACCCTGACCCTGTGCGTGCAAGAGTTTTATATTTGGAGAGACTAAAAGCCCTGAAAATCAAACCCAGAGCCAAGGGGCAAATAGAAGAGAGAACAGAAAAGAAGTAAGGTCAAAAGGTTGGAGCTGGATTAATAGCATTATTGTTAAGATCATAAGACTTATAAAAGATCAATGAAAAGGCAAATGACTAGGGGAAAAGATGGGAAAAATGAAAGCAAAAAGCTTTATTATATATGAAGATTTAACTCTAAAGAGGGCAGGGAAGATAATTGGAGGCACACAAAAATGAACTCAAAATGGCAAATTCAAATCTTATCATTTCCGTGTTCAAAACCATGAAAGGCTTCTAATTACTGCAAAATTTGAATACATATTCCTGCATGCAAGCCTATCTCCCTCCAACTTGTCTCCCAGCACTTGAGTCTATGTACTGAACACAGGCCTCATGAGATTAAAAAAACAAAACAAAACAAAATACCTGATCCAGGCCAGGGCCACTGTCTGTCTGGGGCTTGCGTGTTTGTTCATATTTGCGTGGGTTTCCTCTGGGGACTCTGGTGTCCTTCACATCTCGAAGATGTGCACATGAGGATCATTGCTGTGTCTCAACTGTCCCATTAGAGTGAGTGTGGGGGTGAGTGTGAGTGTGTTCCCTGATACTTCTATTCTCTTCCACTTTGAGCCCTGATCTGACCACTCATGACCTCGACTGAAATTATTAGGTTGGAAAATGAATAAATGTTCAAATGAATGAATTCAAATTATTGTTCCTATTAGAAATATTTGGGATCATTATCAAAAAGGTATGCTTGGTGATGTTTAGTAACCTGAAAAATGCAATATAACTGGACTCTTGTTTATATATGGCAAAACTGATTTCATTACATATTGTTTTGCTTTAAGTTGTAGTTTTCCCATTTTGTGATTGGGTTCTTTGTTTTCTTTGTATTGGCTTGTATCTTTACTTGGTAGATCTTGGATAGTAGCACCCTAATGTATGATGTGCAGATATTTTCTCCAGTTTGCTGGGATGTCTTTTCACTTTAACCATAGTTTCTTTTACTGTGCAGAAACTTTTTTGTAATATAGTCACATTTGTTTATATTTGCTTTTATTTTCTTTGCCGTTGGATTAGAATATCCAAAGATATCACTGAAGCCAATGTTGTGGGGTTTTTTGCCCATGTTTTCTTCACTGTCTTACATTGTTTCTGGTCTTACATCCAAGTATTTCATCCATGTTGAGTCAATTTTTGTGTATGGTGTGAGAGAGTTGTCTAGTCTCGTTTTTCTACCTGTGACTGACCAATTTTTCCAGCATTATTTGTTGAAGAGACTTTCTCTATTGTATACTCTTGGTTCTCTTGTAGATTAATTGTCTATAAAAATGTGGATTTGTTTCTGGGTTCTCAATTCTATTCCATCGATCTGTGTGCCTGCTTTCATAATAGTATGGGCGAAAGAACTTAATAGACACTTCTCCAAATGGGGCCTCCCCGGTGGCACAGCAGTTGAGCGCTGGGTTGCGAAGCTGCCCACAGCCTCTGCATGCTGATTCTATCCCCGGCCACTGGGTGAGGGTCCCACATGGCGCGCAGACCTCTCCTGCTGCCCACTGCTCCCTTCAGCAGTTTATTTGTTCAGTCTGCCTGTTCTGCTCTCCCCTCTGGCTCTGGTGAATTCTCTCACCCTCCTGCTTCTGACTGTACCCAGAAGCCAGGTATAAATAAATAAATAAATAAATAAATAAATATTACTTATATATAAATAAATAATAATAATTGTATAAATATATATTTAAATAAATAAATAATTTGTATTTATTTGCTTGTATAAATAAACAAAATAAATATTTTTAAACAAAGATATGCAAATGGCCTACAGGCACATAAAAGATGTTCAACATCACTTATCATCAAGGAAATGCAAATAAAAACCACAATGAAATACCACCTCACTCTAATGAGATTAGCCCATAACAAAAAAAGCAAAGAAACCAAACCAACAGAAACAACAAATCTCACAGATATGTTGACAAAGGAGCCCTCTTACAGTGTTGGTATGAATGTAAACAGATCCCTATGGAAAACAGTATAGAGGTTTCTCAAAATATTGAGAATACATCTACCATATGATCTAGCAATTGCACTCCCAGAGATTTGTCTGGTGAATGCAACAACACTAATTCAAAGGTATATATACACATTTATGTTCATTGTAGCCCTAGACAACTTGACTGTTGTAAATAGGACTGCAATGAACATAAATGTGTATATACACCTTTGAATACTATTCAGCTGTAAAAAGGACGAACTCTTACCATTTGTGACAAGTGAAGTAAGCCAGGAAGAGGAAGGTAAATAATGGATGATTTCATTCATTGCGGAATATAGAGAAACAAAAAAAGAAAATGAAAAATTAAACCAAAACAAAACCTATAAATACAACTATATGATTGCAGCTACTAAAGGGGGAAATGAAGGTGGAAACAAAGTGGGGCATAATGGTATACACTATGATGTATGATAACGGGATAGAGGTGCTCTGGTGGTGGGTGGGTCATGGTGACGTACATCTGAGGAGGTATAAGCATATTCCCCTCCATCACATACAGAGCAATAAATAATGTTACATCAATAAAAAAATAACATACAGGAAGTTACAGTTTCTGAGAACCTATAGAAAAGGCTAAGTGAGGACTTCTGTATAAGATAGGATTGCACTAAGGCAGCTCCTAGTTGGTTAATGTAATGAAGTATCTTAAACGTGTCTTGAAGGTTTCACATTCTTTGACCTTTGTCATGGTTGGGGGTGACATCACATTTCCCCATATCTACATCCATTAGAAAGAAAAGGCACTATTCCTTGTCCTCCACTTTAAGAGTTAAGAAATCTTCCCAGAAGCAACACTGCAGATTGATGGTCACATTTTATTGATCAGAACAGTGTCACATATCATTGTAAGGGGAATGTTATTACCATGATTGATTTAAACAAAGCAAGATTCGCCTTCTGGTCCAACCATTTTTGATGTGCATATCCCTTTGTTAGATGACAAAATCAGAGCTCCCTTAGCACAGAAGGACTGCTATGGGGAAGGAGAGTAGAGAGTGTTTAAAGTAGGCTGCAAACTGTGTCTGTAGTACCCTTAGTATGTCCGGGACTGTTAGGCTGGTAGTTCCCATGAGAAGGTAAATATGTAAATCATTATTTGAAATGCAGGGAACTGTAATGTTGTACTTCTTGTTTTAAGCCTTTCCTATTTTACTTTATGTGTGGGTGTTAAGGAATGCCTCTAAGGAAAGTCAGCTGGGGTGTTTTATATTTCCTATTTTGTCTCTCTTGGATCTGGAACTTCAAAGAAATCTCCTAGCATTCAAGAACTTACCTATAAGTGATACACTAAAGATATAGTGTGTTATTAAAACACAAAGGAAACAAGCAAGGTCTAACTGTGTATGCCATTATTTTATAATTTTAAAAAAGGAATTTTGATATTTTCATGTATTCTCTCCTCTTAATTTTCTAATACTCTGTATCTTTATCTTCAACTTTTTGGAATTTTGATATAAAAAAGATATTCATTATTTTGCAGGAAGAATGCTCACTATGGTATGACTGACTTACCTATGTACACTGTGGTTTTGCAAAGTGGTATGTATACCTTCATTTTTATAAACTTAGAAAATGAAAGCATTTGAAAGTATATCATGTATATATATGCATGTAATTATATAAATTATATATCATTACCATAATTTATGTATAATTTAACACCTTATATTTTTAAATAAATACTTTATAAACATGACTGTTAAAGACTACAGAATAGTCCATGATATTTATGTACCATACATTACTTAATCACTCACCTAAGTTTGGATATTTAATTTTTTCCCTGCATTTCCAATAATATGAATATCACAGTGATGGCATATTTATACATGATTTTTGTCTGCCTTTCAAATTTTTTCCTCAGGATTTTTGGACAAATTGCTAAATGTGTCAAATTGTTTCCCAGTAAAACTATATCAATTTACACTCCCTAAAAAGTGTTATGAATATGATTTATTTCAGCTATAAGTATAGTTAGAACTTGCTACATAGGCAAGATATAAAACACCAGTAATTTCTTAAAAGATTTACTTTTTTTATCATTCTAGTTTCAGATAGAGTGTTTTTTATTATCTCAGAATTCTTTATTGTGAATAGCTTACTTTCCCTAGTAATATATTGTGAATTCATTTTCATGTGTTACCAAATTTTAATAATATTCAATTGAATGCATACAATGCTTTTCTATGTCTTCCCAGTATCCCATCATATAACTGCAACATAATTTATCTAAACCAAGTTTCTATTGTCAAAGATCTATTTATATTCCAACAGCAACAAACAGAGGTGTAATTTTTAAATGATTGGCACTGAAGACAAGTGAAGGGATATTTGGGGCCTCAGAAGACCTGAACACTTGCTGTGACTCCATGACTCACTACACAAAGCTTTGGTTACTCAGTGAACCACAGGCATCTTCAATTTTTCTCTCTGTCATCAGAAATGTGTGATTAAATGATTTCTAAGGTACCTTTAATGTGAACATGATAATCTGCCATTGGGAAAACTATTTACATGCTTTATAAATCTTCAGTTGACCTCACTATTTCATCTTTGCCTACTCATTTACCTATATTTCATATTAAAATTCTTATACTAAATTCCTTATATTAGTTTCCAAGACTGCTGTAACAAATCACAACTAACTTTTTTCCCTAGAACAATTAAAAATTACTCCCTAACACGTCTGGAGATTTACATTCAAAGTCAATGTGTTAATAGAGCCATGCTACCTCCAAAGTATCAAGGGAAGTATTCCTTATTGTCTCTTCCAGTTTCTGGTGACTCCAAGAATTCTTTGGCTTGTCACCTCATTCCAGTCCTGCCTCCCTGATCAATCTGCTTTCTCACCTTCTGTCTCCAACCTCCCTGAGCCCTTCCCCTCTAAGGACATATAGGAGAAGGGACAACCTAATTGTAGTTAGGAACAGCCCATGTCACCCAGGATATGCACCTCCTAAATTAATTCCATCGTTTGTCCTATGTAGTGTTATGTACTAAATGTTTGCTTCTCCATCGAAATTTATATCCTGAAATCCTAACCAGTGTGATGGTATTAAGAGGTAAGACCTTTGGAAGGTAACTGGGTCTTTGGGGTAGAGAACTCATGAAAGAGATTAGTGTTCTTATGGAAGAAATGAGAGCTTGCTTTTTCTGCCTTCCACTATATGAAGACACATGAAGATGGTCATCTACAAGACAGGAAGAAGAATGCCTTCATCACATACACCACGTCTGTTGCACCTTATTCACAGATTTCCCAAGCGCCAGAGCTCAGAGAAATAATTTCCTGTTGGTATTCAATTATACCAATGCAAACTGACTAGCACATATACAAATATTCACCGTGGCCATGTAAGGTTCGCATGCTCTGGGGATAAGTGCATGAATCCAACTTTTGGGAGATAACTACTTGCCCCCGTAAAGTACTCAATATATATGATTTCTCTGAATTATGATCCATGCTCAAGGCATTCACTCTTCCAGGAATATCTAACTTGGAACTCTGAAAGGTAAATGATTTATTTCATTAAAACTTTTGCATTTAAGTATTCATCTTATGAGGACTTCCATATGTTGAAAAACAACCTACAGCTAACAGATTTATTATGTAAGGTAAGCAGTAGGATGGGGTAAAGTATAAAGTAGCAGACTTTGGAAGACCTAACTCAGGAAAGGCATTCTATGGAATGCCATGTAGCTTTGATTTTATTTTCAAAGTTGGGGAAAAATATAGAAATGACTTCCAGAAAGATATAGTAATATGGAAAATAGACTGAAATGGAAAAGATCAAGAGAAAAGTCAGTTAAGAGATGCTTGCAGTGAGTTAATGGATAAATGATGGATAACTGAATCAGGCCTGATAGGAAAGAAGTAGTAGAAATGAGAAAAATCTTGGTGATTGATTATAATGAGTATCCTTGGCCTTTCAATTAATCTGATTTAAAAGTAGATCCCCCCACTTCCTATGGGGTGCCTCCCCTTCCCCCCAAATGAAGCTCCTAACAGTCACTTCATGTTAATTTCCTTTCACATTGGCCATTTAACGTGGAGTTTTGAAAAGCTCCATACCTAATAATAATAGTTCTGTTTTGTGCCGCCACAAGGCAGGATGCTTATTTGATCGTCAATCATCCATCCGACCATCCATTTGGCATCATGCCAAAATCAGTGGCCTGTGAAGCCCTCATCAGGTCCTGCCAACAAGAGCAGTTGGTGATGGCACAATTGAGTGAGTGTGGAGCGATTCACAAAGAGAAACAGCATCAGCAGTTTAGCAGGAATTGGTGAAGACAGGTGTGTCAAAATCCTACTCCAAGTCATTTGGTTCTGTTTGCCACTTATGAAGCTAAATGATATTATATTTAGGGCCACATAATTCTAGAACTGGAATGAGGCCTAGAAACATTCTATAGGAAAATTTCCTCCTTCCTTTCAAGTAAATACAAGTATTCTTACCCTCAAGACCTAAGAGAATGCTGGAGTTACTCACACTTCTTGCCCATATTTACCATCTCCCCATCCAGCAGGAGCATCAAGTAACTGAACAGCAGACTACTAACAGAATTAGAGCAGAGAGAAAACTGAGCATAAGCCCCCCCCCTTTTTTTTTAAACAAAGGAAGAAAGTGACATCCAGAGAAGATGAGTTATTTGACTATTTGAATAAAGTCACCAATCTAATAAGCAGCAATGCTATGAATCTATGTTGAATCTATGTATGTTCTCTTAGGACAAATATTTTCTTTTCCATTGTTTCAGAATTCCTTGGTTTTAACCAGTAACTAAGCTAACCAGAGGCCTGCATTTAGGTCTAGATGAATAGAGAACAGACATGGGATAACTTCTTAGGAATATCAGTAACTAAATTTTTTTATTATGTACATATTTAGCATGTTTTTTAATAAAATATTCTAGATTATTTTGAGGAAGCCATAGAATTTCAAGAAATTTGCACGAAATATTTACCTACAAGTAGATATCCCTGTACATAACCTACACCTACACATACCTACACAACTAAATCTACAGAAACACAGACACACATGCCTACACCTACAAATTCATGGAATACATAGACATCCCAACAGTGGTCTACAGATTGCTAGGGAAGAAATCATTCACTCAGCTCTAGAAATTAGCCAGAATTTTTGTTTTTATGATTTGATGGTAATTCATCTAAATAACAGAGAAGGAAAATTTTCAGATAGAATCAACATGTTAAAACAATAGCTTAATCATAATTCTTTAAGCTATTTATAAGAGAATGAACATATTTCTAACAATTCTATTGTGTTGTAATAGATAGAGCACATCTCATCCCAGGTAATAGTGGTAAGTGAAAATGTTAAAGTAGGCTATTAAAAAAAAAAAATCTTCATGGGGCCTCCCTAGTGGTGCAAGGGGTTAAGATGCAACCTATGAAGTTACCCGTAGCCACTGAATACATTACTACTCCACGGTAATATCCATGGAGCAGAAACTGAGAATTAAATGATCTCACTCAAGCTATTTAAATTAGATGAGGCTCTCTTTCTGAAATCTCATGGGATTTTACTTACTTTGAATCAAGTATGTGTCCAAAATATTTTACAAAATGGCTATTGTATAATAGGTGTTCAGAAAGTATGTTACCATTACAACACTAAAATAATGCATTGAATATGTGGAACAGAGGCTGGATAGGTTTCTGCACACAAAGCAAAGAATAACACAGGGACCTAATAACATTAGAAATAAAGCAAACAGAGAAGGCAATGACTCTCTGAGAATTATAAACAGGGTAATAGGAGGTCATCGGCTAAAATAAGAGCCCTCTTCTCTGAAGGTTTCGCCTGGGCATCCTCTGGTCCACAGATGGGGGCATAAGACTCTGACTAGTGTGACTACAATAAATGAATTCAGATTCAGGGTGGTTTTTACTCAGAAAACAAGATGGAAAGACTTCTAAATAAGAGTCAGCAAGTGGCTTTTAAGTCCTGACACCAGCATCCTGATTTACCTTGAGAAAATAATTTAAAATTTGGTTAACTTTCCTTTTCTATAAAAGTACAGGACAGAATAATACCAGCCCAAACATCCTCTGTTATTATTCCAACTTTTGTTCTCTGAATTTTCTGCAAAAACAGTTTTTGTATATTTATACCATATATCAGTGTATAATTTATATAAGGTTATGAATATATTTGAAAATATCTCTTCAGGAAGCCTAGATTAGGACTCACTAGATAAAATAATCTCCAAGCTTTCTTCTAGCTCTCAAAAAAATTATGATCTTAATATATCTTATCAGTACACCTATATGCCTAATAAAAGCACAATTTGCTAGAAACAAAAACATTTTTCTTTGCCTTTTATTAGCTGAATATACACACACACATATAAAGATTTTAAGGTAATCACAGCTAGCAGCATAAATGAGACTAAGATATAATATAAACTTTTATTATCTTTCAAACAGCCATTTTGCTCTTTGTTTCTCAGAGCAGAATATACCTTTTCAGTCTATGCAAGAACCAAAACATACATAAAAGCAGTTTTCATATGAATAAACCAATTTTGTCTGTCATTAAATTCACATCTCAGCCTTCTCATGTTGTAACACCAAGGGAAGGGAACCAAACTGGGAATTTTTAAAAGTCCATTTATTTGGCCTACTAGCAAATTGTTTCTTGTAGTACAAGCCAGAAAGGTACAAAAAGACTGGAGTGCTAAAAAACCAATCTCTTTGTCTAACTTGAGATTAAATCTAGGCATAAGGAAAGATGGATTATATAGCATAAGCAAAGTCTGAATTTCCAAAGTCAGAATTTAAAAACCTGAGCTCAGTAGAAATTTGAAGAAACTAAGTGCAAGAGATTCTGTGTGTGACTGGCAAGACGAGATTCTGAGCTGGACGCCTGGGGCTCATTTCTCCTGAGAGCAATAGAAAAATCTTTTTATAGGTATTTTAGTAATTTGATAAATGCCCACTCTCCTGGAGTAGTTAGAATTTCAGAGATATTTCAAAAAACTTAAGACCCAATGTCAATCTTTAAACGTATTTAAAACATAAGACTAGAAGCAAAAGTTGGTGAGGATGTGTAGACAAAGCTCATGTACTGTTGGCATGAATGAAGGTTGGCCCACCCCTATGGAAAACAGGAGGTGGGCACTAAAAATAGATCTACCATATGATCCAGCAATCCTAAGTATCCTAAGTACCAACCTGAAGTATTATAAGGATCAGATCCTAAGTATTGACCTAAAGAATGCAGAAACACAAACTTAGAGGGATATATGCATTTATGTTCATTGCAGTCTCTTTACAATAGCCAAAATACGGAAACAAATTAAGTGTCCAAGGACCGAGCTAACGTGACATCATGCGGTTACCTTGACCAAAATGTGACAAAAGTTACCTTTGGGCAGTTACCTTGCCCAAAATGTGGCAAAAATACAAAGGTTACAGGAGTTTAGACTGGACAGAAGTTCATTTTGTCCAGTCCTGCTTCATAACCACAGCAGGAGAAAAGGAAAAGGCACACAGATGACCCAGGAGAATAAGCTACTAATAACCAACTTTCCCACAATTGACTACCCTGCCTTGATTTTATATAATAGCTATTCACCCCAGATAACTATGATAGACAGATACAATTCTACTTAAAATCAAAGATAATTAATTTTAGGGTTGATAATTATTTGACTGACACACTGACAGTTCAAGGTATTTAGAAATAACTTTGCTCAGGACTAATTACTGATTAAAGTATTTTTAGAGTCATAGACTAGAATTTGAAGGGAACTTAAAGACTGTCCTTTGTTCATTTCCATAATTTTAAAAAGAAAAAATCTGAAGCACATACAATTTTTTGTCCAGTGTTTCTCAAGTAATTAATGATATAATAAAAATCAAAACCCAGTTTGTCCAAAAATCTGTTTATTATTTCTGCCATTTTGTTTGTTATTAATGTTGATGGGTCTGTTTCTTTACAAAGCTTGTGTGAAGAAAAAGTGCCTTAAAGTTTGGTATGGTTTGTAAACAAGAGAAATGATAGCTACCTAGTCAACAGCAGGTGGGTAGTAAAATAAATAATGACACCCAGAGAAGAAATAAATCAAGCTTCAGAAATTCTTCTCCCTGGAGGCAAAATAAACCCTTGAAATTTCAGGAGATGACCTACAGTTCGAAGACTATCATTATGAGACTGCGTTCTCATGATTCAGTAGACCAGGGCCATATTCTGAAGTGGAGGATGATGTGCAAAGGGAAAAGACATCTGATCTTTTCTACAGAACCATGTGAATTCTCTTCCTCCTGAGCAGAAGACTCTTTGGAGGTTATTTGGATGGTGGGGACACTCCTATAAAATGAATTTAGATTGTCTTCTGCATGAGAATTCCTGTTTGTAATGAGTATGTGTAAGTATGTGTCCACCAGCATAAATGCATATAGTGAGTTGATGTAATAGTCCCCCCCCCCCAGACTGGAGAAAGATGAAAAGTCTTATCTTTGTGGCAGAATCACAAGGGGATCAGATCTGGCCTCACTGCACCCTGCTTGGACTAGTTTTCTTGGAAAAATACAGGCTCAACCCCATCTGGCCACAATCACCCCACCTGTGACTGTGCTTCTGAAAATTAAGAGCTCAGGCTTTGGGACATGTGATGCTTTGTGGTATTATATCCTTTTGGGGGAGTGGCAGGGTCAGGGAAAGCACATCTCAGACAGGACAGTGAACCAGAAATGTTTTAATGTTGGTTTCTTTGCTTCTATTCTGGGGATTATCACCTTCAGCATCTAAGTTATCTTCCCACCCTATTCCCTGTCCCTGAGAAAGTTAAGCACCTTTGATTATTCACCATCATTCAGTTAAGTGTATTGTATGTGCTCAGTCTTCTAAAAATTTCATAGTTAGGGACATCGAGAAGTATGTCCTTCTCGGCATTATCACCTTGGTGGGCTCAGCACAGTGGTGGCCACATTGATCAGGAGAGAGTTGTCATGGACTTAGTCCTTGAGCTTCCACGGAGGAAGCAGTGGCACCAGAGAGACAGCAGATTTGTACAAAGCAGCAGCTGCAAAATGAACACATTCAGGGACAGCTCTCTGGGAACCTCTCCTTTGCACAATATCTGCTAGAAGATAACCTTTGAAAGAGTGGAGGTTAACAGGTGGGGTTACATAAAACACTACAGTCTTCATAATTATTAAAGTGGGGGTTGGGAAAAAGCAGGACACAAAACTATATATACAGTGTGATAACACTTAAAGTATGACCTACAGCCCTCTCTCTCATATACGTACAACTTTCACGTGTGATTTTTAACTATAAATAGCATATATGTAAATTTATGACATATATGCAAAATTCAATATTATATATGTATGCAAATAAAAGACTAGAATTAAATACTCCAGAATTTAACATTCTGAAGTATTTTTATTGTCAGTTTTTTCTAACTATTCCACAATTGGAATCTTTTTTTTCATTTAGAAGAAAAAAATTAAACACTAATAGGATTCCCTATCTAAATAGCCATCTTGCTAGTGGTATCTTTTGGGGAATCTGGACAATAACAAAGGCCTTCTCCAATATAAACTCTTACTTGATTCCTTTAAAAGCAGTTTGAACTCCGTGCCAAAGTGGAATGCCATTATAGCACACTAATTAAATCTGGCCTCACTCTGGAGTATCATAAGCTTTATTTGGCTAATTACTTTTAGCCTGGTTATTTAGGAGGAACCAAATGGTAATTAAGGAAATAGGAATTATCATTCCTATTCCTCAACTCAGTTTCTACTCAGCCGATGTCTCTACTCACCCTTGGAGAACATTCTGCCTTAGAGCCTGCAATGCTGCTGCCTGCCCTGTAATGTTACCCTCTCACCCCATGGCCACACCACCCATTGGTTCAAGTATTCAGTTTTTGAAGCTCCAATGCCATGAATGTTTCCTGAATATGGCTCCTGCCTGTTGCCCTTTCTCACGAACAATCACCTTCATTTGGCACTCATTCTGTATTCATACTTCCTGCTTCTACCGCTTGCTTTGCAATGATTTCAAATAGGAACCAGGTTATATCCACCAACAAGGTCATGAGCTCCAGCTTAGAGAAACTGCTTTTGTCTTTGGACTTCACATAAACACCATTCTCCCAGGGAACCACTTCCTCCCTCCAGGCAACCTCTTCTTCCTCCAGCTACTTTATATGAGCCTCTCGATGACAGACATTATATCATGGTCCCGTTATATAACTATTTTTGTCTCCCCTTATGGCAGCAAGTACTTGTGTGCTTGAAATGGAATGAACACTAGACTGGGAAACACACATCCCTGATTTACCACCCACTCACAGAGTGACTTTGGGGCCGTCTCTTTGCCTTGCTCTATTTTCCTATACACTTTTCAGAATTTGTTTTGGGTGTCAAATAAAATAAGGTATGTAAAACCACTTTGCACACTGCAAATACTCAAAAGTAGACATAAACTGTGTATGCCATATTCCATATTGGAATGCTAAACCATGCTTGGTTGATCCTGTGGCTTCCAGAATATCCCAAACAAGGCTTTGCACCTCCTGGGTATTCCTTAAATATTGCTACATAAATCAAACAATCAATCCATGAGAAACTCATGCAAATTAACCAGAAAAGTTTGAGAACAATCCCATCCCAGGACTCCTTTATCCAACTTTCTTAAAAGCTAATGCTTTGATGTGTCTCCTGTGCTTCACACCCATCCCTCCTTATTGCTAGTTTATGGGAGCGTGCCTCATTCACGGACAGATTGCTCCTGTCTCAGATGCCTTCCACTTACAACCAGTTTTCACGCTGCCCCATATTTCTTTTTGATGGCTTTTAAAAGCCAGCCAGCCCGTCATCCCAGCACAGCCACCGCAGTTTTCCTTTTGGATCTCATTCATCTGTTTACAAGGCAACAAAACACACATAAACATCCTTGACACAGCCTGGTAGTTGGAAAATATGATAGTAATAATCTTGGTTTTCAGACAAGTAGTGAATGGTATATCTATATCCCTGAAGAGAGGACATTAGAAATGATTACAACATCCAGCTGCCATGTGACCGCCCTCGTATAAATGATGCTGACAGAAACTAGGATAGAAATGGGTTTTGTGATTTTAATAGGTTTTGCAATGAGAACAGCTAAGATAATGATTAGATTGATGATAACAATGAAACTACCTTATTTCAGCGTCAGAAAAGACTTGTGCATTTCTGGATCTTTTCTGTTTCTCATAAAGATACTTTAAGGTAAGCAGGGCATGGCTGATCGGCTCAAGCAGTAGAAGGAAACTAAGGTACAAAGGATAATGAGTCTTCACAGCATCATCAATAAGGACTTGAAAACTTCAATTTTAAGCAAAATGACATAAAATAAAACTATTTTACCATAATTGACTCAAATAAATAAGAATTAGATTCCCATAGCATAATTTCTGCTCACAAAAAACATGCTCACATTGCTAAATAAACAACAAAATGCTTCTAAAATGAAACAATACTTTGTATTCATCCATCCATTCTCCTCTGTGCTTTTTCCAGTTCATGATCACAGGAGGCTGGAGCCTCTGTCAGCATCTAAGGCTGCAAGGCAGGGACCAACCCTGGCTCATGCACCGTAGGGAGCTTCATGTTCATGGCCACGCGCATGGTCCCTCCTTCTGGGGCAAGTGAAATGCCAATGAACTGAACATGCACATCTTTGGGATATGGGAGAAAATCAAAGACCCCAGAGTAAACCCATGTAGACCTGGGAAAAAGATGCAAACTCCACATAGTGACCTTGACCTGCTTTTGTCCTTTTCTCATCAAAATTATAAGAAGGGCCTCCCTGGTGGCACAGCGGTTGAATGCTGGGTTGCAAAGCTGCCTGCAGCCTCTGCAGCACCAGTTCGATCCCCTGCCACCAGGCAGGGGTCCCACATGGCACGCAGACCTCTCCTGCCTCCCGCTGCTCCCCTCAGTGGTGTATTTCGTCAGTCTGCCTGTTCTGCTCTCCGCTCTGGCTCTAGTGAATTCACTCACCCTCCTGCGCTTCTGACCATACCCAGTGCTTGTATAAATAAATAAATAAATCTTTAAAAAATTATAAGAAAATGAAACTATGCAAGGACCTCCTATAACTTTATTTCACTCCCTTCATTCATCTACAAAGTTTCTGTAAAATTGCATAGCAGATTCTTTGTACCTAGCACTATTCCAGAGAAAATATCTGCTCATTGCCTGCCTGAGTATTAACAGGAGTCACACAATGCCCAAATAAACAACTAACATGCAAAAAAAAGTCCATCTAGTGACAGGTAATGAAAGAAGGAAACACACAATGATATTTAAAATGATGTTGAGACTGCTGGAAGTATGGGTAGGCAAGATGGCTTCTGTCAGAGTGGGTGGTTCCAGAAGACCTTTCTGAAGGGAGAATATTTGACCTGTGAGGGAGAAAGAGGAGCTAGCTAAGGGGAAAGTGTTGACAAAGTATTGCAGAAAGAGAAAAGTAGAGCTACGAAAGGTATGGAGGCAGGAAAGAGCCTGATACTCAAGAGAACAAAACTCAGATCTGTTCAACTAGAATCTAACATCAATAAAAAGATATGGATGAGGTTGCAGTAGTTAGGCAGGGGTCAGATTACACAATTTTTATAAACCATGGTGAGGAGTTTGCATGGCAATTCACTGTTAACCATCTTGAACACTGCCACAAAGCCTATCTAATTATGATGCAAATCAGTATAACTGTTGGAATTCATTAGCTACTATTTGCTTTGAATTTTTATATTTGTCTCCTCTTATTCTGTCTTATCAGATTGGGGATAAAATATATACAAGCCCCATAAAATAATTCATGTAGCATTTCTTATTTTCTGAGAAATATTGTATAAGATTAAAAAAAACACCTATTTCTTAAAAGCTTGATAGATGACACTTAGAGCTATGTAGCCATTATTTTTACATTTGTAAAGGAAAGGAAGAACCTTTTATTTTTTGTTAACATTTCACTACCTTAAAAAGTTACTGATACATTCATTTCAGTTTCTTTTGGGGTCTTCTCATTCTCTCTTCTCTAATTTGGTTGCACTCAGGGTACACTAGTATCGTCACACTTCCTCCACTAAGCACACTCCTGCCTTTGGGTTTTTATATTTACAGCTTCCTCTACCGGCATGTCACATTTTCTATGGCACCTTTACTGAAAACCATTTTGATAACATCCACTCCCTACCCACATTCACAATGTTAGAACTCATCTAAAAATGAATGAACTCATGACTTAAAAAAAAAAAAAATCATTGACCCAACAACATTGTTAAGGAACCAGGCCACCTCTATAATGCAAATCTGATAATAAATACTCCAATAACACAAGCCTTCCCCCCCACCCTAATATATAACAATTTTTAACCAAAAGAATGCTGGATTTCTTGGGAAATGGCTAATCCCAATGTGTGAGGCCCAACTAGTAGAAGGAGAGAATAGAACATTTTGTCCCAGGAAAGAGAGGAGTTTTGGAAGACTTACATGATCATCTCAAAAGAATAATGGTGACAGCTTGAAGGGGGTTCTCTGACCAATTTTGTGTTACTGTCAACATCACAATGATAATTATGATAGTATTGACTGGATAAAACTGAGTTGTCCATTGACAACGCTCAAAAAAAAAAATCTATTGACAATGCTCAAACTTGGAAAAATAAATTTTCAACATGTAAAATCAGTTTTTATGTCACTGGAAAAAAATAAATTCTTTAATTGAATATTTAGAATTAACTTCCAATTTACAGGACTTATGGAGAAGATACCACAAGAATGTGTTCACACAAATCCAAAATGAGCAATTTATAGGTCAACTGGTAGAATGACATTACAAAAGCAACCTGAAAATTGATATAAATTATGCGATATACAGATGTAATAAATGGTTTGATTTAGATCAGCATTGGGACAGAGAAAGCAAAAAGTACATTTATGGACAGAAGGGAACATTTCATTTGGATGATAGTAAGGAGTTAATGTTTTTGTATTGATTATTTGGTAGCTATGTAAAAAGACTCTTATTTTTGATAAAGTGCCCTGAAATATTTAGGGATGGATCTTTGTGATGTCTACAATTTGTTTTAAAATACTTCATCATACGCAATAGGGTGTATGTGTTGAGAGGGAGCTTAGTGTTAGCTTTGATCTACATACCAGAGTGATCAATTGATTTAATGACTGGCCACAAATGATTATAGATATCTTCACACTCCACTTCTGATGAACATTTATCTTAACATTGAATCATTTGGCATTTCAGTCAAAATATGTAGTATTCAAGCTAGTTAACATAATTAATATTAGAAATGTGTTTGCACTAGTGAAATTAATGACTTGTAATTGACATAAAGCATGTAAAATTTTGAGTTATTGATAAAAATTAACAATGGTTGAGATATAAGGATTATCTAAAGTACCACTGAGACAGTCTGCAATGTTGCCTGGGTAGGTTGTGAGAATCTGGTGAATTTTTCATTGTTCTGCTTTCATTGTTCTGCTTCTCAGGGTATAGTCATAACAGGTCACATGTGTAGCAACTAGGTTTTGGTAACCTGATTCTCATTAGTAAGGGCAGTTGCATGTTCCCCCTAATCAATTGTCCTATTTTCTTGAAGTGCACTAATTTTCCAAAGTGCTTTTGGGACCCATGAAAGGGTCCCAAGCCCACCGAATAGGTAATGTGCCTACTTATGGCTCCTTGTGTTCTCCATAGTTGAGAAGGAAAGTATACTTATTTATTTTTAAAGATTTATTTATTTATTTATACAAGCACTGGGTACAGTCAGAAGTGTGGGAGGGGAGGGTGAGCGAATTCACCAGAGCCAGAGCAGGGAGCAGAACAGGCAGAAGGACCGAGGTACACTGCTGAGGGGAGCAGCGGGCGTGGCAGGAGAGGTTTGTCATGCCATGTGGGACCCTTGCTGGCAGCTGGGGATCAAACCGGTACTGCGAGGCTACCGGTACTGCGAGGCTGCCGGCAACTTCTCAGCCCAGCGCTCAACCGCTGCGCCACCAGGGGAGGCCCCAAAAGTATACTTACTATTTTTCTATAAATATTAGTAAGTTGTTCTCATTGGAAATGATTTTTACCAAAAAGGTTATGATATCGATCATGACCAGATTGGCTTAGGTCAGTTCATAGAACCAAGTCTTCCTCAAAATTTCAAAATAGAACACACACACACACACACACACACACACACACACACACACACGGCCATGATCATCTCATTTTCATCCTTTTTCTCTATGTTCTTATTTCTTATCTCTTCTATCTATATTCTTTGAGCAAACATCAGCAAATATTAATGGAAAAACAGAGCATTATGTATGCAAATACACCATGAGCATTACAATTTTGTGGGGTATCTTGTCTGCAGTTGACTCTCAGATTGTACATAAAAAAAGAAAAGAAAAGAAAACAATCAAAAGAAAATGCTAAGGTAGATGTTAAGAGTTAACAGGTAGGGAAGCTATGCAAAAGGGATACCGGAGCTCTTTGTACTAGCATCAGTGTTCCATGGATTTGAAAATATTTTAAAATAAACATTTCAAATAAATAATATTACTAAAACAAATTATTTTGTAAAAATTGCAGAATAGTCATCCTCATTCATTCCTCAATGTTAGATTTTGGTGTTCTCTGATGATGGTAAAAAGGAATCCTTGGGGCCTCAGTGGTGGTGCAAGGCGTTAGGATGCAACCTATGAAGCAGTCTTCAGCCACTGCAGCATGAGTTCCATCCCCTGGCTGGCCAGGGAGCAACCCACATGGTGCTGTAGAACTCTCCTGACTCACCCGCTGTGTCCCTCAGCAGTGTATTTCAGTCAATCTGCCTGTTCTGCTCCCCACTCCGTCTCCGGCAAATCCTCTCACCATCCACACCTCTGGCCTGTACTCCAGTTCTTATATGCATAAATAAATGTTTTTTTTATTTTTTTTATGTATTTTTTAAAAAATTTTATTTTTTAATAGAGGCATCTTTTATTTATTTATTTGTTGTTTATACATGCACTGGGTACAGTCAGAAGTGCGGGAGGGTGAGAGAATTCACCAGAGCCAGAGCGGGGAGCAGAGCAGGCAGAAGGACTGAAGTACACTGCTGAGGGGAGCAGCGGGCGGCAGGAGAGGTCTGCGCGCCATGTGGGACCCTCCTCTGGTGGCCTGGGAGCTGCTGGGGATCGAACCAGCGATGCAGAGACCGCGGGCAGCTTCGCAACCCAGCGCTCAACCGCTGTGCCACCGGGGAGGCCCAATAAATGTTTTTTTTAAAAAAAGAAATCCTTACATATAAAAAAAACCTTTGTGCACCAATCACATCTGTATCATTGATAAGGTTCTGAATACTGTTATTTGTTAAAATAAAAGGGCTCTGCACCTACAGTCATGACTCTAATATCTTCTCAGACTCAGCAGACCACTCTTCATTACTATATTCTGTATAATTACAGGACAAATTGCCCTGCTATTCAATCTAAATAAAATGCATGCTAATGGTTAAAGGTAGCACATAGATATATATTTTTAAGAATAAAAACATTTCCTAGCTAGTCATGTTTTTCTTTCTTGAGTCTCTGAAAAAATCAGTAAGCCAGGAGGTGCACAGAAAAGGGAGAAGGGGAAAAAACATTGGCTCACCTGAATTTTTACCCATATAATTAATAATCTCCAAAGGGTATATAAGAAATAAAGTAGATTAAAATCTCTCTCATGATTTGTCACCAATTGGATATCTTTCTCTCAAAAACTCAGAGTAAATTTCCCAGAGCAACACTGATAATGTCCAATCAATACATTTTCTAAAGGTGGGTATAGACACGTGCTGAGGATGTGTGTAGAACAAAGTGCTTCAACTCAGTAGGAGACTAACTTCAGGCTCTCAGTGTTTGCTCTACAGAATTCTCCAGGCTGAGCCAACTATAATTTCAAACTATATATAACTCAAACTCAGAATACCTCCTTCAGACAAACTCTAAATTGCCCGTTCACTATCTCAGAAACCGTCAAGTCCAATACTCTCATGAGATTACAATTTGTTGTTGTTAAGTAATGAAGTGTAACACAAAGGCTACAAGGAAAAAGTGCTTCTTCTACTGGGAAGAAGTTGTTGTCCACGCCATGTCCACAGCTCTCACTAGGCTGCATTATGATAATGGTATACATATCTGTCACCCAGTCAGGGGAATGAATTGTGGGAATTCCCCTTGAGGGAATGAATTGTGTCTGTTTATCTGGGTAATTCCAGAGTTTTGTACATGTGTAGAGCATATAGGTACCTAATTAATAATTGTGGAGTTGAGTACAAGACATTCATTCCCTCTAGATATTCACAAAATTTAAACTCCTAAATTCAAGAGAATGGAAGGCTCAAGAGTAACAATGCATCATGAACATGGCTTTAGAACAAAGCAGACAGATCTCTGACCTATTATTTGCATTTTTCCCCTAGTGGATTTTGGCCTTAGTAAAAATTACTAAAAATTCTATTAACCAGGGCCTCCCCGGTGGCGCAGCGGTTGAGCGCTGGGTTGCGAAGCTGCCCGTGGCCTCTGCGGCACCGGTTCGATCCCCGGCTGCTTCCCGGCCACCGGAGGAGGGTCCCACATGGTGCGCAGACCTCTCCTGCCGCCCGCTGCTCCCCTCAGCAGTGTACTTCGGTCCTTCTGCCTGCTCTGCTCCCTGCTCTGGCTCTGGTGAATTCTCTCACCCTCCTGGCTTCTGACTGTACCCAGTGCATGTATAAACCAAACAAACAAACAAATAGATAAATAAATAAGACATGCCTCTAGAAAATTAAAAAAAAAAAATTCTATTAACCATAAAACATGAGAAAGATGCTGAGAGGTTATGGGAGACGTCAAGGAAAGATGCTAAGGGAGTTTGTCTGGTCTCTTCCCTGTAAGTGTTCATTAATCCTTTCACAGAAAAATCCCAAGAAGACAAATTAGAATTTATAAGGTAAAATAATTAGCGACACATAGCCTGTAGATAACCTACAACTACAGTAGAATGTGCATCTATTCAAAATTCAAGATGCCTACTCTTTCTTCTACCTTTTTTTCTCCCCCCAAAGGGCAAGGCCAGTGAACATACCCTTGCTTCATAGACAAATGTGTGTGCCAAAGGCTCTGTTTGCTGTTCTCTATAGATAAAAAAGGTTTTTGTATTTTTTTTTATTAAAACCTGTGCTGCTGGCAAATTCTACACTTGGGTCATTTGCCTCAATTAGCTGGAATATAAGAAAACTAAAACTAATGTTTCCAGGGACTCCTCATTTTTATACCTGTGAATTCCATCTTTTCAGGAAGTTAAAACTCTGAAAATTTCGGGGTCATGACTTAAATGTAATGGGTCTATTAGGCAAGATAACTTTTTTCACTTATTTCAGCAATCACTGCATTCTTAATACTCCATTAGATCAATATCAAAAACATGTAAAAACAAATGACAACTGAAGAGAAGGGTCTTAGGTTCCTCAGTCATGGCCTGCAGTATGAGTGAATACAGAGAGGACCCGAAAGATGTATTTTTGAATTACTACAGGTTTTGAAGAAATGGATCATTTCAGCATGTGTATTCTTTGTCATGAAATAGGTGCACCGCTATCATAAAAGTCTTTGTTACATAATACTTTAAACACAGCCCATTCAATTCAATTCCCCTTGCTAATTGTTCTTGTTCATTGCCACATGCAAACCACTTGAACACCCCTACAGAATATTAGAAATCATTTGTGCAAGGAAGTGATTTTTGAGACACTCAGAGTTAACCCTCATGCTGCTCCCACCATAACGAGCCTCGATGAATGTTAGGTTCCCCAGTTGATGTTGTCAGATAAAGAAAAGACAATGCCGTAATATCGGCATGAGCTTGCAATGCATCTTTAACTAGAAAAATTATGAAAAAGAAACACTGGTATATTTCAGAGAACAGACTTTTTATCCCACCTTAACTCAGACTGGCCACAGATTGGATGACTGGCACAGCCTACAGGGGCATGGTGCCAGCTCTTGTTCATTTGGGGCTGCACAGCTCTCTTTCCACCTCCATTTCTTGGACATTTCTTTCTCCCCCTCTCTCCTCCCTCCCCCCTCCATTCTTTCTTTAGAAATTTCCCACTCTAGAAGTAAGACACAAAATTGACTAATTGCTAATTTTAAGAGGGGCATATTACAGTGTCACTTCCTTGGCACACTGATACAAGTTTCTGATCCTAGACCACCCTATTTTCCATTTAAGGTAAAGAGATCTTTGCTTTATCTGTAAATAGAAAATAGGAAAGCCAATGCAATTTATAGTGAGCAAACTGTTTTTAATGTAATGTAATCGAGAACAGAGATAGCTTGGAATTCATGTTGGTTATGCAAATTGCCTATGAATGCCTGGACAAAATTTGTGGGCAAGCTGTCTTCTCCTATGAAAAGGGAGGGTTTATAATTTCTCTCTCCCTAGAACTATCTGGAAAAAAGGAGCAGAGTCACACCCATCGTGTGTGTGTGTGTGTGTGTGTGTGTGTGTGTGTGTGTGTGTAAACACCAGACCTTTGATTCTTTTCAGAAAGAGATTTTGAAAAGCAAGCCAACTGCAAAGGCTTAAGTAAAGCACAGTCAAGCGAGGTTCAGGTAGTTGCAGCAAACATATCCCCAGTTTATTCAGAGAGAAGGGTTTCTGTGGGTTATACTTAGCGAGGTCTGAACTGACATGTGAAGGTATGCATTTTATCTGAGAGAAATCGGTAGCTTTTGAAAGGTTGTAAATTAGAGAGGAATATGACAAATTTGGAGATTGAAGAAGATGGTTCTGGCAACAGTGCACTAGGGAAGGGGGGGTGGGAGGAAGTGGGTTCAGGACATCCATATTCTACAAGATTCTGCAGCCTTTCCCATTAGTAGAAATTCTTTAGTAGATCCCAGATGCCACTTACAGAAGTCCTCTAATTGTCCTGCCTTCCCTGCTCAAAATCAAAGTATGTGTCCTTCTGACAGCACATATCCCCATAGAGCATTAGGCTGAGAAAAATACAAACATCCACATGCACATATATATTCACATTGTAATACATTCAATCTGAAGATGAGCATTTTATAGCATATAAAATGTATATTAAGTTACATTTCAATGACAAACAGCATCCAGGTTGTCAAATGATTTAATACAAGATGTCCTCATTAATTCAGCTCTGTGAATCTGTGCTCGAAGTGCATCTAAACTCCTGATGTGCTCTGGCAGCATTATTTATTTAATGCCACTTTCCCAGGTGTCGATATTCCTCCCTTAAAAAGAAACTTTTTAAAAGTGCTTCAAACAAACATTACTGTTATCTCTTCAAATGCATAGCATCATTTAATGCCATCTTTTTTTAAATTCATTTTCCTTAGATTCCTCATCTTCAGCTCTATTGAAAAGCATATTATTTTCAGTGTGATATCTGCCTATACTTTGGGAATAAGTATGGGAGGAGGCTGCCTTCAATCTTTGAATTAAGTAGCAGCAAAAGTCAAGCCCTTCCTCCAACTACCTCTCCTCTTGGTCTGCTAAGCACTTAAAATCCCCACAGTTCTAACTTCCAAGTCTAGGGATCTGGCTCAAGTCCATGTTACCGTGTCTAACCCTTAAGTTCTTTTACAGACAAGAGCCTCTAGTGTATCTGAGTCCCTGTAAAATTCCCTTCACAACCTTATAATTAGTATTAAATTGAAAAGCAGTCAGAGACCAAATTTTGACTATGAAACAATGTTTATAATCATGATTTTATTTGTAAACAGACAATAATTTATTCCACCTGTTCTAGAAATCTGTAGTCTCTGTGCTCCTTTTCAACATTCTGACCATAACCTCACCTGAAATGAACATTCAAAACACACCTACATCCATCCAGAAGAAAAATCATGTTACTCAGCAGAAGCAGCCAACCATTCATTCTCATAGGCGAACAACATGTCATCATCAACATAAAGTATATTGATGTCACCCCATTTATATCCTGTTTTCACAAAGGTTGGAGGTAACTAATTTTCTTTGTCGACCCATACACTTTGAACATCTTGCAATTTCAGCAATGATTGTCTATTTTCATCATTTACCAGTTGGCTTACAAAATAACTGATTTCATCAATAAAAGTGCTTCTGCGATTAACCATTCTAACTTGCGTGATATGAAGTGTTGATCAATATTTGTTTTCATAGTTACTTCTAGAATAAGGGCCATTTCACTTAATGCTAGCCCCCCTGCAGTTTTGAGTCACAGTGAGGACAGCTGCTCCTAAAACTGAAGCTTCAATCATTAGGCATATATATAGTAATTCACTGTCCATGCCAATATATTTAAAAAAAAATTTGTAGATATAAAAAATAGCTAATATAATTAAAAACATATGATAGAGAGTAAATAAAACTGAAATCTATTGATGAAGCTATCACAAATAATATTCATGATGGTAGAAAAGTTATTCTAGTTATCAGTTTCCAGTTCCCCTGCTTGATACTAACCTGGTCTTTATTTATTGAACAGGTAATTTTTAATATTCTTTCTACTCCTAATATTATATACCAACTAACTTTGCATAGAATATTACCCTTGTCAGCTGAATGTAATGGTATTTTCATTACTATTTTACAGATGGAAATGAGACTTACAGAAAGGACACACCGGATCCTCTAGTGGCCCATCTGGTTGATATTCTGTAGCCAAGAACAAGAAAGTTTGCTATGGAGGACCCTCTTGTGTCTGACTTAGTCTTAGAACAGTTCTTTTCACATGTTTTAATATTCCTCTCTCCCTATTTTTCAGGTTGTACTGTGAGCCTTAGTCTAAATGCAAAGGGCACAAATCCCTCCAACAAGGGATTTTTT
This sequence comes from Talpa europaea, assembly GCF_964194135.1. NCBI lineage: Eukaryota > Metazoa > Chordata > Mammalia > Eulipotyphla > Talpidae > Talpa > Talpa europaea. Next base: position 76,346,719 of record NC_140080.1, on the reverse strand, counting down.
ATTGGTTAAGCTTTTCATTTATTTCTTCTCATAAAGTCAAATGAAACTCTCCAATCCTGCAGAGAAGTAGCCATCTAATGATTTTGCCCTATAAGTGTGTCAGACATAGACAGCCTCCCCAAAAGCAACTGCACTCACTCCTGGAAATAAATTCAGTGTCTACATAAACCTCAATGAAAACCCCTCTTGGAAAAGTGGAAATATTGGTCATCACTTAAACTGTTCCAACACCCAAAGATGAAAGATCCTGAGCAATATGGTTGGTTCCCTCTGCCGCCTTGGAGAATAGTAGCAGTTTCACTGGATTTGAGCAAAGGATAAATATTTCATCCCTCAGTTCTGAAAAAAATTTTTTGAATTTCCTCATCTCTTCCATGAGATGACAATTTTCTGCTTCCCCAAAACTTCCTATCCTAGATGATGACTTATCTAACTTTAGCCCTTCATGCTCTAAGTGCTAAACTGAATCTTCAAGGGAGCAAGAAGCCACTGGACATTTGACTGAAGCCGGTGTGTAGTTTCTCTGCCAACTGGGCTCCAATGTGGCAGAGCAGTACCGCCATCGAGTCTCTGTTTAAGCAGGGTTATTGCTTTATCGCCAGAATTAGATACCCTGGGCTCCTGACAAACAGTAAATTTTGTTGTTATTAGAAATACTCAAATATTTGAAGAACCAAGTAATAGAAAATGGTGAAAGTGTTTTAAAAGAACTTTTACTCTGTAGCACATGCAATAGCCAGACTATATTTATCTATTTCCAACCTTGCTGCAATCTTCTGTCTAAAGGTCAGACACGTCACTTTTCTGAAGTATCTCTGGTATTGTCCCCTTGAGATTAGGGGCAAACAATCACACTGCCCATAACCTTCAGTAATGATACCATTCCGGCAAGTGACAGACATGTTCTGACCACATTTACAATTTTTTAGGACAAAGACTACAGTCTAGGTTAAAATTTATTCATAATCTGTGCTCATATTATACATCCACCTGTGGTAAAATACCATGAGCCCTTTCTTTTCTGTTATACTTTGTCAGCAACAGGGTAAATTCCCTCTAAACAGATGAAGAAATTATATCTCAAATAGTAGTAAGCTAGCTCAATTCCTAAAGGAAGGCATTTTCAATAGGTGATAAAGATATGTCATTCATTCTTCCACAGAGCACAGAAGATAATTTATGAGAAATAAACAGCAACTTCATTCCAATATGGTCATAATGTATTGAGCATTCTGTTTTACTGAGATAATAATGCACTCATGGCAGAATCCATGAAATTTGGACTCAGGGAGAGCTCTGTCCAAGAAACTTCTTCAACATGATGTCTGTGCCTCTCCTTAATTAAGTCTATGTCACTCTCTGCCTGCAGTTTAATCTGCTCTTACTCCATCACACATAAAGATTAATTTTCTTAGAAATTAGAAATTAGACCTAGAAATTAATTTCCTTAGAAACTACTTAGATAAAAGTATAAAAGTGGTTTCCTTCTTTTCAGGTACATGTTTTATAAAAATTTATAATTTCTAGCACTACTATGGAAAACCATATAGCTTTTCAGCATTGCTTTTGTGATCAAATGTGGAGCTCCTACTGTTTCTGACTTAGATTGAATGCCTAGCAACTGGGATACACCGATTCCGCACATAGCCTTCATTCCTTGTAGATCTATGTTGTTGTTATTCATGGCATTGTGGGCATGCACTAGGAATGGTACTTGCAGCTCACTTTATTCCAGAAATACTCATGATTGAATCTCTGAAATAGTAGCTCTATCTGAAACATAATAAAGTGATGCTAGTTTATTATGTATCACCCAACTGGTCCCCTCCTTAGAGGTGCCCCACTACCCAGGATTCTCATGATCCTGACTTCCCCCACTGGGAATTAATTTTTCTATTCTGTAAATATGCCCACTGAAAAAAGGAAAATATATTCTAAGCCTGAATCTATAATATGCATTTTATAAGTAGTTGCAGTCAAGTACCTGACCAGCTACCACTGAACAGTTCTGTCTAGCTTGTTACTAACTATAAAGCAAGTGGCAGAGCTCTTGTTACTTCACATCAACAAAGAAATGCTTGGCATGATTTTTTAAAAATTTCTTTGTGATTACTTATTCTGGATATAGGAACTCAAATTTTTGAAAAAAAAAATTTTGTTGTTAAAAACTATAGAATTCTCACCTAACTTTCTTTAGTTTGTGTATAAGCTTCAATGATCACAAAATTATCATTAGTGAAAAAGTGTAAATCTTGAATTAGGTGTGCTGGGGATTAAATCAAGAAGCCCACCATAGTAATCTACCATACTTTCATTGACTGACAACACACAGAGATTTCCAAAGGGTTCAAGAAGGTGATGGGCCTTTCTTCTCATTATTTCCATTAAGTATAGAGTGTGAATTCTATTTTCTACTGAGATCTAAGCTGAAACTTGAGACCCATTGGTCAGGTTTTTGAATGATGGACTAGCTCTGCATAAATACCTCAGACCAGAACTTGAAGTAATAATTGATGGGTGTGACAAGGAGTCACCAAAAAAGTCTGCCAGATTAGTGTTTATCCCTACTGGGTCAATATATCCACTTCAAAGAGACACACCAAAATTGGTGCCCATTCAGATGCAACTTCTAACTAGCTTCGCACATGGAATTTAGAATCTGAAGAAGTTATATTTCTTGCAATGACCTGAAAATGACCACAGGTCCATCTGAATGTACACTAGAATCTTTTCAAAGTTCTATCAACCATCACCTTTACCAATGATTGCTAAGATCTCCTGCTTTGCAAATCACAAATTTTGTGACCTTGGTTTATCTGGCATCTCAGACTTAGCAAATAAAAATATAGACATGCAGCTAAATTTAAATTTCAAGTAATTATGCAAATATCTGAAACTTATTTAAGCCAAAAAAATGGTTTATTAGAAATTCAAATTTACTTAGATGTCCTCTTTTTTACATGGAAATACTTAATTAGTTCTGCTAACTAAATTTCATTCTTCTCATCTGTGAAATGTTGCCTCTTGTAAGCTGAATGCATTAAATTTGGGAATGACTCAGGAAGTTTTTACAAACTATAAAAGATAGTTCACACATTACTATTGTCCCCATTATTGATATTTCTCCTAACCAATTAGTCTGCCTTTATTTCCATAGGTGTATGTTTAATGTCCGCCCAAATGGATTTTTAAAATATTTTGATATAATATTTTTTTCTGAAATGGTGAAAATAATGGCCAATGTTGTTTTTGAGCAAGCATGTGAGACTGTTTTAGTATCTATGGCCATGAAAGCAGTTTCCTCTTAGATTTTCTGGCATTGATGAATTGTCTGCATCTGTTATGCAAACAATCATGGTGAAACAGTAGGAAACAAGGTTCCAACTTGACTTAACTTCCTGAAATATTCTAAGCATATGGTGAGATGACAAGAGCCTGGTCCCTGGGTGGGAATTTAGAGAGAGAGAGAAGATGCTCAGTTGGATCCCTGGAGCCTTCAATAGCAGGATATTCTCAGGGAAAAGTACCATGATAGACAGGGTCCTTCCCATCCGTACCTACAATTATGGAATCTAGAAGTTTTAAATCAGCAAAAGACACTTTATTAAGAAGAACATTTTAAACACATTTTCCAATCAGAAAGTTAAAGGACTTGGGGAGGATAGAAAAGAAGTGGGTGGTAAAGAAAAAAAGAAAAAGAAAAGAAACAGAGAGACTCAGATCTGCCATTATGGAAATGAAAGGACTGCAGCCTGAGCTGGTGGCTGGCTGTGCTGGAGGCAATGGTCTCACCTCCAGCACAGCACACTCATAAGGTACCAAGCATCAAAGCATATTCAAAGATATTAACTGCATATTAATATGGACAAGATAAAAAGATATAGGGCCTCCAGGGGAAAAAAAAAGTAATATGAAAAATGTTCAAGTAGTGGCTTTAAATCAACGTACTGAAGCAAAGTTCCACACCTGGACACTGCGATTTTGAAACAAAAGAAAACAAGACATCTTCACAAATATTCATGGGGTAAAAGCAAAGAAGAAAAAAAATATAATAGTACATGGTTCCTTTGTAATTCACTGTACTTATCAGATAGAGTCTACTTCACAAAATCACACAAAGATGTTTGCCCTTAACAAAAGTAGAGAATTTGAGATGCCTAAATGGGCAGCTGAAAGGTGATTTTGTGAAGCTTACCTTTCCCTAGACTTATTAATAATCACCAATCTTTAATTATCAGTAGTATTAATCCAACTTAAACTAACTTTAGGATATGCAACACAGGGACTGAACTATCCCATAAATCAGTCCATCTCTAGGAGAGTCAGCGTTGTAATCTGATTTCTGGAATAAATGAAATAAGGCATTCAAACAGCACTGGCAGTATCAATCCTTATCTCATCTCTGATTTTTTCTGCATGTAAACCTTCCCCTCTCCCAGTGTTGACATCTGGGATTTTACCAAATTGTGGGAACAACGTTGTTAAGATTTCTATTCAAGAAAAGTTAAACTACGATAACTACAAATTGAAAAATCCCAGGAAATGACTCTGATTAGCCCATTTTCCAATCAATTGTTACTAAAAGAAGGTGTTCAGAATGGAATTAGGTGTCTGTCACTATTACACAACTGCAGTTGCAGTAAAATCAATTGGAATGAGGGAAGAAGTTTCTAGATAGGTATTTCTGTTTATAGGAAAAATGGAGTAATACTGAGCTGGCAAAAAATAGGTATTCACTGCAGAGAATTTATGATCATTAAATTAATTATCAGACATAAAAGTAAATTACAAGACTTGTAAGTGCTTTGTTAACATGGTACCCTTTTAGATAGTGAGGAAAGATCCTCTGAATAAATGTCATTTAACCTGAAACAGGGAAGAGTGAAGAAAACAGTTCTCTTGCAAAGAGCACCATATATGAGACAGTCTTAAGTTGGAAAAGTAGTTCAAGTTTAAAAAAGGGGTTAAAAATTACTGTATCTAGATAATGACAACATTACCATGACTTTACATCATGAATGCCTACATCAAATCATGCCCATCACAAGTCAGAGATTTTGTCATTTTTTTCAAGTGCAATAGGTTTTGATTAAAAGGGTGATTGGATGTTGTCATAACATATATCACACAGCTGAGAATTCTGTAGCCAAAAAAGGATAAAAGTCGAAGAAAAAAACAAAGAGAAAGAGATTATAGTTGGGGCAACATGGGGGATGAAGACAGAAATTATTCACTTTTGTTTTGCTATTTTACCAGAGAAACTTTTATTTTTCTCCCATTCCATTGAACATCACCACATGGAATATCTATATTCATTCAGGCTGATCAGGCTGATGGAGTTTGATACTTCCTAATATGTGCCCACCTGTTTCAAGATCATAAAAACACATCCCAATGTATCATTGAGACAATTAATTAAATTGTTACATAAGGAAAGGAAAAGCAGTAAGTTTGAAATTAACTCTTTCTGTAATAATTATTTACAGAAAATAACCATGTCATAGGCAACTAGAAATACCTATGAAATTTCATCTATTCTGTCCAGTTTTCAGTAGATGCCATCATATTAATAAGTGATAAGTTATTAATATGATAATATCATATTAATAAGTCTGCTATTTTAAAAGATATCAGAGAAGTTGAGTAAACAATATGGATTACACAAATAAAAATATGCTGAAGATATTCACCTTCATTTTTTCTATTGGTATTACTGGGTATATAATTTGACATATATTCTATAAGCTTAGAATATAACCGCAGCACTGTAATAAAATAATCCTCCTTGATGCAGTGGAGACAACCTAAAGGGGCACTGAGTCCATATGCTACTTTTAAAATTCAGTTAAAAAGGAAAATAAGTCCAAAATTACCAGTTACTTTTTCTACATATGAGCACCAAACACTTGGATGGATTTTTTTTTAATTTGCTGATTTGATAGTTAATTTTGATTCTGCAAAAAGATAACAATTTAATTATTAGGATGAGTTCACCAATGCAATAATTTACTGCAGTGCACGTTATTTTACACAGCACATTCCTACATGTGAATTAAAGTAACTAAAAAAAAAAAGTAAAACAGAGTGCTCGCTGGTTAGGATAGACTAAGTTGTTCTATTGCTACAAGAAACTCAACAGTAATTCAGCAGCTAAAGAAATAAAATGGTCTGTTTCCCACTCATGAAATAGTCCAGGGTGGGTGCTTGGGGGCAGTGGGCATCTACCCATTTCATCAGTCAGAACCCCAGGAGGACAGTGACTCTGGCCTCTCCATAAATGACTCTCTATGTGCCTTGCTCTAGTCATAACATCCAGTAGGAAGAGAGAAAAGAACATATATATATATAAACCCAAATTTGGGGTGGGCATGAACTGTAATTTGGCCATGCATGGTTGCAAGGACTGAGATAGGTGGTGTTGGTGAAAGACAGCAGAGCCTCAGCCCAATCTAGAAGTTTGAAAGTAGATACCATAGATTCAAGTGTTGGGTAACACCTAAATGTCCCCATTTTGAAGAATACGATTTCTCAGAAGAATATAATTCAAATACACAAAGAGAGTTAAAATGTAAGTCAGGACTCCGTTGTGATGTGGTCTGTGGTTCCCTCTCTCCTGTCCAGCCCATGGCAGGAGCTGCACAGGGTCTGTCCCTGCAAGGGAGTGAGTGTGTCGTCGCTCGGACATCAGGCTGTGTGATCTCAAGCAGTCTCACAGCAATATTTACTTCACAGGATTATAGTGTGGATTAAATGACTTCAATATAATAAAGCAAATTACTCAGTAGTGCTAATTGAGAGCTCATCATATAAAACTGTGTGCCTCTCCTTCCGTATCTTCTGCACAGAGAGGCTCCATCTGTGACAGAACCAGATTCAGACAGATTCAGGCAACATAAACTTGCCCCCTCACAACCCCCAACAAATTTAAGGATTAGGGTACATTTACATATTAGATAGAATTTAGGGTTCTATAAGACAGTCCTTAACTTAATACAACAGGAATATGGTCCCTCCTGCCTTTTCTCGCCTTCATGTTCCCAAGGGGGTTGCACACACCAGAAGGCGAATCCCCTCATGGAACTAGAGCAAGGCACCCATACGAATCAACATGGAGGTCTCCAGACCCCATAGCCTGGGCTTGCCTCCCTTTGAGGAAAAATCCAGACTTTTATTGGTAAAGCAGTCAGGGGAGAAGGAAGGGGTATGGTGAGAATGAAATTGGGGGGGTGGGGAGAGAAGAGAAAAACTGTAAATGAATTGGTCCTATGTAGTCAGCTCCCTCAGCCAGCAACATAGAAAGACAAAATAGAAGAGATGTATTAGCAGGCGTATCCTCACAGTTCAGAACTAATAGGATAGCTATCTTTGTGTGTGTGTGTGTGTGTGTGTATACATATATGTATCTATGTATACATGTAAAGGACTGTCCCCATTTTGGGGCAGTGGATAGTGACAAGGCTTCTAGATAAAATTTATAGGGAAAGATAACTAAATCAAATAAGGAAGAATTATCCTTATATAGTCATTGCAGTGGAATATGAAAATCTCTAAATAATTTTATAACAAATGCATCCTAAATAAATAATACCTACATGTTTTTATGGGGAGGAGAGTTAAAATTTAATATTAAACTTACTCTTGTCAAAAGCAGGCAAGAAGGAACTAGGTTATTGGTTCTGGAAAGTTGCTAAAATGCAAGCAATGTGATAAATCTTTTGTGAGTCATATTTTCATAAGTTTGCTCTAAACAGCATTGCTGAATATTTTCTGATAACTGTACAGGAAATTGGCAGCCTTTAAATCTTCAAGGAACCAAATAATAATAGAATATATTAGAATGAAGTATGGCTGTAATTTATGGTAAGTATCAAAGACTGGATAAATTTTTTTTAAATGAGAAAAGTTTAAAAAATAATTAAACTACATTTCTGAGAAAAAAATTAACCCTATCTCTATCAAGGTAGCATATTTTTTTGTTCTTAAGGGCTGAAATTTTATAGAGAAATAAACAACAAAAGGGATGGAGCAATCTGTAATGTGTCTAAAGAAGGGAAAACTGTGTCTGAATAGGAATTGTTAGAAGTGAACAATTGTTCAGTCTTTGATATATTTAGTCAACAGATATTCAGAAAGCCTGAAATATGCAGAACTCTGATGTATATGGTAAAATCTCAACCCTCAGAGCAAATGTTCTCAGCCTTGTGCTGTAAAAACATTCTGTAAGATAATTTTCTTTTTTCTATTCATCCAAAATGTTTGCTCTACTAAGATGCAATTGTTTTGGATAATAAAGCATTTCATGACAGTGCTCAATGGAAAAGGGAGTGTGAGGCTAAAGTGTTTCAGACTCTCTGTATTGAAATTTTTTTTTCCCCGAAAAGAATTTGAATAATAGCTGGTGTTAAGAAAGCTATAAGAATATAATTCTAAAATCCAAACATAACTGAAAAAATACCCAGTGCTGATTACATCTCTCATTTGCTCAAGAGTAATGACCATTCTTTTCCCATTGCCACTGGCCTTGTGGCTAACCCAGATATTTCACATTACAGAGCTCTTAATCATATTATCACTGTTATGGAGATAAACACAATTCTGCTTGGGCTTTGTTCAGTGTTAGTTCCCACTTGCCATTTCAGCACAAGCAATCACAGTTCATGTAATGAAAATCACATATGTTTCCAATTTCAATTTATAAAGCAATGAATTGCAGGAAAAATTATATATGTGTGCACACATTTTTCTACTCTAGAGATAACTGTTTTTTTTTTTTCCATAGAATTTCCTCCTCTGAAAGAAAGCACTGCTCCATTCTCACTGCAACCCCCCCTCCCCTTCCACAGTCCCCCATGTGCTGTACACAAATACACACAGGCGCACACACACACATATTCAAATCTGGCATTCTTCTTTAATCTACCTTGTTAGCATCTGCTTTTATCTTTATTATTTCCTTTCTTGAGCTTTTTATTTATTTATTTATTCATTTTTGGCTTGCTCTTTTTCTAGTTTCCTACACTGGATATTTAACGTGTTTTCATTTTTACTGGTGAAAGTTTATTTGAATTTTCTTGTCCCTGCTTTAAGGGTATCCCGAAGCTTCTTATTTAAGTGTTTTCGTTATTCTATTGAATTCTGTATTTCATGGCCAGCTCATCTAAGAAGATTTTAAAAATATTTCCTGGTGGAAATAGCCTTTTATAGTTTGAAACAATAATTTCTAGATAGATTTCACTGTATTGAGAGTTATTTTTATGGTATATGATATCCTGATGTTTTGCTTCTAAATGTTCCATAATACCTGGTAAGGAAGTACATTTTCTATTACCAGGGTCTAAAATTTGGTATATGATAAGATTTATATATATATTTTTAAAGATTTATTTATTGATACAAGCACTGGGTACAGTCAGAAGTGTGGGAGTGTGAGAGAATTCACCAGAGCCAGAGAGGGGAACAGAACAGACTGATGAAATACACGGCTGAGGGGAGCAGTGGGCGTTGCTGCAGTGGGTGTGGCAGGAGAGGTCTGCTTCGCCATGTGGGACCGTCACAGGTGGCCGTGGATCGAACCTGTGCTGCAGAGCTGCGGGCAGCTTCACAGTCCAGCGCTCAACTGCTGCGCCACTAGGGGAGGCCTGATAAGATTTGTATTATTGAGTATTTTGTTCAGCTTTTCTCTCTCCTATTGATTTTTGTTTGATCTCACTTGATCTGAGATTCATGTATTAAAGTCTATTGTTTATTATTATTATTTAATAGCAGCAGCAACAGTATAACATTCTTGTATAAATTCTACAGTTGCTACTTCCTAAAGGTGCTGCTGTATTATTTTGTTAATACGTATTCATAAATGTTATATCATCATTTTGAATCATGCAACTTAGCATTAAAATCACTATCTAATATCAAGTTCATGTCTCTCATTGTTTCTTTGTGTGTGGTATATATATTTTGTATATATATTTTTTAATGTTTCTGAATTGTTCTAATTATGTCCCTTCTATACAACATATGGTTGAGCATTGATTTTTAAGACAAATTGAAAATCACATTTTTTAACAAGAAAGTTGAGTTCATTCACACTTACTCATATGACTGACATGTCTCAATTCTGTGGATCTCAATTGTGTCACAATATTTTTATCATTAGGTTTAATAGATTGTACTTGCTATGCTTACTTATTCACAAAAACGCATGTTTGTCCTTTCATGTAAAAAATAATTAGGAAGGATTATATTTCATTCTAATGGTTATGCTTACATTTATATCTCTGGTAACATCATTTGTCCTGTTCCCATTTTTGTAAATTAAGTGATTTCTCCAAAGTCACTCAGCTGATTATCAAATGATGCCAGAGAGCACAGAAAGAATAGTCATTGAATTGTATTTACCCAGATACATCTGAAAAACACACAATCTTTTTTAAGTCTGTATAAAGCCAACGAAAAAATGTACCCACCCATACAACAAAACACAAGGGAATGTGCAATCCATGACTTTTTTCATATTTTTTTCTAGACAACAATTTAATTTGTTCATGACTTTTGTGCAGAGAAAATGGCTGTGGTCTAGTCTACCTGTCTGCTCATACATCTTGACTATCTTTTTTCCCCACTGCCCTTACTTATAACCCGTCAGCCTTTTTCTCCTTCCTCCCTTCTCCTTAACCTCATAATCCTCATGTCACTTATTAATGTTCATTAGTTTTTATAGTTATTTTGATTTGACAAATTGTTTGATTTGTGAATGTCCAATATTTCTGTTTTCATCATGATTTGCTTTAGTATACATAATCCCTTTGAAGTCTTATTTTTTCTGTAAATGCCAGCAATTCTTCTTCTGTAAATAGTTGAATAATTTTTCATTGTAAATAAACCACATCTTGATCCAATCATCTTATCAATGGCATGTAGCTTGTTTCCATGTTTTAGCTATTATAAATAATGCTGCAAGAAACATTGTACAGCATCTAAGTATTTGAGTTGATGGCTTCATGTTCTTCAGATATGAGTCCAATAGCAGAATTGCTGGATCATATGGTATTTCCATCTTCATTTTTTTTAAGAGGTAAATCCAGATTGCTTTCCAAAATGGTCACACCTTTTTTTGTATTCCTACCAAGAGTGTAAGGTTCACTTTTCATTACAACCTCTCCAGCAATTGTGGGGGCATTTTTAACACATGCTGTACTCATGGGTATAAGATGGTATCTCATTGTGGTTTATGAACTGCATCTCACTTATTAGAAGCAATGACAGATATATTTCCATGTGTCTCTTGGCATTTGGCTAGCCCCTTTGGTGAATTTTTTATTCAGGTATATTGCTCATTTATTAATAAGTTTGTTTGGTGTTCTTTTTAAAATTAAGATCTTTGTATATCTTGGATAACAACTCCTTATTGGTTGTAGACTATGTGAATATATTCTTCCATTCAGTAGGATGTCCTTTTTATTTGCCTTTATTTTCTTTCACTGTGTACAGTTTTTTGAGGTAATCCCACTTGCCCATTTTGCTTTTATTTCTCTTGCCCTATGGATCAAGTGTGCAAAAACATCTTCAGGATTGATGTCATGAAATAAATCACCAATGTTTTCTTCTATATAATTTACTGTTGCTGGTTTTATGTAACTCTTTAATCCATTTAGAATTTATTTTTGTGCATGAACTTACAGATTGGTCCGAATTCACTCTTTTACACGTAGAATTTGGATTTTGATGTTCATAAAGAATACTTTTCTTCCCGCATGTGAAAAAGGAGTAAGTTTATAAAAATGTAGGTTGGGTAGAGACTTGTCAAGATAAACTTCCTGGCTCTCAAACACTGGAGCCTCTTTTTAATTTATCTTCAAATCTACAATGAAATGAACAGGCTAGCTTTGCTAAGAGACACTTATTTGACACCACCATGAGCATCACATATATTGGTGCACATTGCTGTGTTTTAGAAGGGAAGAAGCAAGACCTTGTATTTATAAACTGATTTTCACATAAGTGACATTTTCTCAGGTTGTTGGCATTCAATTTTTCACCAATGCACTTACAAATTTCATGAACAGTTAAACGCATATGTGACACTAACCCGGAATGAAGCACAGCTTTCTTCTTAGAGGCTTTTGTGCTAAAACAAAGGCAAGTAATAAACACTGGCCCATTTTCAGAGTGAAGTTTCTCATTGAAAAGTCACCAACAACTTTTGACCTTTGGACCCAAAGACCATCAATTACCCAGGTTCCAGAGGTGAAATACAGTGAACCAGCAGCATCATTTGGCTGTCACCCAGTTAACATCCTATCATAGGTTGAAAAGCAATTTGTCCAATATTTCAACTGCCAGGGAGAATACTTTATTAGCTTTTGGATAGGTTTGCCTTTCAATCAGATGATTTGAATAGCTTCTGTGGTAGGAGAGATGCTGCCCTCAGATAATGATTTTGCATTTCACCTCATCATTAATGCTGTGGACCTCAAGGGAAGTCACTGTGCCTTTTATGAAGGTTAAAGCATTTTATAACCTTAATAAAGACGCATAGCTTCAGGAACAGCAAGTATGAGCCGGTTAGTGAGGTGGGGGGGAATTAACTGAATAAAAACATAACTAAATTGCCACTTTAGAGTACACTAGTTAGGGGATTGCAAATGCAAATCAACAGAGTACAATCACACCCCAAACATCAGAGCTATTCAAACACACACACAGAGAAACTGGCATTAGTCAAAGGAAAATAAAATGAAACCTTTTTCTCCTTTCTAAAAATCTTTTTCCTGTAATTTTGTATTAATTGCTAAGTAATATATATGGGTGGTATACAAAGATGGGCTAATAAGCATACAGATAGATTTGAATTTGAAACAATTAGTTACTGTAAATTTATTCCTATATACAAATTAGGTCACTGTATTTTAAAGTGAATACAAGATAATAAGCAAAAGTGATTATAAAAACTGTATCATCACTTACATTACCCAAGGGATAGGTCACTGTGTCCCAAATGTTACTAATAAATTATAGCTTTTAATAAATTACTTAAGGGTCTTCTCCAGGGAAATCATACCAACCTATAAATTAGGTAAACTCTTCCTCAGTTTTCCTAGACTTCTACTTCCCTGCCTCAGGCATAGTATACTAGCCATATTTATATTCACAGGAACTGAGAAAGCAAGCAGAGGCTGCTGTGCCAGGCATCTTAATAGAAGATTATCTCATCTTCTTTGACCTTCATGGAAACCTTTAGAGGAAGGCATATTATTCCTATTTACAGACTGGGGGTCAAAGAGGTTAAGTAATTTTACAAGGTCATATTCTTGATGAGTATCAGAGCTGAGTTCTGCTGAATTCATCCTGGCTTTCGGGTATATTAAGCCATACTGTCTACTACAGCAGGAAAAGAGAGCAAGCCAGGCAGGAGTGACTGGGAGTAGGACAGTGGTTGGAATGCTGGAAATGATCCTAGGGTGGTAAGACACTTGACCACACAATTGGTTTTCAGAATAAGTCCTGTGGAGTCTGACATGACAGGCTGACCCTGAGGCAAGTAAGGCTCTGACATAACAACTTGAAGTGGAAACTGAGTAGTTAGCTTTGTAAAATTATGACTTGCTAAAAAGCCACCGCTGGGTTTCCCAAGAAATTGTCCCATCAGCTACTGAGAAGTTTAAAATTTTCAAGTTCATTTGTCAATTACCTTATGAACTCTAACAATGTGAGGGCAGGCAGGACCTGTTTTTTACTTCATCCCAAATAAATAACAAATTCTCAATAAACGAATAATAAAGGTAATCAAAATTCAATCTAAGCAGAGGTCAAAGTCAGGGTTAGGGTTCAGACACTCATCTTAAGCTCAAGGACAATGTTTGTTTGCGTGTGTGTGTCGGGGGTGGGTTGGGGAGCAACCAACAACCAGAATGTATTATTCTTAAGAATTCTAGAATTTGGAAACAATGCTTATTAAGTTTAACTCCTTCATTATGATCTACCACATTGATATACTGGTTTTTACAACCAGAGCTTCCCATGAACTGGTAATAATTACATTACAAATCAGAAGACCTTTTGATTGAGGTTTATGCAATATGTTTCTACTGTTGTAAATTGCATAATAGATATACCCACCTTTAAGTCAAAACTGGAGCTGATCTATCCCTGGTCACTCACTAGAGCTCCCATAAGCACCTTATCTCTGCACACATAGGCCCTAAAAAATCAATATCCTCTTATTTTTATCTTCATTCATTCTTTCATCCTTTTGTCCTCAAATATTAATACCATAACCCTACCAGGCAATGGGGATAAAAATAGTTTAATAAACATCATGGAACATATCAGTTGTCAGGGATAACAGGAAACTATGCTGGGACTTAAAATGTAGGTAAGGAAAATTATGAAAACACAGCAAATCGTTACCTCGTACCCCTAATTATTTTTTCTAAGCTCAGAGGATTGACTGGCTCCTTCTCTTTCTATTCAAACCTTTGTGTTAGTAGATACAACAAAGGGATATCTTTTAGGAAACTGACCAAAAGAAAATGTCACTCACATTTCTACATCAAGAACAGCCCATTATTTGTATCAGATTATCATCACAGATACTGCAAAACTTAGTTGATCCACATTCCCTCTGTGCTTTGTAAGTGGGAAAATAAAATATAATCGTTCATCATTTGCCTACAATTATATTTTAATAAATATTTTTCTTTTTTTAATATTTACTTATTTATTTATATAAGCACTGGGTACAGTCAGAAGAGTGGGAGGGTGAGAGAATTCACCAGAGACAGAGCAGAGAGCAGAACAGGCAGAGTGACGAAATACACTGTTGAGGGGAGCAGCGGGTGGCAGGAGAGGTCTGGGAGCCATGTGGGACCCTCGCCAGGTGCCTGGGGATCGAACTGGCGCTGCAGAGGCTTCGCAGCCCAGCGCTCAACCGCTGCGCTACCAGGGGAGGCCCTGCAATTATATTTAAAAGATCCTTTTTTTATTTTATATTTTTTTAAATTTTATATATTTCTTACATCATTTTTCATTTTTGCACAATGTATGCATTTTCATCTTGGTTATAGTCCCCTACAATTCCCAACCCCCCCTTGTTTTGATCCTACTCCCTCCTGGTCCCTTATTTTGTTTTTCTAAATTCCTGCTATTAGTGAGCAGAAACATTAATTCAAAAGGGCACCTGCACCCCTATGTTTATAGCAGCACTATTTACAATAGCTAAGCTATGGAAACAACCCAAATGCCCAAAAATAGATGACTGGATCAAGAAGATGTGGTACATATACACCATGGAATATTACTCAGCAATCAAAAAACATAAACTCAAGCAATTTGCAACAACATGGATGGAGCTAGAAGGGATCATGCTCAGTGTAATAAGCCATAAAAGGTCCTTCTTGACCTTCTTTTCCACTTGCCTCATGTTCTTCACTATTAACTTCATTCTTTTAGCCTCTATCCATTCTTTTATCCTAAGCTACCTAAATGAGTGAGATGATATGAGCTTTATTTTGAGCTTAGAGAAGACAAGAGCCATATGTTTATTGCTAATGACAGGAACTACTGATGACAGCTGCAGGACCCACTCTCTCCCACTGCTTTATATTAGCCACTGGCACCTCATTAGAAAGGTGTCCACAGAATTCTGGCCTTGGACTAGCCTTATTGACAAAACTGGCTTGTGAAAAGTTACTTGAGTCACCTGTAAACAAGTAAGATTCACTAATATATTCTTCTTTATGTGGATTCCAGGATTGATCCACCTCAAAGTGAATTACGCTCTAGAGTTTATTTGGTCATAGTGAGGGTACAGCTTTTTTGTGTGCAATTGTTTGTTACTTCATGAATGTGATTAAATTTTCATCTATGCCTTTTCTCTGTCATTCACAATGGCTGTGGATATTTTGAAATGGTGAAGAGTGTGGGATATTTCTACCCATATTTCTCCAGCCTATTTTCCCTCTACACTAGCTAAAACCAAGAATGATTTTTGTTAAACTAAGATGGCAAAAACTTATTCAGAGTTGTCTGCCAAAAGGTCTCATACCCCAGAGTCTTCATATTATTTCATTGACTACTCATCATTTTCTTATAACTAAGTATTTAGATCAAGATGTTTTTAATTCATGTCCACTAAAAATTGTATTTATGGAGGCTAGCTATAACTCTTTGATATGAAGACTTTTTTTTTGCTTCATTATAATGAATGATTCAGCCCATTTGACTATAGTAAAATTCCTTCTTTCCAGCTTTAAAAAACATGTGTTATAAGAAAATGTACAAAGTATTTTCAGGGCAATGCTTCCTTTCTCTTGTTTGAGGAAATAACTTTCTAAAATCTGTGAATAGTGGAGAAAAAAACTTACAAGGAAGGCTTGACAAAAACAAATTAAACTCCAACTCGTGGAGGACTGTGAGGAAAGAGGGAGAGTATAAGAGTGAAATTATGCCTCTGAGGAATGATGCTCTTATCCAGGCTTCAGGGAAGCAGGGGGATGAAAGATCTCAAGACACTCACATTGGAATAATGTTTATTAAATAGTTTCATGTATTTAAAGAATGCTTTCCCCTTTCTAATATAATGAAATGTATCACTTGATGGCATTTAAAAAATACATAAACAAAACCACTCATCTTCTCTTGGGAATCTGTGCCTAATTTCAATAGTTTCTACCAAC
Source organism: Talpa europaea (assembly GCF_964194135.1). NCBI lineage: Eukaryota > Metazoa > Chordata > Mammalia > Eulipotyphla > Talpidae > Talpa > Talpa europaea. Next base: position 76,330,046 of record NC_140080.1, on the reverse strand, counting down.
TGGAAAGTTATATGTTAAAAAGTGATCAAACTCAACAAATATACTTTGGGTTGGAAAATGAAAACAATTATTAAAAGAAAATTATCAGCCTCTCAAGTCAATATATAGTAATTTGAATCTATTTTAAAAGGTAGCTATAAAAATCAGGAGTTTCTTCTTTTCTTCCTATAATGTATAGATTTTGATATAAACAAACCCTGTTTATAATTCATAATTAATCTCCAAGCTAAAAGTCATGAAGACTACACATAGACCTAGAATAGTGGGCAAAGGTCATGATAAAACAGTATAACATACATCTACATATATAAATCCTTGCAAATAGTCATTAAATAAGAAAATACTAAACTCTATTAAAAACAAAGTAAAAATAATCTCACTGTTCTCATGTATGAAATTGGCAAGATCTTTATTTAAAATATTATATCCAAGGTGATAAGGAATCTTTCATAAATAAGATGGACCTTCTGGTGCACTGAATAGGTGAGTTGGTATTTTTAGGACAACATTTTGGGAATACATGCTTAAATCACTAAAAATGCTGATACATCTTTATCTCAATAAGACAGAAAGGGTCCCAAGACCAGAACAGGATAGAATAAGAGTTTAAAAGCTAATAACTATACACCCAAATACCTGCTGCCATAAATTTCCTTGTTCCATTATTTTTCTTACTATTCCCCCCCCATTTCTGAACTATCCTTCCACAGCTTATCCAGTTAGATAGGAAAAAAGGGGACTTGAAGACCCAAAATAAAATAATCACAGACACTGAGATTAGACCCATTCAACCTGGAGCTGGGAGCACATAACCTCCCTGAGACATTCCCCTTGGAGATGGTCACAGCCCTGCCTGACCACTGAGCTGCAACTGATTGGTGCTTTCTCAGCCAATAAAGTTTAGTTCCTTTGTTCCCAAAGCCCTGTCTTAAGACCTATGGAGACCCCTATCCTGAGCACCTTGGGGAGTCTCTCATGCCCAGAGAGGTCTCCCAGAGCTCTTTACTTACTCGTTTGCTAGTCAATAAAGACTCATTCTTTGTCTGCCTCACCAGTGCCTGGAATTCTCTTTTCACTCTTGACCAGCGTCTCAAGAACCCTTTCTCAGGCTTAGGAGTAGGGCACCCCCCTACATCCCTCCAGTTCCCAGTGAGTGGAGCAGTGGACTGTGGCTGGTTTGCTCCCAGCATATCTGCCTGTGCAGCTGAAAGATGGGATCAGACTGAGGGATGGATCCTCCCCATTGTCCAGTGACAGATATTTCACATCTGAGAATTTACCCTGAGAAAGTAAGCATTGAATTATAAATTGATGTTGAGCGATTTCAAACAGTGTTAATTACAATAATGCAATATTATAAATGTATACCCACGATATAAGGAAAATGTCAATAAGTTATGCTATATAGGGTATTTTGAAAGTGACATTTAAAAATAAGTTTTTAACAATAAGACAAATGGGAGGAATTAGGATAACAACTATTTGGCAAGACTACAAGTGTATTAAGTGAATGAACAAGCAATCTACTCATGCCAAGTAGGGTAAACTGCCTAGATGGAAATTCAACAAAATACTAGTTGTAAATATTAGTTGTGATTTAATTGTTAAGATTTCAGGTGTTTTTTAATACTTTTATTTATATATTCCCCCAAATTAGATGGCCAGCCAGAGGAAGGGAGAAAGGGAAAGAGAGTTATTTTGTTTTGTTTTGTTTTGTTTTTAAAAGCTTTATGTCCTGTGCAGGGTGGGTACTTAGTTGCTTAAGTGAAAGCAGAATTACAAAGAAGCAAAGAAAGCCACAAACTGACAACTTCGAGGAGAAAGTGTGGGTGACCAAGGGCAACAGCATATTTTCTCGTATGAAAGAATCATGAGATTTTGCATATTTAATGTAAAGCTGAGTGAATGTCTGCTTTCATGATCTGATATGAAAGATCCCACACACATAAAAGCTCCACGGATTTCCCATTTGTCTACTTCGCTGAAGAACTGAGTCAGCCGTTCCCAGGAAACCACCTTTCATTTCAGAAGTTCTGGACACTATGCTGTGCTCTCACTTCACCTAGACAACATAGTTATTTGCTTTAGTACATGGGTTTAATTTTTTATACAAATTTTTCTGTCTGAAAAAGGAATGTTATTTTCAACATGTCTTTTTAGGATATAGCATCACAGAATAAATAAATAAATAGGCACTCTCTTTATGTTTTGTGCATTCCTTTGCTTCACTTCATTTTCTTATTCCTCTTAAGATGAAGCCTTATTTTCTCCTCTGCTCATCCAAGTCTAATATCTTCTCTAAGGTCCCACATCATCCACAAAAACTTCCTTGACTTAATAGTCCTTGGTGTATTTCTCCCTTAAGCATTTTTAGCTCTACACAATTTAACAATGGAGCACATAGTGATTTTTTCCATACCTTTCCAATTAGTCTGGTGGTACAAGAGGGCAGAAGTTTGGAGGTACAATTGTCCTGTTTTTCTCCCCACTGTCTAACACAGTACTGATTACACTAAATAAGGGCTAACTGAATGATTTCCAAACATACTTGAAGTAGTTCATTGTCCTCCAACAGGTTTTCTTTAAAACAATCCAATGCATTGGGTAGCATGGAGTTTGTTTTTTTTTTTTTTTTTTTTTTTGGTAAGAGAATGCTCCAAGGAATGCAAGAGAATTTGGACCAGATGGGTGTTCATTTCAAAATGGCAGGGGAACTTTTCCAGTGCTGAAGGAATGCTTCTTTCTATTTCCTCCTGTATAGGCGCTGACTTGTCACACCTTAATTATTTAACAGTCCTTGTCTGGCATGAAACCAGAAGAGATTGGCTCATTAATGTTCCATTCCAGCACACATTCTTTCCAAATGCCTTAAAGAAACTCATGAATATTTCATTGTCTTTATCAGTGCCAAGAAGATGGCACTGTTATCTAACAAATGCTACTTACTAGGTTTGCTCTCCTGAGCTAGTGATATCCAAACAAGGTATGTTTTCTCAGTGACCATTTCTGTGGTTTCATATACATTAACAGGTGACATAAAGGAAAGGCAGAAGCTGAACTAGGGCAACCAGCAGAAGAATACATTTGGGGAGCTTCTCCTTTAAAGGCAGGTACCTGTTATATACAGGGTATAAAAAATCAATCAGAGCTCAGGAGCTATTAGTACAATTCAATCTTATATAATTTCTTAGTAGAACTTAATGAAAATGAAAAAGTATATTGGAGGAAAGTGAATCTGAACATAGAAGATATCTTAATAGACAAGAGAAAAGACTGGCATTTTCTTTCCTTTTTTTCCTTTCTGTTTTTTTTTTCTCTTTATAGACAATATTTCAAGGCAAGAAATCACTGGGGAATTTGAGTCTTTAATATAATGTTTTCCCACCCTCATCTTTCACACTCTTCTCTATATGCTCAAGAGCCATATGATTGGGGCCATAAGGAAGAGCTGCTTTACTCAAATATATCCAAGCTGTGAGCCAATTTTGAAAATAGAAAGCAAAAAAATAAATAAATAAATTGTACCACATTTCAAAATACCTCAAGTCCATAATGGCTTGTGGATAATAATATATCAGACATAGAACATAATGATACACTTTGCTTTGTTAAGTGATATATTTTCTAAATAATTATTCTCATAAAATTGTATTTGTGACAATTTAAAATTCCTGCAAGAGGTACAGACATTGTTTTTCCATTTTATACATGAGATAATATACGCAAAGATAAATGATTTGCCTCCAAAATATATAACTATTTAATTGTGGACCTAATTGCAAAATTTACAACTTCTAATGAGTCCAGAATTTTTCAGTTGGAACCATGCACTATATTATAAAAGAGACTCAGTGATAACTTTCTCTAGGAAAGTTTAACTCTCCAATACAAGACCTTGTTTATAGAAACTCTGAAACAACTCCAGATTACAACTAATTATCATATGCAAGTGAGACTACCCAATAGGGTGTGAACTTGACAGTTCAGTACTACTCATCTGAATTCCTCATTAGACCTTGTTCCTTTTGTTTGTTTCCAAAGGCATATTTTAGTCTATCTTCATGAGAAGGACAGGTCATTATCTTCAATTTATAACAGAAGAGACAATTAAAATGCAGATTGACTGGTCATTGCTGAAATAATAATGGTAGAATTACCATATAAATTTAGCTAGTGGCATGCTCTTTTTAAATAAAAACTAAATTTAATTCTTGATGTAATCTCTGAAATAAAAATTTGCCATAGTTTGAAATTATTGGGTTGATTGAAAAGTCATGACACATTTTTGCTTGAAAAACAGAAAAAATACATCATAACTTTTCTGACATCAAAATATTTGTGAGCCTGATAATTAATTAATCAAGTATTTTTAGCTAGATCACTTTTCTTTCATGACCAGTCAACTTTGATAGAGTCTGTTACACACACACACACACACACACTTATATGTGTATATTTATATATATACATATACACATGTAATATATATGCATATATATAAAGTATATAATAAATAATAGTTGGTGGATTCAGAGGCAAAGATAATACCCCTATCCTACTAGTTTTCACCTACTAATTGAACAAGTGTGTTGTTGCTAAAAGCACTGGTTGCTAAAAACTATGGTGTTTCTAGATTTGGCAAATACAATGTAGTTCCCAAAGTATTTATGAGATTGGACACCAAAATAAGAATTGATTTAAGTGCTTAGAAAAAGATTTCAAGGCCTCCCTGGTGGTGAAAGGGGTTAAGACGCAACCTACTAAGCTATCGACAGCCACTGCAGCATGAGTTCGATCCCTGGCCAGCCAGAGAGCTACCCACATGGTGCATCAGACCTCTCCTGACTCGCCCGCTGTTACCCTCAGCAGTGCACTTCAGTCACTCTGTCTGTTCTGTTCCCCACTCTGTCTCTGGTGAATCCTCTCACCCCCCATACCTCTGGCCTGTACCCCAGTTCTTATATGCATAAATAAATCTTTAAGGAAGAAAGAGAAAAAGACAGAGAGACAGAGAGAGAGAGAAAGGGAGAGAAAGAGAAAGAGAGAGAGAGAGAGAGAGAGAAAGAGAGAGAGGAAGAAAGGAAGGAAGGAAGAAAGAAAGGAGTGATATCAAGCAACCTGAACGGAACGGATTTCTCAGATGGAGGTGCTACTCAAACTTCACTATCTATAATCCTTCTACCAAATAAATGTTTGATGAATGTGTTAAATAAGTATTCTATTTAGATGAGAGTAATTACTAATGCCCAACATCAAAGAAACCACAGAAAGGAAAGCAGACACAAAAATTGGCAAAGTTGTGTGAGCTGTATACTTGAGGCACACATGTCACATATGTATTGATTGTGCTTATACAGTACAAGATCCTTGGACAGGAAAGTAGAGAAACTAAACTGAAATCCCAGATATAGTCCTAAGTAGAAGAAAATGTATCATTTTAGCATCCCTTTCCAAGTTTGCCAGGATTAGATAACTGATGTGAAAGTTAAACATTAATAAAAGTGAGGGTGTTTCTATTTGTAGCTTATTAATATAACATTATTAATAGAGGAAGCAAAAAGAACAAGGTAAGATAAAGTATAGAAATACCTGAGTATTTTATGAAATAATGGCATTTTTTATTCTGTACAATACATATTCATAACTGATGGTTTAGTGACCTAAAAGAAATATTAAAAATAATTACAGGATACAAAATCAATACCCCAAAATTGGTTTCATTTCTATGTGCAAATAGTGTGTAGAAGAAATGGAAATTAAGAAAGCAATACCATTTATAATTACACTATAAAGAATGAGATACCAGGAAGTAAACTTAACAAAGAAGGTTGAAGGCCCTGTATATTGAAAGCTATAAGAATCTGTTATAGAAAATAAAAAAAAGACACACAAAATGAAAATATATCTCATGCTCATGGGCTGGAAAGATAATCATTTACAGATTCAATGTAATATATATTAAAATCCCAATGATTTTTTTCAAGGAAATTGAACAAATAACTATAAAATGTATATGGAACCACGAAAGACCCTGAATAGTCAAAGCAATCCTTAGAGAAAAGAGGAAAGCTAGAGGTTTTAAACTTCCAGACTTTGAACTATACTATTCAGCAACAGTCATCAAAACAGTATGCCAATGGAACAAAAGAGAAACACAGACCCATGGAATAGAATAGAAGGTACAGAGAATAAACCCACACAACTATGGGCAGTTAGTCTTTGACAAATGAGCTCTTACCATACAATGCAGAAAGGAAAGACAACAAATGGTGTTGGTAAATATGGATAGACTCAACTAAAAAATAAAATAAAATGAAAGTAGATTCATACTTCACACACAAAAATTAATTCAAATATTTCCTCAGAATCTCATTTCCCAATGAAGAAATTTCAATGTACACAGCAACGAGACATCAATAAAATATTTGTTGCAGTCTTCCTGTGTGTTCAATTTTGTTTTAAACCCAAAGGAACACAAACAAGTGGAAGAAATCCCCTGAAACGAAGTGGTTTAAAACCTAACCTCATGGGAATTTAGATAAAGTGTGAGAACTGTTTGAGAATGAGAAGTGAAGTTAGAGTTAGAATGTGGAAAAAGATATGATTCCCTGTATGTAATCATTGATAGAAAAGAGGTGCCATGAATCATTTAAACATTCTTTTTTGCCCTCCCATTTCTTAAAATCACCTTTGACCCCCACACACTCATCTGGTTACAAATATTACCTAGTCCTCACCTTTAGCCAAGCTTCTTGAAAGCTATTTTTCCCCCTGCATAACTCTACTTGGCCACTGCAAATACTAACAACAATACTAACAACAATTACATGCAACTATCTTTCTATCTGACAAACTCTACTTAATCTGCTAGTTCAGTTGGGACATAAGATCTGTTTCTCCAGTTATTACAAAAACCAATTTTTCCAATGTTTACTACTGTAGACAACATCCAAGCATCTCTTCAATCTCTGCTCTTAGCTTTCTCCCTACTTATTGCCTGAGCACTAAACTCTGCCATCATGTTACACATGTTTGTTAGAAACACCACTTCTTTTTTACTCAGGATAATAACTTGCTATTTAAAAAAATTCAAGAAGTGGCTTAAAACAATTTCAAAAACCTCTCTCCAAGACAAATGACACCACAGTTCCCTGAGATGGCACACCATGCAGGGAAGAAACCCAGATCCCTGCATTGCTACGAGGAAAACTGTCCTTTTCTCATCAAACTGTGTAGTGAACAACACAAATATTCTAAGCCATCGGGGCTTAGTGGACTTGTGTTGTAACAACGAGCACTAATTATTCTTACTAATAAATGGCTCCTCTTAAAATCCTGCCTATTTTATTGAACAACACCACTTAAACCCAATTGCCTAACCCAGACACCTGGGCATTAAATTTGCCATTTGCCGTTTTCTTAGTCCTTTCATCCAATCACTCACTGAGACATTCAGGTTTTACTTTTTGTTGAATTAATTGAATAAGGAGACCACTAGATTGTTAGAGGTAGCTCTAATGCAACAGAGATTTGGGTAAGCAAATAAAAACAAAAACCTATTGCCTTAAGACTATAAAACTAAAACCTAAAGACAAGTAGACAAAACCAACTAGGCTTTAAGTTATAGCCATTAAATAATTTCCTTTCTTTATTCCCACACTTTCTCTTTATAAGCATCCCTTGACTTCTCTCAGGAGAATGCACCCAACCATGTCCAGGTTGACAGTTGATTAGATTCAATTTTTGCTCAAGATCTTTATAAACTTTGCTATGCCTTGGTTTCTCTTTTAACACTTCATATGCAGTATTCTTGAAATCTGTGCATTTCTTTCTAACACCAATATACTCCCTTATTTAAGGTGACCAAAAATTATTCTTTCCCAAATTATACAGTCTCAAACATCCACCCAATTCCTGATGGCCAGGAGTCCATTTTCCATCTTGCAGCTTATGTGATCTTCTAAAGGCCCAGTCTGGTAATACCCCTTACTATTTGGGATCTTTCAAGGGATTACTAATGCCACAGGAGGAAGTCCTAAATAATTGGCCAATTATTAAGCTCCTTCAGGACCAGACATGCTTCCCTCATCAGCCTCCATTCATGACTTGCCTTCTACTTAATGCACTTTCTTAAATTCACTCTCCTCTCCTGTGCTCCTGAGCCTTTGCATATCCTTAAACTCTACCTATAGTTGTCTCTGTAGCTTCATTGTTTCTTCCCCTGTTTTTCATTTTATTTTTTAAAGATTTACTTATTTATGCATACAAGAACGGGGGTACAGGCCAAAGGTGTGGGAGTGAGAGGATTCACCAGAGACAGAGGGGAGCAGAACAGGCAGATTGACTGAAATGCAGATTGACTGAAATACTGCTGAGGGGAGAGTCAGGAGAGGTCTGCTGCACCATGTGGGTTGCTCCCTGGCTAGAGATTGAACTCATGCTACAGTGGCTGCGGATATCTTCATAGGTTGCATCTTAACCCCTTGCGCCACCAGGGAGGCCCCTGTTTTTCATTATAAACTCTGCTTCTTCTTGGATATCTTCCCTAATTCTAAAATAGCAGGATTACATATTTCATGTGTCACAGACAATCCATCTCATCTGTAACCGCTGCCTTTATGTCCGGTTTTCCCTAAGCCCTGCATTTCTTGTGGTCAGGGACTCGGTCTACTCACCACTCACTGTCTTCTGAGCATCTGGCTCAGAGTGTGCCCACTATCTATTGAGTAAGTGAATCATTTGTATAAATAGTTACTTATGGAAAGGTCGGTGTAATTACAGAATAGAGTCTTTAATTCCCCAAGGTTTATTAGAAATCTTACTTGCTGCTTTAATTTAAAAGGTTAAATTACTTTGTATTTCTTTGATATATTATAGAATATAAAGATAGCCTTGACTATAGTGACCAAATGTCTAGGGAAAGAAATTAGGAATTTAATATAAATGTTTATTTTCATTTCTATTCCATAGGCTAATACACTATTTGAAAAACTTTGTATTTACACACACACAGTTTATACATAAACTGATATATCTCTGTATTTTTTAGATATAAAAGTGAAATTTTAAAGACCTGCATGCACGGCACATTCACCAGATATAGCTATATAAGCACATCTGCAGTTAAAAGAAAAGATTTTATTTAAACCAACAATAAGCCCTTAGAATCAAAATCAATGAGGAAATTCAATGCAATCATACTGTAGTGTTTATGCTTCCAGTGCTTCAAATTTTACCCTTGACAATAGGATAAAATAATAAATGCAATTTATTAGGGTTTTCTTTTTAGTAATTTAGCCCAAATACTGTAAATAAACTCATCTAAATACGCTCTTCAGAAAATACTGCTTAAAATTAATAAATTACCTTTTATTGGAAACAAATGACTTCATTTAAAGTGGGCTACATTAAAGCAATTATTGTGACTTGTAATTTTACTGCCCAAATTATCGAAATAAATAGTGTTTGCTGCTGCAAAATGCAAACTCAACTTTTTCCCACTTACTTTCAAAAGAAAAGTAAGAAGAATTTGATGTTCATATTCTTCAAAGGTTTCTGATTCATAAGAACTCCACTACTTTAAATTTCACAGGTGTGGCATGGCTTTAAATTCCATTCAACTTCATTGTCTTGTTTTTTCATCTTTAGTTCTCTCACTCTGATTATATCTTGTAACACAGCTGTGTAACACAGTCCTGCTGCTCTATGGCTGGACTTGCTGCATACTATAGTTAATTCTTGCCACAGGCCCTAGAATTCATTCTTTTGGTCTTTTTACATCACACATACCACTTAAAACATTTGTGCTTATATTTAAATCTTCTCATTTCTTTTATAGTACAAATTCACAAACATAGTTCAATAAAAAAATATCAGATCTGATCGTCAGAGGTTTAAGAAGATTTACCATTTACTTTAAACATTGTTTTGCCCTTCATGAAAATGGCTCACATCCCTGCAATCAGGGGCCATATAAAATAATAAAAAAAAAAATGTACATGTCCTCAAGGGATAGAAACTAGTGATTTTTAATGGCTGGTTTTTGAACAACTGTGTTCAGTTTCTGAGGAGTTGATGAGTTGTTAAGGAGGAAGAGGAGAGACACTGAGTCCCCTGGACATGACAGAGGAGGGAGACTCAGTTACCAAAGACAAACTTCATCAGTGCACAACTTTGAAGTCAGTAAGTCTTTCTTCTCCACTATTATTTATCCATCCCTGACTTTACTTAATTCATTTGGTATAGACTTCAGAACATGTAGATAATTCTTCATCCCTCAAAATTGAAGACATAATCAATATATTTGCTAAAGCAGTTACCCTTTAGATATCACCTACAAATTCAATCGCAGCATATGAAGTATCTTAAGTAACTCACAGCAGTGACTCAGAAAATTAGAGCTCTTTGTCTTAGTTTCAGAATTTGTTAATGTTTTTTAACCTTGAAGACTTTTAATCAAAGCAAAAAATTATGACTTGTTCATTTCATCTGTCTTCAAAATTAATGAAATTAACAAGCTAAAAAGCAAAGCCAGAAGAACTACCATTTATTTAGTTTTGAGCACATATACCAAATATATGCTTTTTCTCCCAGAGAATTCACAAGGTACCTAGTATAGCTAAATTATGAAAATAAAAACAAGAATAAAATAATACTGAGGTTAAATATTTTACTAACCACAGTCATATAATAAGCCTGCAGCATGTGAATAGATAATAGTTCTGTACTAGTAAGAGTCCCTTGTGATGGGAAAATGCAACAATCTTAGTTTGAAATGATATGTCAGTCCGTATCCTATAGATCCAGTAATGGGTAATAAAGACCAAGAAAAAGCAGAGCTAGACAGGGCAGGCTGGTCTGGAAAAGTCTCAGTCCCACAGACAAGCACAATACATTTTGCAGAAACAGAAAGGAATATACCTAGAAACAGCAATATTACTGTTGAATCTTAATTCTATAATCAAGACTTCAGGCTATTATAAACTCTGCTAGGGATGTATGTGCAAGTGTTCACACAAATGTATCTTGAACAAATAACAAAGAAGACTGTAGCTTCTAAAAGAGCAAAGAAAGATCAAGGGGTCCCATCTGGAAAGAATCTGCCATTGTCTGAAGAATGGTCTAGAAGCAGAGTCAAGGGAAGAGTAAATCAAAATAAAAGACGAGCACATCACAACCAACTCTGGTCATTCTGTTGGTTTCTTTGCAATCTAGGTTTTTAGGGAAAAACTTCACAGATGTACTTGGATCCTATCTGGTTTTCTAAAAGGTCACAGTCAAGGTTGGACTTTCCACAGTTAAGATAGGCAGCTCATCATGTCACTGAATGCAGGTGAACAGCCTTTTGCATCTCCATTCTGGGGTCCTACAGATGTTTATATTCCCATCATGAGAAAATGTCCCCTTCCTCAAGAGTTCACTGTTAGAATACATAATCACATAGAATGAGTAAAACTCAGTGTTCTCTAAATACCTCAGAATAATGGGATCAGGAACACATTCACAAGGGTATGTCCCAAGAAAATGGAAAAGAAAAAGGTTTTGACTTAGGAGAAAGCTAGAAAAGCGCAGGTACAGGGGATTGCTCAAGAAGGAGCACTGTGGTCAGAGCAGTGAATAATTCAACTGCTAGTACCAAGGAGTAATGATCTCAGGAAAGATGGGTTCTTGGTTCCAGAGAGCAAGTATTTTGTTCAAACTGTTCAGTTAAAATGAAATAGAGGGATGTCCATAAAGACAAAATGTAGAGTCACCTCTTTGTTGCATTTGCATGTACCTTTCCACTTCAAACAAAGCATAAACCATTTCCAGTCCTTTTAAGATCTGATATAGCAAAAGATACACAGTCTGAGCTAGAACATTCTAGTATATTTCAAATGAAATACTTATTATCTTTATATTAATACTTTATATTAATACTTAATATCTTAATAGCTTTACTTGTTAATACAATCTGATGACTAGAGCCCACCACAGATTTTCAAGGGCAAAGGCTCTCAAAGTATATTCTAAGTACCCTGGTAGGTCTTAACACAGCTACACAACTCCAGTTCAGAGATTTATCTTAAGTACATTTTCAGAAAGAAAAATCCACATAGCATTTGTAATTGAATACAAACAACCTGGAGTTCTCAACAGAGCTGGTATTTAGAGCCTTTCATTTGGTCAAACATATGACGTATGACCCAGCAGATTAACTGAGAGGGTATCTTATGACCATAACTCCCAGGACTAGGGTGATTTCAAAATAGCAACCCAAGGAAGTTACCCACCAAGGGGAACCCACCAAATGGGATTGGCACTGTATTCTGCTTCTGCTTGCAGACCACATATCTCAGCAGTTCACCCTGTAAGTTCCCATCTATCAGCAAATACAGCTTGCATATTCAAGCACTTCAGACTGCAGTTTCCTCATCTATCAAGCAACTTTTCAAAAAAGAAAAAATGAGTTTACTGATTCATAAAATGAAATGAATTTGGGGATCCTTTGTGAGCAGACAATTAAGCATCTGGAATTTTTTCTTCTTTTAAAAATAAAATGTCCCCAATCTTTGGAAAAAATGAGAGTATAATTAAAACCGCAATTAGTGACTAGGTAATCAGGAGCAATGAGACTAAAAGACAAAGCTAGAAAGAGCTATTATGTTAAAAACAGAATCTAAGAAAGTTCTTAATGTAGTCTCCTACTGTCTAAAAATAAAGGAACTATCCAATAAATTAAGGCCATGATTTCAAATGGATTGTCATTAAAAAAAAAACCCAAAAAACCTAGAGCAAGTTTAAAGTATCCAGAGTGAAATAATGTAGAGCAACACAAAGGTGAAAATAAACAAGGCCAAGTAAATGAGAAAAATGGGTGAAGTGCTGCAGGAATTCCATGGGGACTCTACCCGAGATGATAAAGCATACAATATATAAAAATGAAGAATGATGTAAAAAATATATAATTACAAAATAAAACTGAAACCATGCCCCCCAAAAACAGTCTATTTATTCAGAAATAACTATGGCAAGGGAGTCAGATATGATCACTTGTCTTTTGGCAGATATGCAAATACCATCAAAGTGAGTAGGGAAAATGGGGGCGGTCTCAGGTGTGCCCAGATGAGAGGCTGTTAGCGGGCAGCTGTGGCTGAGCCAGAAGTGTGGTTTCTATGTGAATGATTAGGGTGTATAATTGGCTTTCTCTGGTTGGAAGGTAGGACAAAAATTAGGGAAGTTGTCAGTTGTTCAACAAGTCCAGGGCATTTGGGGTTGGTTAGTATCAAGTTACTATTTAGTTTCCTGGATTGATAAGTAGAGATAGCAATTTGGCTTCCAATAAACACAAATTTCCAGCAGGCTGACTTTCTGGGGGTTCAGTGTAGATAGGGAGTTGTTACCTGGGCAGTTGCTGCAGGCTGGTTGGTTAGAGTTCTGTTTTTACATATGATCTGGGTATTGTCCTTTTGTAAATTAAGTTTCTCACATACACTTAGATCATCAAATAAGAATAAAATCTTGTAAATTATATTAACAATATGACCGATTATTTTAAGGAAAAAATGGTAATATATTGAGATGGTCACAGAAAGTACATCTAGTAGGACATGTACTAATTATTTTGAGATACTGCAAACATTGCCCAAAAGATTTGGGGAAAAAATATCAAGGACTGTATACAGCAGAAAGAAAATATTATTCTTTTTATTGTAAAAGTGTTCTCTTAGTACATTCAATATTTTCAGGTGCTGTCTCTAAAGGAATATAATCATATCTGTCATTTACTACTTTCAAACAAATCTTCTTTAATACCTATATTGAATTTTTTCAAAGAAGTTCAATACTTACATTCTATGGGCAAGATTTTTACTTTGTGTTATTCCACAATATTTTATGTTTTTCCCAATAACAGAAGTTATAGAAGACCAAGTCTGCTATTTTATATAGTTCTGAAATGACTGAATATCAAAATAGCAAATCTCCAAAGAGTTTGGACAATGGCAATATTGGCCAAATCAAAAAGCTATATCCCTAAGTAACCATATGGAAGGGAAACCTAGATACTATTAGTTTACTCTCTGAATATCATATAGGGAACCAGTGGCTTGTTCAAGATACAAAACCAACTGCTGGAATTGCAGAGAAAAATGATACAGACCCTCCTTCAAAGAACTGAGGGTTTGGTACTGTGAGAAAGAGTTCTAATAAAATAGGACTAAGTGTGAACTAAAGGTATTCCTCCGTGAATGCATTCCAGATGTGTCTGCAAGACTTGATGACAATCACCAAGGAAAGTGCTCATTTCTCCAGGATAGAGGGATAATGGAATCTCAACAGCAGCCACTTAGAACAAACTTTTATGTTTGCACTTCTGTATTTTACCATTCAGACAATATCCGGAAAGGCATTTAAGACAAAGGAATGGAATTAGCAAAGACATGGAACATGAAGTAGTCTAATTCATTTGAGAAGCTGGGGATGACTAAAGGTAAATGCAAGGGAATGCAAGAATGCCTGATAAATCTTTTCTACTTTATTTTGTATGCTAAGAGGCAACTCAGAGAATTTTAAGTAGGGTTATAGCTTTATGAAATGGTTTTTAAGAAAAATCCACCCACAGTTGGACATATATTCTTATATACTTAAAAAAATTTACTTCCTTATAGCTCTTGTGAACATTTTAGGGAAAACTGCACTTTTAGAACAAATTTGGATAGCAATTATGTGACATATAACATCCAAGGGAAAAATAGCAGGGCAGGAGAAGCTGAATCCCCAAATAAATGTAGAAAATTAGTGCAAGAAGAGATTTTTCTAAATCTTCAACTTCCTCTTTATGTGGACAGGATATCAAGTTAGAAATGCTGTTGGAAGCAGCAAGACCCAACAGAAAAGGTGTACTTTGTTGAGTTACCAGACTGCAACGCAAATATTCAAAAGTAGAAAACCAATTACAAGTCTCAAGTAATTAAGAAGATTCATTCAATGCAGATTGAACAAGAGATATGGAGAACACTTCTCAGGAAGGAGGTGTGCAGTGATGTGAAGCCCTCCCTCTAGGGGAAGCTGTAGTTAAGGAGATCAGCAAGACCTCTCTGCAGATGTGATACGTATTTCCTGCAGGTGAAGAAGTGCTTCTGTATTTTATATTTTAGTAAATTCAACTTTAACCGTGCATTTCTATATCTGGAAACCCACACTAGCACTGAATGTTGGCCAGACTCAGAGAACATAAAACCAGCATGTGAACAGTAGCCATATAAGCACTTTTTCCATATCTCCATACCATATCTCTTTTACATACTCTACCATATCTCCTTCACCATATCTCCTTTACAAAGATTCAAGCCTGGAAAGGTCATAAATTTTAAGTTTGGGGAGAAGAATCAAGTGATTAATTCCTTCTCACACATCTCTCAAGACCCTTAATTTAACCACAGCTACCTCATTCCTTTGTGATGTGAGATAACACAGTCACATGTTGTGAGGGTTTAGGTCATAGACACCTTTGGGGATTATTACTGTCTTTCACAGAGGCGTTCTTGTTAGCACATGGACTGAAAGGGAACCTGGCACCCCCAAACTCCATGCTCTAAAGGGGTCCTTGTGCACAAAGACAGAGCATGCTTAGTGTGAAAGAACTTTAATAGATTAGTGTTCATAGAGAGAGAAGAGAAGAAAGGATAACAGTCTCCCAATAAAACACCCAAAGTTTCCAGTCCCCTCGTGGGTAGATGTCCAGTCAAACAGGGTTGGCCAGAAGCAGGGCCACACCGAGTCCTGAAAGCTTGCACAAGTCTAAGGATCCTTCTGGTGGGGACCCATGGGAAGGGGGCAAAAGGGTCCAGGCAAATCTGGGACAAAAGGAGCAAAATCAAAGTATAAATCAAGAAAATGGCTGTCAATGTCAGCCCCCCCCCCCAGTGTCTCTCACCCCTGTGTTTTTTCCAAGTGTCTTTACATGTCTTTCCCCCATGTGTCCCTTCTGAGTCCCCAAGTTCCTGATGCAAGTCCAAAGCTGAGAAGCAAGTGAGCCCCTCTTGTCTCTGTATCTCCCTCTTGTGTGTCCCCCTGAGATCATCTGCCTTCCTAGTTTTATAGCTTCCTCTGGCTGCTCAGTTCTGTCCCCTAGTTCCTAGTAGCTAGTCTGAGAAAATGGAGGGGAAAGGGTAATACGGTACCTTCTTCCCCTTTCATGGAGATGCCTCCTACATTATATTATCCTTTCTTTTTTGGACACTGAATTATTATAAGCTATGAGGCAGAAATGCCTGCACTGGCTGTGATTTTTTTTTCCCCTTCACTCATTCCCCTTTCTAGTCCAATGAAGTCATTCATCACCACCACCATTTTGTTAATGAAAGGATTCTCAAATTGTGATTAGTTTTGGCCATACGAGAAATTTGGCATCTATTTAAAATTCCCCATTAGGGCCTCCCTGGTGGTGCAAGGGGTTAAGAGTCAGCACTATGAAGCTATTTGCAGCTACTGCAGCACAAGTTCGGTCCCCTGGCAGAGAAGTGACCCACATGGCACAACGGACCTCTCCTTCCTCACCTGCTGCTCCCCTCAGCAGTGTATTTCAGTAGATCTGCCTGTTCTGCTCCCCACTCTGTCTCTGGTGAATCCTCTCCCCCCCTGCACCTTTGGCATGCACCTGAGCTCTAGTATGCACAAATAAATCTTTAAAAATAAATAAATAAATAAATAAAATTCCCTATTTAGTCTCACTTTGTATCCTGGTGTCATCGTGGTTGCTTTCTGCTTCCTCTGCTATCCCCCACTCCTGGCTCCTCTTGGAGGCTGCTGCTTTTCCATTACTGTGTTGTATTAGCTAGGGAAACCAATCTAAGTTCCCTATCTTCTGTGTACAAGTAGGGATTGAAGAAAAAAAATCCTTTTCAGAGATAACTATATTACTAAAGTATGTTGACAAGGCAAGATGCAGTCAGAAAGAACCTGTGCCATATCTCCAAACAAAAGAAGAAAGTTCTTTGGAAATGAAGAATGAAGGTGAGGCTCAGTAGAGCAAGATAAAAGATGTAAAAGTAGTTCTATTGGCAATTTCTTCTAGTCACTAGACCTGAAAGCCAACCCCTCCTTTGTCCTTCCCTATTACCTAAGTCAAACACAAAACAAAACAAAACCAAAACCTTTTGTTTGTTTGCTTAAGCTAAGTTAAATGGGATTTCAATCATTCTCAGCAGGACTAGTCTTTATTAGTATAATCCTGTTCTGAGCCAAGTGCAATATCCTATTAAAGGCTCAAAACAACCTTGTGATGGTGTAATACTTATCGCTATTTTACACATTAAGAAATGGAGGCAGGTACTGGTTAATTAACCTGCCAAGGTACATGATGCTAGTATGATAAAGACACAGAATTTAACACAGATCCCTGGATCAAAAGCCTAATCTCTCAACCACAACTTGATAGTCTGCCACTTTTTGTCATCCGCAATGAGACCATGTCAGCAAGATGAGTCTTTGGTCCTCTGAACATGTTGTGCTCAACTCATATTTTGCACAGGCTATTTTTTTTTAGTCTTGTTGGGTAATTACTGCTATGCTGAGCGCAGAACATGGTTACAGATAAACCCTTTCAAGAAGAAATACTCAGCATTCACTGCTGTCTACGTTAGCTACTGCTAGTAAAGGAGTGTTTAGACCACAGATTGGTGAGTGGGATTGATGATGCTCAATTTCCTATACCTCCAACATTTCACTGTATTTTGTAAGCCTTTTTTTTCATTTTAATTTATTTTTGTAAGGTGGGATACTATATCCCCACCCCCTCTTATATAGAGCTGCCGTGAACCACAAGCCCTAGAGTGCCTACACCAGATTTCCTGAGCAGGGGAACTATGTGTATGGTCAAGCAGCCATGCTTGGTATACAACTCAACACATGCAGGCCCATCATCTCTTCTTGCTTCTGCAGCCCTACTGTAACAGGGTGGACCCTCAGAAAAGGGTCAAAAGCTGCCAGTGTTAACCTCCCCATGGCTCTCTCACCCACATCTGTTTTACCCAGTCCAGGACCAAGAAGCCAGTGCAGCTTCTTCATATGTCTGTCTGTTCCTTGCGCCTCCTTCAGGTCACCTTCTGGCTCTCCATCCTGCTTCCTTTCTTCTCCAAACTCCTCTCCAGCTTCTCCTCCCTGCTCAGCTCCACCCACCTTTGGGTGGGGCAGGGAACCTGGAACCTCCCCTTCTCCTGGGGACCACCCTGTTACACTACTGGCATCCTGGTTCTGTTTGCTGACAGGGTGAATGGTATTTCACCATGTGTTGGTTAATTTCTCTTTCTCTTCCTCTCTAGCTGCCTTTTGTAAATAAATCTTTACTTTCTCCTTCATTCTCTGTATATCTGCTTTTGTGTTTGTCTTGAATTCCTAAGCACAAGAGTAAGGACTCATATCCAGGACACCTTGTTTCCAGTGGAGTTCACCGCAACATATTGAGTAAAGCCTTCCCTTTTAATGTGAAATGATACTTTTGAGGGTCTAAAATAATGGGTGGATTCTCAGAGCACATATCAAAAATGACTTAGATGCTTTGTTTTCCAATCTAGTCAAAGTTGGATCAAAAGTTCTTAAACTACTGTCAGTGAGAAACCAGAGAATATGTTCCAAATCTGGGACAGGACAGGTTGTGGAAATGGAAAATGGATTTTGCTCTTTGTATATGTATGTGTTATGAGTATTCATAATAATTTCAGCATAAATATCACCATCTCATAGATACTTTCCTTGAATTCCTAGTCCAGATGAATTCTGCAAATATACAAATCGTTTAGCAAGCTGCATTTCTCCATTATTGCACTTACTTATGTAACTAACTGGTCAATGACTTATTTGATTGCCAGCTTTTTGCTTGCAGTGGTAGAGTGTAGCCACTGTACCTAAGAGCAGAACTTTGAACTTTGGGGATGTTGACTTATGCACATTATGATGTAGGAAAATGAATAAAGACCACTTTCCATGAGGCCAGGGGACGTTGAAAGTGACAAGTGGTTTCATATTGTTGCTCTCTTTGTCTTGGCATAAACATTTAGTAACCTGTCCTTTTATCTCCAGTAGAATTTACTTCAGCATCTAAAAGATAGAAAATTTTTATCAAATTTTACTCTCTGCCTCTCACTCAATCCCTCTTTTTTGGCAATAACATTATTCCTGAATATGCTAGAATCAATCAGTTTAACACAATATATATAATGAGATTAGTTTTTCTCTGGTATTTGGGGATTTGTTGCCATTGCTTTCTGGGTTTCAAATTCAACTCAATTTCAGGGAAAATGTGTGTTACATGTTGTTAACAGAAATTGAAACTGGCCTTTACATTAAGCCAATCTATTTATCCTTAAATCTTTGTACTTGGTATTACCCTTCTGCAAATTATCCTGTCTTATCTGACCTAACACTTGGTCCTTTCATCAATACATGCTCTTTTCTCATCTGTAGCTACTTTACTTGAGTAAAGCTTCTGGAATCCTTTTAACTCAATTTCATTTCTAAATTTCTTTTTAAACACTTTCTCACTCTTCACTATTTATTCATAGGCCTTTCTGGCTACCCCTCTCTCTTCCTTGTCTCTTTCCTGTCTGTTTCCACAGCTTATTATAAAGTCAGTATCTCCAAACTTCACAGTTACCTGAGGCATACACATTCTCATCTACAGGAGTTATGCTAAGTCAGAGGAGATAAGGGCTTAAATTATCAAGTGATGACCCAAATGCAGGAATCTGAGCACACAGGAAATGAACAGACCAGAGGCCACATAAACAAAAATGAAAAGAAAGATGAAGCTATACAGGGAAGAGAACAAGTCAAGGAATCAACTGTGAAAATGGTCAATAAGTGAAGGAGTTGCAGAGAAAAATGGGTAGTAAAAAGTCCCGTGAAAACAGTGAAAGAAAAATATCTCCAGAGATTGAGAGAAAAGAGGTCCAAGAGCAGTGATGTCCAGAGTCCATAGCAAGAAAATTCCCTGATGATGATAATTCTTCAGCCTCAACCTTGTGTGCCTACCAACCCCTTGCACACCACCCAGAACCCGCTCTGGATAAGCCTGTCCTGAAACAACCATCTGGAGTGCACATGCCTTTCAGAAGTAGAGCCAAGGCTCCCAGGAGTGGAAGAAGAAACATTCCTTATTAACTGAATCACAGCTTTTCCCCTAATTTCAGTTGCCCCCTTAAGAAATAGAGAGGAATTATGATGTAGGGATGACTGCACTAGAAAAGTTAGTACCTTTTGTTTTTTGCTACAAAATGAAACCATTGTCCAAATCAACCTGTATTATCATCAAGGAAGTCTCTCTGGCACACAGCTCCCACCTTCAAAGCCAGAATCCTATACCTCATGTGAAGCTCCCTAAGGATTTTTATCTGCTATTTTGAAGGCATGAAACAGCAAATGAACTTAACTTCCTATCATAACCATATTTCTCAAAACACACACACACAGAGTGTTTATGGCCTGTCTGCTCTGAGTTAATTTCCCAGCCCCAGGACACGTCAGGAGGCGTGTAGGGAGCCAGTGCTGTCTGAAGACCAGCCTCAGCACAGTGGGACGAGCCTGAAGCCAGGTGTACAGGAGGGCGATAAAGAGCCCTGGGGGCTGGACACCACAATCTCCTGGCAGTGGTGGTGAAGTTCTGATTACTGCTGAACTATTTGGTTTAACTCACTATAATAAGGCAGCTGAAGGGCCTCCCCCGTGGTGCAGTGGTTGAGCGCTGGGTTGCAAAGCTGCCCGCAGCCTCTGCAGCACGGGTTCAATCCCCAGCTGCCAGGTGAGGGTCCCACACGGCGCGCAGACCTCTGCTGCCACGCCCGCTGCCCCCCTCAGCAGTGTACTTCATCAGTCTGCCTGCTCTGCTCTCCCCTATGGCTCTGGTGGATTCTCTCACCCTCCCACGCTTCTGACTGTACCCAGTGCTTGCATAAATAAATAAATAAATAAATCTTTAAAAAAAGAAAAAAAAGGGCAGCTGGAAATGAAATGTTAAGTTGGTTCCTTTAGGATGTTATCCTCTGCCTTCCAGATTGCTGGCTATCTGATTAAAGCATGCCTTAAAGATTCAGTTCCTATCTCTCCTTTATTGGCATTCACTGGTGACAGGTAGCTAGACAACTCCAGTCTTTCGGTTACATGATGAGCTAATTGTTTTGAACTATTTCCATCTTGAAATGTAACACATTACAAAAAAGTATACAAAATGTATTATCACAAAGCAAACAACTAGATAAAAACCATCCAGATATATAGAGAGAGCCAAGCACACCCTCAATTTTCCTGTCCCACAATGTTCCATTCTTGTCACTACTTTCTCACTCTCCTACCAAGTCCTGCTATATTATTTCATCATCTGATGCACAAAATTATTTGCATTGCTTTTATGTTGTTGAGGCTATTTTGAATAAAACTGTCTTGAGCATTCTTATTTTTTTTTTACCGTTTTTAAGAGGTTTTTTTTGTGTGTGTAGAACTGGGGTGTCAGACAGAGGTGGGGGTTGGGGGTGGGTGAGAGGATTCACCAGAGACAGACCAGCATGCAGAATAGGCAGACTGACTGAAGTACACTGCTGAGGGGAGCAGTGGGTGAGACAGGTGAGGTCTGTAGCGCCATGTGGGTCAGCTCCTTGGCTGGGATGGAACTCAGGTCATGAAGGTGATAGCGCTGAGACTTAACCCCTAGGCCACCAGGAAGGCCCCTCAAGAGCAATCTTATGACTGCCTTGTGGGACATTTAATACTGAGTGTGATTTAAATGAGTATAGCTTTATTAAATAATGCCAAGCAAGTTTTATTAGTGGTTGTGCTACCAACATGTCCATAAGCTATGTGTGAGAGAACCTATAGTTGTTCTTCCTCACCAAAGAATTTAACCAGTTAAGTAAGTGTAGAGTGATATTTAATTCTGGTTTTAAATTTCATTTTGTATTCTTATTGGTTATTAGGTATATATTCTTTTATGAAATGCCCATTCCAGACTGAGCCCCAATATTCACTATGTTTTCTCTTCCTTACTGATTTAGAGATTTCATATACTCTGCATTCATGCCCTACAGCACTTTTATATATGGTAAATACTTTTCACTTGCTGGTTTACCTTTTAATTTTAGGAGCAATTCTTAATATTAATGTGGTTAATCAATCTTTTCCTTTATACACCAAACTTCCTATAGACTATAAAGTTTTCTCTACTTAAAAGTCATGATGGCACATAATATTCTCTAACATAATTTCTCAAAGTTTTATTTTTAAAACAGTATATGAAGCTAAAATCCATTAAGCATTAATTTTTATATATAATGTGAAGTACAAATTAAGGTTTATTTTCAAAAAATATGTATATCTGCTTATTCTAATGATATTTATTAGAAGATTATCGTTTCTCCCACAGCTTTGCAGTGCTAACTTGATTTTAAATCAAACATTCATATACAGAAAATCTCTCTGTAAACTGGCTGAACCTTAAGTCAAATATATTTATATATTATGATCTAGCGATTATACTTCCATGTATATAACAATAGAAAAGCATGAATATTTATAAAAGACACATATAGATATCTAAGTATTTCAAAACAACATTGCTTTTAATAGACCAAAATCAGAAATAAGCTAAGTAATCATCAAGAAAATGGATAAATATTCTGCATGAATTTATTTAGCATAAATATCCATACAATGAAAATAGTAAACAGCAGTAAAAATGATGAACTATAGTTAACATACTGCAGGAACAAATCTTATGAAAATGATATTAGATAAAAAAGGTTAAGAAAAACATATATGGTATGATTCTTTTACCTGAGATTTAAAAACAAGAAAAATTAATATGCTATTAAATTTTTCAAAATAGCTACCTTTGGGAGAATAGAGAGCAATGGATAGGAAAGAGAATGAGAGGATCTTTGAATTACTGATAATGCTCTATTTTTTTATTGTATTGTTTTTATGCAGTTCATTTTGTGAATTCATGAAGCAGTGCATTTATAATTTGTACATTATTTTTCTCTTGATGCTATATTTTAGCAACAGCTTTATTTAAAAAATTAAATAAGTAAAAAAAATACTTATTTATATTAACATGTATGTATGGGGCTGTGAAGAAAATGGAAATGCTTTGTGGTAGAAAAGAATGAAAAAAGTCTTCAGATGAGGAATTTGTTCTTTGTCATTAGCCAGTTTGCAAACTAAAAAGATCCCTGACTGCTGGGATTATTGTTTTTTTCAACTGTAGAGTGAAAGGCATTAAACCCTCATTGGGCACTTCCAGAAATGACATTCTAAAGCTACATTTACCTACATAACTAGAGCAAAGTTACACAGCTTCTTTATACCTGTCCCCATGGGAACGCTAATCTTTATTCCTGCTTCATGTGCTATCTCTGTTGGTTTTATTATTGACTATCTCTATGGACTTTTTCCATAATAGCTTTCATCTTGGAATAATCTAAACCTAGTTTAAAAAAAAAAATAAAGCAAAACCACGTCAGAGTTTCTCAGTGGCATGTGTGAGTGGCCATCTGGCTGAATTCACAACTATGGCAAGATGGTTCTTTCTTGATCTTATTAATTCAGTGCATGTCTTTCTTTGAGAAGTTAGATGGCCATATTCAATTCCAACTTTTCTGTCAACACTCATGGGAAACATTTGGCCCTTGTAAGCTTATAGCACATGCCCATCCCTTCACTATTTCTTAATGATGAGGCAGGGTTTAGTATGCTAGAGGACGCTTTTTAAGTTCATCAAAATAAACATTTATACAGCAATTTTCTCTGTTCATTATCATGAGTTAGAGCCATGAATCCATTCAAACACCAAGATTAGTATCTGTTATCTTGCTTTTACACCTGCTTTAGAAGTACAATAACTTTCTTACTGTGTCATGGTCCCTTGTTTCTCCTTGCTCCAATCCATCTTGTACTATGCTAGTAGTTAATCTTTCCAAAATACAACTTTCAAAAGTCATCAGTAGTTTCAGTTTTTTTTTTTTTTTTACTTTACACCAGGCTGCCTGAAATATTAGCAAGCAAAAAATTTCCTTATGGAGTAAGCACTCCTTTAAAAGGCACATGTCATGTCCCGTACGAAATAGTGTTTCTTAGTTAAATGAGGCTCAGAAATCTACACTTAAGCCCAGGTCTGTCCCAGGAACTTTAACAGAAGTTTCTCTGTGTTCTGGAAATGGAAGATAATTATGTAAAAATGAATTCTGCTTTGGCTAAATATCCTACAACACTGAATTTGTGAGCTGCCAAGAAGTTATCTCCCTCAGCAGGTTCCCCTAGATAACTTTGGAACTTGTCCTTAGTTACTGCAGCAAAACTTGACTGGAATGTAGCAAAAAAATAAATAAAGCAAGTTAAAATCAACGAGTAGAAAAAGAAGCATGATAGTGACAGCATGGACTATGTACAACATTGTAGACTTGTTTTTAGAGATTAAGATAGAAAACTATCACCACTTTCAAAAAAAAAAAGTGACAGGTGTCCACAAGCTGCTCTTTGAAGTGCCTCAGTAATCACTTTATAATAGTCTTTCAGGAAGAATCAAAAGTTGATTTGACACTACAGGTGCATTCACTATATTCTTGGAATAATGAATGGAAACCCCAGTAAAGATCTACAAAGAGATATTAAGGGAAGGAAGTTTATTATTCAAATACATCTTTTCCCTCATCCCTCCACACAAAGAAGTTATACATGATGGAAAATACACATTGTCACTTCATATGAAACAGAAATACAAGGGGGAAAGTGCACTTTATCATAGCCCAATGAAAACAGAAAACCAGATTTACCACAAAGAATTGTTATAGGAATGGAAATTATCAAACTTTACCAAATTATTCTGCCTATACAACCCATTACATTTCCTCTTCCCTACCCACTCAATACTTTTCTTCTGCAATCACATTATTAGTTCTTGTTCTGCATTGCACATGCTTGCTCCTTCATTCCTCCTTGTTTGTACATGCTTGCACACACACACACACACACATACACACACACACACATGCTCTCCCACCTGCTTGGAACTCCAAATTCAGTGCCTACTTATCTTTCAGATCCTAGCTCATGTTCTCCATTCCCAAATCTAGCCCTCTCAGATATACTAGAAAAAAGTTAATTCTTACCCTCTGCTAACATCTTACCATTTATATACTTTTATTGTGCTATATATGACACTGTATTCACTATATTCATTTATTTGACCTATCAGACTGTTGAAGACTCCTAGGCTTTATAATCTGTATATCCCTCACATGTAGAAATAGGGCATGCTCTTTTTGCTGAATTAAATAGAACTGAAATAATTGAGATGGGTAACAGGTTCGTTACGAAACATCCAAACAGTAGGTGAGTGTTTAATTCCTACCTAAAAGAGTAACAGCCATAAATGTATCTTTGGCAGACATAAATGTCATCTTCTGTAATAGCTAAGACAGGAGACATAGAGGTGGTTCTCAAAAACTATGTGATTTGTTGATAATAGAACATAGTGATGAGGTGAGTTCACTTAAATAGGTTAGAGAATAAAAACAAAAATTCAGATCATCAATCAATGTAACTGCTTTGATTCATTGTGCTGCTAAACTAAAAGACACATTTAGCTGGAAAGGATAAAACTGTTAATGCTTTTATCTTAAGACAATAATAGTTACCGTATATTGATTAGTTAAAATAAATACCATGGTGAATATTCTACATGAATTTTTTCAGTTAATACTTAAAATAAATGGATGTCCCACTGTTATTATCTTTAATTGGGGAAAACTTAGCATGACTTAGCATGGATCATGTAGCTGAAAAGGAGACTTTTGGGGTTTTCAACCAAGAAAAATGTGACTAAAAAGTATAAAAAATAACTGTGTCGTACTGTACATCACAGGATGAGGTTATATAGTGAGGAAAAGTAAGATCTGATGTAACTAATGAATTTTTTTCACATCAAGTGAAAATTTTGTTATTAAAATACTCTTTGAAAACTCTTAGTAAGTTTAGAGAAAATTGTTCTTGCAGATGTTTTGATGCATTTAAAATTAATTTTGTGGATTATTTTTCATATAAGCATTTGTGTTTAAAGACCAGATTGCAGAGGAAACTGGTAAATGGATAATGTTAAGAGATATATTTACTGGGATTGATATTGTAATAACAAAATCCCCTTCATCTTGCATGGCAAAGCCCATAAAAATATCTCTTCTGGCTGGTACATTATGACTACTTCAAAGAACCAAAATAATAAGTCTCTATAAAATCCTTCTAAAGAAAACAGATAAGGGCATGGTGTTCCTCTAAGCCCTTGGGCTTGGTGATTTTCTCAAGCTAAGGGAAATTGGAAAGTATCACAGGAAAAAATGGGTTATGTCATTTTTTGTGGCACATACCAAGTAAGAGCCCCAAGTCAGAGATTGTAAATGAGTCAAGTCCTATTAATATGAACATCCATCTCACATTGCAAAACTCAGACTTGAATTCCCATAACTGCACTGACCCCTCCATTTCTTCCTGCATTTTCATGATGAAATCTATTTGAGGGGTCTCCCTGGTGGCTCAAGGGGTTAAGACATAACCTCTGAAGCTCACGGCAGCCACTGCAGCACTAGTTCAATCCCTGGCCAGGGAGCTACCCACATGGCACAGCAGACCTCTCCTGTCTAGCCTGCTGCTCCCCTCAGCAGTGTATTTCAGTGGATCTGGCTGTTCTGTTCTGCACTCTGTGAATCTTCTCACCTCCCGCACCTCTGCCCTGTCCCCAATTCTTGTATGGATAAATAAATAAATCTTTTTTAAAAAGATATCTACTTGATATTTATTGACTGGAATGAAAACAATTTCACTAAATCCCTCACTTTACATGACTAGGAAATTTCACAATATCACAACTAGTCAATCTATTAATTAGTCTTTTAACATTGAAACAAAAATCTTATATTGGTAACATTATCAAAATTGGCTTGTAAATACAATTAATATAAAATATTTCATCAACCTGGCCAATCCGCTCCATCCTACAGAAAATTTTAGTTTTATGGAGATTTGTTATAGAGATTTTTTGCTAATATTTGTATTTTGATATAATATCAAAACTAGAGAAAAGTTATGAGCAATAAAGTCCAAAATAATCTTTATAGAGCCACCAATTGTTTACAATCTTATTTTTTACATTCCATTTAAATGTGGGTAGAATATCTAAGTCCTCACTTCCAGTAAAGTCAATGCTTATTCCTTGAACATTCCTTTCAATGGAAATGCATTTACTGTCTAGGTTTTATTTAACTCCCGCAGATTTAACAACCTCCAAATCATGGTCATGCAAGATCTCTCCACTCAGTTACTGATCTGTAATGATACTTGGCATCCGATCACCTTCATTTAGGTAAACTAACTACCTCACACTCATTTCCAAAACAATCCAAGTCCCATCTGCATACTCTGTCTTGATTAATAGCATCAGTGATTAAAATAGTTGACCCAAGTTACAACCATCAATTTTATAATCATTGACATATCTGTCTTTCATATTCCATCTCTGAGAATTCCATACTTTCACTACCTTAGACAAAGCTCTCTCCTTATCTCATGTGCACTTGAAGTAGTCTCCTATACATTTCCCTTACATCTTCCTCACCGAAGGCTCATCCTCAACAATGTTTTCATGGTGATTCTCAAAAACATAAGTAAACATAATGTCATTATATCCTCCTCAGTTTTTAAGGTTTTAATTTTCTTCTCAAATGACCTGTTGTCTAAAGGATGGAGCCCAAACTTCTCAGATTGTTACTTGAGGTCTTCCAAAACCTGAAATATCTCTTTTCTGGATTTATGCCTTTATATTCCTTTCTAATTCCCCTGAACAACAACTGGATACATGAAATCATGCACCACAACTTGGTCACAAAATTACTGTGAAGCACAATCTTAGCTTCTGCTAGGATTGAAAGCCAAACTCTTCTCACAATCATTTTCTTCCTGTAAAACTAATTCATAATACAAATTAGGGCTCTAATATCACCATCTGCCACTATTTAATTCCTTTTCCATACCCTCATAATGCCTTCCTGGTGTTTCTCTTTGGTTGTTGTCATAATTTTCATCTTTATTATATGTCAATTGTTCCACTAAGATGTGGGCTGCTCGGTGGCACTCAGCTCCTAAATTCTGCTTGCTGTTTTCCAGTAAGAACTGCTCAGGAAGTAGTTTACAAATACTAATACCATTATGATAAACTAATACTTATTGTGCCCTTACTGCTTTCCAGGAAGGACATGTATTATGTCAGCACATCTCCACCAAAACTCTCTGGTCTCTCTGGTGCCACTAATAGTTCCAATGTCCAGGCAGGAGAGTGAGAAGAACTCACTTTCCTGATCTCACACACACAGTAGGGCCATCCTCAGAAGTCAGTCCTGGATGTAGTATCTAGAGCTTAGACTCTTAAGCTCTCCACCATTGTAAAATGAGTAATGCAATTTAGTCTTTATTATACTTGAATTGAAGAATTTTCTTCTCAAATGACAATGCCCTTGAAAATTCTCTCTGTTTGTGAAATGAAGGTTTATATTTTGTGGAATCACTCTCAGGCTTCTAAACATTTTTCCTAAAGGCTTTATCATCCTTCTTACTTTTCCCTTTTTGTGATCTACCCAGTCAGGCCAGAAATTTTCTAGAGATCAGAATTATCTTAAATGTGAATAGTTGCTGTTCAGAATCGGGTTTTAAATGATTCATCCTGACCTATAAAGGATTCAACTCAATGTTTCCATTATTCTTACAAATAATGAACTAAATGGCTCCTCAAAACATTTATCTACTCTTGGTCACACTAGGGGAATAGTTCTTTCCTCAAGAAAAACTCAAGAGGGAAAACTGCAAAGGATATAGGGGTGTTTGTTATTAGAACTAATTTCAACATCATCATTTGCACATACAGATACTGAGTACTGAGTGCCAATTTCACTTGGTAAATCTCAGCTGACACCATGTTTCCTGGGAAGGGACATGATGATGAAATGAATAAAGTGGGCAATGCCTTCGCAGTCATGCACAGACCTCTACAAGAGAAATTCAGCCAGGGAACAGAGAAGGCAGTAGATACCTTATTCTTTTCTTTACCACACTAACTTCTATTATACCTACAGCTAAGGAAATGACACTTAAACATGATTTACAAGTTATAAATTAACTAAATGTTCATTTCAATATGACAAAGTGCTTTTAGTGTCAGTTCTGAGATCCTTCACCCATCTTCATTGATCAAATGTCCATTTATGGAATCAAAACACACATGTTAATACTTCTTTATCTGAATGATGAAATTAAAGGGTAATTACATTTTGTTGTATTTTTTTTTGTTTGTTTTACAAAATTTTCTGCAGTTACCATGGATTTGAATTCAAAAAATAGATTTATAAAAAGAAAAGGAATACTCCTTTAAGGCATTTCTTTAATAAGCTCCTGCATTCACTTTCTATTGATATAACAAATGATTACTGACAGGGATATAAAAGAAGAAATTATCTTTCAGTCTGGAGGTCAGGAGCCTTAAAAGGATTGGCAGGGACACATTGTTTCTGGAGTCTCTAAAGGAAAAGTTATTCTCATTCCCTATTTCAGCTTCGAGATGCTTTCCTAGGGTTATGGTCACTTCCTCCATCTTCAAAATCGTCAAATTAGATTTGCCAATGTTGTTGTCTTTCTCTCTCTAAAACCTCTGTTTCCATCATTGCATCTTTTTGACTCTCTTCTCCTTTGCACTTATAACAACATATAACAACCTCTGGAATTGCACTGGGTTCACCTGGGTAATCTGAGCTACTGTTTCCATCTCAATGTGCTTAATTTAATCACACCTGCAGTCTCTTTTGCCATGTAAAGTGTCATGTTCAGAGGTTCCAGGGAGCAGGCTATAGATATTTACTGGCAGACCATTTATTCATTCTACCTCACATGGCACAGAAATGAAGCATTTCTGTTTTTTCCAAACAATCTCAGTCTCTCCTTCATTTACTATCCACTATCTGACAAGCATGCACACACACCCAGCATTGTGTCTCTGTAGGTATGTAGTCTGCTTAATAAAATACAAATTAATATTATTGATCCCATTTCCTTCTGACTTTAAACTAAACACTTATTTTAATCCCCTTCTTCTCTGTCTTCCTTCTTTCATTCAATGATCAAATATGAATTGAGCATCTACATGGCCTCAGGCACTGTCTATATGTTCTAAAGATAGAGTGTGAACAACATAGAGGAGAGTTCTGCCTCAGGGAACTTTATAATGGTAGAAAGAAAGAAATAATCCTGTGGACAATTATATAAGCAAAAGAAGTAGGTTCTTCCCTAAATGCTCAGAGAAATACAGATAGGATGTAATGACAGAGGAATGGAGAAAGGATGTTAGGGTCATCGGTACATTCTCTTTGAAGGGTGAAACTCAGGGTGAGACCTAACAGAGGAACAAGTGGAGGAGACTGAACCAAAGCAGACTGAAGCCTGTGGATAAAGATTGTTCTAATCATTTTCTATGATATATACAACAGAATCACAAACCATCATTGTCTAATGGCAGCATCAATGATTGGGAGATGTAGAAAAATAACAGAAACAGTAGAAGAAGTGCCATCAGTTTCTTCCTCCTGAAAATCAGGAATTTGAATAACAATCAAATATTTCATGTATTTGATGAATGAGTATAAAATTTTCTTTTCTTAGCTTTGGATGCACCATCCTTTGGGATATTTAAAGTCAAAGGCATTTGACATTGATATGCTGCTTTATTCAGATTATGAATGTGTGCATATGTGTTTGTCTGATAAATGTTGAGTTGGTAGTGTCTTATCCCAGGAATCATCCAATAGGCCAACTAAGCAAAAAGTAATTACAAGTTTATTAAGGCCACCTAAGCTCACATTATTATCATTTCTGAAATGAGACTTCTGATATCCTTGTGCTGCTAATAAAAGTGCAAGCACAGCCACAGTTTATTGCTCTGTCTCAGACTTGCTGTCCACAAGCTATGTTCATCCTTTTGCAATGTCTCAACACTGGGAAATTGTCTAACACTGCTGACACCAATATGGTTTGGATTCTATTCAATATCCAAGAAAACATTATAGATCATTCTTATTTGATCATAACAAGGCAGCTCAACCCTGTTTTATAATGGTCATAAGTAAAAATAAATAACCAATTTTGCCTGAATGAAATAAAATCAATACTTCTTCTTTGCAATATGCTTCTTGGGAAGAAAATCCACAAATTTGTCTCATTTATAAAGGTCTGGTGGCAAATAATTCAGAGGTATAAATTTTTTTCGAGTCAGCATGAAATGGGCCAAAAATACACTATTCAGATTTTGCAAGGGCCCAACTAGCTCGAAGTGGCTCAACTTAAAAGTAATTTTTACAGATGATTACAGTGGATATATGGCCTCGCGTCCCTTGGAACAACACAATCTTATTTTTTTGTGTGACCAAGCATAACATAAAAAGAGATTTATCTTTGTGCCCATAATATCTATTAGGCACTTTGGAGATGGGGATCAGTGAACTACCTGCTTATTCAGTAAGACATTATCTCTGATACTGTTCTGACATTTACAATAAATGTGGTCACATACAACAGAATGGCCATAAAAGTCATTCATGAATTTTCTCCTACCTAAAATCCCCAACTTTATGGTAGTAGTTATCAGGAGAAACTATGAACCATTCTCTTACAGGTATTCATCATCTTTTCCCACATTTTTTCTGAATTTTTAATTGAGTTCTTAATATAAACAACATAAAAATAATTGAACACCTAACTTTGTTCATAAAAAAGAAGCAAAACTCTTAAGTTTTTAGCAAGCAAAAATATGTCCGCCTCAACCAATGGCAGAAAACACAGAAATAAAGATAAATTTAATTTCAAGTATTTTAATGTAACATTATTTATTTTATATGTTTTTTTTGCTTATTTGTTGCAGTTAGTTCTTATTTACTGTTTACTAATTATTATATATTATGAGAATAAATGTACAAGGACAAATTTTTTTTAAATGTGTTATGAGATCATGGGCTAGGATTTATCTATAATGGCTCAAGATGTCTCTCCTGTCAGGTTAGCACTTGCAAAGCAACAGAACCATATATTTCCTTCCCAATTCTATGTGCTAGAAACCATGCAGTCCACCACTATTCAGAAATGCCAGAAGTATTTACTTACATAGCAACATAGTAAAAAAAAAATAAAATACAACATCCAAGACAATTTTGAAAACTAATTTTCTCAGTGCAACTATTTTATTTTTTTTTTTAATTTTATAGAGGCATGTTTATTTATTTCTTTATTTTATTTGTTTGTTTGTTTTGTTTATACATGCACTGGGTACAGTCAGAAGTGCGGGAGGGTGAGAGAATTCACCAGAGCCAGAGCGGGGAGCAGAGCAGGCGGAAGGATCGAAGTACACTGCTGAGGGGAGCAGCGGGCGGCAGGAGAGGTCTGCGCGCCATGTGGGACCCTCCTCCGGAGCCGGGGAGCAGCCGGGGATCGAACCGGCATCGCAGAGGCTGCGGGCAGCTTCGCAACCCAGCGCTCAACCGCTGCGCCACCGGGGAGGCCCTCAGTGCAACTATTTTAAAGATCCCATAGCTCTGAATCATATACAATGTTGCAAACCAATGTAAACTCAATAAAACAAATTCAAAAAGAACAACTTTTACATGTATAGTTATAGTAAGAACTGAGGACTGATTCCAAACTCTGAACTAAAGGCCAAGTTTAGCATCAGGCCACTGAGGGGGAGAATCTCTCCCCCTTGTCCCACTTTTACTCTTAGGTCCTGTGGATATCAAGGTCACCTCCTTGTGAGGCTGTATTTCCCTCATTCTCATATGCCCCACTTATCAATTCATAGCAGCCTAGGGGTAGAGTGGCTTATAAGACTCTTTTGCAACTTTAGAGGAAGAGAATATTGGATGAAAGTACAGAGCATATTCCTCTTGGGTGTGGTAAGGAGAAAGGGAGACTTAACTGAAAGTCAGAATCCTGGATTCTAAACCTGCTGTCTCATGAATTAATGCTAACTCAGAATGCAGCTGGCTAACTTACCTGAATTTTCATTTATATAATGGAAAGTGGTTGGACTGAATACTTTCACAAACTCCCATCAGAATCCTTCTGAATTCTGATTGTCATGTTCTCGGCTAAAAAGCCATTTCCTTCATTCTTTTATCATGTAGCTCATTTCATAGAAATGAACTGGAGCTGCAAAACTCTTTATCACTTTCCAGCCAAGTGTGCGGAGCTGACCTCCATTTTACACTGCCTAGGTCTGCAAGGCTGACTGGTTTGAGTATTTGCAAGTAAGGCTCCCAGCAATTCATCTTATCTTT
This sequence comes from Talpa europaea, assembly GCF_964194135.1. NCBI lineage: Eukaryota > Metazoa > Chordata > Mammalia > Eulipotyphla > Talpidae > Talpa > Talpa europaea. Next base: position 76,296,666 of record NC_140080.1, on the reverse strand, counting down.
GCAAGTTGGCTACAATTCAGCGGTTAAGACAACCGTAGTCATCTGGCCATGAACTGGCCACTCCCTGGCTCCACTTTGGCACAAAACCAGCTTTTCGTTGTCTGATGCAGCTGAACCCTATTCTTACAGTATTTAGCTAAGAAATTTAATATTCTCAGATTTATTTTAGAGATGACAGAGAACCACTGCCACTTAGGGGCTGCCCAGCCACTTCTGCACCTACAGGCAAGATAGTGGCAACTTCCAAGACATGAACCATCTGGAGGGAGGACCCTGCAGGTTGAATCACCCATACTGAGGCAGATGCAAATCTCCACTCTCAGAAAAGGCACAGTAAAAGGGGAAATGCAAAGATAACAAGTTTGACAACTGAATGGAATCATAAAAATTGGAGGAAAATACCTTCAGACCTTTAATGTCTTCTCAAATATTAAATCTCTGCTAAAGAAGGTGCACTAGACTTGGAGAAGGGCGAGGGGTCATATTAACAACACTGACTCAAAGTTCAAAGTCAAAAAACAATTCATTGTTTATTCCAACACCATAGTCCATTTTAAATGGAGTTATATTATTTTAAATGCCCTTTGTAATAAGTGTCTCTACTGGTGGGAATAATTCTTCTTGTGAGAGTAGTTTTTAGACTGCTGACCTATCCATTTACTACTGGGCTGTAGACCATATTTTTAGAAACACTGTCAAAAATAACTTTGACTTTTGCCACTGAGAGAATAACTTTTAGATTGAATGTTTCTTGAAAGAAGCATATCTGATTCTGCTGAAATCATTGACTGCTTCTGTCCTGTGTCACCTGATTGAACTGTACTCACTCCCTACCACAGGATGCAGCAACCCCAAATACTGACATTTTACTGCTTTCTACCTTTCTGTGGGCCACAATTTTACCTGTATTAGCTCATTGGAATTGCACAGCAACCTGATGTTCCATAATCTGAACATCATCGGGCCTCCCTGGTGGCACAGCAGTTGAGCGCTGGACTGCGAAGCTGCCTGCAGCCTCTGCAGTGCCGGTTCAATGCCCGGTCACCAGCGAGAGTCCCACATGGCACGACAGACCTCTCCTGCCATGCCTGCTGCTCCCCTCATTTTGTCAGTCTGTCTGTTCTGCTCCTCACTCTGGCTCTGGTAAAGTCTCTCACCCTCCTGAGCTTCTGACTGTACCCAGTGCTTGTATAAATAAATTAAATCTTTGAAAAAAAAAAAAAAAGGACTGGGCCTCCCTGGTGGTGCAATGGTTGAGCGCTGGGTTGCGAAGCTGTCCGCAGCTTCTGCAGCACTAGTTCGATCCCCGGCCACTGGCGAGGGTCCCACATGGCGCGCAGACCTCTCCTGCCGCTCGCTGCTCCTATCAGCAGTGTACTTTATCAGTCTGCCTGCTCTGCTTGGTGAATTCTCTCACCCTCCCATGCTTCTGACTGTACCCAGTGCTAGTATAAATAAATAAATAAATCTTTTAAAAAATAAATAAAAAAAAATTAACAAAGACTATGTTAAAAAAAATAATCTGAACATCATCTTGGATTGTCAAGGAATGGCCCTGGAATCCTGATTCCAAGCCTGGTGTATCATCCCTGTTACACAGAAGCAAAAGCAATTCCCTCAGCTGCTTTGGGGAATCTGATTCAATGTTAGTGATTAGACTACAGCAGTCAGGAATAGAAGGGGATGGGACAGAGAGGACACATGGAGGAAAGAGCACAATAACAGGGGCAGCTGAGATGAGTAGGACGAGATGGCACAAATAGAGTTTTCTTCATCAAACCTGAGTTCTTAAGACATTTTTGGCTCTACCATGAACATGCCCATCAGCCCTTTATGTGATTTTTCATTCTTTACGTGGCATCCAACTTTGTAGAATTATGGAAAAGGCCCTTCTTTTCCTCTGAATTACTTTCCTCTAAAATAATAAGAGGGAAGTTGTGACACCTAACTGTTTGGTTAGTAAAAAAAAAAAAAAAAAAAAAAAATCACCATATTCATGGACTCAGATCTTAGCATTTAATCAAATCCAGCTATGATGATAAATTTAAAAATCATCCTTCTCTATGACCAGTTTGTGAGTGGACATCAATGGAACAGTATTGAAATAAGCTGAAATAAGCTACTTAAAATTGAAATATGAATACAACCTCTGACAGACTACTGCAAAGCTCATTGCAGGACCTGGTTACAGCTTGAGAGATGTTGCCTGACTCCCCAGCATTATTTGTTTCAAAGATATAAAATGGCAGGCAAATGGAGCTGACCAAAATAAATCGCTGTGCACATTCGGTAAAGCTCACATTTGAAAAAAAAAAAAAGGGTGCAAAAAATAACCATTTTTATCGTGACTACAAACTCAGGTCTGAATGGAAGCCTGTCAGTCCTTACTTCTGTAAGAATAAATATAATTTAAAATATGACCAAGATTTTCACTGAGCATACTGAACTGGAAAGCAAACTTTGGTGATGGGAGCATCTTGTTTTATTCACATGACTGCTCTGTCATTTTTGAGAGATGGATTTGTGTTTTTCATTTCTAGGTATCAGATATAAAACTAAGAGGTGTGCATTGCCCCAGTAGATGTTCAGTATGATATGGGTCACACAAGGTTGTACTTCCAAATCCTTCAACCCTCTGGAGAATTCACTTTGCTTTGTGCATCATTTGTTTCCCTGGTGTAGCTAGACTTTTTGTCAAGAATCTCAATACTGTTATCATGATATGATGAATTGTTGCTACAAGAATACTTTTTTCCCTTAACTCACATACAGCTTTTCTAAGGCTGTGTCTATATAACCCACAGAGGGCTCATTGAGAAGCTCAAATATGTCCATCAACAATGGCTTTTTAAATTCATGAGTCAAATATTTTGAGTGAATGCTCTGGGAATTAATTTAACTAGTTTTTTTTTTTTGGTATTGTGAAAATACAGTCTTATTTTAATAAGGATTTACTACAAATCCTAGAAAGAGGACCTGTCAGTTGATGGGGACTTTATATTGTCTATGGTCTATTTCTGAAGTGTCAAGAGAGTTTGATGGAATTAAGCAAAAAAAGTGGTTATTAAGTTTTGATATCTAGAATCTCGTGACCTTCAGAAATATATAAGGAATTTTTTAAAATGTATTTAAATTTCAATTGATATATATTTAAATGGTAGCAAAATGCACTTACAATTCCCATTTTGTTTCCATGAAAAATCTACTCCTTCATCTATCTATCATATATTCAACTCCAATCCTTTTTACTATTCTAGGAGGGCACGATCAAAATTTAAGCTCTACATCAGGAACAAAATCTCCAAAGCCTTTTAGGGACAGTCAGTGAATTCATGGAGTTGAGGTGGGCTGAGCATGGATATACCTGTATATAGTGAGGGTGAGCTGCGGGAGGAAGCAGGAAGCATTTACCCCCTCCCACTGATGCTGTACTTACCTCTGGCTAGCTTGTTCTTTCCCTTCTTGGAAGGAGAAAATTATATTTGCAGTGGTCATAGCCCATTCAGAACAAAACAATTCATGCACTGGAAAGTTCTACATGACAACTGTGGTTATAGAAGGTATTGAAGAAGTTAGCTTGGAAAAGAAATGATCTTACCCACATGGGTGATGAGCAGATAGGGGTTTTCACATGAGGACAAAGTGGTAAGTACCAATTAGCTCTCTAACGTCGGTGGATGTGGAACAGTGATTGTCAAAGACTGGGGCAAAAAGGTGGTGCTCAAACCATAAATATTATCGTTGGTGTCAGCAGTGTGCATGCAATCCTGATCCTGTGATGTCTCACTATCTCCCCTCTTCATTAACCAACCCCTTCAACAAAAACATTAAGCCTCTTTTGCATGCTAAATTCTGTGTTAACTATGGAGACATAATGACTCTTTAATGAAATGGAACTTAAAGGAAAAAATGGTGGTGTCTACTTGGGGGAAGGAAGGAAGGAAGGAAGGAAGGAAGGAAGGAAGGAAGGAAGGAAGGAAGGAAGGAAGGAAGGAAGGAAGGAAGGAAGGAAGGAAGGAAGGAAGGAAGGAAGGAAGGAAAATAGGGGAGCAAAAACGTGCACATAAATGAAAAAACATAAGAGTTGAAGCTCAAAAAATGATCTGGCATTATCTAGTTGGCCAGAGAGCAGAAAGAGAAGCCCTGTTTTGTTAATAGAAAGTACTGAGAGTAAAAGCAAGAGTAGAGAACAAGTGGTATGATGATGACAGAGGCCAGAGGTGAAGGTGGCTAGAGAAGGTGCTTTGAGGGGTGGGGATGGAAGAGGAAGATTAGAGAGACAGGGAGGTCAGGGAATCCCAACACACAGTGGTGGACAGTAAACCATGTCCCTTGGGCACACAGATGTCTTAAGGTTTAGAAATGTTTGGATCAGGGCTTCCCCGGTGATGCAGCAATTGAGCGCTGGGCTGCAAAGCTGCCTGCAGCCTCTGCAGCACCAGTTCAATCCCCGGTCTCAGGCAAGGGTCCCACATGGCGGGACAGACCTCTCTTGCCGCCCGCTGCTCCCCTCAGCAGTGTATTTCCGTCAGTCTGCCTGTTCTGTTCCCTGCTCTGGCTCTGGTGAATCCTCTCACCCTCCCGTGCTTCTGACTGTACCCAGTACTTGTATAAATTAAAAAAAAAAAAAAAAAAGAAGAAAAAAGAAAAGAAATGTTTGGATCAAACTCATAGCAGGAATCTAGAAAACTTAAATAAGGGACCAGGAAAATGAATAACTATAAGAAAGTGAAAATCAAAATCAACAAAAAATCTATGAACCAGAAACACTTTTGGGGGGGTGGGTGGAGGGAGGGGAGGGATTGGGGTCAAAATGGGGGGGTTTAAATTTTATGGGGAATATAAAAATAAAATTTATTATAAAAAAAAGGAAGTGAATACATGTGGAATCTGAGGGTCAGGATTATGGCAATCTGTCAATAGTAACCTGTTTATTAAGCAGAAATAGCCCTCAAAATCAAGACTGGCTGAAAATTCAGTGCTTCAGATAATTTAGATAAGACGAAACCTTTACAGCACAATAGTACCCTGCTCTGAGATGTCTCTGAAAACTGTACAATCAAAAAGGAAAACAAAATCCAGAGTCTTTAAATGTCATTTACTTTGGATGAGATGGACACACTGATGTTCTCACTTCCCACCTTCATCCTGTTAACCTGTGCAGAGCCAGCAGCCTCCAGCTTAGGAAAGTGAACATGCTCAGTCCTGAGCCTCTGTGCCCACCAGGCTGAGTGAAGGCCTGAGCCAGAAGCCCCACAACACCACACGGAAGGTCACACAGCAGCTACTGCTACACAATTGGCAGCGAGGAGCAAATCTGTTTTCAGAGATTTTTCTACCCAACTGAGCAAATACAACTTTTTTATGTCAAAGTATATTAAAACAAACGAAAAAAAATCATCCAAAACAGTGGAATAAGGGAGAAAATGATCATCTCAATACGTTTTCCCTAAATATTTCAGGTTTTGTGCTTTCTTTAATATCAACATCATGTTTTGGTGATCAAAAGGGCAAAGATACCTGACAGCTTGTTCATCAAAACTCTCCTGAAATTACTCCCCAATTTCCACACCTCTAGTCTCCAGTCTGTTTCAGTTTTATAGGGACTCAAATTAAGACATCACCTGCCTTCTTGAAGTCAGTCACTTATCTTATTAAACTAGTTCCTCCATGGTTGGTATCCGGTTCCCAGGATGTGGCCTGGCCATTAAAGATAAAAAAAGGGTAGGTGACTTGTGTTTCTAGAGTTTTGTCTCTATACCCTCTGGTTGTGGAGATAAAACCAAACATCCCTGAATTTTCCAGGCTTCAGAAGTTCCTCCTCCCTTTAAACTCCAGTTACCACCATTCAGTCCCTGGCACTGATTCATTGCAAGCAGCTCTACCTTGGACTAAAGAGTAGGAGTCCTACCAAGTAGATGAAACACTCTTGATGGTCATCTGGCCCAGGCCACTCTAATTGGCCTTCCTTATTGGCCTACACTTTCCCACTGGCTCCACATCATTTTAAGTCTCCATTTCACTCCTCACTCCAGGTGGCACACACCCCTTCCCTTTTTTTTTTATATCCAGTACAGCACACCAGGTAGAAAACTGGCAAACCTTTCTGAATACTTAGGGAAGGGACAAGGGAACTGACACTCATTGTATGTCCATGGATATCATTCCCAGAGTTCACTGGGCGTGACTCTGTCTTTCAAAGCATTTCTCCTGGCCTCCTCCTCCCTCAGCACTCCACCTTTCCCCCACTGTCTGATATTTGATGCATATTTTCTTGTTGTTGGTATAGGAGGCAGGGATAGGGAGATGTTATTTGCGACAACGTAAGTAGTATGTTGAGCATCTCTCATGCTACTCAGAATGCAGCCCCCTACACCTCTTTCAAGCTCAACAAGGAGAACAATCCCCCTTTCTCTACCCTGTTTTATTCAGCATGCCTCAAGGTCACACTGTAATTGACCCTAAGGAGATGACACTTCTGCTTCACTGATGACAGCTATTTCTATAATAACAAAATGCATATTAGTTTCTCAGTTTCTCACTTTCTAGATTATCTCCATTTCAGAAAAACAATATGAAACCAAAAGACCCACAGGATGAATTTCTATAAATAATACCAAAAGTGAACATAGAAACACACCTAAAGGAAGTATTCCAGTAACAGCTCATCCCTGAGACATTCCTTTGTTCAAAACTTGTTTCCAGGAATACACCATTCCACATTCATATTCTTTAGGTTTTACTTGTAAGCTCAGCCCATCTCCTGGACTGACTCTTCAATTTACTACTCATGTTATTGGAATAGATTACATTCATTGTTAGATTTGCAATAATGATAATTATTTTAAACATAGTGTGTTAGTCTGCCCAAGAATATTCCAACAATCATAATATGTATCTATATATATTTTCAGAATTTTTACACAAAGGACCTGCTTAATGATGTTAGTGAATTCTTTCAAGAGTCACTCAGAAATATCAAATAATTTAACAAGTATCAAGACTTCATTAATCATTGGCACTTTAGCTTGTCAGACACAAAGATGAATAAGATGCATCTCTGCATTCTTCACAAGTTAAGGAGGGTGGAAATAGAGAACACAAATGCCAATAACAGTGAAAATGAAGCTCAGTGGAAACTGCATAAAGAAAATATGAACATATTTAGGGAGTGAATAAGGTTTAACACCAGAGATGATAGGTTGACTGCATGTTAAGAATGAGCAGGATTTGAAATCGCAGAGCTAAGGGACAAAGGCCAACAGTGGGGGTAAGTAAGAGAGAGCTAGAGAAATTTTGCATATGAGAACAAAGAAAGCAAACATTTATGAAATTCTGAGGATCAAGGTTCTGGAGACACGGTGGTGATAGACAAAGCACATTTTAGGCTGTTGCTTCTGGGAAAATGATTCCTGTCTCTTCTTATTGCAGATATAGACCAATTCTCAGGGGAGGCCTTTTCTAGAATAGGGAGAACCAATTGCTTTCATTGTCAAAAATGTAGTTTTTCAAGTGGTTGTAGCCAGCATTTGAGATTAACTGAGAAACAAATGCTGTGCTCACTCCAAACAAAAGATGTGCCTTTATCATAATGCCTGGAATTGCCACTCTGAAAATAATGAGATATTTTACAAAACATGTGCCTACAATGTAATAAAAAGCGAGGCCAGCAGTCACCCCAGTTTTAGCTGAGCCTCTCCAGATATGGCTAGACTGCACATCTGACGCCCTCATTAATTTTCTCAAGGGTGGGAAGTAGCACAGACAGATGTCCTGGACCATGTGACCAGGCAAAGACGAATAGCCAGGATGCAGCTGTGTAGACAGCTGTCTAAACAGATTAAAAAATAGATCTATCCATTCCCCTCGGTACCTTGAAAGACTCTGGGATTATCACAATTTATATACCAGCCCAAATATGTCTCCTGCATAATAATACAATTTAGCACTTCCATGGCGCTACAATTTTTCAGAGCTCACTGCAAATATAGGTTCAATTTTAGAGTCTTTAAGGAAGACAAGTAGGAGTTTCTAGCTATGCAGATATGCAAATGGATTGGAGCATGGCCCCAATTAATTAATTAAATCTGTAAACAACATTCCAAGATCTCATGATCAGTTGAGAAGATAGAGCCAGAGACACCTAGAAACCACTTATTCATCATAAGTCACACATCTGGGGATGAACCAGCTTCAAAGTTGGGGTATGATCTATCTATGACCTCACAATTACAAAGCTAAATAGTAAGCCAACAAACACAGAAATGACACAGTTGTCTACCAACAGGAGAATGGGCAAATTGTTAAGATACCATGCAACTGCATTCTAGTCAGCAATGAAAGGAAACAATTTACCATTTCTATCAGATTTTAGATGAGATCACGAAGACCAAGGTAAGAAAGGGCACTTACTATATGATGCAATTAAGTAGGTCCATGTGGCCAGTCTAGGTCCAACCCACATCCAGATGGGAACTCAGACATCTGCAGCAATGACCATGTGCTCTGTTGTGTCCTTTGGAAAAGTTTTTGTTGCTATTTTGAATGCAGTAAATGCAGTCTTTTTTCTGTACAATTTTTGTTTTCTGACCTGTAGACAGGCATTTTTTTATTATGTATCCAATAACTTAACTCTTTCACTTAATATGAATAATTTACAAATTATTTAAGGTGGGATTCTCCATATCTATTATGAGTTTGCATTTCATCCTTTCTAAACACACACAAAAAAATACAGTCTCAATTTGGAAGATTTTCATTCAAAGCAATTAAAACAAAAGAGAAACAAATAAAGGAACTGAACTTTCCAAAAGAAGCAAAAACATCCATTTATGTAACAGATACTCTTATAAATGGCAATTTACAAAAGTGAAGTAACAAAGTAACTTGGCCTTGAAAATGAAATAATAACAAAACCTTATAATTGAGTAAAATATACAACATGAAACAGAAAAAATATTTTTAATGAACTCAGAAAGTATAAAGGATTATTAATATGACTGTAGGAATAACAGATAATGAAGCCAGTCATACTTTTTAATTATAAGTATTATGAAGTGTTAGAATAACCATTACTTTGAAAATTAAGAAATTCTGGACTCATTCTAGTTTTGCCTCTAACTAGTCTTTGATCCTATGGAAGTTACTTTTTGTCAATTAGAACATACATTATTATTGTTAGAAGCTATAGAAGTTATTTCTCAGAGATATTGACTATTTAATTACTGTGATCATTCCCTATTTTAATAAATCCATTTATTGATGAACAAGTTTTTTTTTTTTTTAGTTGAACTTGAGTGTTTTATGATTCCTATAGCAAAATTGTCAATGGTTATTACTGCAATTAAAAAATAAAAATGTCCTATACTAATATTGCCTTTCAAAATGCCTCTTTAACCATGTTCTTCTTTAACCTTGACCATAACCCTGAACAATAATATAAAGGAGAATTTAGAGATAATGAAATTGAAACTCAGTGTTGGGAAGTGATTTATCAAAGGACCCACAGCAATGTAGAGACAAGGCAGAAACAGTATTTAAGTTCTATTAAGTGTAGGGCCTCCCTGGTGGCGCAAGGGATTAAGAGGCAGCCTATGAAGTTATCCGTAGCCACTGCAGCATGAGTTCAATTCCCAGGCAGGGAGCTATCCACATGGTGCAGCAAACCTCTCCTGACTCGCCCACTGCTCTCCTCAGCAGTGTATTTCAGTCAGTCAGCCTGTTCTACATTCCTCACTCTGTCTATGGTTGTTCCTCTCAACACCCTGCTGCCAGCACCTCTAAACTTTGCCCCAATTGTTGTATGTATAAATAAATTTTAAAAAGGCAGCTGAGTGAACTTAAAAAAAAAAAAGTTCTATTAATTGTAGTGGAAGGGCTTTAATTCAGATTCCTCTTCATAATGGTGCCATTGTAAGTGTAATAATTGTGACTGACATTCACCTTGTATTTAGAGATGGTGTCAATGGCTAAGAAGACATACAAATATGTCATACAAATTTTTTCATTTGAACATTTTGGGACATTCCTTGGGGTTCAGGGAAGCAGCCATCAACGGTAAATCTCGACGATTATATGGTACAGTGTCAATGTGGTAGGTTGCTATGCTATGTGTGCAGGAATGAGAACAGGTCATGAGTTTTGGATGACTGGAAATTCATGTGGACACTGTCACTATACTTAAGAAATACTGAGCTGTGATAAGCCATGCCTCAAGCATTAATCTGACTAGAGAACATGGAACGAGAGAGTTGAGTTGGAGTAATAACCTCTACATGTGTGGCCAAGATACAGAGTGATTGGCTATTTTAATTGAAAACTCAAGATAGTAAGAGTTACTTAATTCCTGGATGTAGAGACAAGGAGGGTATAATTGCCAGATTAGGAGGAAATGTAGCACTCAGAGCAGCAATGTGAAGTTGGTGAAGTCCATCTGAAATGCAAAGGAGGTGGGTCCTTTGAAACATCAGGAGCAATAGGTGGGTCCTGGAATAAACCTTGTCACATGAGTCTGAGTCCATGCTTCAGAATATTTTCAGTGACCTCCCAATGTGGAGCCAACATTACAGAATCTCTATAGTATCTACAGATGTCTGTAAGACAAATGAGGCCAAACACAAACTTAGAATCCACCCTGATTTTTTCACTTCACTATATCCATTTCTGTATATTATTTTCCTTCTTCTTATACAGCTTTTCAAAAGAAGCACTGTCCATTTTTTTTTCCTCAGTCAATATTTTCTCCTTGAACAAGAAGTCATTTCAATAGAAGTATGCAATAGACTACATAATGGCTCCCGGTGAAATCCCCAAAGTCATCCTCACCTCTTGAACCTGTCAGTTAATAAAGGATCTTGAAATGGGGAGATTATATACTGGTTTGTCCAGGTGGGCCACAAATTCAGCCACATATATCCTCATGAGGAAGAAGACTTATCACAGATGAGGAAAGCAACAGAACCATGGAAACAAAATACTACACTGCTGGTTCCGAAGATGGAGAAAGAGACCATGTACCAAGTAGCTCCAGGAAAGCAGCTCTAAAAGTTGGAAAAGGCAAAGAAACCAAAACTTCCCCAAAGCCTCCAAAGAAAGAACAGCAATGTTCAGCGAAATAAGCCAGAAAGAAAGAAAAAAAATACCGGCTGGTCTCACTCATAGCAGGAATCTAGAAAACTTAAATAAGGGACCAGGCAAATGAATAACTATAAGAAAGTGAAAATCAAAATCAACAAAAAACTATGAACCAGAGACACTCCATGGGGCTAGTGGGTGGGCGGGGAACGATTGGGGTCAAAATAAGGGGGTTGCAATTGTATGGGGAATATAAAAATAAAATTTATTATAAAAAAAAGAATAGCAATGTTGATGCGATGATTTGGGACTAGGGTAAATAATTTTGGCATTCTGATCTCTAAAACTATAAGAGAATAATTGTGTGCTGTTTGAAGTCACCAAACTTATGGTAACTTGTTAAAGCAGCAGCATGAAAATTATGCAAAGTCTAAATCATGAGAAAGTTAGGTGGTAGGCATCAAAATCTTACACAAGACATCAGAAATGAAACAGGTAACAGTTTGGATGGCTGAATCTCTGTGAATCACCCACATCAATCTTAACCACCATTAGGATCAATTAATGAACTTTTTGTTCATGACAATCACATAGTTGGTAATGACTCTTCTGTTCTATGTAACTATATTCTACATGGTTTTTAAGTTTCACCATCTCAGGGTCTCTTCCTCCAATAAGAACCTGAAAGAATTAGGCCTCTATCCTTGAAATCAGACATTGTACTTTGCTTCAATTTTCTGCATATGGGCTGTTTAATAAATACTTGCTAAGCCACACAATGATTTATTAACTGCTCTGAATAAGCATTGGATCAAACTAACAATGACATGGTTAAAATAAATGAATTGTGCTTCATTTTCTGCAAAGAATAAGTCCTTATTTAACCAGTTTAGGGGCAAAAATAAAATAAAAATAATAGAGAGAGAGAGAGAACAATTTGTCTTTAAAAGAAAGGTGGGCATACAGCCTCTCACAGCCTTCAAATTTTATGATGTGGGATTAGAACATTTTGGGGCACGGTCCCCAGTGGGTGATTTTGAAAAGAAGTTAATTATAAAGAAAAAAAATGCTAGAATCAGAGTAAAATAATAGTGGTCTCATTGGTGACAGATTCCTTCAGTAACAGCTCTTCTAGCCAAGTCCTTGTGTCTGGAAAGTAAATTATGTGGGAACAGCAATCTAAATCAACACAAACTTAGCAAAAAGATGGACATGAAGCCTCTAACAACAATCTGTTTAAACAGAATGATTATTTTAGCATCAAAGCAAAATACTATGATAAAATGTGACAAAATACAACTTGGACAATAAGTAAAGCAAATTGTATTTCTACACAATTTCAGTAGAATTTCTTGTGACTATATAACAATTTTCCAGCAAACAAAAATCCAGCCATTAGTTTGATTCCAAGCTTATACTTATTTTACCATTGTTTGTTCAGTTTAGTACTTTTGGACAAGTCCTAATTTGATGAACTTTCTCTAACGTGTAAGTTACTTATAATCTTATTAAGCACATCTGTAAATAAAGGGACCCTTTCAACGTTTTACAGGTTGTCTAGCCTAAAGTAAATTTGTCAGCCTTAAGGACTTAAGAAGTGTTCTGAGAAAATCTGTGAAATATGGTGGCGATTTCAATTGAGGGAAATTTCTTTTAGAATAGAACTCATATCTGAAAGCTAGGATGAGAGGATTTCAGGCATGTTCAAATGAGGGCATTCCTTTCTAGAAAGCATGCTTAGCTGCGTTTAAGACCTGCTTTCTTTCCTACTGAAAGTCAATCCAAGCCTGGGGAATAACAAAGAAGAAACTCAAAAATTCATGAGATTTGATAAATCAATCATGGAACTCTTCTTACCTTACTTTACTACTCCTGCCTTTGTGTTGACTTTGTATTTCTTCCTCTCTGAACTATCTTGCCTGATATTTTCAGTTTTTAATTCTATTTGATAATAAACAACTCAAGTGTATACTCAACTCTTTTTGTCTCTCCTTCCTCTCTCCTTTCATAGCCTTTGTTTTCTCCCAGCTCATACAACATATGCTGTTTGATTCATGCTTTTAATGATTCATTTTAATTCTTAACTTTAAACATACCAACAGAATCAACTTTTATAAACTATTAATCAGATTTCAGGGCCTCCCCTGGTGGCACAGCGGCTGAGCGCTGTGCTGCGAAGCTGCCTGCAGCCTCTGCAACACCAGCCACTGGAGAGGGTCCCACATGGTGCGCAGACCTCTCCTGCCATGCCTGCTGCCCCCTCAGCAGTGTATTTCATCAGTCTGCCTGTTCTGTTCCCCACTCTGGCTCTGGTGAATTTTCTCACCCTCCCACGCTTCTGACTGTACCCAGTGCTTGTATAAATAAATAAATAAATCTTTAAAAAAATAAAATAAAATACTTGTTCTATGTCCAATGTTCAAAAAACTTTCATCTAAAAAAATCAGATTTCAGAAAACATATTTTCTGATTTAGTCACTATATCAAAACTCATCCACCTCTTTCATCTTTACTCCCATGTTAACTAAAGTAATCTCAGGCTCTTACAATTTACAACTTTTCTTTATTTGGGTAATTATTTAATCTTTTGGGATTTTCCTCATACATCTAAAAGTTATCAATCCTTTTGACCCTTATAAAGGTAAGGCCATCCAATGACAAGGAAAGATTTTTATGGCTCATCAAATGGGAGAGAATTTTATGATAATGGCCTCTCCTTCAGTCTCTTATATTGTTAACTGAGGGGGCATCTGTGTCACCTCATCCATATTAACCTGAAATGATATCACTGAGACATAGCTGGTTGTACCTGGTCTTTTGGACATGATATTGGTTGTTGCTGAACTCAATAATCATTTTTTTTTCTCTTGACTTAGTAATTGCCTCTTGACTTCTAGTTTCATACTGTTATGATCAGAAAAGATACTTGAGGGCCTCCCTGGTGGCACAGGGGTTAAAGACAGTGCTGTTAATGTGTCTCTGGTTTACACTAATGGGATGAGAGGGGAGGGGCAGGGAGAGGATGGACCAGGATCAAAATAATGGGGGGGGTGCAATTGTATGGGGAATATAATCAAAATGAAAATGCATACATTGTGCAAAAATGAAAAATGATGTAAGAATTATATAAAATAAAATATTAATTAAAAAAAAGACAGTACTGTTAAGCAATTGCCAGACACTGCAGCACAAGTTTGATTCCTGGCTGGCCAGGGAGCAACCCACATGGCAAAGCAGACCTCTTCTGTCTCATCCGCTGCTCCCCTCAGCAGTGTATTTCAGTCAGTCTGCCTGTTCTGTTCCCCACTCTGTCTCTGGTGAATCCTCTCACACACCCCCACACATCTCTGGCCTGCACCCCAGCTCTTGTATGCATAAATAATAAATCTTTAAAAAAATACTTAATATTATTTCAATCTTTTGTTAAGATTTATTCTGTGACCTAACATATGATCTAGCCTAGAAAATATTTCTTTTGCATTTGAAAAGACTGTGTAGTCTGCTGTCATCAAATAGAATGCTCTATATAAATTTTTTATGTCCATTTGGTCTTTAGCGTTGCTCAACTTCATTGCTACCTTATTGATTCTCTGTCTGGATACTTTATCCATTGCTGAGAGTGGAGTATTAAAGTCCCCAATTATTATTCTATTGTTATTTATTCTTCTGTTAGCTCTTTTAGTTTTTACTTTATATGTTTGGATGCTCCAAAGTTTGGTTTATGAATATTTACTGTGGTTATATTTTCTTGGTGTAATTATCCCTTTATTATTATATAATGACTTTCTCTCTTTTTACCTTTTTATTTTAAAGTATATATATATATATATTAAAGATTTATTTATTTATACAAGAACTGGGGTACAGGCCAGATGTGCGGGAGGGTGAGAAGATTCACCAGACAGAGTGGGGAACAGAACAGGCAGACTGACTGAAATACACTGCTGAGGGGAGCAGCAGGTGAGACAGGAGAGGACTGCCATACCATGTATCTCACTGGCCGCCCGGGATCAAACCTGCACTGCAGAGGCTGTGGACAGCTCACAGTACTGTGCTCAACCGCCTGTGCCGCCAGGAGGCCCATTTTAAAGTATATTTTGTCTGATAATTGTTTCCAACTTCTGCCTTTTCATTCTCTTGGTTACCACTGTTTGAAGTATCTTTTATATCCCATTATTTTCAGTTTATTTGTTTTCAGTAAAAAAATGAGTCTCATGTAAGCAACATATTATTGGTCTACATTTTTAAATCTGTTCGGCCATTACATGTCATTTAACAAGATAATTAAATCCATTTATGTTAAATTAATTACTGATAGATAACTTACTATTGCCATTTGTTTCACTGTTTTCTGACTGATTTTCAAGTCACATAGCTGTTGTCCATCTACAAAAGGCCATTTTTTGGATTACCAACTACAAACAGTCTGCCTTCAAGACTTATTTTATTAGGAAATGAAAGAGGTCTTCTTTGGAATCCAAATGTATTTTACCAAATGGTATCTATTTTGACTTTTTTTATATTGCTAATTCTAGTAGGCGAATTATAAGGGGAAAATCACAATTTACTCATATGATGGAAAATACTGTCTAGCTATACAATCTTACCTTAATTAGATATTTATCACATTCTACCCTGTATGTAAAAGAGCACATGTAGTTTATTATTTCATCAGCTTTCTAAGGAATATTGTCAAAAGGTGACTTTGATTTCTGAATTACTATTTTGCACAAAGAGGATAGGGTGAAAACTATTGGTGATTTAATGTTGTAAGTGGGAGTGGAAAAAGAGGCAACTCAAGAGTGATGGGATGAGAAAGAAGACAACTAGAGAGAAGAGATAAGCAATACAGATTCAACAGAGACTATACCCAGGAGCACGATATGTAAAATGTTCTTCTATTTCTTCTATCAACTACTCAGTGTATCTCTTTTTCACAAAAGCTTCTAATGGGAGTAGATTCCAGCAGTGACTGTGAAGAACTGCTGAGTCTAATAAATTGCTGGATGTCATTAGATTGTTGGATTAGTCTGCCAACCAATACTTCAGTTATAAATATTTTCTATCTTGATAATCTATGAACATTATATCATACATCTTCATATCTTACTATATTTATGCCAGTTATAGAAGCATACTAAACAATTAAATGCTTAGCAAGATAAATTAATAACTTTATAGTTATCTAAGTCATTTATATTGAGCCAACATTGGTTTAAAACACTGTATATGTTTTAGGGATATATGTTCACAACTCTACAAATATATATTCTTGAAGCATACCACTACTAAAACCCAGTAATCCTCTACCATAATCCATCAGTTCTCCCTACCTCTCTCTCCCTCATTTATTCTGATAGCCTCAGTACTACTTATTTTGGCTTGTTATTTTTCTGTTCCTTTGTTTCTTTCTTACCACATGAGTGAAATAATGTGGTATTTGTCTTTCTCCTGATCACAAAAGGTTTTTTTTAAGATTTTTACCTATGAATACTTTGCTCAAAGACAGTATTACGTAGTTCACTCATATGAGAATGTGTTAGTATAAAAATAAGTGTAATATCACCACACTGTCTAATTTTTCAGAGCAGGAAAATATCAAAGTAAAAATAAAATTTTAGCCTTAAAACTCCAATTGTTTCATTTCTATTCCAGAAATTGAGGAACTCATATATACTAGATACCACACATGTATCCAGTGAGACGATTCTGGATGAAGGCCTGACTAATTTTCTCTACTAGATCCTTCAGAAGCCATTTCTTTTAAAACTACATAGTCATTGATGGAGTTTCTCTAAATTCCTGCAATTGTTTTGTCTAAAAGACAAAGTATTAAATATTTCCTTTTGGTTGAATAAGCCTTTAGCCACCTAAGTGCACTATTTTCCAATTACCCTTTCAGAAATGATGTGCAGGAATAATCCAACTAGAAAGTGAAACCTTAGCTCTTTCACTGATGTGAAATTGATTGCTTCCTTTGTTTCCAGTGATATTTTTCTTAAAAAAAAAGTCTAATCAAATTAAGAGCTGAATTGAGAGCCTAGTGACTAGAATGCCAATGGACACTATTTGCTAAAAGAAAATAAACTAGGAGTGAAGATAAAGCAAACTTTCCTATAGTAATTAAAATTAAAATACCTGAAGGAAATTGGTAACTACAGTTTGGTATTCTTAATCCCTGCTTCTGGACCTAACTGCCTTACCTAGAAAGGTTAGATTATGAAACTTGAAATGCAGGGTTGAACATGCCAGTAAAATTTTTTAGATTCCTGTTTCTTCAAATCCTTCGGCAGAATGAGCAAAGTCATAAACTTTAGGTCCATCTGTGATACTTTGTTTTTTTTTTTAACTTAAATATTGTCAATAATGAATCAAAACAGTATAAATCTGCATGGTTGAATAGGTCCTTATGTTAACACAAGAATGACTGCCCAGTCATTGAGTGTACAGTCTAAGCATGATTCAAATCCTTTTGTTCTCTGGGTATATTGAAAATCACTAGAGATACATGGTTAAAATAAACTAGCATGGTCGTCTTACAATCAAAAAGAAGTAGTTAACTATTTGAAAAATAGAGTCTGTTCACAACAGGTTAAAATGGATAAAGCAATATAACCCCTATCAGAACTAAAGGCAAAGTTTTGTTCTTAAGTAAAAGACAAGCCAGAAGACAGCACTAATTAGAATCCAGATCACATTAAATTCATATGCAGGAGGTATAGGACTTCCAATGCATAAGAATCTTCATATAATTTAGTAACTATTGAAAAATGTGAAGTTGGCTGAAGCAGTTTGCTAGAATTACAACAGTCAGAAGGGCATTCGCAGAAGCAGTCACACACCCAGGCCCCAACCAAATGGCATGGTCAGTTCTCATTACTCTGTTAAAGAGCATCTGACATTCTACAGAACCCATCCAGAGATGAAGATACGGGTTATTCCATTAGAGGGAAGAATCAATTAAACAATGATGTTTTTCTTTTCAAGTAATAGTAAATAAAGTAGTCAATATTTACTAAGTTTTTTTTATGTATTTGCAACAACCCATTTAACCTACTGACAATACTAGCTGTAGTCACAACTCTAGAGCTTGATACTCATATTAATATACATTGTTCATGAGAGAAAATGGAAGGAGAGATAAAGTACCTTTCTCAGGGTGCAAAGGACCACCCTGAGAGAGGTTAAAGTTGTTCTGCTTGACTATAAATAATAGAGCAAAGTCTACTGGTAGAAACTGCAGGGAGGCTGATGAAAAGAAATTAGCTTTAAGATCTGTGTCTGTCTAAAGCATAATGTGTTATTCCTATGAGGTTGCCCCTGAGCCATGGAATGGCCCCTGAATAGGGATGTGACAGAGGGAATATCAGTATCTGCTACAGACTTGGGAGTTTTCTAATCCCTGCCCACATTCTAGTTTTCTGTGAGTCCTAGAAAATCACTGACATTTTGATGCAGTATGAATCAATCTATTGAACAAAATATGGGTTTTTGATTCCATACAATAGATTTCCTGACATGCCTTTCTAAATTTGATGGCAATAGAGGAGAAATAAATATCAACTGTACTAGGTGATACTGCAAGAATGTTAAAGGCTAAAGAGAAACCCAACCCCACCAATTTCTAACCTTATTTAATGCCAGTCTACCATGAGAAGATAGTCCTTTTTTAAGGACATTTTGCACCTATAATACCTGCATTATATACTTGCCTTGTCTGAACAAAAAAGAATGACCAACATCTACCATAATGTCAACTTGAAGAGGTAGTTAACAGGCTCTGGGCTTGTGGCCAGTTTGTTACCAAAGACAAATAAAAGTTTCAAGGGAAAGCGGAAAAAAAAAAACAAACTCTCTACATTCAAACAGCTGGTATTTCTCTCAGTATTTTAGCTGCCCAGTCCCGTTATAGAATGTGATTTATTTTATTAATACTATTTTTAGCACTGGATCCTCTAGCTATTACAAGTCATATATTTTAATAAGGTGTTTTAATTTTATCTAAAATAAATGCTTCCAGGCAAAATTAAATTATTTCTTTCTGATCAATCATCTATAAGAAGTTAAATAAAAAACCTCCTCTCACTCATGCCCACCGGTTGACAATGAAGGGAAAATATGATGTTCAGGAAGCATATCAAACTCTCAGTTTCAACTGAACTAACTTTCTCAAGGCACATTGTGAAAGTAAAATTGCATTTTTTTTTTTTTTGGACTAGAAGCTAAGATCAATGAACAGAAGTTGTCAACAAGAGAACAAATACAGTAGCTGCCTGGGGATGGGCAGACTGGTTCTTCTCTGGTGTCTGTCCAGGGTCCCCCTCCACCTGCTGTCCAGCAGAACAAAGTAGATCAGTCCACCCAAGGTCTCTCCTCTTTTGCACAAACTAGGTCAAGAATGTGCAGGACAGAAGTGTGAGGAGCCCATAGAGCAAGGGTGATGAAAAAATGACCACCCCCTTGCATCCCTAGTTCTTTTCTTTCAATTAATTATTTCCCTTTCCAGTTTTGAAATTCTGCTTTCTTAATATCAAGGTTATGGTCAATAGGAAAACAACAGGAAATATTTTTTTTCTATTTTTTTTAAAAAATTTATTTATTTATTTATATAAGCACTGGGTACTGTCAGAAGTGCGGGAGGGTGAGAGAATTCACCAGAGTCAGAGCAGGGAACAGAACAGGTGGACCGATGAAATACACTGCTGAGGGGAGCAGCGGGTGGCAGGAGAGGTCTGCGTACCATATGGGACCCTCACCGATGGCCGGGGTTAGAACTGGTGCCGCAGAGGCTGCAGGCAGCTTAGCAGCCCAGCGCTCAACTGCTGCGCCACGAGGGGAGGCCCAACAGGAAATATTTTTCTCCTTTTTTTTTTTTTTGCACTAAGAAATTATTTCTTTCTAAGAACTAATGGGTAGTATTAGATTACAGAGATTAATCAAATTATTTATTTCTGTGCTCAAAGAGGTCAGAGTATGTGTGGCATTATCCAACATTACCCCAACACTCATAAGACTTTTCCAATAACTTTATCAAGTATCAGGTTTAAATTTCAATATGTTAAATGTAAAAAGTCATTTCTGTAGACAGGCTTATTTCAAGTACTCAATAGCCATAATTATGATGATCATCCATTGAAAAATTCAGTTCTACATATTGTTCCATATTGTCTTTCTCGTTTCTATCTTTTTTCTCTTATCAGTGTAACTTAGAACTTTTTGTCATATTGGTATGTAGATTTGAATCATTTTTATAAAGGCAACATGAATTTCCCTTGCATGATGAAGCTATTATAGATTCAGTAGTCCCTAATGATGGGTATTTAGGTTATTTTTCAAATCTTTGCTGAAGTGCTGCCATGCAACTGTGAATAGCCTGTGTACCCAGGTCATTTCACACATTTTTTTTTTTCAGTGCATTGCATTTTTATTCATCTTTTTATAAGGATTGAAAAGGTGATGGTACTGTCCCCACCACCAACACTGCATTTCCTTACCCCATCCCACCCCGTTACAGTATTGTTAAATTATAGTTATGGAGGTGCGGTATATCCTAAAAGTCCTATTTTGCTGTGTTTCTTGTTATTTCTAAGACTATATAATTTATTTTTTTTTATAAATTTTATTGTTATATTCCCCATACAATTGCAGCCCCCCCCCCATTCTGACCCCAATCCCTCCCCTCCCGCCCCCGCCCCCCTAAAAGTGTCTCTGGTTCATAGTTTTTTGTTGATTTTGATTTTCACTTTCTTATAGTTATTCATTTTCCTGGTCCCTTATTTAAGTTTTCTAGATTCCTGCTATGAGTGAGACCATCCGGTATTTTTCTTTTTCTTTTTGGCTTATTTCGCTGAGCATGATCCCTTCCAGCGCCATCCATGTTGCAGCAAATTGCATGTGTTTATCTTTTTTGAATGCTGAGTAATATTCCATGGTATATATGTACCACATCTTCTTGATCCAGTCATCTATTTTTGGGCATTTGGGTTGTTTCCAAAGCTTAGCTATTGTGAACAGTGCTGCTATAAACATAGGGGTGCAGGTGTTCTTTGGAATTGATGTTTCTGTGTCCACACATTTTAGTAAGTATATCTTTACATTGATTTCTTAGAAGAGAAATTGCTGGGTCAATGGACTTTTGCATTTCTGATTCTTAAATGATATTTCTAAATTGCCAAACAAAAATATAAAGATTGCCTACTTTCTTAAAATTGTCCGAACCTCATTATCAAAGTTTTCATCTTTGCCATTCAGAAAATGAAATAAATGATTAGGTAATTACATTGCAAAAATATCTATATAAGTATATAACATATATTTATTTAAGTATTTGTATTTGTCCTCAAAGAGCTCAGTATGTGTGGCATAAAGGTGTAAATGGACAATTATAAATAATTCAGTAACTATGCTAGTAATAATTGGGAAATGAAGTGAAAGCTAGTTGCCACTGTATATTTTTAAGTGCACTTCTCTTATGAGTGAAAGTATCTTTCCTAAGCTTAAAATTTATTAGCATTTAATTTTTCTGTAAATTCTCTGTTCTATGTTGTTTTTCATCTTTCTGTTGAATAATTAATAAAACTCTGAAGATTTTAGAGAACTAGCCATTTGTATATTACATGAGTTGCAAGTACTATGGTTTTGCATTTTGTTTTGCTAGGATATATAGAGTATATGCACATATATGTTTCTGGATTGTGTTTTGATATACATTTCATTTAAATGTAATCAGATTTTATTCAGGTTTTATTTGTTGGATTATGGATTCTTTATGGATTTTGAATTTGTATTTTGCTTTAAAAGGCCTCCCCCACTCTTCAGATTATGAGAAATTTTCCTCCAGTATTTTTATTTTTATTCCTTTAAAAATGTCATTGTGTTGATATTTAAATAATTAATCTGCCAAGATGTTATTTTGGCATAAGACCTTGGGAACTATATTATTTCAGTGTCAACTAATTTCTCTCAACATTATCATCTAATCCATCTTCTCCTACTATATACTAAATTGCTGTAGATAATAAAGCTTTTCAATGGAGTGGTCTATTCATATTTCTGGCATTAGCACTTTAAGATTGAGTGTGCTTAGTTGTGAGGTAAGAGATAAAGGTTTTACAACAGAGCAAAAAATAGAAGGAAAGACACAGAGTGAAGATGTGTGTGTGTGTGTGTGTGTGTGTGTGTGTACACATGCACATGTGCATGTGCAGGAAACTACAGTAAACTAAAACTCTAGGACAGGAATTGTAGAAAATAAGTCTATTGATAGAGATGACTAGGAGCATGACATACTGTAATAAGCACACTCTACTTTTTATGGAAAGCATCAGTTGAATGATTTTTAGCACAATAAGGCCTAATTTATTCTTGAGAAAGATTGTTCTAGTGACAGAGTAGAGACTGGATTTGAGAATAACCGTATAGACAAGTAGTCAACATAAGAAGCTGCTGTACCAGTAAAGTAAGAGCAGCAGACTAAATTATATAATAGGTATGAAGAAGGGTAGAATTGAAAGATAGTGGAAAAAACTGGTATTTGGGGATTGATAAAAAGTTAAAGAGCATAATAATGAGTTCATTTTGGACTTACTGAATTTGGAGTACATTTGTAATGTATCTATCCATGCAATTGGATACATGAAATGGAAGTATAAAGTAGAACTGTAAAGTAGAGGTATTGATTGGGATTCAGTGTATGGTGTTCATTGATAGCATGAGACATGAGATCAACCATAGAGGGAGAACATGAGTGCACTGTGCATAGAGCCCTGGTGTGGACAACAATGAAGAGAAAACGATCATCACAGAAAAAAAAAGTTACCAAAACTACACAATAGTACTATGCAAAAGAAGACATTTCAAAGAAATTTGATGGTTAAAATCAAGATGGCAGAGAGGTCCATTAACATAGGAATCTAAAATGTCTCCTGCATTTGACCATTAGTGTCTTCAATGAGAACTTCTGAGAACATGTCACAGGTGGAATTCTAGTTATGTGAGAACAGGAGACAGGAAATGTATGTGGTGGGCATAGAATGAGAGATTAGAGGTTGTGTGAGTGTTGAATCAGAAGTCAATATAGAGGGAAATGTTGGAAATAAGAGCCTCCATCCTGGGACAAAAGGCACAGATGGAAAACCTGTCCCAGAGCGGGCAAACCACATTTTTGTACTACAGGTACATGTGAAAGTGTTAATATACTGGGCAGGAACTTCAGGAAGGTCATTCTTTGGTGCCAAATTTTTGATATAATTAAAGACAAGTTTCTCTGCTAACAGGGAAAAGGCAGAGCTGAGTTGAGGATTGAGATGATTGAAATATTTTTTCAAATCATTGTCAAGGAGAATGTTCAGCGAAAGGAAAGATAAGTGTAAGTAACCCAAAGATCCAGCTGATGCTTTAATAGAGTGGATGGTTCACCTATTTGGAAAAACAAAAACCAGAAAATTCAGCATCCAGAGAATGTTAGACACAAAGGATATCTTAAGAAAAAATTAGTTAAAACTCTATTGTAGGTACATAAAGTAAAACTTTGAATCAATCAAGGTTCCCACTTTTTTGGTGAAGCTTGAATGTTCAGAATTGTTCTTTATATTTAATTTGAAATTGAATGTCAAGGAAATAGAAGGCAAATGTAAGAAAATAAAAGAACAATAAAAATTAAAAAAAAAAAAAAACTCTCAAGTTGTTTCTAATCATGTTGGAGGAGACACACATGCCCTCATGAAAAACTGATTTCCTCATCAAAGTTATCAGCAAATGTCAAAGAACTTGGGAAGATAATGGAAGGAATGTTTGTTGGTTGAGAAGTCAGATCTCATCTGACCTTGTGCAGTGCAACACAGGTTACTTGCAATTGATAAAAGAGCAGGAAACTGTGGGGTTAGGAGGTATATTAGGTGCAAAGCTGCAGAGAATGAAATGTAATATATATATATATATATATATATATATACACACACACACACACACACACACATACACACATACATAACCATTACACACATTTGTTTGTTTTTCTTAGCTGCCCCTTCCTTTACGCTTCCTGGTGTGTGTGCATCTGTGTGTGTGTGCATGTGTGTGTGTGCGCACGCACACGCACACGTGTAGTATTTATTTGGAAAATGAAAATTAGCAGAGAAGGTGCAAGCAGAGAATAATAGACTTTGGGAAGATTCATGGAAAATGACAGGGTTTTGCATGATACATGTATTTTTGGTCCAATGACATTAAGTATGTGTACATATACATAAACACATGTGTACACAAATATACACAGGTATGTATACACATGTGCATGTATTTGTGTATATATGTGTATACATATACTTAGAATCACTGGAGGCAGAATATAAGATGTAATGATTTCCAGTAAGAGTCATTCACATTTTATGTACCATGTAATATATTTGTTACTCATTCTTAGTGAATGGGCAGAGTATTCAAATAGGTGCTCAATACTGTGATTTAGGTGTGCAAATTATAAATCAAACTATGAGATATGTATATATAGGTAAGACAAAAAATAAACTCAAGGCTACTTCATGTCAACTGTTTCTGTCACTGTGCTGGGGATTCACATCACATGCATTTTCAGGGACTGACTTTTTACAGATATTCCTAAGAAACACCATCTTTGGGTCAGCCTGAAATAAAAATGAAGGCAATTTAGAGGATTACATGAGATTTGGGACATTGAGCATATCACTTAGGTTTGCATTTTTGTTTTGGTGACATTGTATCCATGAGATCAACCCTTTGCTTCCTTCCATCCTCTTAGAAACCCAAAGATAAATATAAAAACTAGGTTATCAAGGAAACAACCATCATGGAAGAGTGGAGAACAAATCACCAGGGGCTGGCTCCGGGAGTTAGCATGACACGAACACCTCAGTTACTCCATCCCCAGGGCATAGAACTAGAGATTCCCATGACAAGGATGTATGCAAATAAAGAAATCCAGATGCTGGCAACCGGAAGTTGCTAGGTTGGTACTTAGAAAATAAGGTTAGAGAATATGGATGGAAATTAATAGTACCTGCCCTCCAAAAATTACATACTTTTGTAAGATTATATGTGGCATAAATTATCGCAAATAAAATCAGACTTTTTTCATCAAAATATCATAGAATTCAAATGTGTTTAGATTTTTTGGTAACTCTCCCTTTCTTTTCATAATTTGA
The DNA here is from genome assembly GCF_964194135.1 of Talpa europaea. Taxonomy (NCBI): domain Eukaryota; kingdom Metazoa; phylum Chordata; class Mammalia; order Eulipotyphla; family Talpidae; genus Talpa; species Talpa europaea. The sequence continues at coordinate 76,271,413 of NC_140080.1, read as the reverse complement.
GCATGTGCAGTGTTAGATGTTAAAATGGTTTAACAATAACACAAGAAATCTCAATGATATAATCATATGTTATAATATAGTAGGCATAGATTTATCCAGAAAAAAATTACTTCAACAGCTATCACAGTAAAATACCCCTTCTTTTGTATTAAAGCACATCACATTTATGAACACCTACTATATGTAAGATAATCTGTCAGCATAGATACAAAAAAGAGTTACAAAAAAAAGCTAAACACATTTGAATTCTATGATGTTTTGATGAAAACATAATTGCTGCTTTTGGAATTTTTACCAAAGAAGAAAATTCTTTAAAAGCACACAAAGAAATGTACAAAACACAAAAGTTAAAATAGAAATAGATGTAAGCAAACCTATTAATTAGAACATATTTATTGAGTATATTTCCTTTACATTTAATCACTTATTAAATGCTATGTGACTAAGCCAAAAGCTTTTTCCTTTCAAAATTTACAGTGTCCTTGGAAACAATTATTAGCAGTGAAATAAGAGAACCCCAAAAGAAAACACACATTTAGTTCACATACTAAACAGCACAGTCAAGTGATTTCAGAACAGAAAATAATGAAATGGGTTATTCAGAAATTTCATGAAGGAAAACAGAGGCCATTCCAGATGAATGTTGTCAAAATAACAAAGTAACACAATGTGGATAATGAGTGACTGTATGAGTTAATTTCCCTCCCTTCAAATTGCCCAGTGTTTTCTTGAATTAATTGATCATTGTCACCCCTCAAAAGCAAAGATCTTTCTTCAAGCATTACCTATAATCTTATCAGTATATACAACATTAAGATAACGTGTTGAGGTTAGCACAAACAACAAAAGTAAAGTTCTCTTGTCTAAATGTGACCTCAGATTGCTTTTTGCAAACATGATGCTAAATAAATCTCAGGCTTAAGGTTACTCTCAACAGAACCCAAGAATTATCTTTTGTTTCCATGACAAGAGTCAGAGTTATAAAAAAAAAAAAATCAGTCAAACATAACACAAGAAAGTCTATGCTATAGACGTAAGGGTAGAGTGTGCTATGTCTCAATTATTGAACACCTGCTCTGGTCATCTCCTGCTTGTGCAGAGTAGTCTAAGAAAGTAAAATGTAGAGACCAGCAAGCATAAAATCTAGCCAGTGACCAAATAAAACCTTTCAGCCATGGGAAAGCTACTGGAATTATTAATAAGGAGAAAAGCTTAGGAACATTTAGAAATGCATTATTTATTAAGAAACTGTCAGTAGGCTCATAAAAGGCAGACTGTGAGTGAAAAATACGTTTGTTGGGGTTGAGTATATTACCGCAGACAGGCTGGAGATAAGCTGGAAACAGGGGAACATTAATCTGACTCTCAGGGAAACATTTGTTATGGCAGCAACCATTGCAGTGGTTTTAAGCAAATGAATCACAATATGTGGTGAAAGTCAGCAGGAGTAATTAAAGAACAAAGGTGGTACATGCGTGGTCTTATCTGTGGAGCTGAATTTAGTCATTTCATCTTGGGGTCAGTTATAGGCAAAGAAGTCTTCCTGACCTACCTTTCCAGCACAGAGAAAGTGCACAAGATAACCAAATATATGAAGATTAAGGAAAAGAACAGCTGGCAGAGCAATTGAATGAAGGGGCTTACTTACTACCACCAGCATATGAGGATTTTTCCCAACCCTGGAGATGACCAATTTATAAACCTACTCACCAGGACTTACAGGGGGAATTTTATCTCATGACCCTGAAAGTATTTGCTTATCCCACACACAGAAGAGTCAAATTAATGGTACATGAAAAAGGACAACAAGCTGAGACTTTGGAACAAGGAGAGCTGGATGTGAACCTGGAATCTTTCACTTACTAGCTATGTAACTTAGACAAGAGTTCTTGGATTTCTGTGAATTTGAAAATCTCACCTAGTTGCATGATGATCAAAATTTTAAGAGATTATGTACGCACGATCCAGTTGCTGGCATGTTGCAGGAGCTTTGTGAATTATTCTGTTAGCTGCTTTTTCTTTTCTGGAATGTATTCTCAAACACAAGGAATATAGTTTCTATAGCTGAAATTTGATATGGATATATTACTTAGATTTGGGACTACAGTATTGCTGTACTTCAAAGATTCTTCATTTCTTAGTTCAGCAGAAAGTAAAAATCTCATATAATCTATTGATTTCTGAAAATGTTTTATGTATGTAACTATAGTTGTAGTTGGTACATGAAGTTCTTGGTTTTTATATCTTCCATGTAGATTTTATATTTTATAGTTATAAAATCATTCTCTTTTATCTACTTTACATTCAATTCTAGAATATTTTTTAAATTAATATAGCCAGTATTTTCATTCTTCTTGAATATTTCCCATTTCACTCCATTTTTAATGGTTGTATGTCATCTTATTCCTAATGAATATTTTTTAATAAGCAGAATATAGTTTAAACAATTAAATGCATCTCCTTGGGACACACAGAGCCTTTCAGTGCATGTAACAATGTCTTCATCATTGGAAATGTGTTCCTATACATCTTTGATTATTGACTCCCTCCAAATGTTCCTGTTTTTGTTTTTTTTTTTTTTAAGGAATAGCTGTAAGCCTGTTTGACTTATCATATTTAATATATTTTCCCTGTTTTCATGTACTAGTTTTATTTCTTTATGTTTGGGTACATTTCAATTTTATACCTTAACTTTCTGATTCAACTTTCTGTAGTTTGAATTATGATCACTTGTGTTTCCAATTATAAACTTTGCAGTTTTTCATGGGACAGTCATACCTTTTCTCAGGCTATTCTATTTTCAGGTGCTTTTTTTTTTTCTTCCTGAAGTGTTTTAGAATTATCTATCGTTTTAGTTTTTCCCTTCCCTTGAGAATCTGTTGTTATTTTTCATAGACATAGGCCATTAAAACTTGTATCCTTTTGAATATAGCAAGTACTTTTCTAAATCTTTAGCAGGACATTTCCAGATGTGCTTTTCTCCACAAATTTTCATTGTTTCTTTCCATGATCTATTTATTTTTTTATATTTGTATTTGTCATTCATTCATAAGTAAAGCATATCTACTCACCCTTAGTACTTGCCAAAAGAGAGTGTGCTTATATACAAATGTCTCTTGCCTTCCTTCACCATTTACTTGGGGGATGGAAGAATCTACTTCTCAGACACACAGCTAGAGAGTAGACAGATTTTTAAAACTTCTCCCAAAATCTGATAGGCAACTATACTTACTTTGTGAGCTTAGCTGGTCTAAGGTAATACTCTTTCCTCTTCCCACTGCTTACTTGATTCTCTACATGGTAAAAATATCTGAAAACGTGTAATTTCAGACATAGCATTTTTAAAATAGTTAATGCTGTATAATTTCTATTCATTTGCTGATTTATTCATTGATTTCAATTTGTTTAAATATTTGATTGCTAATCTATGAAAATATGTTCTCCCTCAAGATATGATGTCAAGTAGATAAAGGACAACCTAACATCACATGGAATGTCGCTCTAGACGAGTCTACCTCTTACTCCAATCCTGTACTTTCTGTCCTAATGTTATTTGAAAAGTGCAGTATCTAAAAAAATCGAAAATGATTTTGTAAGCATTACTCTGATCCCCCCAAAAAGGAGAAAATAGAAAAAAATATATAGTTCGGCTTTCTTCTGGTTACATATCCTTGCTCTTTGTGCTATCAGCAGGAAGGTCAAAATGACTTTACATTTTCATATGAGCAAAGATGTTTCAATTCTTAAGCTGAAATATGAACAAGAGGTCAGTTATTTTCCCTTAAAACTGCATTTGCTTTGAAGTCAAGTGTTGCAAGCAGTTAAATTGAAAACTTTGCCTTTGTCTTTTGTTTGGTAAATTCATCCTCTATTTTTAGCCTTAAGGTAGATGCCCTGAAGCTTTTCTCCCCATTACTTTCCTTGACAAACAATAAATTATCATTCTGATGTATGTCATCAATTCCACTACAACTGGAGATATATACAGAGACCTCATAGAGGTAGCTCTTCAGCCCTCACTGCTCTGCTGATCACCATCCCCACATATGCAACTCCTTATTAGATAGCCTTGTCTTGATAGTCTAACAGATTCAGTAGACCTCTATGTATTCTTTGCCTCCCCAGAAGATCATGACTCTTATAATTTCCCTCTGATATAATGAGATCCCAATCTCTGTCAGACTTGAAATCTTGAAAGGATCTTACAGTTCTTCCTTTTACTTAGATATTTACAATAAAGTCTTTTGTCTAAAATGCCACATCACCTCATCCAGAATATTTCTGAACAATTTAATCTGCAATATTCATTCTATTGTTATAATGGTTATAATGAATATCACTCTATTCTTATCATATGACATAAAGTTTCTATATGCCAGAAATTCTACTAAGAATTTTAAATTTAACCTTCATAACAATCTTATGGAAAGGTTATCATTTTTATATCCAATTTATAAATGAGAAATACTGTAGCTTAAGAAAGTTAAACAACTTTCCCATGATAATACAACAATAAAGTGCTAGGACATTTTCCTCTTTGGAAGACAGTAGAATACAGAGAGAAAAGAGTACTTGTGGTCAGACAAATCTATGCAAATCCAGGTTATTATATTTAGTTTCTGTCTGCAGATATTTTATCTCTCTGAGATCCACATCTTGAAATAAGGATATTAATAGACTTGTAGAGAAAATAAAGTAGCTGAGATCAAGAAAGTCACTTTTAAAATGTTAATTCTCTTTCTTCTGGAGAAGTAAAATGACCTTTTTCAACTAACTTGGGATATGAGAATCTCTGGGGGATATCTAACTCTAACATATAGAGCTAGTATTCATGATTATAGTTTTTGGGCTCCTGTTTCAATGTTCAGCTTTAAATCTTGGCATTTAAAAATGTCAAAATAATGACTGATTAATTCCAAATAAATTACCATCATTAGAGTTGACACTAATCAATGAAGGACATGGCAGAGTGGCTTGGAGAAAGTTCTCTTTGACACTGAATAAGATGGGATAATAATGGCTTGGTATTTGTGATTTTATTCACTTATCATGTCATTACCATGGTAAACTTAATAGATCTGATTAAACTCTTTGATGCTATGACTTCTACCAATATGATGATGATAATCATGTTATTATGAAGATTATGTTAATAACAGGATTGGTTCTTTTAGAGATAAAGAACTGATAGAAATAATGATTTGTTTGTGTCCCTATTATTCACACAGCACCAGAGAAGCACAATATTAGACATGGACTTAGAGGAGGGACAGCCTAGACATATGCTGTAGAAAGCAGCTTGAAAACTTGCTGAGGAGGGGAAGCAAGGAGAGCAAAGTTGGGGAGGGGGCACACTGATCTATGGGGATACAGAGTAGTCCTTCCCCATGGGTGTCTTGGTGGTAGGTGTGGTGTGATAAGATATATCTGAAGAGGTGTGGTCCTGTATGTCTAAATCATATGCAGTGTTGTAAACAAATGTTACTTCAATTAAAATAAATAAAACCAGAAGATATTAGCAGGAAAAAGAGAAAACTAGACAATCTAGAGTTATTCTTCAATGGTTAGGATTAAAGACTGGATCCATATCAGAGAATGTCACATTAGCAATGACTTTTAGACAAATTTTCCAGGATACAGAGTATTTGCACAATCAGAAAGTCGTGTAGAATTAAGGACCTTATATTCTACTACTTGTAACAGGACTGAAGATATAAACAAAGATTTTAAGTACAAATGAAAGAGTCCAGCTAATGATTTTGAATAAAAGTTTGAGAAATAGGAGGCGGTGAAGGATGAGGAAGCAAAAGCTGAAGCAAGAAAAGAGATTAGCAAGAACGAGGTCGAGAAGGGTAAAGAATTTCAATTTAACTAGATGCTCCTCTGTATCAGTCCAGAAAGAAGTAATATTAAGTTCAGTGATGATCTAAATAAATCTAAAAATGAATGGAAAAAATGTTTTCTCCACAGACACAAAAGGAATGAAATAGGTAGTCTCTTCATTCTATTGGTTTTTTATCAAATTGTATTGCTGTGTTGAAGTTTGATGTAGTCTCACTTGGTTACATTTTCTTTTGTTGTGGTTTTATATGTATATTATGTATGTCTGTGTGTGTGTGTGTGTGTGTGTGTATGAGAGAGAGAGTCACCAAAAGCACAACAAAAGAAAATGTAACCAAGTGAGACTACATATATATATATTGTGAAGATCAATTGTGAAAATCAATATCAAAGAGCATTGTATTATAGCTTCAGGTCTTAATTTTTTTTTAATGTTTTTCCTCCTAAAGGACATTTTCTATCTCTCTCTCTTTTTTTTAAGATTTATTTATTTATTTATACAAGCTCTGGGTACAGTCAGAAGCGCGGGAGGGTGAGAGAATTCACCAGAGCCAGAGCAGGGAGCAGAGCAGGCAGAAGGACCGAAGAACACTGCTGAGGGGAGCAGCGGGCAGCAGGAGAGGTCTGCACGCCATGCGGGACCCTCTTCCCATGGCCGGGGAGCAGCCGGGGATGGAAACTGGCGCTGTAGCGGCTGCGGGCAGCTTCGCAATCCAGCGCTCAACCGCTGCGATACTGGGGAGGCCCTTCAGGTCTTAATTTTTTTGGATATTGTAAGACAGGTATTTAATTCCATTTATTTTCATGTGAATATCCAGTTTGGAAAAAAATTTTCTCCCCATTGAGTATTCTTAGATCTCTTGTCAAATATTAGTTAACCAAATATGCACAGGTTTTTTTCTGGAGTCTCTATTCAATTCCATTATCTTTGTGTTTGTTTTTATGTGAGTTTGATTGCTATGCTGTTTTGATTGCTATAACTTTGCAATATAGTTTGCAATCTGGAAATCTGATACTTCCAGCTTTGTTCCCCTTTCTGAAGATTGCTTTGAGTATTCCAGATCTTTTATAGTTACATATTAATTATTGGAGTCATTTTTCTATTCCTGTGAAAAATTCCAAGGGAATTTATATAGGAATTTCTTTTAATATAAAGATAGTTTAGGTAATATAGATGTTTTAACAATGTGAATTCTTCTGATCCACAAGCTTGGGATGTTTCCATTAATTTATGTTTCAATTTCTTTCATTCATATCTTATAGTTTTCAATGTACTGATTCCTTACCTCCATTGTTAAATTTATTCCTAAGAATTCTGACAATCTCAGAATTTTTAAGTTTGCCAAAAAGAAAGTGAATGTACAATGAAAGTTTTATGCCTTTAGTTTGAGTTCATCTGTTTAATACTGATTTGAGAACTATTTCATATAATTTGTGTAAAAAATTATTCTATTTCATATATACATATTTGTGTAAAAATTATTCTATTTCGTCTCTCTCTCTATATATATATATATTTGATACCAAATGATAGTTTTAAAGTTTTCTGGTTTACATAAAAGTTTCAATCTATTTAGATTGGATTATTGAATATGGCACAAGTTAAGCACAAATTTAAATTTTTCCTAATGGAAACCCATTTGCTAGGTATTGCATTAAATAGATGATTCTTTTTCTTGACTAATTTGTTTTCCATACCTCTTTCATATATCGAGATCCTGTATACACCAGGATTTGTTTCTGAGCTTTATTTTGTTTCATTGGTTATTTGTTTATCACTGGATCAATCTTTATCTTTCACAATTATTGTGACAGAACAAACAATACAGCATTATTCTTAGAATAACAGACTCTAGAACTAGATTACATTTGTTTAACTCTTAATTATATTAGTGCTAGTTGTTTTAACAAGAGCAGGTCACCCTAACCTCTCTATTATTCATTTTCTGTTTGTAAAATGGAGATCATAACTCTACCTATTTCAAAGGTTAGTTATAAAATCTAAACAAGTCACTATATACTTAAAAAAAAACAGCAATGTTGATTATGGTATTGTTTAATGTCTATTAGCTTTGCTTTAAACATTAATTTTTCACTGCATTCATTTCCAACTTTTAAGAAAGTTGAACAAAAAAGTAAATTTCTTTATTTGACTAGCAAGTAAAAAATCTTTTTGTCTTCTTTCGAGTTTCTAAAAGTAATTAATATCATTATCTCTTCAGGTCATACCTGCTGTCCTCAAACCTGCTGTCATTTCTCCATGAGGAATTATCCTTGACAAGTATTTGGGCCCTTTGCCCTGGCATGCTGCCAGTCTTCTGCTCATTTGCTGGGACTTCCCCTGTGATGTATTGTTTCCAGTATCAGCATTGTTTAATGTTCATACACCAAACACTAATTGAAGTTTGCAGGAGCTTATACCTCCAAGCCAACTTTGTTCCAGTGTTGCATATAATCTGAGCAAGGTCCCATGGGAAACTATATATCTAAATTCCAGGGTTCATGGATTTAGTCATCTGGCTGGGAACCAGATGTCCCCTGTGGCCTACTTGCCTTGAAGTATTTGACCTTGAAAATCCACATTGTAGGAGAATGTCCTTGAGTTCATGGATAAATTTAGGCATCTCTGAAAACATGCCAAATGGTCATTTTGTCTGAGTAAAGAATAGGTACAGATGTTCAGGAAAAGTAACGATATTCTCTACGTTGCAATATGCTTTATATGCTCTTCCTAACACAGGGCAAAAAATAAATATTTGTTGGATGGATGAATGATGATGGTACTACATCTTATATTTGTAAATCCCCTTCTCCAAAAGGTTTATGCACACACACCTCTACTTTTAATTTTAAAAGCTTGGAAGAAAGCACTAATGTTTTGTGCTATCAGTCTCATTCTTTACCTTTTGAAAATTTAAAAAATGACAAGAATACTACATGTCTCTTGTCTTAATTTTTCATTTAACAATTACTGAATTCCTACTGCCAGGAACTACTAGAAATTAGAAACACAAAGATGATTCAATAAGTCTCCTGATTCCCTTCATCTCTGAGCAATCATCTTCAGCTTCATATAATCCAAAGATGCAGTGTGGATATTTTAACACTATCAGAAACTGCTCAGTCAGGTAACACAATATCTAGTGCAAAATGGATGATGCTACAGAAGCTAAGGTTAATTGTCTGTAATTTAAATTAAAAAAAATAAACCTATAATTTGCTAATGCTTGAGGGTAGTTTTAAGTATTTTCAGTAAGTGGATATACCACCGAGGACATGCTGTATTAAAAAGAATTCTGTGAGGGATATTTTCGTAAAGAATTTTCTGTTAAAGAACCACATTTTACTTCATTTCATTCATAGACTAAATTGCTCTGTTTTAAAATTCCTTAAGTTCTGGTCATTTGTGATATAGATGTACTGTTTGCACAGTTGTATCTTTAAAAACCAGCAATTTCACGTCTTACATATAACCAGGATATTACCATAATCACCATAAATCTGCGTATTATTGAGTTGCCCACTGTTGCCTCTACAACTGATCTTTGTGGATTTCATGCAATGAATCTATTGTGCAAGTAACTAATAATATTGTCATCTATGGAATGGGATGCAGGTGTGGCCCTAAGCCAAAACATTCCCTGCACCCATATTTGCTGGGTTGAGTTTACAATGTGAATAGGAAGGGAAACACCTCAAACATTATCATTTAGATTAAAAGTAGTTAAGATTATTTTTGCCTGCTTTCGGGAGAGGTTGGGCACCTCAAAAGAGCAGGAGGGGAAGTGTAGGCATTGTTTCAAGAAGCAAATAAGCAATAAAGCATTTTCAAGTTATATAAATAGCAGGTAATCCCCCCCAAAGGAGTCAGCACTACAAATAGAGGCTCAGCCCCACCCCCCACCCCCCCACCCCCCCCTTCCACCACTGGTTACATGTAGGAACAAGAGAAAAACTGATATGCCTGATGTTAGTGGCAATTCTCCTGCCCTGTGTGAGAATTACATGCTGAAATTTTAATATAATACTTTCCAGGTTTATCTCACTTGAAAATATACTTCTGTAAGAGTGTAATGACAAATAAAGTACTTAATTTACATAGAGAAAGACACACCAGTGAAATTCAAGTTAAGCATCATCAAGAAGCTTTTTAGTTGCCTGCTCTAAACCAACTTCAACCAGAGAAAGCAACTGGAATTATCTGGCTTAACCAAATAAATATTTATGTAAAACAGATGATAGAGAGCAATAAGGGATGGAGGGATAGAAAAAAAAATTCCTATCAGTTTCTGTCACTACTTTAATGTATGAGTCACATTATTGTTATTTCACATATGTGTACACTGTGCATTTGCTTCCTCCCTGTTCAGTCTCACTAATGAGATAAGGTGAGTTCTCCAGTGACCATGCTGGGGTCTCCAAAGCTGTTCTTTTCTTCAGGGTTAGTTAATGTCTTGCCTGAATTTACTCTGCTGTTTCAATAGTTTCCCTTTTGGTGTTTATGGCAACTAATTCAAAATTATCTCTTTGTTTTGAAAGAACAGACAGTTATATTAGTTTTCAGAGATTTACTCTGTCCCAGTCTGGTATATAATATTGTGCCAGATTCTGTTTATTTCCAAACTAGTAAAAACAATCATTTTTCAACTATGCTGATGTATATAAGCAGAAGTCACAAAAGTTTGTGGATCTTTGAGTTTTCTTATAATTATTTATAGTCCCACAATGCAATATCAATTAAGTAAATCTGTTTTACATAGTAACTACTCAAACTGGTTCTTAGATTCCTGTTCCACCACCATTTGCTAGAAAAGATTTTTCTGCATTTCACAGACTGTCTTTTAGCTAGAAATTTAAATGTGACTGATGTGCCCTAATTTGATATAGTTGGGTGGCAGCTGAAGGGAAAAGCAAAAGGCCCATCTTCATGAAGTAGCAGTTGGAAAGCAGTGTTCTTTGCAGTTACTCATGTCTGCAATTCAATGCTTAGCCAGCAATTCTGGTTGATAGAGCCAGTGTTGGTGGCAGAAAAATAGGCAGTGGTTATGACAGCAGCTCTCTGACATCTGTATTTTAACTGACATGCTGAGTCCTGAAAATCAGCAGGTGGCAAAGTCAGCAATAACTTTTGTTGCACCCCAAATCTCTGTTAGAAATGTTTACACTGATGTCTATTTCCTGAAGTGAGGCAAGAGTGACACATCTTAATAGTTAGCAATTTACTTCCGTTTTTAAAATTCTGTTTCTGATTTAAAACAAGCAAAGACCACCCACCTAAAGTTCAAATGAAGCCTCTATGAAAGAAAAGGAAAAACCCTTCAAGTGAGAAATTCCTCTTGCCTGGACCCCTACTGTAGTAATCCTGGAGAAGAGTAAGTTTCAAGCTTACTTTTCACATTCTAAAACTTTCTCCAAACAAATTGTTAACTCCTTTTCTACTTTCTCTTCTGGATACATATAATTTCTGGATATTTCTTGCATACTCTAAAAGTATGCAAGCCAGGCTAATAACATTTAGCTCAGGGCAGAGATTCTTAATCAGGGGCAAATTTTCCTTTCAAACAATAGTTACCAATGACTGTAGACATTTTTGTCACTCACAGTTGGGGCTCTGGTGCTACTGGATTCTAGTGAGGAGAAACCAGAAATGCTGCTAAATCCTACAATGTACAAATTACCCACAGTAAAGAACAATCTGGCCCAAATGGCAATATTGCTAAGGATAAGAAAGTCTAGTCGAGAGTAGAACACACAAGAGGTTTCCATTAACAAGAGAAAAGCATAATTGGTACAATACAAGAAAATGGCAGACTAAATAATTCTAACTATTATTCATTTTCTAATTGAGGTAACATTAGTTTACAACACTATGAATCAGGAGAATAAGTTCACATCTCGGATGCATCTCACAACACCACACCACCATTTATGTTGTATGTTCCCACCCTTTCCCTCTGGTTCCCTCTAGTAGCCTCAATTCTGTGTCATTTTTCTAGATTTTTTTTTTTGTTGTTGTTTCTCTACATCCCACATATAAATGAAATCAGCCAGGGTTTGTAAATCAAAGGAGAAAGACAAATTCTCACTCTTGCAGAAAAAAAAAAAACTTAAGAAGCTTGACAAATATATATATATATCTTTTCTTATTTATTTATATGTATTAAGATGAAATTTGCAGAACATAAAATAACCATTTTGGAAGTGTACAATTCAGTGGCAGTCAGTTCACTCACAAGGCCATGTGACTATCAGCTGTATTTAGTTTAAAATTTTTTTTATCATCCTAAACAAAAACAAAGCACCTATGGGACACTCTCCAATCCTGTGTGTTCCATTCCCTGACAGCCACCAGTCTGATTTCTTATTCTATGGATTCATCCATTCTGAATATTTTACATAAAAGGGAGTGTACAATATGTGACCCTTTTTGTCTTCTTTCACTCAGCAAAATGTTTTTGAGGTTCACCCATTTTGTATATGTATGAATATTTCCTTTTTACAGGTGAACAGAATGACATTATATATTTATATAAAATACTTTGGTTATCCATTCATCCACTAATGGACCTTTGGGTTGTTGCCACATTTTGGTTATTGTGAATAGTGTTACTAAGAACATACGTATATATTATCTGTTTGAGTACTAGCTTTCAACTACTTGGGTTTGTATCAAGTAGGGGGATTGCTGGCTCATATGGTAATTCCATGTTTAACTTTTTGAGAAAATGGCAAGCTGTTTTCCCCAGTGACTGGAACATTTTACATTCCTACTACCAAAGCATTTAAGGCTCTGATTTTTTCCACAGTCTTGCTAACATCTGTGATTTTCTATTTTTTTTTGATTGCCATCAATTGTTATATTCCATTTTCTGTTATTAGAGTCATACTAGTAGATGTGAGGTTGCATTTGATTGTGGTTTTGAATTGCATTTCTCTAATGACTAATAATATTGAACATTTTTTCATATGTTCAGCCATTTGTATAGATTCTTGGAGAAATGCCTATTCATATCCTTTGCCCATTTTTGAATTAGGACAATATATCTTTTGATTGTGAGTTTTAAAAGTTTCTTATATTTTCTGGCTATTAGAACTTTGTCAGACATGATCTGCCTCTTTTTTCAATAACTCTATATCTTTTTACTTTCTTGATAATGTTCTTTAATGTGTGAATATTTTGAATATTTTACATTGAATATATTTCTTTTATTATGCTTTTGATAAATCCAAATATCCAATGCCAAATCTCGGATCACAATGATTTACCTCCATTCTCTTCAAAGAATTCTATAGTTTTAGTACTTATATTTAAATTATGGATCAATTTTGAGTTAATTTTATACATGGTGTGAGGTAGAAGTTCACCTGTATTCTTTAGCTAATGAGTGGTCCAGGAATCCATGTCAAAAAGTCAGTTGGCAATAGATGTATGATGATGTATATGTACAGATGCGGGTATATCAATTCCATTCCATTGATCAATGTGTACCCATGGGCCAGCACCATACTATTTTCATTAATATAACTTTGTAATAAGTTTTTATATTGGGACAAATTAGTCTTTCAACTTTTAGAGACCGAATTTGTCAGGGTTCTCTAGAGAAACAACAAAACAGAACTATTAATTTATTATAGAAACTGCACCACTGTTAGGGAGATTGAGAATATCCACAATCTATTTTCTGCAAAACAGCAAAGCAGATAAGATGGCCAAAGACAGAGATTTGGGAGCTCTAATTCACAAGGGCAGAAGATGGACTTTCCAGATGAAGAAGAGGAGAATCTGCTCTCCCTTTACCTTTTTTTTTTTTCAATTTGCACCCTTAGTGGAATGATATCCATCCACACTGATGTGGATGGGTCTTCACTTTAGGTTATTTATTTCAATGCTATTCCTTCCAGAAGTACTCTTACAGACACACCCAGAAAAACTACCCAGCTATCTGGGCATTCCTTAGTCCAGTCAAGTTGACCCATAATATTAATCATCATAGGTCTCCTTGCACAGTTACATATAAATTTAAGAATCATTTTTGTATTTCTGTCCAAAAAAAAAAGGATGTTGGAATTTTGATAAGGACAAAATTAAGTCTTTCTTTTTTTTTTTTCTTTTTCCCCGTCTCTTTATTTTTTTTTATTTTTTTTTAATTAATAAATTTTATTTTTATATTCCCCATACAATTGCAATCCCCCCATTGGGTCAAAATTAAGTCTTTCATTCTACAAATATTGGATGTCTTTCCATTCATTTAGGTTTTCTTTAATTTATTTCACTAATGTAGTGTTCACCATCTTGGTTAAATTTATTACAGAGTATGTTATTCTTTTAGATGCTATAATAAATGGAATTATCCAAAACAGATTAAAACAATAGTTATGCATAGTAGAAGACAAGACCACATGCATAAATTCAATAAAATGAACAAAAAATAGAATTAGACCTATAAGAGTACTTAATTTGAATTTTCAGATACTTATTTTAGAGTATTATCTATTCTATTTAATGAGATAAAAGACATAATTGTAAACTTCAGTCTGTAAATTAAACTATTTCTTAAAGGAAGTAGCATATTTGAAAAGAATTTGGGAATGGTTCCTACAAGAAGAAAAGTTGTGGCCATGTGTTCAGCTGAGTCTACTTTTATTATAAAAGGAACAGTTAGAATTTTTGACCACTCATTAGTACCAGATGCTATTTAAGTAAGTTATGTGTCTCAACACATTTAATGCTTACAGCAACCAAATGGGATAAATGATTATTACTTCATTTTTTTTTTTCAGATAAGAACACTGAGGCAAAGAGACCATTAAAAACTTGAATAATATTACAAAGCTGGCAAGCAAGGGGCCTCCCTGGTGGCGCAGGCAGTTGAGCACCACACCGTGAAGCTGTCTGCAGCCTCTGCAGTGCGGGTTCAATCCCTGTCAGCCGTGGAGATACCCACATGGTGCTGCAGACCTCTCCTGTCTTACCCGCTGCTCCCCTCAGCAGTGTATTTTGTCAGTCTGCCTGTTCTGTTCCCCGCTCTGTCTCTGGTGAATCCTCTCACCCTCCCGTGCATCTGACCTGTACCCCAGCACTTGTATAAATAAAAAATAAAAAATAAAATCTTAAAAAAAAAGCTGTGCAGCAATAAAGTCAGAATTTAAGCTCCAGATCCAGAATGTTGGGGTACTAAAAGCACAAATTTTCTTTTAACATGAATACATCTGCTCTTTCCAGAAATGCATGTCAAAATTTTCCTTTGTCAAATTTGGAGAATCAGAAATTATTTTTTCTAAACAATTTTGTTTCACAAATACAGACAATACTAATCATATATCAGACTCATCATTTCAAGACCAAAAAAAAGAAAAAAAAACACCAAAAAATGTATATAGGAACTTGAAGCAGAAATGATTTTAGAAGAAGGGATTCAAAGAAATAGAAAAGTGATATCTGGCCTGGGTCTTTACAGATGAAAATTATTTCCACACTTGGAGAATGAAGAGTCATCATATAGAAAGGACAGTGTCTGCTATATCGCAGGACCATGCCTAGTTTCCCACTACTGGAGCAAAAAAATATATATATGGAACGCTGGAGCAGTGGTTTTGTTGGGAATGGGGGGTAAAGAATTTTCAAAGAAAAGATTTTGTGATGGTAAAATGAGAGTGTGAAAGGCTTGACCTGACCGTAATATGACCTTATACTAATCTTGCAGCAAAGTTATTCAAAGCACTTTGAATAGGACAATAGCACGATTATAACCTTGTTTTTGGAAGATGGGCAGTGACATACAGGTCAGATTGAGCAAGAAGACCTGTTTTTGCTGTGGTTGGGGAAAGAGAAAATAAGAAACTCTTCTGAGGCAACAGTATGAAAATAGATTTTAAAATGTAGTGTTTTAGACAAAGCTCAAGCAAAATGGTACTGGAAATAATGAAATCAAGATTTTTCAATGCAGAAAAATGAAGCTATTTGTTACATAGCTGGAATTACCTAGGTAATTGCTTCAAATATCTTTCTTATAGAGTTGTCAAAAATTTCAGTGTATGTGCATCAAGGAAATATTTGCATTCTCTTGACTTCTTTGTTCATATTCTTTTAGTTCTAAACATATTGTTGTCTCATTACAAGTTGACCAGAAATGGAACAATATAATAACCTGAGTTGCTTTTTAAATTTTTCATTGCACATCTGCTACCATCAAACTGTGTGAATCTGGAATGATTTTGTAGCTAGTTTTTCTTAAAATTAAGGGAGACTAGACTAACTTAATTTCTGTAGTCAATTCCCTTTGCAAAATTATCTGTACAGATGGCCACATGAATGCGTGGTTATTTACATCCCACTAAGAAATAATTTCCTCAAGTGTTAATTGCAAATAAGGGCCAAGCACTTCTCATAGTACCTATACACCAAAGTGATTTTCAAGAATATCCGTAATATCAGTGATATTCCAAGAATATCCCCATACTGTGCTCTCTGCATTCATGAAAGTTCCTCATCTCTCTTGCTTCTTTCTCTGTTTTTTTCTTTTTCCTTTTTTTTTTTTTTTGATTTCTAATGAATCAGAAAGAAGGAAGCTGAGATTTCTGGGCTTCTTAACAAAAACCTTTTGCCTAAAGAGCTTGCACTGTAGTTCCCTGAAATGGCTGGTTCAGGGGATGGGTGGAGGAACTGTCAGAGGGAAAGCCAAGTCAGCACTGCCTGTGACTGGAATGTAGGTGAGGAAAGCAGGCATCATTTTCTTCGGGTTTTGCAAACACACATCACCTCTCAAGTCCATAGAGATTTTTCCTGCAGAGGAGAAGGTGTTCAACAATACCACTGACTGCTCCTATAGGCCTCAGCTGGCACCACACAAACCAAAGAGAAAGAGGCTACTGGCAATTGTTTAATTATGTGACCTAGTTGCTCTCCAGCTATTCCAAATCCTTAAGATGAGATTCACTAAAAACTCTAATTCATACTGTGTGGATAACCAAAGCTTCATTAAGACTTCTAGTTCCACAGAGGCTCAATTTCTCAGACACTTTGTTGCTATCAAGGGTCTCCTTCCAAACTGGCTTCCTCTGTCCCCACAGCACTGACCCAGGAGAGAACCACTAATTTGGTTATTGTTACATAGGTACAAACACATATATATGCCATCAAAACAAACAAACAAAAATAACCTGAAAAAAATCATGTGTGATGATTATTGAATAAATGGAAGAAATAAATACTAGGTGGGGGCATTTTCCATCATTTCTGCATAATCCCCTTAAACTTGCATAAAAAATGCTCCTGTTCTTAAAAGTCCTATTGATCATTCTTAAGAGGTTCTTGAGACAAACCTCAGAGAGGGGATCTCTGGGCTACATAGTGAGAAACTGCCTTAGGGTCTCATTTTCTCCTTCAGAAACTTATCAAGGAATGTCATTAAAGAGCTCCTTTAAAAGGAATTCCAGTTCTAGTGGAAAACAAAAGTTGCTCATTTTTATTATTAATGTGGTTCGTGACAAAAATTTATGTTGATGATTAAGACCCTATGTTACAGTATGCAGTTGAAACTAACTAGATAGCTCTGAGAAAAACTTCTAAAACAGATTTGGAAAGTTGTTTGAAAGAGGTCTGTCGCGCCATGTGGGACCCTTGCCAGCAGTCAGGGATCAAATTGGCACTGCAGAGGCTGCGGGCAGCTTCACAGCCCAGCGCTCAACCGCTGTGCCACCAGGGGAGGCCCTAATGTAATACTTTGCAAGCTGTACAAGGGAGGGAGATTGTAAAGCACAAGCTATCTTGCTTAGAAGACTATACCCCCTCAGGAAAAAGAATAACTATAAGAAAGAAAAAATCAAAATCAACAAACTATGAATCAGAGACACACTATGGGGCTGGGGGAAGGAGGGATTGGGATCAAAATAAGGGGGGTACAACTGTATGGGGAATATAAAAATAAAAAAAATTAAAAAGGAAGGAAATAGATAAAAAAAAAACTATAACCCCTCCTCTTACTGATATTACTCAAGAGAGGTAAATAGTGAAATCAGATCCCCAGAGTAGTAATGTGACCTTGTTTATGTCCCTAAATCCACATCATTTGAGGGGCAATGCCTCAGGCATCAGAATCCAATGAGTCTCCTTAGATTTCTTTGCTCACTATTTTACTTTGTGACAATTCAAATTAGTTATTTTTATAACTTAGCATTATCACTACTGTTTGTTAACTAGCATGTGTCCAATAGTGTAATATTTTCAAATTGAATATAATATACTGTGCCTTATCTAATATCATGCATTTGAAAAATATCTACTTTTGTGTGTTCAACTTTGCCTGTGCTTTCACATCCAATTAGTAGTTATGTTATAGGACAGGGAGAGGGGCAGCCCAAACCCCGCAAACCTGCCTATTCTAAATGGGTTCTGCCATCCACCGCATCAACACAAAACATAGGAGACTTTAATGGGAAGGAACTTTAATAAAACTAGGAAACAATACAGGTAAGGCAAAGAGTCTAGTTTCTAAATGAAGCATCCTGAGTTACCCGTCCCCTCGTGGGTAAAAGTCCATCCAAATGGGATTGGCCCAGAGCAAGGCCCCAAACCCTGCCACAAGTCTAAAGCATCTTCCAGTGGGGACCCACAGAAAAGGGTCAGAAACAACCAGACAAGCCCGGAAGGAAAAGAGCAAAATCAACATCAAGATAAAAGCTGCCATTGTCACCTCCCCACGGGTCTCACCCACATCTGTGTCACCCAGTCCACGACCAAAAGACAAGCACAGTTTCTTCATGTGTCTCTAGGCTCCATGCGCCTCCTCCAGATCTCCTGGCTCCATCCTGCTCCTTCCTTCCTCAGTCTCCTCTGCAGCTTCTCCTCTACCTGCTCAGCTCCACCCTCCCTTGGGTGGGGCAGGGAACCTCCCCCTTTCCTGGGGACCACCCTGTTACAGTTATGCAATACTGTGAATTAAAGAAAAATATAATTCCCCTCTATAATTTTGAAAAATTTCCTCCTCATCATTAGTCTATAAGCATATAGGTGTTGGAGGGCCTGGCATAGCATTAAAGGCAAACTCTGATTATTAGATCCTTGACCACTTCAGATAAGTTACTTTTTCTTTCTGTACCTTGCTATCCTCATTCAAAAAGTTGGAATAAAACTGTTGACTGCACAACCAAGGGGTACCAAGGAGCTCCCTAAACTGTTAAATATTGCACAGTCCATAAAGGACCTGGTTATCCATATACACAAAGACAAAGAAGCACACTCTCAGTGTGAAAAATCTTTAATTCGTGTGGAAAGATAGAGATGAATACTCCTAATAAAACTGAAAATTATCCCCCCATGGGTAAATGTCCAGCCAAATAAACTCAACCCAAAGCAAGGCAACTGAGGCTTGAAAGTGTGTCCAAGTCTAAGGTACTTTCAGTGGGGAACCAAAAAAATGGGAATTAGGCAGATCCCAGAGAGTTGGGACAGAAGGAGAGACCAGGGATCCAAAATGTAGAATAAAATCCACCAAGGGGGGGGACTCCCTGGTGGCACACGCCATTGAATGCTGCACTGTGAAGCTGTCCACAGCCTCTGCAGCGTGGGTTCGATCCCAGTTGGCTGGCAAGAATCCCATATGGCACCTCAGACCTCTCCTGTCATGCCCACTGCTCCTCTCAGCAGTGTATTTCATCATTCTGACTGTTTTGTTCCCTTCTCTGTCTATGGTGAATCCTCTCGCCCTCCCGTGCATCTGGCCTGTACCCCAGTTCTTGTATAAATAAACAAATCTTTAAAAAATAATCAACCAAGAGATCAAGATTCCAGCTACCATTGTCCCTGCTAAGACCAGACAGTTTCTCCATATTTCTCTCACCCATGTGTCCTACATTCTATCTCAATTTATATATCTACCTGGCTCCTTCCCAGTGACCCCCCCCTTTCAGGAAGTCAGGTCCATAGCATGCTGGGATTTGTAATCTTGGCTCCTGAGATCTCACTGGCATTGGTCGGGGGGAGAGGTGAGGAGGATGGGGTCTGTAAAGGCATCATGGAGTAGAGTTCATTGAGGATGTCATTCGCTGGCTCACAGTTCACTTCTTATTGTTCCTCTAACAAAACTAGGATGGTGATGCACTTAGTAATATTTAATAAAGGATGACTGTTGTTGGAAGCAGTCAATACTGTTAATGTGAAGTTAATGTCATTTTCATCTCATTCCTCATATAGAATCTCTTTTGCTGCTTATTTTTTTATCTATTTCTAGATATTTTCAAGATTCCTTTGAGAAGTTAAATTTCAGAATACGTGTAGCTATGTTCTTTAACCATCCATCCTCTTCAACTACAGATAGATTTTCAAGTTTGAATTCTGTCTTTGCCTCAGGGAAATCTGATTGCATATTCTTTTGATTACTTATTTCCTTTACTGTATTTTTTATCTATTTTTTGAAATGCTTCAGATAGATCTATCCTGAGTTTAGTCAGCATTTCTTTTCATATTTATCAACTATTTTCTATTTCTGTGAAGTAGTATTATAAATTATAGACATCCCTAATTTTTCTTCTCTACTGACAAACTATGCATTGATTTTCCCCATTGTTAAATATTCTTTCTTTAAATTTATTCTTTAATACTTTCAATATACTCTTCAACTACTCATCTTTCTTATTTGGTTGCTGCTTTTTCATAGGCACCTATTGTTTTTCTTTGGATGCAATATTCTAATAAATCTCCTTAAGGTTGCATATTAGAATTTATTTCTCAATTCTCTTCCTTTCCTTGAATTGCCTCACCTTTCTCTGATATTGGGTGCTTTATTGTCCACTCATCTCAAAATTCTTCTTTATTCTCTTCTTGTGTTCCTCTGCTCTGCTAAACTCAGGTTGCATGTTTGTATGTATATTTTTTAATTCCAATCAAAAAATGCACATATATACATATTTGTATGTAGATATGCATGCACACACACATATATACTAAAAACTTATATATAACCTGAAAGACTGCTGTTTTGATTCAGCATCACAGAAATCACTGCATCTCTCCATCCATAAAACCTTCCCCATGTTTACTTTTTAAACTTCAACATTTTCTATTATTTCATTCCCTCCACATCATCAGTCTGTTTTTCTAAATAATATACCCATTTCTGAACATTTATTTATCAGCTCTAAATACTTATATTAAGTTTCTGCTATGAAAGATGAACACTCAGCATTTAGACTATGATCCCAGTATACATGTGCTTGTCCATATTTTTATAACACAGTATATAGTTAAGTCAATATCCAGCATTTATACTGATTGCTTTTACTCTGCATTTAGCCTATTTGAAGTTTGTTATGCTTCTTGAACCTGAATCTTTAGGTTCTCATTATTCTCATTGGAAGAATTTCTCAGTCATATATTAGTCAAGAAGCAAAAAATTTCCTTTGACCTGATTTAAATTTCTAGTTAAACTTCTAATAAAGTTTTTTATTTTGTCTTTATGGCAATAAACAAGTGGAAAATTTGTCTGCCAAATTATCTAGACAACTAGAAGAAAGCAAATTTATGCGGGCAAAAGATTGAGTACTTTCATGTCTCCTAGTAACCTTTTTCTTAAAACATGCAAAACAATGTCTAGAAGGGCTAAGATTTCATTGCTTATCATACAATCTAATAAAAATTCCACTAAATAATTTAAAACTAGTCTTATTAAAATCAGGCTATGTGTACATTTGACAGACTTCTCATTCTGTGTCATTATAATGACATCTATCTTTTAATATGATTAAGAAAGTATCTAAACTTAGATTTCCACTTAGTTAAAAGTGATTCATAGATAATGTAATCAGTTTCCTTGGGTTCTAGAAAACATGATTATTTGACTCTTTAAATTTTAAAAGATTCCTTTGAGAAGTTAAATTTCACAGAATACATCTAGGTATGTTCTTAAACCATCCATCCTCTTCAGCTAGATTTTCAAGTTTGAATTCTCTCTTTGCCTCAGGGAAATCTGATTGCATATTCTTTTGATGACTTATTTCCTTTGCCATATTTTTTTATCTATTTCTGGAAATGCTCTGATTATTTAAGACATATTCTATTAGTAAATATGTCCCAGTGCTACGATGAGAATTTCTCAATAGTAATGATGGTTGGTCTTCACCTTTGGGATAACCTTGTAACATGAATCAAATAATTACCTACATCAAAGTAATTACCAACACCAGTGGTAAACAACATGCTTGAACCAGGACTAATTAAATTTCAAGGAAAACAAAAATTAGCATTAACCATTTTTTGAGTTTTACAGAGAAAACATGGGTATTCTGATAACTTCAATCAGGGCTTTAACTTCTATAAAGTATCAGACAGTAAGTATTTTAGACTTTGTAGACTATAGGAAGTCTGTCACTAACACTGGCCCTTGTGAACTCATATGCCCTTGTGTGTGACTGTGTATAATACACCTTTTTTTTTTTTTTTGCAAAGACAGGTGGTGGACCAGCTTTAGGACACAGGTCACAGTATTGCCTACATTATAGTATTACTCTTTCCTCATATTCAGTCCTTCTTCTAGCCCCAAATGTAATACAATTATGGATCTAGATTCTTACAGTGCTCAAAGTCTATCTAGAACTTCCACTAGGTGACCACGAGGCAGCAGCAGTGTCTAAATGTACTATAATGAGGTTTTTGTGCCTGGATGATTTAAAACTGAAGCCTGTAGCTTAATTTGTCAACATATGTTGATAACCACATTCCCTCATTTGGGAAACATTATTTAAGTATTAAAACACAGCACTGTTTAATAGGTACACACCCCATTTTTTAAACAAGCTTCATAGTGATGAAAGGGACAGAATAGCAAATAAGGATTTGATGGAATAAAGTACGGTTGCAGGACAGAGAGTGAATCAGGACTACTCTAACTTATGTAACCAGAAAAGGCTTCATAGCGGTTGTAACATTTCATCTGAGATATGAGTGATAAGAAAAAGCACCACATGCAAAGAACTATCCAAGCCAAAAGGCAGTAAAAGTAAAGTTTGAGTTTGGAGAGATGGCTTATGGCCTGGTTATTTGAGTTTACGGGCTAAGGAATTAAGATTTGGTACATAGAATAAATTGGGAGCTGAAGAAATGTGTTGAATTGACAGTTGATTTACATTTGAAAATTATTAATTTGACTACTTGTGGAAAATAGAAAAATGGGTGGACTATGAAGCAGAGCAAGAATTAGTAGTCTGGAGTAATAGTCCAAATAAAATCTAATGATGGCTTGACTAAAAATTAGACATAACCAGGTACTGAATTATTTTGGAGGTAGACTCAAAAAGACTTTAGGATGAAATGAAAGTTTGGCATCAACTGTTTCTGAGCATCTGGGTACCAAGAAAAGTTAACAGGGGAAAAGCTGGTTTGGAGAGATAGTCAAGATTTCTATTTCGAATAGATTAATGCAGAGATCAAGATGTTGAGTAGAGTGTTGGATATATCAGTGTGGATCTGGGAGAGAGAATCTGACTAAAGGTATAAATACAAGAATCATTTGCTGATACAAAGTACCTGATGGAAAGATACTTCAGATTATTTAGGAAGGAAGTTTAGATAGACAGGAGGAATTTGTCCTATGTCAAACCCAACAGGTAAAGATTAGAAATGGGAGTAGGCAGCAGCAAAAGGGATAAGAAATGACCAGTAATATAGGAATATAACCAAGATTAAAGTGTTAGGAGAGATAAATAAGAAACTATTTCAAATAGAGGGAATAAGTTCTGTTTAAAGCTGTAGGGAGGTATAGTAAGAAAGGAACAAGGGGAATACTGGTTCAGACATAAGCATCTTCAGTCCAGACCTTTCCTCTCAATCCTAGAGCTATAAAACCTACCTTCTACTTGGCATACCTTTATACACAGGTATTTGTATTTAAGTGAACTAATCCTCTTTCCAGACTGAATCTATTCCTCCTCTTGGACCCCACCCTCATGAACAATAACATTATTCCTTCAGTAATGAAGGTCAGAAGCCCCTCAGCATTGTCATTCTTCTCTGCCATCTGCCTTGCCTTGACAAATACACTTTTATTTATTAAATATTTTTCTAAGTTTTTTCTCTACATTTTCACCACTACTCCCAAGAAACAAGCTGCCAACAATTCTCTTGTTTTATTTTTGAAGTTCCTTAATGTTCAGGTCTCTTCCTTCTCCAATCTAGTCTCATTGATTATCTAAAAGTACAAACTTGAATTTGCCTCCCTTCAACACCCCCTTCCTTTCAGGTTTAAAATACCCCATGAATCTCTCTTTTCTTGCCCTTCAGATAAAGATTTTAGTAGAAACAAAAATTAACTAGTGGAATGATGGTTTAAGAAAGTAACTTGTGGGCCTCCCTGGTGGCACAAGGGGTTAGGCATAGCAATATGAGGCTATCCACAGCCTCTGCAGCACCAGTTCAATCCCTGGCCAGCCAGGGAGCTACCCACATGGCGCAGCAGTCCTCTCCATTCTTGCTTGCTGCTCCTCTCAGCAATGTATTTCAGTGAGTCTGCCTGTTCTGTTCCCAACTCTGTCTCTGGTGAATCCTCTCCCTCTCACCCCCCACTCCTCTGGCCTGTACCCCAGTTCTTATATGTATAAATAAATAAATCTTTTTTTTAAAAAAAGAAAGTACCTTGTATTTGTTATTGCAATAAGAAGAAACTGGTTGCCTTGTGATTCCTTGAGGATGGGTGAGTCATGAGAGATACATGACTGATAACTTAGGTCTTTTCAGATGGTAATCATTGACATTGTGGGAAACAGGAATGAAAGGAACATTTTTTTTTTTTTTATTGGAAGTCTCTAATAGAGGACGACTCTGAAGGAATGATAGAGGTAGAAGAGTAGGGTCAAGGGAAAGACAAAAAGTGTTTAGGGTTCCAAGGATTCAACCCTTAAGTTCTGTCTTGACATCTGCCCCAGATTTGGCATGGTCAGGAAGGAGAGTAGCATTATGTGAATATTGGGAAGTAGTAGCCAGACTAGAGGATTTATGAGGGCCTGAAGCTGAGACTGATTTTATAGCAATTCTGCACAATGATTTAAAAGATCACAGCAATGCTGATGCTTGAGGCATTTCCCAGAGATCACTGAGACCACTTGGTTTCATGTGAGGATACAGCTCAGCAATTTTCAGCACTTATGAAAGTTCTGGGGATCTCCAAACACTCAAACAGCTGGAGAAGCTCAGCAGCCATTTTTTAAAACTATGGACAAGAGCTTCTCAAGCAGAAAACAAAGTGGAACAGGCAAAGTTATTGAACTGAAATTCAACAACTTGGTTACTACTGCTGGCTTCTTTACTCTTTTCTCACAAGTCATTCCACTTTCTGTCAGTTCTTTAAACTTGTCTTTTTTCTTGCATCTGAGGCCTTTAATTATACTCCCCCTATATGTACAAAATGTGTCTTTTCCCAAGATCCTTTTCACATCCTACCAACAAATATTTAAGTGTCTATGTAGGGAGAATATTTGCATGAGAGCCAGGGACATCAGTTCCTACTTCCAGACCGTTACTGACTTGCTGGAGGACTTTAAACAAGTTCTACAAGTCACTTCTCATCTCTGGTACATTTTACTCATGATAGAAAGTCAAGGGGTGGAGGGCTTCTCTATGTTGCATTCTAGTTACACCCACAGAAAACAAAGTCAACTATCTAGTAAATGGTAGTTTACTAGATATTCAGCTGGTAGGTAGGTAGTTGTAAATGGTAGCATGTGAGCTAGTTTTGATACATAGCAAAATATCCCAAAATTCAGCACAATAAAGTCTTTTGCACCTATGCTACAGGTTAAAAATGCAGGCTGGGCTTAGTTGGACAATTCTAATGCTCGGGATTGGGTGTGGCTGAGCTTGCCTGGGATCCACTCATGAGTCTGCTATCAGCTCCTGGATCAGTTTAGGACTGGCTGACTGTAGCCCAGCCATCTCCGTTCCCCACTAGATGGACTCTCATCTTCCAGAAGATTTAGTATGGGCTCTTTTAATTTGCAGCAAGTTTCAAGAGAAAGCGAAAGGGAAAAATCCAATGAAAAAGTGCTCATCAAGTTTCTGAAGTGTCACATCTGTTTCTATCCCATTGACCAAAGTGAAACATATGGCCAAGCCCAGAGTCCATGTGCAAGGACCTGAGGAGACCTGAACAAATTGAAGCAATTATTACACTCAATCTACCAGCAGTAGGAATATTAAAAATGAGGATTTGGATGATAATTATTCAGTGGGTCAACTATAAAGCAACCATATGTCCAGGTTTTTTCCAAAGTGTTCCAGTTTCATAAATTTCATTTTACAGTGAACACGATTTATTAAAGATGTTACTAATATGCATTATCTTGCATTTATTTGCAGGTAAATTTAAAAAGATGAATTAGCAATTTTTGAGTATGACTCTTTATATTCATTTTGGGAAATATGACAACTGTTGTTACTTGCTTCAAAGATTTATTTCCAGCTGAACTCTGATACTATTAACATGGCATGAGGACCGACTCATTACAAAGGTGTTTTTCAAGGAAAACTGGTAAGGAAAGCTAATCCAGTTTGTAACTAATACCTTTAAGAGACTAAAGCCATAAGCCTTTCTAGCAGTTTTTTTGCTCTCATATTCAGGGTTATAGTAACTGGTAGAGAAAAAAAAGACTTTCTGACTTTTCCTCTGAAAAAGTCAAATGTATTTTTTTTTCTGTTCCAACCCCTTAGCCTCTACTCATTGAAAGATAGTCAGACTTCCCATTTTTTTTAAAGATTTATTTATATTATTTATACAAGCACTGGGTACAGTCAGAAGTGCAGAAGGGTGAGAGGATTCACCAGAGCCAGAGCAGGGAATAGAAACAGACAGACTGATGAAGTTCACTGCTAAGGGGAGCAGCGGGTGCAGCAGGAGAGGTCTTCTGCACCATGTGGGGCTCTCGCCCGGTAGTTGGGGATTGAACTGGTGCTGCAGAGGCTGCAGGCAGCTTTGCAGCCCAGTGCTCAACTGCTGCACCACCAGGGGAGGCCCAGAATTCCCATTTTTTAACTTGACTACCATGTCTCAAAAAATTCGGTAGACAATTGCAAATGAACTGTCGCAGGTTTGTATGTTTTTAACCTGGGAGGACAGGCAGTCACAGCAGAGTACTCCTTAGAGTGATAACTTTATGAGGAACCCCCCTACAAATTAACAAATCATTCAGAAAAAGGGACATAAGCAGAGCTTTTGTTCTTGCCACTTTCTTGTCCCCAGATAAGATCAGATGATCTTCTTGTCTAATCAAAATGCTGTTAGGTAGATTAACTACTTTTGCTGAGGCCCAGGAGAGGGATTTGGCCTACATGGAACAGAACATGCATGTCATTGAGAATAGCAATTGTAAAGCCCCCAAATTAGGGAAGAAATATCTGAAGAGATAGTGGAGGGATTGCCCTTCACATTGAGAGATGGATCCACTTGAAGTCCTCGTTTTCCCTGGAGTTGTTCACTTTCCAACTCCAGAATGTAAGTGGGCTTGGATAAGGACACTGCTAATATCTGTTTACAGAGTCAGACTGAGCTGTTTTGATCATAGAATCCTCTCCTCTGAATTAAACACAATACAGTCTATTTGTAAATATTAGTTTAAAGGTACCATATCTTAATGACCAATCTTGGCTTGTTCCTAGAATACATTACAAGGTTGAAATTTAGCCTACTGATTTTGAAACAAACTGATCATAACCAACTTCTCATTCAGAAATTTAACCATTTTTCTAACATTTTTTTCTTTTATAGAATGAAAGCTTTCCCTTTAATATCACATCTTTAATGCTGGGAATGAATGTCTATGGATGAATTGATTTTTAGAACTAGAACGCTAATAGAATGTATGCATTGTGTTGCAAAGGATTTGTATTTTATTGAACAATGTATCAATAAACTTGCTCCTTTCTTTGTGTGTTGGATGAAATAAAAGGAGTAAAAAGAAAAGAAAAGCAGTATATAAAAATTTAATGAATGCAAAATCCTTCAAAGTGTTGCTGAGACTGAAAGCACAAAGCTTATCCCACTGATGGAATATGCAGGCGTAAAGCTATTAGCACTTAAAATCCTCTACCCTGATGAGTCTCTACCTGCTCAGCTCTTTCTCATTGTCCTGCTCACTCTGCTGATTTTGCTTATCACTGAATCATATTCTGCTTCTTCCATTTACAGTCTATCACAGGAAAGGGGCTTCCATTAATCCTTCATGATGTGGGTCTCCCTGGTGGCGCAGGCGGTTGAGTGCCACACTGTGAAGCTGTCCGCAGCCTCTGCAGCACCAGTTCGATCCCGGCCTGCAGGCAAGAATCCCACATGGCAGGCAGACCTCTCCTGTCTCACCCACTGCTCCCCTCAGCAGTGTATTTCGTCAGTCTGCCTGTTCTGTTCCCCGCTGTCTCTGGTGAATCCTCTTACCCTACCGCGCATCTGGCCTGTACCCCAGCACTTGTATAAATAAAAAATAAATCTTTGAAAAAAAAATCCTTCATGATGCCCAGTGCCCTGAAGAGAACCCTAATATTCTACATTGTTCCAGCCTTCACTTTTACTTTGCTGTATAATAATATGTTGCAAGGACCTAACCTTAGATAGTCAATGTCTGGATTCAAGAGTTTCCACCAAAACTATATCAAAGCACCATTTTTCACTTTTCCCCAATGAATTAAAGAATTATTTCTACCTTAAATTGATGAACTTAAAAATCACATACCTCAAGAGGGAAAAATAAGAAATTAAAATGCCTAGCATTCTTGCTTCAGTTTTCAGTTTGTTTGTTTGTTTGTTTGTTTCCTAGAGGGATGGTAGGGGAAGTTGGCAATCTGACTACAATCATTTCAAATATCTGCTTCTGCACAATGGCAAAAAATAAAAAGTCCCATAAGCCACCACCAATTATTTCTAGGCAAACAGAAAAAGAAATATTTCTCTGTATTCCACAACACATAATCAAAGATATACAAAGATAAATACACCACCAACATAATTCTCCATAAAAACGATGACTGGGAGCAAAAGGAAATGGTGAGAAGGTAGTTTCTGGCATCTAGGTAGACATCAGAAAGCATACAGTAGCCCCATTTGTAGAGGAGAGAAATATTAAGAGATTCATATTTCATTATGTTCTTTGAAAAGAAAAATGAGAGGATCACACCCCCACTCTCCCTTTCCTTAGTGAAAACAATAAGAAAAGGGAAGGAAGCCAATCTGTAAGACAGATAGGATTTCACCTATCTTAGTTGTATCATAAAAGGAATTCTCAACAGTGGTAAACATCTATCAGAGAATTGGGTCCTCTGGAATCCCTTTAACTTTGAGGCTTCCTACCCACACATGAAGCTGTCCACAGCCTCTGCAGTGTGGGTTCAATCCCAGTCGGCCATGGAGATACCCACATGGCCTGGCTGACCTCTCCTGTCCCGCTCACTGCTCCCCTCAGCAGTGTATTTCATCAGTCTACCTGTTCTGTTCCTTGCTCTGTCTCTGGTGAATCCCCTCACTCTCCTGCACATCTGGCCTATACCTTTGTTCTTGTATGCATAAATGAATATTAAGAAAAAGGAGAGGAGATTATGAGATAGACACACACACACACAGGGAAGATGAGGTAAGGACACAGGGAGAAGCTGGCCATGGTCATCTCCTAGCCAAGGAGATAGGAGTATGAAGAAACCAATTCTGTTAACATCTTATCTCAAACTTCCAGCTTTCATAACTGCGAGGAAAGACTTTTTTTTTAAGATTTATTTTTAGGGCCTCCCCGGTGGCGCAGCGGTTGAGCGCTGGGTTGCGAAGCTGCCCACGGCCTCTGCGGCGCTGGTTCGATCCCTGGCTGCTCCCCGGCCACGAGAGGAGGGTCCCATATGGCACGCAGACCTCTCCTGCTGCCCGCTGCTCCCCTCAGCAGTGTACCTTGGTCCTTCTGCCTGCTCTGCTCCCTGCTCTGGCTCTGGTGAATTCTCTCACCCTCCCGCGCTTCTGACTGTACCCAGTGCTTGTATAAATAAATAAATATATCTTTAAAAAAAAAATCTATCATGCTTTAAAAAAAAAAAAGATTTTTATTTTTATTTATTTATGCAAACAAGAACTGGGGTATAGGCCAGAAGTGCAGAAGGTGAGAGGATTCACCAGAGACAGAGTGGGGAGCAGAAAAGGTGGATTTACTGAAATACACTGCTAAGGGGAGGTCAGTTGATATAATGGTAAATAAAATAAAGGTGTAGAGCAATGGACACTCCAGCACAATGATGTAGAAATAGAAATAAAAGAGCTTCAAAAATAACCTTGCCTGCTTTTTTTTTTTAAAGATTTATTTATTTATGCATACAAGAACTGGGATACAGGCCAGGGATGCAAGTGGTGAGAGGATTCACCAGAGACAGAGTGGGGAACAGAACGGGCAGACCGACTGAAACACACTGCTGAGGGGAACAGCAGGCAAGTCAGGAGAGTCTGCTGCACCATGTGGTTAGCTCCCTGGCAGGCCAGGGATCAAACTTGTGGTACAGTGACTGTGGAAAGCTTCACATGTTGCAACTTAACCCCTTGCGCCACAAGGGAGGCCCAATATTGCCTACTTCTAAAACATAACACAGTCTCACTTCAGCTGCTGACACAAGTTCTTTGTGCTGGCAGATGTTCTACCTGGAGATAAAACCCCAAGGACTGGTGGTTTCTATCTTTCTTTCCATTCTCCTCTACTTCCTTTCCTTCCTTTCTCACTTGCTTAATTCCTTATGTTTTCTGCGATAGCTCTGAATAAAATACTAATTCCTACAATTCAAAAAACTAATTTTCATCAGGTTTTTAAAATTATTTTTTATTATTTTCTTACATCATTGTTCATTTTTAAACAATATTTGCTTTTCCCCACCCCCTCAGGTGTAGTCCCCATAGCGTTTCCTTCACCAATGCACCTGTTACATCATTTCTTTCAAATAAGTGTGCTAATGAGTCTACAATTAGATAAGAGTCCATGTAGCCAGGCTTATCTTTGTAAGTGAATGACCATGAATCAAAGAGACATCAGAAAGCAGTGGACAGAGCAAGGCATGTACTCCAGCTTTTAGGCAATTTGGTTAGTAACCCGACATCACAGGCCAGACCAGCTTTTTTGTGAGGTCATCTCTTAACTAGAGCTTCCAAGCCTTCCTGTCTGTATGCACACCTGTCTGTACTCATACCTGCCTTCTCTGCTCCTGCTATACTGTTATTCCCAGTAAGCCTTAACTAGTTACCTCCATTCTCACTATAATCATTTATTCGCATTGGTAACCTGGCCCAAAGCCATTTTCTCCTCGTTTAAATTATTTTATTATATATTACTTACCTCCAGTCCTATTGCCTGCATAAAACTTCTAGAAATGTCCTAGTCCATTATGAAAACCAACAACTATTGACACTCAGTATGTAAGACTGTCATATATTCTAATGAAGGTAGTCTTCACCATGGATCAAAGAGATGACATTATTTTGTCTATTTAATAGGTGAGAAAACTGAGGTCAAGGGAGAAGGAGTGATCAGAGGTGATGAGTGGTGGAAAGGTGATGTGAACTTGGACAATCTGGCTCTAGGAATTAGTCTCTACCACATAGTGTCTCTTACCATACCAATTTCTCACCTTATCCTGCCTGTCAGTAATGTATTTTAGAATTCATTGGTTCTAGATTTCATGTGTGAATGTCTTACCTCTTAGAATATAGTCAGTACCAGAAATGGGACCATATTTCATATTTTTTCTGTATCTTGGACTGTATATTACCTAGAACACCCATTAAGTACACTAAATAAGTATATTTTTGATGGATTGATTATTCTAAACCTGGTTTACTGAACTCATCCATCCAGGAAAAAAGCCATAGGGAGAAAAAGGGCAAAGCAAATATAAATATTAACATTAT
Organism: Talpa europaea; assembly: GCF_964194135.1. Lineage (NCBI taxonomy): Eukaryota > Metazoa > Chordata > Mammalia > Eulipotyphla > Talpidae > Talpa > Talpa europaea. The sequence continues at coordinate 76,239,677 of NC_140080.1, read as the reverse complement.
CTGTAATACCTAAAACATATTTTTCAGTTATGAGTATAGGACAATGGGAGCGCCCTAGTCTCTGAATATTTAATAAGCCACAAAGTATTATCACCTAAAAAATACAACAATTAGGGCCTCCCCTGGTGGTGCAGCGGTTGAGCACTGGGCTGCAAAGCTGCCTGCAGCCTCTGCAGCGCCAGTTCGATCCCCGGCTGCTGGCGAGGGTCCCACATGGCGCGCAGACCTCTCCTGCCATGCCCGCTGCTCCCCTCAGCAGTGTATTTCATCACTCTGCTTGTTCTGCTCCCCACTCTGGCTCTGGTGAATTCTCTCACCCTCCCGTGCTTCCGGCTGTACCCCAGTGCTTGTATAAATAAATAAATAATTAAATAAATAAATAAATAATCTAAAAAAAAAAAACTTAAAAAAAAAATACAACAATTACATTTCACCTCAGCACTGGGAAAGAACATGTCCAGCATGGTCTAGTGTTTCCCTCTTAACTCTGAAAGGTCCATGACTAAGTAGAATCAGAACCCTCCTTGCCACTAGTCCCAGTTTTGTAGTTCCCTTCACATATGCTCTATATGGTGGGAAGATATGAGTCACACTTTTTGCTAAGACATCAGACAGAAGTCCCATGGGAACAAGACAGTGCTTAGCCCAGAGTTACAATTTCTGCTCTTTCTGACTTAGACACTGGTCTTACACTTCACTTCTCACTTTAAAGTGGAGTTTATAATGTCCTGATCTATGGGTGAGTGATGAAGAATTAAAAGCCATGTGTACTTTAAATGCAATGAAAAGAGTTTGAAGCACCAAACAGTGTCAAGAAATCATTGAACATGTGGAGACATATTTCTCCCCAAGTGTGAATTTCTGGGAAACACGGGTTCATACTGGAGGATCTGTCCCCATCATATGAAGTGGCCTGTCCACAACTCCTGAAGAACTTGTTACCTCCTGATCAAGGATGGAGGATCTCATTTTGAATTTGTTTTTCTTGGAGTTCATTTTAACTGTATGTATGGGGGGAATGGGAATAATTTTTCTCAAGCCCTAAGTTCCTCTTTCTCTGACACAAACCTTTATGTACAACTATTTCTGGATATATGATTCACAGCATGTATGCAGGAAGCCCATGATGTCAGCACATTCTCGCTCCCTAACAAAACTCCTTTAATCCCCAAATCCCAAGATCACTATTTTGCATAGTAAATGAAGTTAACAGAGTTTTAATTAAGTATGTAAACTAGTGACTTGGAAGATGCTGACTCTCACTGGATTCTAATTCATTAGCTAATAAAAGTTATCTAAATATGCACATATCCAATATTTTCAGGAAGAGGAAGTATTAATTTTACAATTTATTGGAAATGTAAATGTCGAAGCATACCTGATGTTGTCATTAGTCAAATGTCTCTTCTGATAGCTGATCAGTCTCAGATCAAGAAACTCCTTATGGAGTAGAAAGGATCAGAGCTTCAAGAATAATTCTCATCCTGCCTCTGAGTTTTCCAAACCATGCTGTCTGAAATACAGTGATTGACATGACCATGAAAATAAAGCCTGGCTTTCATGCTGTAGGACAAAAATAAATTGAGTGCTCCAAAAGACTTTTAAATTTCATCTTTTGTTTGATAATAACTGAAAGCTATCTTTGTATGTGAATTTCAAGGCCAAGTGGACACTTATGATAGTTATTCAGACCAATAAAATCAATATTGTGAAAAATAATAAAATCAGTCAACAGTGTTGTGTGTGTGTGTGTTTTTTTTTTACCTGAATTATCTGAGTAATTGCCTCAATTTTCCACTTAGCATAAATTAGAAGTATCTTAGACCAGAGCTAGATACTAGATAACAAAAGGAAGGGAAGAAGTTTGAGGAGACTAAGGTGCTGCCAGGAAATGAAGTGGACAATAGTGTTTAAATAATGGTTTTGTGTCCTGATAATTAAAAAAAAAATCATTATCTAGTTCCTGTTGAAAACTATCAAGAACTCTCTTGTTCTGACGAGTTCATCAATATCATGCGGCATGGGAAGATTTTTATGTTGCCAATACCTGGGATTCTCGTAGTGGTAGGAAGGCAGAGGCTTTCCTGTGCCAACTACTTTTAAAAGCAAATCTTGGAAGGCATTTCTACAAATGAGAAAGTCATAATTTGATAATTGGATTGGGTACTCATGTATATGCAAATAAAGTACATATTTTAGAATATGTAGCTTGATTTTATGGCCAATAGAAACTGACTTGGGAGGAGAGGAATGGTTCACTACAGTCTTCCATATTCACATGAGGGGTTTGATATTGTCTCTTTATTTCATTTTAGTTACTGTTTTGAGTTTTGCTATATTTACATGTTGGTTTTTAATTTTCATTTTCCTATGATCAATTTTTGGATGTTTATTGGCATTTGTATATCCTCTTTTATTAGGTGACTGTTCAATTCTTTTGTCCATTTCCACACTGGGTTTATTTTTTGAGTTGATTGCTAGAAATATGTTATAAATTCTAGCTATGAATCCTTTTTGAACATATGTTTTGACATCATCATTTTCTCTTTCGAGTTTCCTTTTCACTCTTGATTTCTTTTGATGAGCAGGATTTTTAATTTTCTGTAATTAACATTTTCTGTATTGTTTAAGAAAATGTGCCTACTATAAGATCTTGATAATGTTTTCCCAGAGTTTTCTTCTAAAAGCTTTATTTTACCTCTTATATTTTAATCTGCAATCCATCTCAAACTGGATTTGAAAGTGTGTTGTGATCCAATCTATTGGAGCTCATATTTTGACTCCAGAGATATTGTCATTTGAATTATACTAATACTACTGAAATTTCCTTGAGTATTTTCCAGCTTGAACTCCATGAACTCAATTTACTTCAATGATCAATTTCCACAGAGCAAACTGTTTTCAATCGTTTAGATTTAATCTTTAAAAAAATTAATTTCAACTGATTAAATACTCATGATTAAATTTTACAATGAAGATTTGGTTCAATATTAAAGAGACCTTATCCTATGTTCAGCTACCTTTGTATTTGTCTTCTCATTTCACCTCATTCCTTTGTAAAATTTTCCCAAATCTAAATTTTGACAAGAATATTAGATTTTTCTGCATTTTATTAAATACATTAAAGCTGTGTAATTTCAATTGTTGACACTCTAAATACCATTCTTTTAGTAATTAGGTAAAGGCTAGCAGTTTTTGTTTATTTAATAACAGGAGCTTTCTTCAACTAGGGGTTTTCTTCAACTAGAGAAACAGCCTCCGATACCCATATTTGCCCTCATGTAATGCACAGCAAAGTAAACATTCTTGAGACACAGCAGAGTTTAAATATTGGAATTAATATCTTGCTTCACTGCTAGGACAAAATAAGTCAGTCCTGTGTGTGTAAAAGATATCAAATGTCTGTTTGAATTCTGTTGATACCAGACATGGTAGCACACTTTCAATTTGGGAAATTGTTTTTCACTGCCATACAAAAACAACAGCATACAAGACATAGGAAGCCTCCTTAACACAGTAAAGTAGAGTTAGCCCTGATATCTTCCAGATAACTATTTTACTGTCTGGATTTTTTTTTACAGGAATATTTTCCAATGGATTGGTATTTGCCTAGGTAAATGTACAAAGATACACTGATAAATTAATGGAATTCATTTACAGCAGCTGAAGGGAGAGAGAACCAAGGCTTCTTAGATCTGCTTCTAACAGCTTCTAAATTCAAAGATGATACTGGTATTTTAGAGAAAACTGAGATGCCAAACAACTTAGTAGATGAGGGGTTGGAGAGAGTGTGAGCAAAGCTGGCCAAAAGTGAATTCACTATTCAAAATGTCTAATTTTTCCCCTAATTTTCTTCAAAATTACCTACATTACTTCTCCACTTCTTGATTATTCCCCGCTCCCCTTTTTTTCTGACTCCTCTGCATTTCAGCCTATAGGACAGCATATTCAAGACTTAGCTATATATTAATTGCCTTGATGATTGTCATATCATATAACATTATCATACATTATTTATATCTCTAGAATGCTTGCTCCTCAAAGACAATTGGGATGTCATGAAGTAATAGAATAGCTACATTTTTGAGTAGTTTTAGAGAGTTTTGTATTTTTCACCCACATATATTCTCCTTCTTTTTAATTAAATGTTCGAGCTTTCATTTTCACACAGCAGAGTTTTCAGTGCACTGTTAGAAATATTGTTTAAAATGGGAATGCCAAGCTTAGAATGAAATATAAGTAAGTAACATGAAAGTCCATTTGGACAACAATTTGAATAAGAAAAGAATGGGATGAATCAGAGACTGATACACAGATAGGCATTTCAATGAGAATCTTGGTGGTGGTCAAGGGGACCTTTAATTAAAGAAGATTGTGCTGGGAAGCTTGTCCTGAAGGAAGTAATTATATCCTACACTTTTTAATTTGCTCCCAGTTTCTCAGATTTTAATTTTTACTGACAAAATGAATGGAGCAAAATCTTTCTGATATCATTGAAATAATAATAATTATACCATATTAATCCTTAGATAAATCAATTACTGGTTAAATAATTGTCAGTAAGAAACATCTTCATATTCTGGCTGTGATGACTGAGCTAATACATTCTCATTATTGTACTATATGTCAAATTGAGCTTGTTTTAAAAGAATAATATTATAAGCTGGACAGACCAGGTAGATTCTGTTTCTAATTCTGAGTGTTGTCTCTGTGCTCAAATAATGGATGTAAAAGGAAGTACTTACATAGATTTATGATGGGATTTCATGGCATTATGGTGAACGCTCATAACTACAGGACCTTGTAGAAAGCGAAAACTGATATTTAACTCAAGCAGTCTGGACCCTATCCTCTGTGGGAAACATATATTATCTTGTAGCTTGAGGCCATCATAGCAGAATAGATATACATAGCATGAATGTTGTAACATTTTGAGAGTGTGCATGGAAAATTTATCTTTTCCAAGCATTCCTGGCATCATTTTTCACAACTGAAAAGCTCTATCCTTGTTATGCGATACCATTTCTAGCTATAAAAATGAGAAATGTTTTTTTTCTTCAGAAATGTTTGATTAAAAAAAGATACAAACAACTTGCTGTCAAGTTCTGGTTTTTAGATACAAATTGTGCATTTTACAACATCACCCAAATAAATGTTATTTTTCCCAAGAGGTCACTCCTCTGAAATGCATAAACAAGAGTTATGGATACCATAAAATTACTTGGTACTTTTTAGAAAAGTCAAGGGAGAAAAAGCCATTTAACATATCCAAATAGTCATCTTATTGTCTCTATTTTCTACCTCAAAGCTTATTACTGTGCACTGTAGAAAATACATGTAAGTCACATCTTCAACAGACCTCATTTCTCTGAGGGCTTTTCTATATGACCTTCAGTCTTATCATTTTAACATCATTCTAATTTGTCTCTCTGCTTGGAGTAGCTTCTCCACCCCCTTCCACGCCTTGAAAAGACAGTTAAGAAATCCATTAACTTAATCTCAATACTTTCTGAAGAGGCACAAATGAAAACTGGTTGTATTGAGAAAAGATCCACCCAGCAGGTGCCTTCCATTTGCACCATACAAATTTTAAAACACAACTAGAAGACAACATTTAAAACTGGGGAAAACACACACACACACACACACATACACCCCTCAATTCTCATGATCAGTATAACACTCCCTCCATGGTAGACCCAGATTTTGCTCTCAAGCAATCAGCCGCTGGTCCTCATCCTGTTTTTTGACCAATTAGGTAACTTCTGGTCCTGCAGAACTTTGAGTCCTTCATTCCCAAGATATAAATTGTGTAAGATATCAATAGCCACACTGCTCTTCCCATATTTATGCAACACTTAATCCCACATTCAATGATGCTACCAGCCTACATGGAGTGTCCTTCTTTTGAACTGGAGCTAATATAATCTTCGAGTTTTTGTACCCAAGAACTTCTATAAACTTAGGGAATGTCATAAAAATCTGACCTCCACTGCTGCAAATGGCATGAGTCTAGCATGGGTGCCTTGGGGAAGGAAATTCTATAGGGACTCAATTTGAGGGGGTGGGGGGGTAGCAAATATTGTCTAAAAAAGTTTAACAAATGATAAATGTTAAAATAAAATAAAAATACTTTAAAAAATAAAATAAAGTTTATCATAAAAAAAATATATTTTCCAGAGAGTCAAGGACAGTGTTCTAACTGAACTTTTGACCAAAGTCACTACCTGCTCATTCACAAGTTGAGAGGTAGAGTGAGTCTTCAGAAGTCTACACCTTCAATGACTACTGACTCTAGATCCCCTTTAATTTTTCCCTTATGGGAGTCTTCTTTCTATCCTCTGTCCTTTCCTGACACTCAGAAGATCAAAGAGGCCAAGTTGGAAGACTTTACCTTCAAAGGAGGTTATTTGTTGAAAACCTGTGGTTTCCTCAAGGACGGGAAATGTATCTTCCTTTCTGATTACCAAGATAATGACTAGAAACACTTGATATGAATAGTAAAAGTATCAGAAATTAGAAGGTTAGGAAGGGAGGGAGGGAGGGATGAGGAAAGAAGCCAGTCAGTCCAGGCTAAGTGGAGGTGCACACTGAATTTAAGTCATGCAAGCATGATTTTCTTTGGAGCAGGTATGATTTAACGGGAAATCATTTATGATCAGAAATAACTATTCAACTAGTTACCACTGTCATAGAATCATTCCTTAGAGCATTTAAAAAAGTAACTATCCGGGCCTCCCCAGTGGTGCAGCGCTGAGCGCTGGGTTGTGAAGCTGCCCACAGCCTCTGCAGCGCCTGTTCCATCCCCGCTCACTGGGTGAGGGTCCCACATGGCAGGCAGACCTCTCCTGCCACCCGCTGCTCCCCTCAGCAGTGTACTTCCTCAGTCTGCCTGCTCTGCTCCCCGCTCTGGCTCTGGTGAATTCTCTCACCCTCCCCCGCTTCTGACTGTACCCAGTGCTTGTATAAACAAATAAACATTAAAAAAAAAAAAAGTGACTAACCCAAAACCAGGGTACTAAGTAGTGAACCTCTTACAATATTAACTCCTCATACAGTGTTCTATCTTCAGTGTTTCCTATAGCAAATGGTATTTCTTTCTTCACCTGTTATTTTTTAAAAAACTGAAGAAAACTGTTCAGTAGCTTGAAAATTATTTTCCCAGTATTATTTCATGACAATGCCTTGCACCAACTCATGGCTGAAGAATAACCTTCATTATCTTTTAATGGGTACAATGTCCCAGGCTCTGCCACTGTGAGGAGGAAGGGTTGGCACTGGGCAAGAGGTGAGGGCATTACAGTCACTGAGTGTGAAAGAGGAGGCTGCCTGAGTAGTGCTGCAGGGAGACCAGACCCATTCAGAACCTGATTATCTGGTCACGTCTTCCCTGGCATTACCTTATAAACCTCATACATTGTGAACTACATATATGAATAATCTCTGGTTGTTATGTACTCACACTAACAGGGCGATCAAGCCTGGAGGAGAATGTGTGAGCATATTTAGGGGAGGAAAAAACTGTGGAAATTGAGAAGGAAAATAAAATGCACAAAACATTGTAGATCTATTTAAAAATAAAAACTAAATGTCACACTATCATACAGTAACGGGTCTCCTGCTGTGTCCTTCACTCTCTCCTTGTTTGACTCCATGCTAGCCAGCATTAGTCATGGAATAATAACTGTATATATATTTCTACCAGTAGCACTGAACAAACATTTCTGGTGATAATTTCCAATTTGTAGTTTAAAACAAGGGAGGTTTGGGTCTTTGCAAAATTGTTAGTTGAGCCAGTATCCTTATTGGCACTGGCAGTCTCTCAAACCACTATCCTTCTTGTTCCCTTGTCCTGAATTTTTTTTCTCTTTTTTTGGGTTACAGCTCTCTCCCTATATCCTCCTTCCTAGGGTGATCAGTATCAAGAGACCCTATCCTTTTCCTTCATTATAAGACTTGCTTTTGGGGGGATGGGGAGGGGCTCCATGGTGGCGCAAGGTTTTAAGCACCGCACTGTGAAGCAACCCACAGCCTCTGTAGCACAAGATCAATCCCTGGCAGGCCAGGGAGCAACATACATGGTGCAGCAGAAATCTCCTGACTTGCCTGCTGCTCTCCTCAGCAGTGTATTTCAGTCAAACTGCCTGTTCTGTTCCCCACTCTGGTGAATCTTCTCACCCCCCCCCCGCATCTCTGGCCTGTACCCCAGCTCTTGTATGCATAAATAAATAAATCTTAAAAAAATAAGACTTGCTTTTCTGCAAAGAATTAATAATTCATGTACAATAAGGTGTAGAATCCTAAGGCCAGCTTTTTGTGGATAATTTGGACACGCAAAATAAGACTTGACTAATAAAATTGCATGAATTGACTATGCAGTGATATGGGAAGAGGGTTTGACAAAGTGTGGGCAAGGTTTAAAAGGAGCACCCTGAAGGAGGGATTGGGCGTCAAAATTGGGGTTGCAATTGTATGGGGAATATAAAAATTAGAAAAAAAAATCCTGAAAAAAAATTTAAAAAATAAAAAAAAATAAAAGGAGCACCCTTCTCTGGGAAAGTGTGTTATAGAATCTGACCATTCATTCTTGATCCAGACAATTCTTTCTAAGGGGAACAGAAGACAGAGGGATGCCAGGAAACATGCCTATCCCTTCACCTCCACTATCGTCTCTCTCCCAAGTGTGGTTCCATAAAGACAAGAACTGAACTGCACTACAAAAAGTAAAATTCACAAGTTATCACAAGATTGTTTCAGAATCTGAAAGTGGCTAAGCATCTACCCAAATGCTATGAAGTAGCATTTGAATTAAAAAAAAAATGGCAATTAGTCTAAGGACTCATTCTGCTTATTTCTCTTGACAGTCTTTGTCTTTGAGTCTTTTTTTAAAATTGGTTATTATATCATGCTTATTAAATTTATTTTTAATTGCATTACCATTATTTAGGTAACAGGGGTTTATAATACTATGTAAGTTTCAGGGCTACAGGTACACATGTCCTACAGGTGCACATGTCACACACACCACCAAAGCTCAGTCTTTGCGTTAGCTCTGGACCTTGTCTAATCAAGAGAGGTTAGGCTTGGGGTGGGCAAAAGGAGAAACTTTCTGAATAGGAAGAAAGTGAAAGCAGCCATCAATAATAGATAAATTGGATGTGTACAGAGCTGCCAACTGCAGCCCTAGACCTCAAAGAAAACCCCAGAAAGCAGCAAACTTTAATGAGAGGCACCTTGTTGCCTTGTCCCTTACATGTGGGAGCAGAGGGGAGCTCACTGCATACTGTTTTTTTCCCACCACATGATTCTCAGGGCTACCGTGTCCTCCCTCACTAGCCTCCTTAATGGACATCTGTGTTGGAAGTGTTGTGGGGAGCAGACAGCTCCCATCCTTAATATTCCTTATTAAAAATCAAGTAAAAACACAAAAGTAGAGGCAGCTTGAAGAGCTCCCTCATGGCAGGGGGCCCTCTCTTGGAAAAATGACCGTCTATTTGCTTTGTCTTGTGTCTACCCATTAGAGGCTCCCAGGGTGCTCCTTGGCATCATCTGTAACCACACATCCTCGGCAGAACCTTGTAAGAGTCATTTTTCTTTAATGAAAAAGATCAGGGCCACTGGGAAAGGGAGAAGAGGGAGAGGCTGCGGTCTGTTTGTTGTGTTTGACAAGCAGAGAGAAAGAATATGGTACTCACAAGTGGAATTAACTAACCCATTATAGTTTTTGTTCTGTTCTCTTAATTGTTTCACTGATAATAAATACATATCCTTCTCTGGTGAATCTTCTATAACATTGTGTTAGCATGCAAAAATTTTCAAATAGTTCATATTAGGGAACAAAGCTCCTCCCACTGATGGCATTTTGAAAGAGACTGCAAACCTGTCTGTGTTCTGTCTTCATTATAAATCTGTAATATCTAGTGCCAGAGAACTTGGGGACCTCATCAATGCTAAATAATGGTAATGTGGTAATTCAACATAAGTGATCTTTTCTTTTCTCCAACATTTCCTCTTCAGCTCCAGATTCATTACATTAAATAGACTAATCTCTTTTATCCCTGTGCCTGAGTCCTGTTTATTCATTTATTCATTCAATGCATATTTATGAACAGGCCTTAAGTATTCAATTGTGAGCAAAAAAGAAATGGATGCTAACTTCATAAAGTTTATATTTGAGTAAGGAAGACAGGCAATAAACAAATAGGCATAAATGAATATATATACTGTGATAGATTACACGAGGGGAAAAATACAGATGTTTTGAGAAAGACAAACAGGAATACAGAGATAACAATTGTACCTTAGGGGTCAGACAAGGGCTCTCTGGAGCAGAGAAAGAGAAAGAAGGGAAACTATTATGGAAGGAGTAGAAGTGTTAAGGCCCTACACCTGGCTTTTATCCAACAGACCCTACTTCTAGTATCTCACACCCTCCCAGCCACAATGTGTCCCCTCATTGTTTTTGTTAATCCCTTCCTAATGGCCAAAAAGGACCAGACTCTTTGGAAATCAATAGTAAGTATGGAGCTTGTTTCTTATCTTCGAAATATTCACTGCTACTCACTTTACATTTACACACTGTGTCCCTAGCTAGACTTTCTTGTGCCTTGAACAATTATGCTCCCACTTTCAAGGTGTGGATTTTTGTTCCCACACCACAAACACCATCCAGTGTTTTACATTGCAATTCAATTCTGACATTTTCTACCTGGAGACAGTGCCAGATACCCCAGGTTAAGGGCTCACTACTACAAGACTGTTCCTACTTCAGATGTCAATTGCAAGTCCAGGTTGTCACCTGTGCTTCTGATCAGCTAGTGATAAAGCAGAGCTTCTCACACCCGCCTCCTTAGGGTTGACTAATTTGTTAGCTCTTAGAGAAACATTTTACTTAGCAGGATGCCAATTTACTGTAGAAAGACACAATTCAGAAACAGCCAGGTGGGAGAGATGCATAGGGCCAGGTATGTGGAATGGGCACAAAGCTGTCATGTCCTCTCCAGGCAAGACACTCTCCTGGAATCTCCATGTGTTCACCAACCCCACAAACCCCATTCTTTTTAATGGTGGCCTCATTACAAAACCACAACTAATTTAAATCACTGGTTGTTGACTGAACTCAATCTCTACTCCCTCCTCTTTCTGCCAAGGTCTGGAGGTAGAAATTAAAGCTCCAAATTTCTAATCATCTGATTAGCTCCACTGGCAACCAGACCCCATCCTCTGGTACTTTGCAGAAATAACTTGATTAGCCTAACAAAAGACACCTGTATGGTTCTCATCACAGGAAATTCCAAGGGTTTTAGGAGCTTTATCTCAGAAACAGGATAAAGATCTGCTATAATAAGAAATGTATTTCTTACTATAACTCACAACATCACAGTCTCTTTATTCAGCAGTTCCTCAAATAAGATCCTTTTATTCTATGTTGTCTTGTTTTAATGTTGATGAGAAAAAAAGAAACCCCAGCCCACATTCTATGAAACCACATTGTTTGAAGACCTGGTTTCATTGTTTTAGGTCCTCTCAAAGTCACATTTTTCCAAGAACCTGTTGACTATATTAAGTGAGGACTCACCACACAAGCTTTTTCATCCCTTTCCCTGTAGTTGATCTGCCTCACTCTGAGTTCCAATCCATTCATCCTCTTAGTGTTTCCCTTATTACTTGCTTGCATATCACTGGTTCAATCCCCTTCCAGATGCTGTATTAATGAACTGTACCATTTCTTCATTTCTAATATGGGAAGCTTTTCTTCTAAATCTGATCACTATTCTCTAATGATCATAACTTTCCTAACTTATACTTGACCATCAGACCCTGCTTCTTTAATCTATGATTATATTCCCATTCAATTGAGGGCTACCTTTGGACTCTACCTTCACTAAGCCCTTCTGGCATTCTTACTATCTGTAACCTCACTCCACCCATGGAAGCTGGATAGTGTCAAGTTATGTCCATTGAGGTGGCAGCTAATACCATTTCTTTAAAGCAAGTCAAAGTCACAGAGTAGTTATGAGCTCAGACTCTTGAGTCAGGCTGCTTTCTTTCAATTCTGGCTCAGCTATATATTGGCTACGAGACTTTAGGAAAAGCATGACTTCTTTCCGCCTCAATTTTCTCTCTGTAAAATAGGTTCATGATATTGATCTCATAGGGTGGTGGAGAGGATTAAAAAAGAATCATACAACAAGCACTTAAAAAGGTACCTAGCACATAGTAAGTATCCCCTGAAAATATTATCTAGAGACACAGAGGGAATTTAATTGGTTGTGAAATTCAGAATATACATTAGAAAACTTGGCCCTGTAGGCATAGAAAATAAGACTATCAATAGTGAAAATTTAGATATAAGAATGGGTCCAGATTAAGGCTGAACTGTAAGATTAATTTATACCATAAATTTCCTTAAACTTATTTTCATCTGAAACAAGGGTAATATCACTGTGTATAATGGGGCTAAATGTGGAATAGGAGGCAGTGACACTTAACTTCTGGAAAGGGAAAAAGTGGGGGGCCCAACAAACCATAGATGGTTTTTCTCTCGGCTTCTTCTTTTACCCTGTTTTTTAATCATTGTCAAGTCAGAGCTTTGGACTGGATGACCTCTCAAACAGTGCAGATTATTCATTTCTAGACATTTAGCACTGTCAAATTTCTGTGCTTACAGCTTTGAATAATTCAAATATGAAACAGTTGCTTCTATAAAGGACCTCATTTCTCCCTTGAAGATGCGTGACCTGGACTTAAGAATCTAAATAGCAGCCTATGACAATAATACACAACTCTATATGAATTTGTTACATGGACAGCAAATGGATCATACTGTGACTTGGGCAGACTTCCTGTAGGACATGGAAATTAGATAGAGGCACAAAAGTTGTGAGATTAGCCTATTTGTTTTCCCAAACGCACACAGCCTCTTTGAAATGCAGCATGCACAGGAACATGACTGCCAACTCCAGCCAGCTACAGATCCCTATCATTAGTAATAAACAGCAATGGCATCTTGAGAATGACTAGCATCCAGAGTTAGAGTGGCTCTATTCCACACACCACTTGTTTGTGGTCAGCAATTAGTCCACTTCCCAAAGGGGGTGCAGCAACCATCCCAGCCAGACTTCAGGAAATGTGGTCTTATGTAAGAGACTGCCCAAATGAAATTGGTTTTATTCTTACTAAGAGATAGAATCTTGTAAAGATGTGTCAAAGGTGCTACACAAAATCATGAACTCCCACCGACCCATCCTGACACCCTCATCGGGACAGCCTGAGTGAGTGGCAAGTTCATTCATTCAACCAAAGACCTGCTCTGGGGCTGCCGCAGGACAAGGGGAAGATGTTCCTGTCTCCAGCACTCATGATGAATGTGCTTTGGGTTGCAGACCCTAATCTCTCCATTCAGTTTCAATTCCAAGACCTACAATTAAATCAAAAATTGAGAGAGAGATGTCATGGGATAGAGGGAAAATGATTTAAAAATTAAATGGGGTGAGAGAATCCTAGGGAGAAACAAGCAGGACGTCATCAGCAAGCAAAATGTGACTCTGAAGTTGCATTCAGAGCTGTGGAGGGATGCATTTCTACTCTCAGTATTGTGTTTCACTTGCTTTCCCATATCCATCCTCCCACACATCGCTTTCAGGTTCTGACAGCCCTGACTGACAGGGAAGTGTGATGGACTTGAGATTCGAGAGGATTGTCACTGGATGGAAGGGAGAATCTGTTGGGAAGATACTTCCTTCCCTATGTTTCGAAAAAAACCCGGCTCATTCAGATGCATAGCCTAAATGTTCTAGACAAACATCACTGGGGCTGCTTCCTAGACTTCTAAATTAATGACCTTGTTTTTTAAGTGTGGAAACATTGGTTTTTAACAGTGCATATGATTTATGGGAATAGGTTCAATGCCTCTTCAGATGTATGTTACCACACCACACCCACCAGCAAAGCACCCACTGATCTCTACCATCAACTATGGGTTCCTCTCCCATCTGCCCACCTACCCCCCAAGACCTGCCATCCCTCTTTAACAGCCTCCATTCTGGAGCCATATTTCTAGGGTTTGTTTTCATTTAGTTCCTTTGTTTTGTTTCTTTACATTTCATGTATGAGTGCAATCATCTGATATTTGTTTTTCTCCTTCTGACTTATTTCACTTACTTCTTTGGCCTTGAGAGCCACTTGAGTTGATCATTGTAAAGTTGGATTTGAGGAGATTATGGGGGATGGTTTCTGAAGGATATTGAAGCTATCGGACCTCCTGGTGAAGGAGCTTCCTACTCCCTAATCATGGGCAGTGTCCTGGGAAGAGGGTGGGAGCTGGAAGCTGCTTGTTTCCACACTAAAGCAAACCTCAACTCTCACCAAAACTGCCAGATCCATTTCAGGACACAGAAAGCCTTAGGGGGGCATGGGAGCAAAGCCAATGGCCACCTCCACATGGAGAGAATCATCGTGACCAGATGGGCCTCCCTGGAACATTTTCCTGCCTATAAAACTGGAAACTTGGCCCCATCCTTGTCAACACCATAGGAAATAAGCCTCAAATGAATTAAAGTAAAATTTTCCCCCAAACTCAGCCAGTCAGGCTTAAAAACTAAAATCATTAAAAAAAAAAAAAAAATAGGGCCTTGCCAGTGGCACAGCAGTTGAGTGCTGGGCTGCAAAGCTGTCCGCAACCTCTGCAGCGCTGGTTCAATCCCCGGCCACCAGCAAGGATCCCACATGGCGTGCAGACCACTCCTGCCATGCCCACTGCTCCCCTCTGCAGTGTATTTCATCAGTCTTCCTGTTCTGCTCCCCACTCTGGCTCTAGTGGATTCTCTCACCATCCTGCGCTTCTGACTGTATCCAGTGCTTGTATAAAATAAATTAATAAATCTTAAAAAAATAAAATAAATAAATAAAAGCCATACTTTTTACTAACAGAACAGACTTGGAATTATATGTACCACTGGAAGGAATGAAGCTGAGAGGAAAGGGTTCCATTTTCTCTGAGTTGTGACACAAATATAAATGACATCTGAACAACGTATTTTCCTGAAAGTGGGAACAACACTCCAATATATATTTTAAACAATAAAATTAAATTCAATCAAATAAGTAGCTGCTTTTAAAATAGCCACTTGGGAAGCTCATTTATCAGCATTGCTCAGTCTTTAGAGCTGAAGGAAATGCATCGTTCTATTAATGATATTGTTGGCTCCTTCTGGTGATGGTGGACTGGATGTCCCAGACTTGGATTTTATAATCACAGAGAACCAGAAGCCAGGGCACTCAGGGCGGCTCCAGAGAGACTGCCTGACAACCTCTGGAGTTGCTCATGTGCTCGACAGGACCAGGCCCACTAGATTGGATTGCACTTAACAGGACCCAATACAGCTTTTAAAACTTCATTTTTTTTTTTTTCTGATAGTGTGACCTGTGAGGGCACTCTAACAGCTTAAGTGCATCAGCTACATGTATGTACCAAAGGAGATAACATTGCAAATAAAAGGGCTAAGCTATCTGGCTTTATCACATTTAACATGCCTTTTGAAGTTAAAAACAAGATTATCCTATAAATGCTTGGCAAGCCACAGTTAATCCTCATCTTCATGAGGAAACATAAAAGTATGTCCTTAACACTGAATATCAGCTAGAGGTTTGTGTGTTATTATTTTGAGGGGTAAAGCTGGTGCTCCAGTGGTGAAACTCATCCACTTCTCTATTCTAGATGATACTCCACTAGTTATAACATCAAGGCTATTTTCTTCCATGAAATGCCTGCTTTGATCTTTTTTCATACCAAATCCACTGAAGATGTTGAACAGTGTTAAGGAACTGAAAGCTTTAAACCATAGTTTATGGCAACAGATCTTAAATAAACAGAGCTAATAATGTTGGCCATGTGATGTTTTGCTGTAGAGTATGCTTCCAGGTGGATTTCTGTCTTTGAACAATAGCAAGCAAGTATTTTTTGCTTCCCATCAGCATACAGCATCTTTGTGAGTCAATGTTAAGGAAGGAAAAACATGGGAAAATCTACCTGAAAAATAAAGGTCGGTGATAAACCAGGAACTCACCTCTTATCAGTAGGTCATTCTGGTCCTGATCATGTTAGAATAAAAGGAGAGTGGATTAAGGAGACCACTCAAGACCAAGTAGAACCTTACAGTGAATTTACTAAGTCATAAATATATATATATATATTAACATATATATATTCAAATATATTTCAAATGACATGAGTTAAAGACTTTTTTTGCTAATTTCATACTAAACTTTTTGAATTGTCTGATAAATTGACTTAATTCATCAATATGTGTGTATACATATCAGAAAAGGCAAACAAACATACAATTAAATCATTCAAAATTGAACTCTTGGGCCTCCCTGGTGGCACAGGTGGTTGAGCGCAGCGCTGTGAAGCTGGCCGCAGCCTCTGAAGAGCACCGGTTCCAACCCCGCTGGCCTCAGAGCAACCCACATGGTACAGCAGACCTCTCCTGTCTCACCTGCTGCTCCCCTCAACAGTGTATTTCGTCATTCTGCCTGTTCTGTTTCCCACTCTGTCTCTGGTGAATCCTCTCACCTTCCCGTGCATCTGGCCTCTACCTTGGCTCTTGTATAAATAAAATAAATCTTTAAAAAAAATAAAATAAAATCGAACTCTTAAAACAACTGTGTTAAATTAGGAACCCAGGATTTTGTGTGTAGGTATGACTGAGTGATGACACAGGAGGTTTAATGTAATTGAATGTAATTATTACTTAAAGTGAACAGGAAAAGGCACATCATGCCTCCCAGGGCCACACACTGAGGCCCCAGAGTTAGTCAGGGCTAGGAGTGAGGGCTGAGCAGGGATCACAGATGTAATTATTAAAATGGCAGCAAATAAACAGGTAGGGACATCCCCCTCCCAACTGCGCACGAAGCAAATCACAGATGTTGACATATGTGGTTGGAGAGCTTTAATGAGGATTTTGTGCACCCATGAAAACACGAGGATGGTATGAATATAAACAAATTTTGTCATGAGTTTGGCCCATGGTTTCAAAATGCTAAATCAGTTATAGAATACTAAATATAATTCAAAAGAGAGTTGAACAATGAACTTACATGTCCTTTCTAGATATTTACCAATAAGTAGTTTTCAGCCATTTGAAATTATGTTTATGAACTAGTTATATCAACTTTTCTGTAGACGCCTTGGAAAAACAACTTTTCTTCAAACTCTTGTTTTCTCAACTGTACTAAATAATTGCCTTTCTTTTTTTCCCCTTTAATATTTGAGAAAATAATACTTTTCCTTTCTCAATATCACAACCTATTTCATCATTGTTCCTAAATGGTTACTATTTTGAACCATGTAAACTAATTTTACAGCAGTAAATAATTTATTCTGATAGAAAACAATTCACCTTTGCAAAATAGTTCATCCTAAACTAAAAAATATTGCCATTTTATTTCTGTTAAGGGTGGGAGTGGATTCTAGTCAAATGCATACTTAAATTGCTGTTTTTAGGCACTGTGCATATAGGAATATGTGTATATTTTAAAAATTCAATTAGTATTCTTTGGTAATCTTCTCATCACATAGAAACAGCACCTAAGTAGAGGGCTTGCCATTGAGAATCAATACTGTGCTGAACATTTAAGTGTCACAGCAAATATCAATAGGCCCAAAGTCGTTCATGTGCTGGACAAAGTCTAATTGGCAATGCAACCAGAATGACCAATTGGTTTCCAATTTCCTCCCAGCAGATCTTTCTCCTCACTTACATGCAGATACTGAAACATGGTAAGATCAACAAATGCAGGACCTACAATGGCTTAGTGCCCCTGAGCTCCCAGGAAGGTAGTCATTCAGTCCAGATCATACAGAACTTAAACTCAAGCTGTCAGCCTATGGATTTGGAATCCTCTGTCCAAATACAACAGTTTTTCCTATTTGGTGTTCTCTGTCCAAGTACATAGGTTTATCCTCCTCTTTAATTGTATGCATTCATTAGTGATGTGTTAAAATAAGACGGTGGAAAAAAATAATGCTAAAAACAATTCAAACTTGAAAAAAAAAAAATCTAGCATTCCTGACACAAGATCCATAATTTTATAATTTTACCATTCATGTACTCCAGGTGGTGAGAAGCTAGGTAACTTTCAGGAAAGGTCAAGAAACTAGGAAATGAAGATGTGAAGTCCTCAAACCCTCATTATTCTCTTGTCATATTTAATATGACAATTTAACATCTCTGCACCTTAGTTTCTTTCATGATCAAGTGCAGAATATTATATGTCTTGTCTATCTTGTACTGATTAAATGAGGTCACTAGAAAGTGTCGTACAAATGTAGCAGTTATAAGTATTGTCTCTATAAGCACATTTGTTTTAGAGTTCAGGTTACATTATCAAGACTTTTTTTTAAGCAAATGAGTTGAGATTAGCCAACAACTGATTCTTAATTGAAGAGTTATTTGTATCAGCCATTTCTTATTTTAAATAGATTGTTTTCAAATATTCTTAAAGTGGTTTACATAAGGAGCAGACATTTGGTAAGACTGTTAACTGTTGAAGAGATAGTCCCTCATTTAGCAAGTCTGATTTCTCAAAGCACTGTGTCAAAATGCAGGCATCCAAAGGGCTCATGAGCATATTGGCCAGATGACAGACATGTCAGGAACAGAGTCTGACACTCCCACCTACCCCACCTCCTCCCGCCCAGGCCAGGCCCACACAGCTCTCAGTCACTGATGCAGGAGGGCTGTGTAGGAGGGTCACCAAGAGGATCTTGAGGAATATTAATTTATTTGAATTTATTTTTTGCATTTTTCAATAAATACCCATGGAGTACAACACTATTTCTAAGACTGGAAAACAAAAAGTGATTAAGGCATAGCCCTTAAGAGAAAGTGTCTGTAAAGCAAAGTTACACACTGTGAAGAATTCCCCAGGTCCTTCCTCTGCAAGGTCCTCAGCCTGAATCAAATCCTCAGTAGGACTTTCTAACTTCATGTATGTGGTTCAATAGAGCCTTAATTCATTTCAGCCAGAGGCTACAAATGTGACCTTGTTTGGAAATAGAACCCTTGCATATTGAATAATGTCCAGATAAGGTCATACTGGATTATGGCAAGTGGAATTAAGAGGGAAATTTAGAAACAGAAAAATAGGGGGAAGGCCACGTAAAGATGTAAATGAGACTGGAGTCATGCATCTACAAGTCAAGGAATACCAGGACTTGTTGGAACATAAGCTAAGGGGGAAGAGAGAAGAAATCTTTCCCAGACTCTTCAGAGGTAGTGTGAACCTGGCAACTTTTTGATTTCAGGTTTCTAGGCACCAAAATTTGAGAAAATATTTTTTTTTAATTTTTTTTAAAAGATTTATTTATTTATACAAGAACCGGGGTATAGGCCAAATACGTGGCAGGGTGAGAGGATTCACCAAAGAGAGAGCAGGGAACAGAACAGGCAGACTGACAGAATATACTACTCAGGGAGCAGCGGGTGAGACAGGAGAGGTCTGCCGTGCCATGTGGGATTCTCACCGGCCGGCGGGGCTCAAACCCATGCTGCAGAGGCTGTGGAGAGCTTCACAGTGCAGTGCTCAACTGCCTGCACCACAAGGGAGGCCCAGGAAATATTTCTTTTAAGCCATTTAGTTTATGATACTTACTATGACAGTGCTAGGGAACTACAGGAATTAAGGAATTATCCTACTGGAATTAAGACCTGTTATTTCTCTTTTAGAGAATATGTCATTTAATAGCTAGGGAAATTGATTCAACAGATATGAATCTAGTATAAAATAGGATTGAGGGCTAAAAGGATTAGGAAGGAATAGAGAGATCAGAGGACAAGGAAATTACAGAATTGCATACTTGATTAAAGCTAATTTCTTAGGGTTAATTATATAGCACTTAATCTAACTCACTTTACTGAGAAAGTCCTGAAGAAATGTCAGTCAAGCACTGCCAATATTAATATTCTCTTTAGAGATTCAATTCACTGAAGCAATAAGTGCTGTAGACCCTTTCTCATTTGCCGGCCTTTCTTTCCCAGGTTTCCCAGAGCAGAATCTGCTGGGCCCTCAACAGTCCAACCCCAGCCCACAGCCACCCCTGAGCAGTCAGGGCTGTATCAGTTCCATCATTTGCTACAACTTGTAAAAGGGAGAGAGAAGAGGCAGGAAGTCAAGTACTCATTTGTAACAGGCACTATGGTAATTACATTTAATGCACAGATTAATCACTTATTAGTTCAACAGTCTTACAGGTCTTGCCTATTTTTATGAAGCATTTCTTAAGTTCCCACTGCTAAACCTCATTTGGGAGATTTCAAGTAGGACAAAGAAAGTAATGGTGCCCGCCTTCTTTTCCACTTAAATTCATTTGTGTATGATGCTAGGAGTTATGTGTTGGTTCACCAGCTGGGTTCCTGTATTTCCTCTAAAGCCCTATGTGCCCTAAGCCCTAGTGTTCATGTCAGAATTTCAAGCCCCCTACAGAACTTTTGCCAGACAGTTCAACTTACATTTGTCTATTTGAGCAGGACTGGGCATCTTCCTTGGACAGGTCACATCAATGCAGAGTTTCCCTGATTATTTTCCTTAAGGTCTAAGCTGCACATTGGCACCAAAGTTAAGCCTAGAACCCTCCAATGACTGAGAATCCCTGGCTAACATCTATCAGCTTTCCTTCCTTAGAATCATATTTTCTTCCTAATTTTCTACATTCCCCTAAATCATTCATTCCATCTGTCAAGCAGGCATTGAACATTTATTTAGGACTTGCCAGGTGCCAGAAAATGTTTTAAAGATATAGTGCTAAACATGATACAATTTTTTTTTCTGTTATGGAGCTTAGGTTCTATATTAATAGACAACAGAAAGAAAAAAGTAAGTCAAAGAATATTAAAAATACAATCAGTACACGGTTAAATAAAAATAACTGTCAGGACTAAGACATCCTAGTTAAAAATACAAACAAAAAGAAACTGAAAGAGGAGGTTGGGAAAGAACTGCCTAAGGAGATGTCTCACTCATAGCAGGAATTTAGAAAACCTAAATAAGAGACCGGGAAAAACACTAATCAATGCAAAGTAAAAATCAAAATCAACAAGCAACTATAAACCAGAGACACACTACGGGGGGTAGGGGGAGGGAGTGGCAGGGAAAGGAAGGACTAGAGTCAAAATAAGGGGGGAGGTGCAATTGTATGGGGAATATAACCAAAATGAAAATGCATACATTGTGCAAAGATGGAAAAATATGTAAGAATTATATAAAATAAAATATTTAAATAAAAACAAACAAACAAAAAATCAAATTGATATTCGAAGAAACCAGCAAGACCATGTGCCAAGACCCTGAGGTGTTTTGTTCCAAAACTGAAAGAAGACTCAATTAGGATATAGCATATACATGCAAAATAGTGACTGTATTAGCTTCCTGTTTGCTGATGTCACAAATTACCACAGGCATTGTGGCCTAAAACAACAGAAGGTACAGTTCTGGTGTCAAAAATCTTCAATGAGTCTCCTTGAACTAAAATGTCATTGGAACTGCATTTCTTTTGGAGACTCTAGGACATAACACACTTCCATGTCTTTTCCAGCTTCTAGAGGTCACCTGTGTAACTTGGCTGTGCTCCATTCTAGTAATCACCTCATTCCAGCTTCTGTTTCACTATCACATCTTTTCTGATTCTCACTCTCTAGCCTCCTAAATATGGATAGAGGACTTATGGAATTACATTGAGTGCATCCACACAATCCAGGTTAATCTTCCCATCTCAACATCATTAACTTAATTACATCTGCAAAGTTCTTTGTCACGTAAGTTAACATAATCATGGGTTTGAGGATTGGGCATTTTAGGGGGCACTCATTTTACTTGTCACAGTTCACATAATTCAATATTGTAGAGATGAGAAAATACAAAGCATTCGGGGAACTGGGCATGACAAATGATGTGGGATTTTTTTTAATGGAAATGGGGAAGTTTTAAGAAGGAAAATATTGTTTTCTAACTGACATTTTTTGAAAGATCATTTATACCTAAAAGGATTCAAGATAGGAGAGACAATTAGAATCAGGGAGAACAGAAACTGACACTGTAAATTGGGTAAAAGATGGTAGCTGCTCAGACTAAAATAGTGGTAGTAGAGATAAAGAATGAAAGGAAAATCCAATCATTTTAACTGGAACAGATAGAGAATATAGATGCTAAATGAAGGAAAAAGCAAGAATTAAGGCTGATTCTTACTTAGATTCTTAGTTTTTTTTTTAACATTAGTTTATGATGGTTTACAGATGTGGGAAACATAAAGGGAAGGATTTAAATTCTATTTGAACACGCTTTAAATGTGTATGACAAAGCCAAGACAAGAAATTTTATTGTTTGTTTCATTTGTATTAAGAAGTCAGAGGAGACACTGGACTGAAGAATTTAATGTAGAAGTCATCCAAATAAGGGTAACTTTCAAATTGATTGTGATTAATAAAGTCTAGGAAAAAAATACAAGGGGGAGAGAAAGAAAAGATAAAAGGGGCCTCCCCAGTGATGCAGCAGTTGAGCACTGGGCTGCGAAGCTGCCCGCAGCCTCTGCAGCACCGGTTCGATCCCCGGCCACTGGAGAGGGTCCCACATGGCACGCAGACGTCTCCTGCCACCTGCTGCTCCCCTCAGCAGTGTACTTTGTCAGTCTGCCTGCTCTACTCCCCGCTCTGGCTCTGGTGAATTCTCTCAACCACTCGCGCTTCTGACTGTACCCAGTGTTTATATAAATAAATACATAAATCTGAAAGAAAGAAGGAAAGAAGGAAAGAAGGAAAGAAGGAAAGAAGGAAAGAAGGAAAGAGAGAAAGAGAGAAAGAGAGAAAGAGAGAAAGAGAGAAAGAGAGAAAGAGAGAAAGAAGAAAGAAAGAAAGAAAGAAAAGAAAGAAAGGAAAGAAAGAAAGAAAGAAAGAAAGAAAGAAAGAAAGAAAGAAAGAAAGAAAGAAAGAAAGAAAGAAAGAAAGAAAGAAAGAAAGAAAGAGAGAGAGAGAGAGAGAGAGAGAGAGAGAGAGAGAGAGAGAGAGAGAGAAAGAAAGAAAGAAAGAAAGAAAGAAAGAAAGAAAGAAAGAAAGAAAGAAAGAAAGAAAGAAAGAAAGAAAGAAAGAAAGAAAGAAAGAAAGAAAGAAAAGGAAAAAGGAGCATAGAGCAGGAGAAAAGAAAAAAGGAGGGGAAACTTGGGGAGCAAAGGAGGGAACCTCATTATCATATGATTCCACCCAGACACTAGTTCTCAGCCTCTGGCGTTTCAGAATCACCTGTCAGCTTAACACCTGACCTCTTACTTCTCTGATTCTTTTGGTGCTCCTGAATTACAGTCTCACCCTTCTGGAATATTATCCAAGGCTTCTCTTACTGATTTAAACTCAAATTCTAGCCTTTACATATCTGTCCTTCACTATCAATGTAATTCCTACTCTTCCTATCTTCCTTAACTAGTGACTTCCAAATGAAGTGACTGCTCATCTCACAGTCACCAATTAAAATGAGAATCCCTTTCTAGCAGAAAAACCTCAGACTTCCCAATAGTCCCATAGCCAAACACAGAACCTTTTGGGAAATGGAAAGCTTGCCAATTCTAGAATGCCATAAAACCAGAAAAGAGTTTGATTTAATACACAGTCTAAAGTTCTTTACTTTCTTGGCAGAATAGCAGATCTCAAATTGTGTTCAGCATTTGACAGACAGATACAGAGCAAGAATTAAAACTCAGACAACCAAAACCTTCAGATGACAGAGACACTTTCTATCAAAGATGCTTTCTACAAAAATCATATTATTTCTAGATAGAAAAAAAGATAACCTGATAGGGACATGTTATTGCTTCCATAGCGACTACAATGAGAAAAGTTATGGTATATTCATACTTTTTTGTACTCTGTGAGATTTGGGTGAGGGGACCCACAAAAACCTTTCCTGGAGATGACTAAGCCCTCAGATATCTCTTTACATGAAGAAAGATATTGGAGATAATTTTGCTGCTCTAGCTAGAAAGAAAAGCCAGAAATTGTCTCCATCCTGTTATGTTAATGAAAGATGTCCAGTCAGCAACCCTAGAGACTTACATTGTTCTCTCCAAGAGAAGGGCAAAACTCTAAGCCTCAAAGCATGATTAGATGGTGGGCTAGTGAGACACAAATTCAATTTCCATGACCAATTCAATCTCTGACCTGCTTTCTCTGGTTCCAGCAGCTCTGATGATCATCAATTGTGAAGGTGTTTTTTGGCTGTGCAAGGAACTTAACTAAGACCAATAACTCATTTCATAAGTCACCGAACAGTTGACAAAGGATAATGACTTTTAGTCAATCTTAAGCTGGGGGAAGATTCAAACCAAAGACATAAAGGTGAAAATCCTCTACCAGTGTCCATTATGCAGCCTCGAGGTAGTTAATTTATGCTTAATGCAATTGTATATCTGGAAGCTGAAAAGATCTGAGTGGTAATTAATCTTCAAGGATGCATTTCACTGTGACTTGTCTTCCTGAAAGCTTTCCCCTCAACTCACTTTCGCATTAGCAAACTTTTCCACATTAAATAGGTGTGACTATGTGTCCAGGGGTTACTCAAGCACAGCATGTTTTTGTAGAACTCACTGGAGCAGCAAAGTAAAATGCAATTCAAATTGCAGGTACATGATAATATGAGAGTTTTGGCAATTAATTTTATACTATTTTGAGTGGGGTTTTTTCTTGTGAGTAATGGAGAATTTTTGACATCAGTCAGTGCTTCCCAAATCCATGATTTACTAAATCTCAATGACATAATAAATGCATTCATTGTTATGAATACTCTTAATGTTTTAGACAGGACTATTCTACTATCATTAGCTTTTTCAAAAAATCATGATAAGTAAAGTTTCTTGCAAGAAAACTGCCTACTTATGCTGCTAAAAAGCAGGAAGATCTTTCTGGGCACAGCACAGAGACATTTACATGATTGTTCTAGCTGAAGGAGACATCAGCATCCTTTGATACAGCCTTTCATTTTGAAAATAAGAAACTGAGAGCATTCACATATGCCCCCAAAGCAGATACAATGTAAACCTGTTTTACATCAATAAATATATGAACAAAGAAATGTTCACATGACTGGTCAATGCATACACAGTTCAGACTCTAAACCAACTCTTTTTGTTGAAGTCCAAGGTACTTTTGACCTTGTCATACCTTCTTACTTAATTCACATCTATTGAAGTAAGGCAGAGAATATATCAACAGATTGAGTCATTAACAAAAAAATATATTATTTATAAAGAAATTGTTAGTTTGTTTTCTATACATTCTTTGTAAAGTAACTACTGTCCCCACCAAATGGAATTATTTCTCCCAGGAAACACTGGTCAGTCAAGTATGCTCTTTGTTCACTGAATATCAATCATAACTTGAGAAAAGTCCCAAATGTAAACAAAGCACCAGTCTTGCACCTGGGGAGCTTACGATCAAATTGAGAATAATGACAACAATAAAATCAGCACTTGGACAGGGACCGAAGGTTGGAAAGGGGCTGATAACTGTATCAAAGCAGGTTCTCAGTATAAACTAAAACTGAAAATGACTTTGAAATTAAGATTCTCATAGATGGAGGAAAATAAACATCACAAACTGGAAAAACAAAATAAGGAATGAAAATGGAATCTGTTGTCATTATATGACGAGGATGCAAATAACCAAGAAGGAACATAAGAACCTACTCAACAGAATGCAGTTTGGATGGAGTGTTCCAGTCCTGACTCCCTCTCCTTGTTCATGACTACACTTCCCACTCAGACACAATGTTTGAAAAGGCGTTGTGATAGTCTTATTTGCATTTGTCACTTTCCCATGTACTGCTTCTTTTTACTGTCAACAAAACATTTCCCTTTATAAGCCTTAACTTTCAAACTGTGTTTATTCATATGTTATAACACAGAAACTATAGCAGGCACTGGAATATAATGAATGAAAAGAACATGGTCCTATCTTTTTATAGTCTCTGGGTAGACAGATAACTAGAAACAATTACAATGACGTAATATACGATAATATCTATATGAGATAGAGGAGATGATATAGCAACACGTGGCATATGAACCTCCCCAAGCTCAGGTATCTCTTAAAAGCTTCCCAGAGACAAAAAAAGTTGTTATACTACCTGAAAGATGGGTAAAACAAGGGACATTTGGGACAAAATGTTATAGGCAAGCGGATCAGAATATGCAATGGTCCAGAAGTAAGAGAAGTTCCTAGTACTGGACAAAGCATGGGAAGTGGGTATAGAGAGGAGGCAATTACAAGGGAAATTGAAAACTGAGACATGGAATTATATTCCCTCCCTGGGATTACAGATTAATTTATTTTGAATAGATAACTCAGATCTGCCTTCTTTCTGGACTTATGCCAATATTATAATTGGAAACAATAAAAAAGGGTATATAAAATGGAACAATGTTCTGCAGAATTTTTAAAACCAAAGTCATCTGTCAGATAGTTATTCTATAGATAACAAGGGAGAATCAGTAAAGATTTGTCAAAATAGATATGACATGAAAATAGTATTTTATGGATGTATCCCATAGCAACATTTACATATAAATGATGGCAAAGCGAAAGTAAGGAAAGATGGGGAAATAGTAAAGGCAATATTCTTTAGGTGATAGGACAATTAAATATGTAAATTCAGTGCACTTCAGTGATACAAGAGCTACAAATATTGGTAGCTTATTTATGAGCTTCTTCTCTAATTCCAGTTACAGTATCAAAATGGTGTTTTTTGAATCATTCAGGATAGGTTAAGTCTTATGATTTTCACTTTCTCATACCTGGTTATAAATTTTAGAGAATAATTGGTAGAAAAGTCATAACTCGATAGTGCATACAAAATTTTGGGCAAATATGTAAAGGGGATTGTACTTTTTAATATGCATAATTTCTTCACCAGAAATGAACAAACATGGTAAATAAGAAGACAAATTTAAACAGCATCTGGTAGAATACAAAACCTTATCCTTAGTCAATATTAACCACTGTAATTGATTCAACTCTACTTTATCTCTGCCAAATGAAAGTCTAGTCTGAGTCCCATGAGAAAGACACAGGTTTAAGTCACTCTCTTATTTCTTAATCTAAGTGTTCCTTGAGTCATTAAGAACACAGTAATTGAGATAAGAGGTAAAGGATAGGAACTATTCCTGATATGTCAAAATATAAGCAGCCCTCTTTTTCTGCTCTAAGTCCTGGTTTAATTTAGGCTCATGGTTTTCACATGCAAAACCATGCTTTTTTGTTTTTGGTTTTTTGTTTATTTCAGAGTCCAACAAAATAAGGTCTCCCCTTTCATCATCTTTCCAACCGAGCAATGTGTCATATTCTAAAATCTAACCCCCAACAGAATGAAATTTGGATGGAACCAAAGATCTATAGGGTTATACCACTCCTGAACCAAGAAACATAATCCAACAAATAGTCATTTCAAAACAACTCAACACTTTTGCTACTTCTTAAAAAGCGTAAAGATAGCTGAAATCTGTAATTCATGGGCACCACTTACGAAAATTCCATGGACTTTTAAGTCTTCTTTCTTCACATTCAGCAACTGATGCTCCAACACCTTTCTTTAAACTTCCTGGAAAAAAAATTAAAAGTTAAACTAAACAAAGACCAAAACTAAATAAAAGTCTTCCTCCATGCTCAGCTTGTCAAAATCCCTACTTTTTCTTTTCAGTTCTTCATTATATGGGTTAATCCTTCCTGTGAATCTTGCCTTTCCCTCCATCTTCTTCCTCCAAACTCTCCTCAAACACATCATCTTTTGAAAATTCATTTCTAAAGCCCAAGGATGCTATCTGACACAGGGAATGCTCAGAAAGACATGGGACAGGGAAGGCACTTTGGCAACATAATGTCATGAAAACAAAGGGAACCTAGGTCAAAGGGGCTCCTTCTTCTTGAGAAACAAGTACTGTGAACATTTACATGGTAAGAGTAATTAAATTCTCATTCAAAATTATCTCCCCTATCCTGACTCTACCGTCCTGCCTCCATTTTAACTTCCTCCCCCCTCCCTCTGATTCCTGCCTGATTGTTTTCATCATTGTCACTTGTCCCAGACTTGTGACTCTATGTCGCAACCAGAGCGCTTAAATCTTTCATTCTCCGGGCCTCCCCTGTGGCGCAGTGGTTGTGCGCTGGGTTGCGAAGCTGCCCGCAGCCTCTGCAACGCCGGTTCGATCCCCGGCTGCTCCCCGGCCACCAGAGGAGGGGAGACCTGACGCGCAGACCTCTCCTGCCGCCCGCTGCTCCCCTCAGCAGTGTACTTCAGTCCTTCTGCCTGTTCTGCTCCCCGCTCTGGCTCTGGTGAATTCTCTCACCCTCCCCCGTGCTTCTGACTGTACCCAGTGCATGTATAAACAAAACGAACAAACAAATAAAAAAAAAAAATCGTTCATTCTCCTAGATGCCTATCCTCTGCTGCACGGATTTTAGCTTTTCTCCTTCTGAGACTCCACAAGTCCACTTTCTTGGTGAAAATTCTCAAGAATAACTCCTTGGTCATGTTGTTACTCTAACTCTCTTTCTTACTGAGAATGGCCCTAGGAATTTTATATTTTTTTTTGCAGTCAAATACTCTGATTTTTCATTTATTCAGCATAGCAATCTGACAACTCCCCAAAATTTGCAAATGTAGGTTTTGAGATCCAAAATTATTTGTAATCCTGTGCTGTGTTAAGAAATATAACATGGGCCTCCCCAGTGGTGCAGCGGTTGAACGCTGGGTTGCGAAGCTGTGTGCAGCCTCTGCAGTGCTGGTTTGATCCCTGGCCGCCAGGTGAGGGTCCCACATGGCGCGCAGACCTCTCCTGCCACCCGCTGCTCCCCTCAGGAGTGTACTTTGGTCTTTCTGCCTGCTCTGCTCCCCGCTCTGGTTCTGGTGATTTCTCTCACCTTCCCGCGCTTCTGACTGTACCCAATGCTTGTATAAATAAATAAACCTTTAAAAAAAAAGAAAGAAATATAACATGGGGCCTCCTTGGTGGCGTAGGGGTTAAAGACAGTGCTGTCAAGCTATCGTCAGCCACTGCAGCACATGTTTGATCCCCAGCCAGGGAGCTGACCCACATGGCACAGCAGACCTCTTCTGTCTTGCCCACTGCTCCCTGCAGCAGTGTATTTCAGTTAATCTGCCTGTTCTGTTCCCTACTTTGTCTCTGGTGAATCCTCTCACCTCCCACACCCCTAGCCTATACTCCAGTTCTTGCATGCATAAATAAACAAGTCTTTAAAAGAAGAAATATAACATGGCAAGACCATTTTTAAAGTATCAAACTATAATTTAGTGATAATGGTACAGATAGCTTCAAGTTTTTCTGTTTCAGTGGCATTCTAGACATATAACTTTCTTTCAAAGGATGTAAAAATACTTTAGCAATTTGACCTAAGATATGACAGAAACTTGGGCTTTTAAATCACTATCATATTCTCCACAGATAGGTATAATATTTACCATCTGTGCACTTTGTATTTAGTGCTTCGATTCAGTACTGAAATCTCCATGCTTAAAGATATCTCCTGATAGAAGGTGCATGTAATTGGAGTGAAAGCATTCAAACAATGAGTATTGTAATTATTTCCTGATCTGGTAACAATGTGCAATGGTAGAGATTACATGCAAAAGGGAACTTGAGAACTATCTCCCAGACTTAACAGTCTGAGATGTTTCTTTGTTTACTCAGCTAATACTGTTATTGATCAACTTCTCTAAATATTGCACTAGGCTTTTTTTTTTAATTTTGGAAAAGCTGACCACAGACATCACGAACGGTACAGTCTTTGTCCTTGTTAAATGTGGACCACAGCTGAGTGTAGTGAGAGGAGGGAATTGAGTAAAGAGGTCCTGCCTGAAAGCAAAAGGAATTAATTTTTATATTTAAGGAGACTAGGAAACAATTTCAAGTTTTAGGGTAACTCAAGAGCTCCACAACAGAGGTATCCACACTATTGTTGCTTTTCTTGCTATAACCACTACATTATCCCAAATGTCTTATATATTCAAATAGTTCATATAATGGTTTTGATAAATAGTCATAGTCATATAAAGATACTGCATTCAATTTTATGTCAGCATAGAATATAGGAAAGAGAATCACTATGGGAGAGAGGCTGGAACATAGTTAAAGCTTGGAAGGAGGGAGAAATTAAGGCCCAGAAATACTTCAGACATCTTAAGATTCAGGAACATTTTATTAAAGTCTTAGAAGGGACATGAGACATTCCATAGAAAGTGGGTGTAAATTAAGCTGGTTATTTTCATTCTCATTGAGTATGATGACCTCTGCCAAGATGTATATTTGATTTCCTGATGTCTATCCTCAATTATGTTTTAGGCCAAAAATAAATAGAAGTTGTTCTTCCTTGTATGCTAATTTTTATGGTTATATTTATTTGAACATGATTTTTTAAAATATAAATCTGTGTCATTGATTTAAGTAGTTGTTCTGAATATACCTTTCCAACTACTCATTTTATTTTTTTTTAAGATTTATTTTATGTAGGGGCCTCCTGGATGGCACAAGGGGTTAAGTCTCAGCAATATGAAGCTATCCCCAGCCAGGCAGCTGACCCACATGGTGCAGCAGACCTCTCCTGTCTTATCTGCTGCTCCTTTCAGCAGTGTATTTCAGTCAGTCCACCTGTTCTGCCCCCCACTCTGTCTCTGGTGAATCCGCTCACCCCTCTGGACCTTTGGCCTACAGCCCAGCTCTCATTCATTATTTCATCTGTCTTCTGTCCCTCCTTGCTTGACAACTTGTTTCATCCAAAGCTTGTAGCTGGACAGTGCACTTTTCTGATTTCTCAGTGCATATAACTACACTGCAAATTTCATCATTTTCACTGGAACTGAGGTTTGCAAATATCCCTTTTTGCTCAAAATATAACTCCAGGAACATACCATTTAAGGTTTTTTTTTTTCTATTTTAAGAAAGTATTAGTTCATTCTGTATTGCACATTATAAAATACCTAGCCATTACAGGCAGTATTCCCAGGCATAGGCAGTGTTCCTAAAAGTCTGTGAGCCTAGACAACCTGGAAAAAATGTAGATCACACCTTCTTCCCTAAGGGAACCTGATGCTGGATCTGGCATCATCTGTATCTAAAAACAGAGTGACATAGCTAGCAGAAAACTGAAAGGTTATGTAATACAGTTTGTTAGATAAAGAAACTGAGTGGTTAAGTACTTGCCTACACTAAACTAATGGCGAAGTTTGGAATGGAATTTGTGCCCCCAACTTACACCAAAGGAAAGACCAGGAACCAGTAGTCTCTCTAGTTCTCTTGGGGGTGGGGGGCACTTCTGTTTTCCATTTCCACAATCATAATCCCAGGGTATACATAAGACTTAGCAACACGCATGGTTCACATTTCTAAAAAGGTACTATGGGAAAAAATTTAAAAGTAGACAGGAGTTTAAAAAATACAACTATTATTTGGATTTGTTTATGAATTTCCATGATAACTACTTTAAAGGGGATGCACATTTTGGGAAAATTATTTTATGTTACATAAAAGTCACATAAATGTACAGAAGTAACTGATGGGGCGGCATATACTCAAATTTATGTACCGTCTTATTGAACAAGCTCTCCAAGTGATGTGAAATACTGCTAGCATCTTAAGCCATGATATGAGATGCCACTTTTTTTTTTAAAAGATTTATTTATTTATTTATACAAGCACTGTGTACAGTCAGAAGCACGGGAGGGTGAGAGAATTCACCAGAGCCAGAGAGGAGAGCAGAACAGGCAGAGTGATGAAGTACACTGCTGAGGGGAGCAGCAGATGGTGGGAGAGGTCTGCATGCCCATGTGAGACCCTCGCCTGGCGGCCAGGGATCAAATCGGCGGGCAGAGCTTCGCAGCCCAGAGCTCAACCGCTGCGCCACCAGGGAGGCCCATAGATGCCACTGTTCTTGAACTGAATTTTACACACAAAAGATGCCAGCCTATAAGATGCCAATGCAAGATCAAATGAATACTAAGCCCCAGGATAGGAGGGCTTCTTCTTGTAGTTTCTGATACAGTTTTAGAATGAGAAGGATCCTAAAAACCCAAGGATACTACTATGGGACTGATCTTAATGCACCCTTGAAAATATGTCAAAGAGTCATTCAAGTCATGCAAGAGAAAAAATTCTACATTTGCCTAAGCAGGTTGTCTATTTTTAGTGAACCAGGCACTTCTCTGACCATGTTTGTACCCCACCACTTCCTCTACATGGACCTTCAGGAAAATGTGCCAGATTCTCCCATCCCTTATCCTCTGCTGTTTTCCCCAAATCTCACTTTCCCCGCAATTCTTCCTCAGCCCAGTTTTCCTATTACAGTGTTTCACTTAGATATGCCCCCCAACAGTAACTACCTGTCATGAGTGGAAGTACTTTGAAGGAGTGGGGACAAGACAGAGCTAGATCTTAATTATGGTTTTTAATTATGGCTCTAATACTAATAAGCCATGTGACCTTGACCAAATCATAAGATCTCAGATACTTGCTTTCCCATTTATGAAATTGAGATAGCTGTAAGGCTCACATGGAATGATAATTGAGATAACTTTGGAAAATAAGTATATATACCTGTGCTTGCTAGATATTTCATGTTTTAGTAAAAATGAGCAATAATTAGTTTTTCTTTTCCTGGAGTCTTTAATCCTTACTCCTATGAGATTTTGGGGGGTGGGGAGGTGAGTTTTAAGATGATCTTTGATAAAACTTTCTCAAGTTAGTAAATTTGTGAATATTGAAATAGAGTTATGATACATGGGTTATCGGGACTAGAAAACAATAATTAGAAAGCTAAGGGAGGTCAAATATTACATACTGCCTTATGTCTCTTGTAGGAAAATAACATTTTTCTGGAAAATGGTATGGGTATGGAGAGAGGTAGATTTTATTCTGAATAACAATTATGTTTACAAGTATGAAATTGAGAGCTATCAAAAATAATCTCAGAAGGGAACACAGATGGAAGGAAAATGAGTAAAGAAGGTAGGATGGAGGAAGGAATGGACCTAGGAAAAAAGGAAGCGACAAAAGGACAAAAGAAAGGAAGTAAAAATAAAGGCAAAAAAAGAATGATGAGGGCCTCCCCTGCTGGTGCAGCAGTTGAGCTCTGGGCTGCAAAGCTGCCCGCAGCCTCTGCAGCGCTGGTTCTATCCCCGGCCACCGGCGATTGTCCCACATGGCGCGCAGACCTCTCCTGCTGCCCGCTGCTCCCCTCAGCAGTGTGTTTCACTGTTCTGCCTGTTCTGCATCCCGCTCTGGCTCTGTGAATTCTCTCACCCTCCTGCGCTTCTGACTGTACCCAGTGCTTGTGTAAATAAATAAATCGAAAAAAAAAAAAAAAAGAATGATGAAAAAGTGAGAGAGAAGGTAGGAACGATGAAGGTCTTGAGGGAAGACTGGAAAAAAGAGGCTGTGCATTAGCAAGCTAAGTTCCTGGAATCACACAACATTTCTGGGCTTTTTATCTTTAACTGAAAAATAAGAGGATTTCAACAAAGGGACCACTAAGATCTTTTTAAAATCTATAGGAAATTCTGCAGCTTTCATTCTCCTTTAAAATTCCATAGGGTCAAAGGCTACTTGCTTTGTGTAAACAAAAGCTAGAAAAGCATCATTATGAAGCACCACTTGCCAATGTATTTTGTGACAATGAAGAGAAAAGAGGGCCCGGATATTTCTGCCATGCAGTGGCATACACTAAATAACTTTTCACCTTATTAAAAATTATCAAGTCTTTCAGCAAGGGGCTAATGTGCTCAATGCATCTGTTGAAGCTGTCTGTTAACCATTAGACTAAATAGAACACCATTTCATGCCTGACTTCTTCAGCTATACGAAGACTGCCATGGCATGTTAGCAAAGGTCATGGGTAAAAAAAGAACTTCTCTTTATAATGGATGATTTTCACTTCTGATTTAAGAGTCTTTTAAAAAGAGAAGCAGTACCCTACTCCTCTTGCAAGATGCCAGTGCCTACTTGGATGATAGCACAATTATTTGCCTTCTTCACTGTAAATTAGATGGGATTAAAATGAACTGGTAACATGGAGTTTCATAGATAATAAACATAGTGATAATACACTACACTGGTCTCTGGAAACAAGTAATTAAATGAGCAACTCCTTATATTTCACAAAAACATCCTGGCACAGAATAGAAAATTAGGTTGGCCAAAAATCCTCTCTATCTCTCCAAGCCTTCTCTTCTCATTTTTCTTTCCCTGATCTTCCTTAACCCTTTGCTGCTTTTTTACATGTCTCCATTTCATATGATCCAATAACATCATACTCTGATTTCTCTGTATCCCAGTGTTTGTAATTCATTCATATTGAAGTCTTAAGAATTTATGGTGCCTCTCCTGAAATTATTTGATTATGAAATAGAATATTGAGAAGAACATTGTTTAAACCAGATGCAGCATGATGTAACAAAAGCACATAGAACTAGAATTTAAGAGTTCTGCCTTAGATTTGTGCCCAAGTATTTGTGTGGCATTGGGCAGCTTCATCTGAATCTCAGTTTTCTCACATGAAAAACAACCTAACAACCGAGGGATTATTTGTGATTCAGGAATCAATCATTAAGGCAGAATTCCTGATCTCATTATAAGAAAATATGGAAAGACTTGGAAAAACTCAAGCAATTCTCATTTATTCTCAAATAGCACAACACAGATCTCCATATACTCTCTCAGAGAATTCAAGCTTGATTAGAAACAAATGTATGCTTTAACATTTTCTTTTAGATGTAAGGTGATTCTTTCTCTAATATCTATCTAAAACTGTTCCATAATTCCAGGCCCCAATGTGCATGATTGGTTATAATTGGCAAGGAGCTCACTGTTCTTCTGTGTTGTCCTGGCAGTGTTAGTAAATGACTTAGAACATAAATCCTGCCAAGCTTACATGCACTTGACAAAGTAATGGGTTGATAAAATGTTGTATAGGACATTATCATTGTCCTACAAATTAGACAAAATATGATAATTCAATTGTACAAGTCATTTAAATAAGGCCAATGAATTTTTCTATCTTGAGAGAGGTTAATATCAGGGTAAGTGGCCAACAGGACTGTGAAAGCATTTCCAGGTGGTTCTCTACGAGAATGTGAGCTATGCAATTGAGCAACTGGAGTACTGCAGGAGAGGAGATGGCCCATGAGAAAAGACAGAGTTAGATTAGGGGAAATGGTGTAAAGTGATATTTAAAAAAAAAAAAAAAAAAGATATTTTCTGCTGCTAATGGGCCTTCAACCCTACAGCTATGGCTATTCTTCGGGAACACATAAGAGGTCCTTATATTTGAGATCTTTTCATATTCTGTGCCCTAAGTAGACCCAACTCTAAGTTACTATATTTTAGAAAACCAACAAGGGAAAAAATTCAAAAGGCAAAACAAACTGAAATCACATAACTGGCTAAAGACAGTATCTATAAGATATAAAGATATCTTATGACTCAATAAAAAAGGCAAATAATCTAACAGAAAGTAGTAACATGGTTTTTGAAGAGAATTTACAAATATAGAAACCTAAATTAGCATCAATATATGAAAAAAATCTCAGCTCAAAATTATCAGGGAAATACATCTGATCTCCTCAGTAAGATTCCATTACACAATTACCAGATTGACAAAAATTATAAATTCTGACAAAGAAATAGATATTAACTCAGGATATCTAGACTAAGCTATAATTGTGGAAAACAACAACAACAACAACAAATCCCCTGGCTTCAAATAAAAGAATATTTTTTGATCATGTATTAAGTCCAACAAAGGAGGTTTACAAGGATTCTGCATAGGATAATAACTTGGGGAGAAGGCTAAAAGAAGTTTTATCATTTTATGACATAGCAATTGGAGTTGGTACAGCAAGAAAAGAAAGTGGAAAGCAACTTAAAATATTTTAAATACCACTATTCACAAATGGACATTATTGTGCAAGGTGAGGACAAAGTCACATGCTTTTAGCTAACTTTGAAGAGGTAAGGAAGTATAATCAGTCTTGCTCCTGAAGGAACAGATGAACTGGAAATATTGATGTGTACTAGTAATAGCTATCACATCTAATGATGACTAGTAAATGGTTCAATGCAACATCATAAATGCAGGATTTATAAATTAGTATAACCAATGGGATAAGTTTGGTGTTACCTAAGAAACTGCAATCTACCCAAACCCTGCAGTGTAACAATAACTTCTCTAGATATATAGTACAGAGTCAGGACTACACATGTGTACCAGGAGAAGCTGCATATGGATCTATAGATTCACTGTTCATGCATAAAAAAAAAATCCACCCATAATAAAGAAATTCCATGAAACAGTAAAAAAGAATGACCTAATCCACTCAAGTCAACATAGACAAATATATTAAGTATAAAGTTGAGGGAAAAATATTATATAAAGAATGATTCCTTTTATACTAAGTTCACAATAGGCAAACTATTATGTAACATATTATATGCACTCATATATACATACAAATATGTTTATATAATACCAAGAATATATGCATCTGTGTGTATATATTTATAGCTTGAAATATATGCACAATACTCAAGTACATGAGTATATCTATATATATTTAGGAATTTTTTCATCAATATTTTTATAGGTGAAAAAGCTGTTCAGAAAAGTGAAGGATAACTATCACAAATATCAGGTTAGCAGTCCCCTCTGGGGTCGAGGTAGGAGGATGCAATTAAGGATGTATATACAGGGTCTCCTTAGACACTGTCAGTGTTGTTATTCTTACCTGGATGTTGTTATAAAGATGCTTGATTTATTTTTAATAGTGTTTCTCTGACTATCTGTACACATGTTAGAAAAAACAAATATGTATGGGTAATATGCAAAACAATTTTAAAATAGAGAAAATTATATTAAAGCAATAAAAGGCACTCAGCAAAATAAGTGTAATAATAAGACCATGTGAGAGTATAGTTCAATAATCCAAAAATGTCAGCAAAGGGTGAAATGACCCTGGCCTGCAGTGACAAGAGATACATTAATGAAGGAGCCAGGACTTGGAATAGGTATTAGAGGAGGTTTAAAATTCCAGAAAGTGAGGAAGGAAACTCATGCTAAATTGAAATGACATTAGAAGAGCAAGAATGAATGATAATTTGTAGTAGAAGATAGTGAAAAACCAACAGAGGGTAGTGGGTTTCTGTAGAGTGGTGGTCTTATTTTTGTTTCTTCCCAACAAGTCATTAAGTTCACTTCCTCAGTAAGGGACATGTGATGGTACAAATGGTGTGTGTTTATTTCAAAACTCTGTGTATCTTTACTTATTAAACAAAAAATATGGTTGAAAAAATATAATTTTAAGTATTGCCCCCAAAATATGTAAGAAATAGAACTAGGAGAGCAGAAAGAGAGAAAAGAGAATAAGAGCCTTCCTAAAATCTTTGAAATCATATTATAGAAATGATCCTCCAGACCAACATTACTGAAACCTGGGCCAGACACAGGGGCTGGTGCCTTAGCTGTCTGTTAGTAGAATAAGGTCAGAAATTGAGAAAAGGCATTTAAAAATTGTTACAGCAATTTGATAATCTTATATCTGTTAAAAAATGATAAAAAAACTGGGTTGTATTAATGTTAGTTTTTTATTTACTTTACATTTTACTTTTATAGGTACTTATTGCATTGGTCAATGATGCATAGGAAATTCTTTTGAAAAGAAAGCTCTTCACTGCATATTATTTAAGAAGTATTTACATCCAGTTAATCTAGACGTGAAGTCTACACTTACAGTTTGATGTCTGAATTAGACAAAAAAAAAATCCTAAATTTTGGTAACGTGCTAGTGCATATGTAATATTGACTTTTAAGAAATTGCTCAATTTATTCTCACATTATATTCTAGGAGAATACCTTTCCCACCTCTATGCCACAAATAATCAGCCTTCTTCCCAATCACGCAAAAGAAGGCTAATTTTATAGATACTCTCAGCTACCCCTAAACTGTAAAATTTTCATCATTCCTATTTTCTCTGAATTTCAGCACCTAACAATGGATGTAGCAGAGAACAAGAGAACTTGTAAGTCATGTCTTTTGATCTTGTCATTTCCCTGTTCTCAAATCTTGGTATTTTCCTTATTACACTCACAAGAAGTTTCTTCTAGTCTCCAAAGCACTTTTGCACACTCTCTTCTCTCTGTGTCTACAGCCACTACCCTATCACAGAAGTTCATTATCTCTAGTTCAACCCTCTATAATAACCACAAACCTGAATTCAGGCCTGCAGCTTCCTTCACCATACTTTTTACCACTCATAACTGTCAGATTTATTTTCCTGAAGTGGAAATGTAATTCTAGCTCTGAAGCACAAAACCCTTACAGGCTGCCTGCTGAACAACGGCTACTGATGAAGTGCAAATTCCTCATACTCCCATTCAACATTCTGAACACTGTGACCTCAACTGACCTTCCCACTCTGATTGTCCCACTGCTTCCTATCACGTAATTTATGATGTTTTAAAAAGACTGAAGACTGTTCTCTAAACATAGAATTACCAATGAAGTCTTTTAAAACAACAACAAAAAAAAGATTTTTATGTATTTATGCACACAAGAACTAGCATGCAGGCCAGAGGTGTGGGAGAGGGTTGGTGGTGAGAGGATTCACCAGAGACAAAGTGGGGAACAAAAAAGGCAGATCAATACACTGCTGAGGGGAGCAGTGGGCAAGACAGGAGAAGTCTGCTGTGCCATGTGGGTCAGCTCCCTGGCCAGGGATTGAACTCAAGTCTCAGTACTATCACACAATGGCTAAACAGCTACACCACCATGGAGGCCCTATAGTATTTTCTATCATCTTCAGTAGAATACACAACACCCCTGTATTCTCTGGCCTTCACTTTACATCACTTTGATGGTTTGCTTTTCTTATGCCACAATATGTTATAGCTATTGGTCTTATGACCCACTAGAATATTAACACCTCAGGGAAAGTGTTAATAGCTTCATAGTGCTATAATGGAGCTTCCACAAATAGGAGTCTATACTGTGTGGAAAACTGAATTCTCCACTGCACAGGAGATAGATGTAAGGCTGTTCTTGCATATCATTACCTTTCTGCTACTATTGACCACTTTTACTTTTACAAGATTTTTCAGTCTTGTATATATTGACTTAGACTTGTTCCCATGTATTTACTCATACTGTTCTTTCTGGATACAATATGCTTCAACTTTCTCTGTTCATGCAAATCCCACTTGTCCTTGAATGACCTGGCTAAATCCTAACTCCTCTATCTCCCATATTTGTAAAGAAGTGATTTCTTCCTCTGAAATTATTTCTAATTTACCATGTTACTGTTGAACTGTTTTGTGGTTTTATACATTCATATGTATGATCCCTTTGAAGCAATGCTTTCGTCTTATATTGTTATTTAAGATTTGAAATGTCTGTGACTTGTCTGCAATATTCAATGAGACAGACATATGTTGTAGTAGCTGAGAGTATGCCTTGTGGATCCAGCTTGATTAAGTCCTGCTTTTGCTACTTACATGTTGTTTGTAAGGCCTATGAAACTCAGCTTTCCTTATCTGTAAAATGAGAACATGAATTGTACCTACATCATACAATTGTCATAATGAACTAAGAAAAGGGTGTCTGGCCAATAGAAAGTGCCCAGAAAATGCTACTTTCCATTGTAATTCTTGGAGAATGAAAGTTTTGTTATTGTTGTTTTTGTTTGGTTTGGTTTTTCTATCAGAGCTTAAGTCTATTTTATGGTTGTGTATTTAGCACACATAGTATCTAGCACTGGTGTATTTGCTAGGGCTAGCAGGGTAGACAAGATAAAGCTTACATTCTGATAACGTAGAGGATCTTGCTGCTTTTCTCAACCTCCAACAACCCTCACTATTTCTACAAAAAAGATGCTGTTATTTCTAAGATTGTGATGTCTTCATTTCAGGCCCATCTTCCCAGTAAGAAAAGCACTAAATCAAGCCCAGTAAACTTAAGAAGTTCTCTGGAGCCAGTGCAGCATAGAGAAAAAAGTTCACAATCTTTGAAATGAACAACCTTTGCCTCATTTTCAGGTCCAGTGTTTATTGATTGCTGACCTTGAAATCCACTAATTTTTCTGAACTTTAGCTGCCTATTCTTCAGCATCTGTATAATATCCACCCCTTAGTGTCATTATATAAATCAATTGAAATAAATATTTAAAGTGCCTGGCACATAGTTACATATCCAATAAAAGCAAGCTATTACTGTTTTTATAGAAGAGTATATATTTGTTATAGATATCAGATTTTATAATAAAACATCCTAGGATGCCTACCCCATGATCCTGCACCACTAAAATTAGATTTCATTATTTAAATTTAGTGTATTAGAAGTGCATTAGATAATCTTAAAATCCTAATGAATTATGTAATTTTTAATAAGTAACCCTTAATGAGATTGAAATATATAAACTAATATCTTACCATAAAATCTTTATTTTCTCATAAAAAAGCAAAACTGCTACTTACAATATCTATTAAAATTTTCATCTCTTGCTCATGTTTCTATGCTAATTCCTTTCCTTAGTCCTCTCCTAACCAAAGCCAGAATTCACACTAGACATATTCTTCAAGTCCAGAAGAGAATTTTTCCTTCAAGAACTGTTTGGAACAATGAGGTGACTGTGATTGCTAAGGAATTTCAAAAAAAATAGCTGCTCAGTCTCTGTTTATTGTTCTTCCTCTCTCCTATTTTTCCCAGGGTATCTGTTGCAAAAAGCACTGTTTTGTCACCATACTTAGAACAATTAAAAACAATTTTAAACATGTTTAAAAACATGTCTAACAAATATATAATTAATGCTGTTACATAGGAATGATCGTCCAAATTAGTAGCCACTAACTGCAGTGGATAATGACCAGTGGTGGTGTGCTGATGGATGTTTAGCCAAACACCCCCATCACATCCCAAATTAAAGTTGATTACTTCTGTGGAATGAATATTCCTACAGTGGCCAGCTTTAACCTACCTATCAATGGACTTGTAAAATTCTTACCATTTGACAACTAACTAGCAATTCAGCTTGCGCTGGAACCAACATATTACCAAGGTGATCAGTCCATGTTGAGATGTATTTAAAGTGTAAAATAGATACTCTATTTTGGAGAATTAACAGAAAAAAAAAAAGAACATATGTAGACATCCCAACATGCTTATACTGACTGTGTATTGTAATCATATTCTAGATACCTTGGAGTGAATAAAACATTGAAATTAATTACAGCTTTTGTTAGCCTTTATAAACATGGCCACTAGAAAAACGTAAAATTACCAATGTGGCTCACATGTTTCTCTTAGGCAGCATTGATACAGGGACACATTTTTAAAACAAATGTTATTTACATTTTAAATTATCATTAATTGCAACATATCATTTGTTTAATTACAATGGTGACTAAAACTTTATTAAAATCAAATTTTCAGAGTTCTTGTGGGAGGCACTAGGCTCCCCATCTCACACGCAGTGGTCTTAGTGTGCCACTGGTCAGGAGGGCAGAGCTCAGCAGTCAGGTAAAGATACAGAACAGGGAAGATGAGAAAGAAAGAAAAGGAAAGAAGAGCTCTTGCCCTGCAGCATGAGTGGCACCCTGTCACTGCTGGGAAGGTGACATAGAAGGAGCTCTGTGGAGGAGAGTCATGTGGAGATACTTGAAGAGAGTTAAGTGGGGAGGCTGACAACAGCAGCCATCATCTTCTGTCCCAGCTTTCACAGGTCTGGTT
This sequence comes from Talpa europaea, assembly GCF_964194135.1. NCBI lineage: Eukaryota > Metazoa > Chordata > Mammalia > Eulipotyphla > Talpidae > Talpa > Talpa europaea. Next base: position 76,197,857 of record NC_140080.1, on the reverse strand, counting down.
CAGAAGCCCCTTCCAATGGTTCCTTAGCCAGTAGGTTCCTTAGCCTCAGGGGCCCTGTGTTGGACTGATCCTGCTTGGCTGGGTAGTTGCCCATCAGGGGATGGGTAATTTGGGGTGTTTTATTGGCAAACAATCAGTAATATACTCTCTCACCTCTCTATGTTTACTAATTCTATTAAAGTTCCTTTACCCTAAGAATCTCTTTTGCTTTTATCATTATGTGCACAGATGTTGAACCCTTTTTGGAGCATGCAAGTTTGGGGGTCCCTGGGCACCCCTACCCCTCAGCTGTGTGCTAAGAGTCACTCAGATAAATCAGAAAATGATGTTTCAGAACAATATTGTGGTCTGATCCACCTTACTCTCTCCCCCACAAAAAAATTTGAATATACACATACACACCAAAAAACCTTTTATTATTACCTCCTAGATTATTATCAAATTGCACCTGAAAACTGTCTTTGAAGTATTTTGTAAGGATAGAGTCAGTGGGTAAATTTTAAATGTAAAATGTGATCAAATTGTATAACCCTGGACCTCCCCTGGTGGCACACTGGTTGAGCGCTGGGCTGTGAAGCTGCCCGCAGCCTCGGTAGCGTGGGTTCGATCCCCGGCCACCAGTGAGGGTCCCACATGGCACACAGACTTCTCCTGCCATGCCCACTGCTCCCCTCAGCAGTGCATTTCATCTGTCTGCCTGTTCTGTTCCCCGCTCTGGCTCTAGTGAATTCTCTCACCCTCCCACGCTTCTGACTGTAACCAGTGCTTGTATAAATAAATTAAAAAATCTTTAAAAAAATGGTATAACCCTGAGCACACCTGTGAGAAATAATGGGTGACATGTGGGTCTTATTAAGGCCTGTAATTCTGCAGTGGTTCCCCAGGTGGCCTGTGTACATCCTGTATGTGAGAAAGACAGACCTCTCACTGCACTTGAGCGAGTTGATAGATCAGCTTGGAGGAATGATAATGCTTCCTCCCAGGTGAGCTGCACCTTAATAAAGGAACGAGGGAAGGGCCAGACACAAAAGGATGACTCTGGGTAGCAAAGTCCTAACTGGTGGATGACACACGAGCTCTGCAAGGTTATGCTGCCTCAGAAAACATCTCAGCAGCTTGTCAGGAAGCATGTCTTTTCACCCTGTGCACACAGAAGGGTCGAAGAGTCATCAAAATTATCAATTCCATTTCAAGGGGCCTTGCTCACTAGGGAACTCATGGGATCTAGCAAGTCATTGTAAAACACTTTCTTGCTACTGTGCATGTAGTTCTTGCCATCCTAAGGAAGGTGATGGTATGGGTAGAGCCCCACTCTGGGTACACAGCAGTGGAAGGAAGACAGACCACAGGAGGAGGGGAACCCTCCAAGGCCTCTGCTCCAGTCCTGATCTCCTCTAAGCCTGGACACTTCATTTAGCCACTCACTAGTCATTAGTTGTTTTTTTTTTTTTTTCATCTGCAAAAGAGAGATAACATGGATGGTTTATGAGGTGATTGTGAGCTTGAGTTAAGTGATTACATAAAAAAGTGCTTTGAATGTGGAATATTTTACACCGAGTGCTACTATTAAACAGCTTTAGGGAGTAAGTAGGTGTCATCAAATAAGAGTCAAAGAGGGTAACTTTCTGAGGAGAATCTATCTTTCAAGATCTGTTCACATAAATAATTCATTGAGCAGGGCCATTTGGAATTGGGAGTTTTCTGCAAAACATGGAAAAGCTTTTTAAAAAATAAGTTACTTTCCCTGCTTCTTAGAGTTTATAGTTTAGAAAATTTGAATAAAAACATAAAACAAACAGAGGGCAGTTCTAAGAAACTATTTAAACCACAGCCTGTTAGTGTGGATGAGCTGGTTCCCCTGGCACTTTTCTCATGAGTGAGAGACCAGATGAGGTTTTATTCTGTGAAAGTTTAAGGAAAAGGTATGTCTTAGCCAGGGGCTTATGATATATTGGAGTTTAACTGGGGACAGGAAGCATGTTAAAAAAAATTGTAGTTGTGAGTCAGAGCTAGGAGTGCATATTAGGGGGTCAGGAAACGTCCAGAAGTAAGGCAGGGAAGTTTTCTACCGCTGATGTGAGGGTTTGCAATGTAAAGCCAAGAAGCTTGACTTGGATAATTTCTTCAGTGGGAAAATATTGAAGCTCCTAAGTCAAATCATATTTTCAATAAATAGTAAATCAATCAGCTCACTTCCCCCTCACCCACAAATTGTAGCATTTGATGATTAGCCAAGTTTAATCTGGATTGCTAGAACCAAATATTCTAGAGCTGGATGAGCTCTTTGTGAGAGAGCTGTTTACTCACCTATGAAATGAATGCTTCACTTTAAGAGATTTTGGATGTAAAAACCCAAACTGCTCGTCATATATATATATATATATATATATATATATATATATATATATATATGACACATTCAATACAGAGTAACTTTTATTTTACATTTAAATAGTTTCACATCTAAAACAGGCTAAGATACTTTCTCATGTAATACACTCCTTATTTCAATTTCCCCAAGAAGCTCAGCCTCAGAAATTCACTGACCACACACAGCCTAATAGCCTCATAAATGACAGGGGCTGAGATGACATGTGGGTATTCCCACTCGCTCTCCCTTCCCTTGACTCTGAAGGACTCAGAATCACAGAAAAGGGTCAGAAAATATAGAAGGGCAACATCTGTATCATGAACAATGTCTTACAAATGTCTGAAAAGAAAGTAAAAATGTTCATTGCAACAATATTCATGAAGGCCAAACAACCTAAATGCCTGCTGATGGATGATAGGATAAAGAAGAGGAGGCATTTATATACAACGAAATACCACTCAGCCATTAAAAAAAAAAAAAAAGATGAAACCTTACCATTGTGACAACATGGATGGATCTCAAGGAGATGATACTAAATGAAATATGCCAGAAAGAGAAAGATAAATACCATATGACTTCATTCATATGTGGGATAGAAAGAAAGTAAACAACAAAACCAAACCTTGGATTCTGACAACAAAATGGTTTCCAAAGAGGAAAGGGGTGCAGGGGGATTGAGGTATGAGTAGCGGGGTAGACTGGATGGTGGAGGAGGTCTGCAGGGCTTTGGTGGTGGGTGGGGTCACCATTGGTCATAGAAACATTTCAATAGGTTGCCAGATGCTGGTGCGCAAGTGTGTGGAGTAGTCAGGTTGGATTACTCTGGAGGTTTCTGGCATTTGCTCTATTTTGAACAGCACCTTATTTTTCTTAGGTAAGCACCCCATAAGGTTTGGGTTGAATTTGATATGCCTTGTGCTGTTAGATAAGAAAATATACTCACCCATTTATTCACTCATTCAACAAAAATGTGGAAAGTACTCACTGTCAGGTTCTATAGTATGTACAGCCATCAAAATGTAAGATGGGGACGACACCCCTCTTAATTTTCTTAATATAGAGTTTGATCAAGTTCATTCTTTCTGTTCCTAACAGAGAAGTTCATTCAGCAGTGCACTTTACAAAGCAGTGATTTTCTCTTTTAGGAAACTGTGATTTAAAAAAAAAAAATGTTAAAGTCTTCAGATGTTCATAAAATGCAAGAGGAGGTGGATGCTAACCATTTCTAAATGGTAAGAAAGTATCTATCAGATGACTGATATAGCTATATGGCCTATGACCAGCTGCTGGAATGGTCTAGGCTCATTAGCGAATTAGAAATAAACTGTGCCCCATCTACAAGACGAGACTTCTATGTAGATAAAATGAGGTAATTTATGTAAAAATGATTGTAAAGTCTAGTGCGCTCTACAAAGATAAAGACTGTGTGTGTGTGCATGCATGTATGTGTGTGTAAGAGAGAGAGAGAAAGACAGGTATATTGAAGTGGGAGAAAGATCATTCCAACTTATATAAACAGCATTTACATAATTATTAGCAATCAGCTTAGGTGTTTTCTCTAAAGGCACATATGATGTCACTACCAGGTGTGACATGTGGCAATTCTGAAACTGTAAATAAGGCAAGTAAGCTGCAATTGGCTTGAACAGCAAGGGAAGTTGTACGAGCTGTTAGTAGGGACACACAGTTAGGCACATTATCCGGCTTACCAGGAACAAGTCTCCATCTGCATGCTACAGCCTTAGTTGGTTGAGATAACTGTATAAGGCAAAGGCTTTGCTCCACCTGGTAATGAAACATTAACAATGGTAGACACAGGCTGTACAGTGCAGCAGCCAACTTGGGGGCATTTTCCTTTAGATGGAAATTGTTCCTGTGACCCATCATGAGAGCTGGCACGCCTGTACTTGCTGTCACATGAAGGAGAGAGAAGCACTTCTAGAACATTTTTTTTTAAAGATTTATTTATTTACTTATATAAGCACAGGGTACAGTCAAAAGTGCAGGAGGGTGAGAGAATTCACCAGAGCCAGAGCAGGGAACAGAACAGGCAGAATGACGAAATACACTGCTGAGGGGAGCAGTGAGCGAGGCAGGAGAGGTCTGTCGCGCCATGTAGGACTGTCACTGGCAGCCAGGGATTGAATCGGTGCTGCAGAGGCTGCGGGCAGCTTCGCAGCCCAGCGCTCAACCGCTGAGCCACCAGTGGAGGCCCCCACTTCTAGAACATTTTAAATGGGAAAAACTTTATAGATTCTCTGCCTGGGTAATGTCCTTATGGTTCCTTCTAAGTTAGAGAATGTGAAAAGTTAGCAATGGCCAGTTGAGTAGCATGGGGGAGAGAACACAGATGTAGGGGTTGGTTGAAATGTACTCTGTATTTCAGTTTACTCCCGTCACCATCCAGAGTCAACTACTCCTGACATGTGAATAAGTATAATTTCCTTGCATGCCGTAGGTATATGAATACATTTATAGCATACATTATGTAGAAATGCTCGCTCAGGAGCTTATTAGACTATACACGCCCCTGCATGCACACACACAGAATGTATCATCTCCCTGGGGAAGAAGTTTGGATTGCATTGTTCAATACAATATCTTCATTACTCAGAAGAGTGTCTAAGCGCAATATGTGCTTATGTAGTAAGCTTTCACTGAAGTTATATTACATGACAAAAAAGACACCTGATGACTTAGAAATAAGCATTGTTTCTTGCTCATGGATCTTAGGATCATTGCAATTAGACTTTTCTCTAAGGCTCCAGGCTGAAGGCCAGACTCAGGTGGCCTTCCTGTCTTCTCACTACAGGACCCTGGGTTGCTTATCTGGGATTCAAACCCACTGTCTAGCTTCATAAAATAGGAAAAAAAACAAAGTCTGTTGAGCTCAATGAAATGAAGGTCAGGTGGGAAGTAGAGCAGGAATGTGCTGTCACGATGGAGGCAGAGCCAGAGGAAGTGACCCCGAGACAAGTCACTTTCCCTCTCTGGGTGATCAGAGTGGTGGAAATCTATAGTTCTCGAATCTTGTCTAGACTGGCTTACTCTGAAGCCTCAAATACACAACAGGTAAGAGTTGCATGACTCTGTTGGCCCTGAGAGCACTGTGAGAAAAAGAGCATGAGAAGCACTCTAAGGAAGGTGTAAGCCGAGCACCCCAGGAGGGGATGCCTGGGTCCCAGCCAATGGCCTGAGCAGAGTAAAGTGGGGCATAGCAGTGACGCCTCATCCCACAGGTAACCATTCCTTTTGCTGACCCAGGGGAGAATCAGCTATGACAACAGTTACAGCCTCCTACCTGTGAGGACAAAGATGGAAACGCTGAAGATGAGCAACAGGCCTCAGACACAAGCAGATATGCTCCAAACCGGAAGATTATATAATGACAGTGTCTGGGCAAAGGCACAAATGTTTATGCTACTCCTCATTTCTTTGAATTTAAAAACAGATCTGATGTGTTTAGGCTTGTGTGTGTGTGTGTTCATGTGCAGGCACACATCCCCAGCAACATCCCTAAATTGCCCCCTCTCCTAATACTGAGACAAACAGAGGCCTCTTGGCTCGGTAAGATCCTGGGGGGTTAATTCACATTTCTCTGTTTCTCCTCAAATACTTGCATCCATTTAACACTGGAGATAATGAGGATGCCGGTTCAGTGACTGTGTGCTCAGATCAGGGTGAGATGCAAGATAAATTCTAGAAAAGTGTTAATTCTTAACATTTGCATTAGGCCCTTGATTTATTGTTAGTTTCTTGCTTTTTAGAATTGAAACTGCTGTACAGTGAAGAAACTATAAAAAGCATCTTCCTAGAGCAGCAGTGTAGTACACGGGGACACAGGGAAGAAAGGAAGACTAGGGGATCATTAAAAGCTCTTCCAGCTCCTATTAAAATTCTGTGCCTTTGCTCACGATGACCACTTAGGGATGGTGGAGGCTGAAAAAATCTCCCTGACTCAGAATCAGGGAACCAAGAAAGACCTAAAGGGGAGGTTGTGCTGTATCTCTATAGAAAGTCATAGATTCTGCTCCAGCTCACTGCATGGATGCTTGACCACTCTCCAAGATCACCATATGTCCTTAACGTCTTTTGGGTTGCAAATCTTTTTTTCTAAATGTATGAATGCTCTGGCAACTCTGCATTAAAGTGTGACATGTGCCCAGGACCACAAAACTGTGTGTCCAGTTTTAAAGTTTAGGGTACCCGAAATGATTTCCAGGTAGGAACCAAGCAACCACAGAGTAATAAGAAGACTTTGGAGAGATGTATAAAGAAAATATAATGTCAACTTACAAAAAAGTACTAAAAAAATTAAATTTTATCTTATTAATATTTAGCAGGATTTAAAACGTGAACTTATTTAATATATATAGTACATCAATTGAGGGCCACTTTTTTAAATAAAATGTATAGATTACTACATAAGTAACACAGCTTGAAGAATACTTTCCTATAGGATCACAAGTAAGGAACTTCTCCATATTCAAGGGCATCCCAATTCTGAGCTCTGAGAATCAAGGCTAGTCTCATAGTTAGACAAAAATATAATTTGAGGGCTTTGCTTCAATCCCACTGTGGCATCTAAATCTTTCATTATCCATTTCTTTAGTTTCCATACACTGAAAAGATGTATTCATGTCTATTATAATATTCCAAATAAATATATATTCACCTATGTGTATATGTATATACATAAATGTGTATACATGTGAGTGTGTATTTATCCACAGAAATTTGGGGTGTGATATGGCTATCCCAGGAATATGTATATGTTTCTATATTATTATATAGATGTACATTCCAAACTCCTATTTAACCCATTTAGCTACCAACAACTATCAATATAAGATTAATACAAGATTATGAGTATGTGTGCTGTTTCTCTAGCCAGCAAAATTCTTGAAGAACAGAACACATAAAAGTAGTGTTTCTGAGGTATTAGAGAACAGATGTTTTTGAGGTATTAGAGAACAGGTAATAGAGAACAGAAACTGCGCCTCCCCTGGTGGTGCAGTGGTTGAGCAATGGGCTGCGAAGCTGCCCCCAGCCTCTGCAGAGCTGGTTTGATCCCTGGCAACCAGCGAGGGTCCCACATGGCGCAACAGACCTCTCCTGCCACCCGCTGCTCCCCTCAGCAGTGTATTTCGAAATACACTCAGCAGTTTATTTCGAAATACACTCAGCAGTGTATTTTGAAATACACTCAGCAGTGTATTTTGTCGGTCTGCCTGTTCTGTTCCCTGCTCTGGCGCTGGTGAATTCTCTCGCCCTCCTATGCTTCTGACTGTACCCAGTACTTGTATAAATAAATAAATAAATAAACAAACAAACAAATAAATAAATAAATCTTTAAAAAAAAAAGAGAGAGATCCAAACTTTGATCCAATGAATAATAGTGGACTCTTTTATGCAACAAGTTGGTAGCTGAGCACTTAGCATAGTCCACAGAGCAAAATAGTGTTTAGAAAAGACAGAGGTAAACGTAAGAGAACTTAGAAGTCATTATAAACATGCCACCCTCCGAGTCACAGTTTTTTCTGTGAACCATGTATGTCCCGATGCTTTCTTGCCCACCATCTTAGAACTTAGGTTCTTGATCAGATTCTATTTAGAGCTGTGAGTCAAGGGAGCCAAACTCCTAGAAGATCTTAAAGCAATTGTTTTTCAACTAGGTGTGACTGTGCTCTCCAGGGACATTTGGCAATGTCTGGGAACATTTCTAAGTGTCACACTTGTGTAACAGGGTGGTCCTAGGAAAGGGGGAGGTTCCCTGCCCCACCCAAGGGAGGGTGGAGCTGGGCAGGGAGAGAAGAAGCTGCAGAGGAGACTGAGGAAGGAAGCAGGATGGAGCCAGAAGAGACCTGGAGGAGGTGCATGGAGCCTAGAGACACATAAAGAAACTGTGCTTGTCTTTTGGTCATGGATGGGGTGACACAGATGTGGGTGAGACCCATGGGGAGGTGACAATGGCAGCTTTTATCTTGATTTTGATTTTGCTCTTTTCCTTCCGGGCTTGTCTGGTTGCTTCTGACCCTTTTCTGTGGGTCCCCACTGGAAGATGCTTTAGACTTGTGGCAGGGTTTGGGGCCTTGCTCTGGGCCAATCCCATTTGGATGGAGTTTTACCCACAAGGGGACGGGTAACTTTGGGTGCTTGATTTAGAAATTAGATTCTTTGCCTTTCCTGTATTGTTTCCTAATTGTATTAAATTTCCTTCCCATTTAAAGTCTCATGTTTTGTGTTAATGCAGTGGATGGCAGAACCCTATATAGAATAGGCAGGTTTGGGGCTGCCCCTCTCCCTACCCTGTAACACTTGGAGTGTGTGCCACTGGTATTAGTGGGTAGAGACCACACATGCTGCTAACATCCAACAATGCACAGGCCAGTGCCCCACAAGAAAGAATTACCTGGCCTGACTGTCAGTATTTCCAATGTTGAAAAACTGTCTTAAAGAAACAAAGTGCCGCCACCAAGATCGCTGCCTGGCAGGAGGCAAAGTCAGAAATGCACGTGTTCATTCAATGGCTCCTTGTTTGCTGTTCTATCTCACAAAACTCAATCCTATAAGCAGCTTGTCTGCCCCCAGTGGAGTCTGAAATATCACTGATTCATCACCAACTATCCATCTCACAATAGGGAGGAAATTTAAGACCAGCTCTATCAAAGGAAGCATAAATCTGCCCTTTCCATAGGCCTTAAAGAAACAGAATTTAATGATCTCAACAGGGGCCTAATGAGCCAGCGTCCACATCAGAAAGCTGCTCTGTTTTTGACGTGTTTGACAGTATGATAGGGGAAAATAGGGAAAAAATATTGGAAGACTAATTGAACACTGCAGCTGAGCCATCCATGGAAGTCCTGGCCTCTAGCTAAAGGTTGTCATGCTTCATTGGAGTTGGAGACAGACTCTGGCATGAGGATGTCATTCCTCCACGTGGAAAATATATGACTGTAAACATACAAAGCTGGGAGAATTGGGGGCACACCGTGTCCATCATAGTTAAAAAGAACCACCATTGCTGTCAAAAAAAACCATCCAGCTGTGGCTAATGGTCTCACTTCGATATAAAGTGCACCAGTGAGAAGTCTCCATGTGCTTAATATTCTGCTTTGGGAAAGTAAGGTTGAGGGATTTGGGGTTACCATCACAGACCAGACAGTGCCAGTCCAGGGAGACAAGGGCATCCATATTATTTCTGAAATGATCAGCAGCTCCTAGCCCAAGGACTAGCCCCTGCTGTGGCTGCTCAGGTGACAATAGAGGAAGACATCAGGACGCTATAAGGGAATGTCAGAGAGGTGGGATAAAGATGGCGCCCAAACAGCTTCAGGAAATGAACCCCAGTTCTGGGCTTCTGGGAAATGACTGAGGCCAGGACTAGTCAGAAGTATAATGAGCATTTACGTGCATTGATCAAGTCAGATTTGTGAAGATTAATCTGTCAGTTGCATGATTGCTGGTTAATTAACATGGTTCAGGTTCAGTTTTCTCACTTCATAATTGGCAATACTAAGAGATCTCACAGAGTTCCTTTAAGATTAACTAAAATCATGCATGTAAATTACTTATGAAGATTTGATGTTTCTGTGTCCTTTGGGTAAATACCTAGGAGTGGAATTGCTGGATCATATGGAAGCTCTATGTTTAGTAGGTCCAGAAATCTCCACACAGCTCTCCACAGTGGTTGGACCAGTTTGCACTCCCACCAGCAGTGCAGAAGAGTTCCTTTTTCTCCACACCCTCGCCAACATTTGTTGTTGCTAGTTTTTTTAATATGTGCCATTCTCACTGGTGAAAGATGGTATCTCATTATAGTTTTGATTTGCATTTCCCTGATTACAAGTGATGAACATTTTTTCATATGCCTGTTGGCCATTTGCATTTCCTCTTCAGAGAAGTTTCTTTTTAGCTCTTCTGTCCATTTTTTGACAGGATTATTTTCTTTGTTGTTGTTGAATCTCATCAGCTCTTTGTATATTTTTGTGATCAGTCCTTTATCATTAGTGTTGTGTGCAAAAATGTTCTCCCAGTCGGTGGGGTTTCTCTTTGTTTTTGTTATTGTCTCTTTAACAATTCCAAAGAGCACCTGCACCCCTATGTTTATAGCAGCACTGTTTACAATAGCTAAGCTTTGGAAACAACCCAAATGCCCAAAAATAGATGACTGGATCAAGAAGATGTGGTACATATACACCATGGAATATTACTCAGCATTCAAAAAAGATAAACACATGCAATTTGCAGCAACATGGATGGTCCTGGAAGGGATCATGCTCAGTGAAATAAGCCAGAAAGAAAAAGAAAAATACCAATGGTCTCACTCATAGCAGGAATCTAGAAAACTTAAATAAGGGACCAGGAAAATGAATAACTATAAGAAAGTGAAAATCAAAATCAACAAAAAACTATGAACCAGAGACACTCTATGGGGGGTGGGGAGGGGAGGGATTGGGGTCAAAATAAGGGGGTTGCAATTGTATGGTGAATATAAAAATAAAATTTATTAAAATAAAAAAATTACTTATGAAGATTGATTGAAATCCTGCTTCTAAATCTGGCAACTTATAGTTTATATGGAATATTTATGAATACATGACTGAAATCGGTTGAGGTTATAAGCTGGCCTGGTAGTGGCACAGGCTACAGATCAAGTAAGTATCTGAGGACTGGACTTTCAACCACATCATTCCACCTAAGGGTGTTGTAGCACCTTATTAGTGTCTATCTGAAATGATTTTCTGCTTTAAAGTACCTAAGGTCTTCATTAAAATGTGAGCATCCCTAAAGAAGCTGACCTATTCTACCTAGTAAACTTTATTGGAAATTATTTAATAAATTGAAGAATTGTGAGGAGGGAAAAAAGACCTTGAATTTGAATGATTAGATCTGGAAACTACATTCAGATTGGCTAGCTATGTGACTTTGGTCAAATAACCTCCCCCACCTTTTTCTTTTTTTTTTAAGATTTTATTCATTTATTTATGCAAGCACTGGGTACAGTCAGAAGCGTGGGAGGGTGAGAGAATTCACCAGAGACAGAGCAGGGAGCAGAACAGACAGAAGGATGAAGTACACTGCTGAGGGGAGCAGCAGGCGGCAGGAGAGGTCTGCGCACCATGTGGGACCCTAGCCCGGGGGCCAGGGATCGAACCGGCACTTCAGAGGGTGGGGGCAGCGTCGCAATCCAGCGCTCAACCACTGTGCCACCGGGGAGGCCCAGTCACTGCATCTTTATCTGCAATTGAATACGATTCTGACCAACTCCCCAAAGTTTTAAGATACTGTAAGAATCAGGTGTGATAACAGAGGCATAAACATTAAAAATATCGACGCTACTTTAACAAATGACAGTATCACTAGTATGTATTCTCATCTGACAATTATAATATCTACACAGACATATAACAGAACATATGCTAGTCACAACTTATTTTTAAATGTAAAATTAGAAGGAAAAAAGTAATTGAATTGCCAACATTAGGTTGAGAAGATGAGGAGCATGAAGTATCATTATTTAGGAGTGTCTTCTAGAAGTGGGTATCCTGAAGAAACAATGTGGAATGATAGATACCATCAATCAGGGCTTTCCAGAAACATGTGGTAAGTAATGGAGACAAAAGCTGATCCTGGAGTTACAGTCCACCGACCCTGCCCCCTCCTAAAACAGCTGTTATGAACCAGAGGAAGGATCCCAAACAGACTCTCTAATTACTGGTTTGTTCAGTGAATTTTCTGGTAAACATTTTTCTATCTGGAAACTGGATTTGGCAAGCAATTACTCAGTCAGGCTAAACAACGCTTAGAACAGGGCTAAACAAAGCTTAGAAGAGAAGTATTGGGGGGATCCCAGGGAAAGGAAGACTGGAAGTAGATTAACCAGTGAAAAGGGGAACTTGAATGTGGACATTTATCTGAAATTAGAATGCCAGCCAAGGAGTGATGATAAGCATGCAGAGAGTAGCAGCCCTGAACTGAGTTAAAATTCAACATGCCTCTTCAAAGAGAAGCTGAACCCAGAAGTGATCAGGGACCCCACTAATAAATGACTATGGAAGCAGAGTCATTGCAATTAAAAACCAGCTCCCAGATGGAGTTCAAGTCAAGAAATTCCCTGTAAGTCGGTGTTTCAATGTAGAAACTTAGTGACAGGGCAAGGAGAAAAAGTCTAGGATCTATTAAGTGCCTGATCCATGTTTAACCAGCTGCTATGCCATCATCGCATTACATCTAATGAGATGCTTTCTATCACCCTCATTTTGCAAATGAAGAAACGCAGGTTCAAAGAGGCTCAAGAAACCCAGGTGGCAAGCGGCGGAAATCATGAACTGTCACGTGGACTTCCTGGTACCTTGCACTGAAATGTTTAATTACTTAATACTAATTATTGTGGGACTGTTGAAACGCATTTTTCTAATCACCCTGGCATATGTAGCCATACCCACGTGCAGTCTCATTTTCTCCAATAACGTTAAGCTCGGTACCTTCTCTTCTCCCATCTCTACCAGCCTAATGAAGTGCACACAGCAGACGTTTAAGAAGCAAATAAAATTTTGAATGAAACTAAGCTGAAAACCTGGGCAGGTTAATACATGTGTGTGTGTGATGTGTCCCTCAGGAAGCTATTTTCTTCTGAAATCTCCAAAATATACCAGGCAAAATCAATACCAAAATAAAAGGGTGGGGAAGGAGAGCAGGGACAAATCTACACATTAGGCATGCTTTTCTCTCATCTAATGAAGAGGGTGTTTTATATAACCTTCAAAACACTTCTCTGGAGCTCCCCATCCCCCTTCACACCACCTCTCCCATTTTCTCTTTTTTTCCATCTAGCAGGTTCAAGGCTGAGGGACTCCTCAACATGGACAATTAAGCCCAAGCCAATCTCCTCTTCAGGTTCGTTTTGTAATAAGCTCCTGGGATTCTCTATCCTCACTCCCCCCCTTCTGGACACACAGCCCTGAAGTCCATCCCCACTGTCCAAAGCTCAGGAGACAAAGACATTGGGCAGAGAAGAGATGCAGCTGCTGGCATTGCCGCCTACCATCTCATCTTAAACATGGAGGTAGAGCACAGCACTGACAGCACACAGGACAGCACAGCACGTGTGTCCCTCATTAACTAGAGATATAACAATGGCTCATCAATGCAAGAAATCAAAGAGAAACACACATGTATGAAATGTGCCTCATGGTCCTGAAGTCCAAGAATCATAGCATTACATAATGTTATTTTTCACCCAGATTCTCTTATAACTGATGTGATATTGCTGTTTTGTCTTGTCCCATTATATGCAGAATAAAAGGAAATGGTTGCTACCCAAGAGATATGGATCAGCACAGAAAGCTCTGAGGAACTATTAACTGTTGTCTTTAATCACATTAAATGGGCAGGAGTGACATATCTCATCACAGAAGACCAGGTTTTTCTTGCCATTTTAAAAATATATCTGTGACTCTGCTAAGCCTACTGTAACGCACCTTCACATTTCGGCATGCAGCATATTTCACACCCATTTTAATGAACCCCACTGGGCATTCCCATTCTTTGTTAAGCTGGAATTGGACTAGAATGAGAGTCTCCATAAACATCAATTAGTTGAGAGTCTACTGACAGCCAAACTTCTGAATACAGCTCCCTGCCCTTTGCACTTGCTATTTCCTAAAATGCCACTCCACAGCTTGACCGGGAGAATGTCAAGTATTTTTCATATATCACTTCAGTCTTCTACTTCTTCCAAAAGCTCTTCCTGCCCCATCTAGTGCACACAAGATTCTCCTGCTATTTGTGCTTGTTAAACCATGTGTTTAACCCCTCTTGGATGCTCTCTCCTACCCCCACCCACACTCACATCCACACAGAACTGAGCTCCAGAGACAGGGAGCCACGATCTTGCTTCTGTATTCAGTGTTTAGCACAGTGCCCGATCAAAATAGGGAGCACCCCAAACAAAGGAATAAAAATCAATCTATGTTTGTGCGTCTGTGTGAGCGAGCAGGTGAAATTTAAGAGAGCCATGTGTATTGTAGCTTATCATTTGGGGAGAGGGGATTTAGTGGAGTAAATTTTCTCTTGAGTTGTAAAGATTAGGAATGAAAATGACAACTAAAAATAGGAGGGTGTGGAGAGCCATAGAATCTTTACTCCTGTTGTGAAATGCAGGAGGACATGAAGATTGGTGCTAAAGACAGCGACTGCTTCCTGGACCAGACCAAGAATAAAACCCTCTGATCATCTGTGCTGTGGATTTTCATTGGAGTGATTTATAACCAGATCAGTAAATTGCCACTGCAGGCTTATGCTCTGAAACAAAGACACAGCTTTGTTATAGGAAACTTTTGCCAAACGGCCTTGCTTCCCTGGAATTTTCAGAGAATAAGTAGATGTTTTGTTCTTCCCTGCATCAATCCCCTTATCAGATTCTTAAGGGCAAGTAAGGAAGCTCTCTTAGTTCATGTCCTTGCTCATCCAGTGGGTATTTGCCCATCTTCTGCCCCAGCTGTGACATGTGAAGGGAACGAGGGCTGGTCTATAAGCAAAATAGCTGCTTGAGAAACAAAAGGGAGCAGCAGCACCCAAAGGTGGGATTGTCTATGTCTTTGCCCTCTGTCAATTGCATCCTCTGGCTCTTATTTTGAACAGATGCAACAGAGAAATACACACCATTTTTGAGTCTCAGGAAAATGAGAAAGTCTAGTTACACAGCACTGAGTTGGCATCTGTGCATATGGATGAATGAAGGTGTGTTAGTCAGACCTGCCTGCATCTGTGATGACGAGAGCAACAGACCAGGCTTCTTACCTCAAAATGCCACATCATCTGATTGCTGAACACGAATACTCACACTTCTTTTTTGAGGCTAGACAGTCTTTCAGAAGAAATGAAGCTTTCAATAGCAAATTACTATGGATGGGGTAAGAAGAGATTTAAATACACAGTAAAATATGGGAACAGAACTACCCAAGAGCATACTTGTTGGGTGGATCTCTGCTTAAGGGCTAAAAATAACTATACTGTGAATATTGGGAAGGAAGTTCAGATTTAATGGGACCATAAAATTGTTTCACCTCAGTTTTCTCAGAACTCCAGCAGCTATTCTCTAACAAAGGAAAGTCCTGCTCCAATAGAGTGTTTATCCAGCTACCTGCACCTCCTCTCAAATTGGCTGCCACTACACAATGTTAAGCACAAATCTGGGCATGTGTTCACAACTTTTATTTTTCATACTGGAAAGAGATGATGAATTTCTTTTTATCACTCGAGTGTTGCTGGTTGAATTGTATTGCCTAAAAGGAGACACTGAAGCCCTGGCCCCTGGTACCTGTGAAAGGAAACGTCTTTGGCAACAGTTTTTGCAGATGTCATCAAACTAAGAAAAGGTGACTGGATGGCAGTGGGCCCTAAATTCTATGACTACTGTCCTTACAAGGAGGGGACTATTTAGAGACATAAAGACACAGATACACAGAGAAGATCAGTGACAAAAGAGGCAGAGACTGGAGTGATGTAGTTACTAGCCAAGGAAGGGCAAGGAAGGCTGACAGCCACCAGATGCTAAGCCAGAAGCTAGGAAAAGACAAAACAGAACTCTTCCCCAGAGCCTTCAGGAGAATTGTCCTGTTGCCATCTTGATTTTGGACTTCTAGTCTCCATAACTGTGAGAGCATGCACTTCCTTTGTTTTAAGCCATGCAGTCTCAGGTAATTTGTTACAGTTCTACAGTTGCAGAAAATGAATAAATCAAATATCATCCAATTCACGTGTATGTTCACCTAAGTGTAAGAACACAATTCTTCATGGTTCTCACATTTCTGCCTAACCTATAAGCAGAGGCTCTGACAGCTTTTGATCCAGATTATCTGTTCAAGGGTGCTGGAAGTACAACAAGCTTTGGAAGATAAAGACTTTCACTCTGGGATAGAAGGCAGACATGTTTGCTGTCCAGGGTGCAGATATATATCTGTCTCCAGGGTCCAGGTTGAGAAGGTTTGCATTCGCCCCTTTATAAATAATTGTTATTTCCTAAGTTGTGGTCCATTCCCTATAATATAGCCCACTGCAATATGCAGAAGTTACCTTGTACTTGTTGCAAGGCCCTATGGGAAATGGGACTTGGAAAATCAGCTCAAAGAATCATGCTCTGGCTGCTGTTATTGCTGTGAGTAATAACCCGTCTTTTGTCTGATTTAGGAATCTTGTATCTTCTGCCAGCATTCATGAAATTGTGGCAGACTAATTTGTTAGCCTGCAAGTAGCATAAGATCCCAGATCCTTCACAATTCTACAAGTTAAAATCTAAACACCAACATATTCCCCCTCCTTGTGTGCTCATCAGCACACAATACAGGCAGCACAGGATTAGCTGTTTATAGTTCATTACCATCAAATACATAGTTGATGTGGTCAGCAGCGGTGCAGACCAATCCATTGGCATCTGGACAGTATGGATATTCCTTGGGGGGTTGTCAGCACTTCTGAAAACCTCAGACCCCACTCCAGATGTAAGAGCCAAAATTTGCATTTTAATAAGATACCCAGGTAATGTTTCAGCATATGACAGTTCTAGCAGGACTGAATTAGAGCACAATAAGGTGAGATACCTCCTTTGCTCGCTATGGCGGCTCAGTGAGGGAGTCAGCTGGCATTGTCAGGAAAAGCCACAAGGATAGTGTTTTGTTTCTGAGATTCAAAGGAAAGGTAGAAATTGGGGGAACAGCAGATTAGGAGGACACTTAAAAGTAGAACTATATAATAAGCAAAGGCACAGAGAACTCGGAACTCTCAACTTTATAATTAGCTCCCTTTGGTTGATTCACTGAATCAGAAATAAGCTGAAGATTGCCAACCTCTCAAAATCCTGTCAGTTCGAGGAGGTGGTAGTCTCAGACCCAGAGAGCTTCAGAAAACCAGAAGTATTTAAGCTTCTCCAACTCAGGTGAGCCCACCTCAGGTAGAAAGAGGAGCTAGATTCTTGACACAAAAACATGTTGCAAGGGGAAGACCAATACTGTAAGCTTCTCTCCCCTTTTTAACTAATCTGCTAACCTGTTTGATTTCTGCTGGTAATCAGTGATATTACCTTCTTCTCACACTCAAAATAGAAGTATTTCAAGAGTTAGGCTGTTCTAATAGACTGTTCATTCCCAAGTATATTCAGGAAGGAAGTTAGTCGATGAACAGAAAAACCAAAATACTACTAACAAGCTGACAGTGAGCAACAGGGAGTTGGAATTGACATCTCATGACTTTCCAGGGCCCCTGAGTCCCCTTGCAGCAGCATCTCCAATATCAGAAAGTTTGAACCAGCCCCTAGCTCAGCCTCCATTCCAATAGTAAGGTCAAAACCTGAGTGTCCCATCAGCACTGCCAACTCTGCTATAACACGACACAAAGGGAGACCACTGGAGCAGCAAAAAAAAAAAAAAGGTTTAGAGCTCCTGGAAATTTCAAGACAAATAGAAATGTTTTCTTGAAAGAAAATTAAAATGCAAATTGCAATGTCTGCTTAATATCCTTTGAAGAATCCTAATGCTATAAATACACTATTTACTTCTAGACATGTGCATAAGTATGTAATTGTGTTAATATGCAGGAGGGCAGCTCATCCTGCTTATTAAATCTCCCCCTACCTTTTACAGCTTTACAAATGTCAGGCCAGTAAGGCCATAACTCTCCTGTGAGGACCTCATTACCTATAAAGCATTGGTATCTGCTACATAAAAGATGCAGGTGAGATGCAGATTCAGCAATTAACCCATACATCTTTATCTGTCTGCAGGTCTTACACATTTTTTTTAAACAATTACATTCCTGGGAACCTTTTACAAAGTACCACTCTTTTCCTTTATGTTCAATTTGGGGAATGGAACTGTCAGTCAAAAGACTTATTTACACTGGTAAATGGTCCAGGTAGAGCTGCTTCTTAAAAAAAATAATACAGGTAGAGTCCCAAAATTCTAAGAAAATTAATAGCAGTTCCAAAGGCAAGAGACCTCCAAGATTCTTGGGCAAGGCAAAATTGCAAAGAAGGGAAGGCTCCCATGTTCCCCCTTCTTGTGCTGTGTCCATCCCTTTCCCAAGCAGGTCATGAGGAGACTCAAGCCTTGCCTCACAGACCCACCTCTGAACTCTAGGTCTTTCTTTACCTCTTATCTCCCTTGTCAGACCCATCTATTACCTTGGCCAAAGTGCCCGAATGGGCAACAAAGATTTCTCATCGACAAAACTATCCAGTCTCCCTTCAATTTTTCTCCAACTAGGCTAACTTTTGGACTTCCATGTTCATCTCTGAATTACCCAATTTATCAAGAATCCTGCTAAATTAGTTTAACTAGAACCCCCTCCTCTTGGGCAGGTTCCTCATTCTCCACTCACCGTCCTTGAGTGAGTCTAATCACCTTGGCCTGCATTCAAAGAGAATTCTGTCAAATCTGTTTAGCCAGAATTCTCTCTCAACTTTGCTGTTTCCTTAGTCATTTTTTTAATGTATTGACTCCACCTTGCTCCTTGGGTATAAATTACCAATTATCTGCGCTTATTTGTATTTGAGCCCCATCTCTCTCCCTGGCTGCTACATCCCTTTCTCTGTATTCCCTAAATCTACAGTGATCATCCCGTCCCTTTGAATAGCCTTCTTTACCATACTTAAGAATCAGGGTTGAAGAGTCACCACATTGGGGGCTTGGGGAGAAGATAAACATTGGTTGAGAACATGTGTCCAATATTCTACTGCCCATGAACTCCTTTAGTCTTCATCACAACACCAGAAAGTGCCAAATGTCTTCCTTATAGTTCAAATATAGAAACTGGAACTCAAGAGCTAAGAAATTAGCCTGGTGTTCCCTACTATTCTATAGGATCTCAAAGCCGAAGCTCTATCCAGTAGGTCCCTCCCCCTCCACCCCCCGTCAAAGGAACACTCAGTGTGTATTGTCAGCTCATACCATGAGCCTGTGTGCAGCAGGCTATGGTTTCAGGATGACTATCTCCTCAAGACTAAGGCATTAACCTAAAGGAATGGCATTAATGATGCTGAAGGATAAAATACTGCTCTCACCACAATTTTATCTTGGTCCCTCCCCAATGTGTGCACCCAAAAAATAATAATCAAATACCCATCCCCATTTGCTCTCTGTGCTAGGGGTAATAGAAATGGGATGCTCTTTCCTGGTACTGATTGATACATATGCAACTCTTGATTCAATTTACATTTCCAAGAGGAACCAAGTAAGTACATTCTTATACCTTGAATAGTTGAATTTTAAAGGGAATACATAAAAGAATCTTACAAACAACCCCTAAGAAATTAGGATGTAAGTGCTATTTTCATCACAACTGCCAAGTCCTCAGAATAAAATCTATCATGTCTTATCTCTATTAAGGCAATTTATTGTCTGCCTCACTTGGCCTGATTCTTTAGATTTTTGAAGGACATTTAGTTACTTTGCCAAAAATGTTTTATATGAAGCAAAAACTTTTTTTTTCTCTAGAGAGAGGTTGGTCAAGTCATTTAATCATTTGAACTTGAACTAGACTGAAAATAACCCCAATGCACTTCACAAATTCTTTTAAGAATTACTGAACATTTATTCTAAGCCAGGTACTAGACAAAGTGATCGTGATAGATGTTCCATATGCTGAAATGAAATATTAATAATGCCTTTGAGTTTGTATTGTATGTTCAAAGCATTATTAATAATAGTCACAACCATTTATAGAGTTCTAAGCATTTTTTGAAAGGTTACTTCATTTAATTGTTACAACCACCTTATTATTTAGTGTCATGACTAAATCTTAGAATTGATGGAACAGGTCAGCAAAGGGAAAGCCTAGGATTTGAACCAAATTCATCTCATCCGCAAGTCCATGCTATCAACCTGGATAACTACAAACTTCTCATTTACAAGAATGTTCTACTTGCTTCTCAGAACAAGCTACTAAGGTCATGTGAGGGCAAACTATTGTCCTGTGAGAGAGTAAAAATCTGCCACCCCAAAATATGTCTTTTGACAAGAAGTTTACTTCATGGGAGGGGTTCTGAAGGTTAGGTGAAGATTGTCTTTTTGTGAAAGACATTTATAGGCATGAAGGAGAATACCTCTCCCTTAAAACCATCTCCCTCAGTATACTAGGAAGACTTACACTCCTTAACTCCTTTCACTCAAGAAGGCAAAACTTAAATATATGTAACGATCATACCTGTGTTTACTGTGCCTTCCTAGATAAACTCATGAATTTTCCTTACTCCCCCAGTCTTCTGACCGCCCTTATTTTCACTGAGTTACTAAAAACGCATCTGAAGCCATGTGGATGAGTTGGTCATGCTGGGTCTCTCCCATGTATAGAGGAGGTATATATATTATTATCAACTTTCTTTTGCCTTTTTCTATTATCAATATATCTGATGTTTTGACTGTTTGCCCAGCCCCCAGGGAAAGCAAAGGGGTACAAGATGATTTGCTTTGTGTCCCTATATCCCCATCTAGTAGTTAAGCAAAATGAAAATAATTGTTCTTTACTGTATAGCTGATTGGAAAGACAACAGACACAAGCCCAAGGGGCTTCTAACTTCAAGCCTGACCTCCCTTCTCCAGAATGTGACAGCAAGCTGATACCTAACTTAGATTAGGCTGTGCTTCTTGAGTTCACTCCACAACCTGTCACCAGTAAAACTCAGGTCAGGGATATGATGAGGCCAACAGTTGCACACTAAGCCTATTATAGCTTTGAATCATGTGCTACAAATAGGGTTTCAGAGAAGAACACTTTTATAGCCCTCACAGCTGGCCATGATGCACAGTAAGAATGACTGATAAGCCAGTTCTCCAAATAAGAAGTCCTAGTGTGTGAGACTTGCCAATCCCTATTGGCCTAATACACCCTCTAGATACTCCTTCAAATACCAGCATCACCACATGTGGGATGGGACAGAGGCACACACAATCAGCTCTGTAAGCCAATGAGAGCCAGTCACAGCACTGCCAAGACTATCAGAAATCATCAATACTTCTGTACCCTCCCCTTCGAAAAACACCTCTGTGTCAGCCTTAGTCACCATCTTTACAATGGAGAAAGGGGCCTGGAAAAGCAGGAACAGTAATGACAGCAGGAAATACAGGACAGATGTCAGCAAATGAGAGATCAGACTGAAAAAGAAAAGGCTAGGCTAGAGATAAAGACAGAGAGGCATGAATATAGGAGAAGAAAATTGCCAGGGCCTCCCTAGTAGTGCAAGGGGTTAAGCACTGCACTATGAAGCAATCCACAGCCTCTGCAGCATGAGTTCAATCCCCAGCCAGCCAGGAAGCAACCCACATGGCGAGGCAGACCTCTCCTGTCTCACCCACTGCTCCTCTCAACAGTGTACTTTGTCAGTCTGCCTGTTCTGTTCCCCACTCTGTCTCTGGTGAATCCTCTCACCACTTGCATCCCTGGCCTGTATCCCAGTTCTTGTATGCATAAATAAAAATATCTTTAAAAAAAATTGCCAGTAAGAGAGAAATGCTCAATCCCAAATAACCAGGTCAAGATCTTGGCCTGCGATGCACAGTGATCACCTAAACCCATGGTCAGTTTATCAGTCAGGAGCCTGCGTGGGGATTTGTCTAGTGCTCTTGCAAATCAGCTATACAGTGCAAGTCTATGGGTATATGTGATTTATATTATGCAAGGAGAATATGTTTTTGAGATCTGTCAAACAACAGAGAACCTGAAGTTAGCAATATATTGTGTCATTTTTAAAATAAGGTAAGAAGATAGCTCTCATGTTATGTTCTCAGCAAAAAAAAAAAAAGAAAAGAAAGAAAGAAAGAAAAGAAATCACAAGGAAAATTCTGAAGATGATGAACATGTTTAATAAGTTTAGCACCTTGGTTGTGGTGATGATATCAAATGCATTTTATATCCAAATTCATCAAAATTTATATAATAAGTGTGTGTAATTTGAGTGTTAGTTATGCCTCAGTAAAGCAAATGCATTTTGTAAGTACTTCCTTGTGCCAGGTCTCCAAGCAGGTGTGAGAATACCTGACACAGACCAAGTGACAAGTTCATCATCCCAGAAGGTGCAAGGCATTCCTACAAAGCAGCTGCTCGTGATGTGCCAAGCAACAACTTTCTCGCATCCTGTTGACTGTCTGATCCTGAGCCTTCGCTCTCATTTGGCTCCTCCGGGCCATTCCTGTGCCCCAGTTAGCTGCTTAGCACACAATGTAGAGACAGGCTCTGAACCCTGGGTAGGAGGCCGAGGCTCAGGGGACCACACTGCCTCTTCAGCAGCCTCTTTACTAATCTGATGGGAACTCTGACTGGGAAAGTGAAGTGTGGTTTGAAGAGAGAAAAATGGAGAAAAAGGAGAGGCAATAATAGAGACTAAACACTCAGTTTGCTTTCCCATGCAGTCTCCCCACCTCTCCAGGGGACCCAGGGCTCTATGCATTTGTCAACTCTACTCCCCTAAGAGCCTGGGCCTTTGAAAATTCTCCTCTTTCTAAACAGCAATGTTTCCAAAGAAGGAAGGCCTGGTACCATCACCTCCAGAGCAGATGGTCGCTAATTGCCACAAGTAAACAAACATAGGCTGCGACAGATACATCTTGTAGCTCTGAATATCATTAATTTTCAAGAACACCAGGGGCACCCATTCCCAATTAGAGGGGAGTGGGAGGCAGAGAGAAGAACTGAGAGAGTCCTGCCAGGCTGGTGGTGCTGGGGGTCCCGCTTCCACCATGCTGGTCCCAGACCCAACAGGAGGAATTCCAGAAGCCATTTAACCTTGTTGCCTTTTGTTTTTTCATCTGTGAAACAGTGGGTAATAAAATCCCTCTGCTTCCTTGCATGGTTTTATGTGAGTGAACTAATTAATGATTGTATAAAGCCTAATACAATGCAATATGTAATTGAAAAGTTTAATCATTGAGGTAATAGTCCAATAATAGTAAGTTACAAAGTAATGATAAACAACATTTTTAAAATGCAGATATTACCACTTTGATATTTTCTCCCCAATCTGCATTTTCAAATTAGTAGCATATATAATTTCTGTTTTACTGCCATTTTTATAATATTGTTTATTTCTACAAAGCTGCATTCTCTATTGTTTTAGATGATATTTCAAGCATAGGTTTGCAGATTTCAGTAATAACCTGACATTCAAACTACAAGTTTTGATGTCCAAGTAGATGGTCAAGGGTTTGCCCACCCCTTACATACCTGGGGAACTTGAAACTTTTGTTTTTCCTTTTAAATGAAATAAAAAGTGATCTCAATCATAATTCCATAGCCTTCTGACTTCCATGTTGTTCCAATGATTTCTTATTGTTCCTTTCCTGATGTCTGAGCCATGATACAAGCTGTTTTCACCTCCTGGAATGCCCTCCAACCTCCTTCACGACAACAGTTCTGAAAAAATTTCTATTTCATTTTCAAGTCTAGGACATTTTAGCTTTTTGATGCTTCTTACACATATAGAGGCTTCCATTTAGTAACTGCCATGTGTTACTCTGGTTTCTTAACTATTCCCTCATTGGACACTAAGAGACTTAACAGGAATTAGTTCTTCTAATCTGTGCATCTCCTTTTGCACAGTGAATGCACAATGTAAGTGTTTAAGAAAGGTTTTGGTAGTGATTAACAAAGAACACTTATAAATACATTGGTTGAATGAGATATAGCTTTGTGTCATTATATAGTTTCTCATTTAGTAACTCTTTTATCATGTCTGAGTCTGCAAAAAAAAAAATTGACTTAAAAAAGAGATCGTACCTTTGACACAGGTGAGAACTGAATCATGCTTAAATCCACAAGCCATACCCTAAAAGTCTTTTATGATTTGGAACCTATCTTCCTTTCTCAAAAGCATTCACTGACATCTGAAGCATCCCTACTGGTGTTGCACCAGACTCCCTGAAGCTTCCAGAATCATCCCTGCTGCCTGGTGCTTATGTCTGTTCATCTGTCTTGCTCAAGTGATATTCCCAACTTATTTGATAAACTCCAACTTATCCCTCAATCCAGTAATCACCCTCTCCTTGCCTTGCCCTTAATACTTTATACCCCAATTTAGAAGTGGGTGCTTTTATTCTTTGCACTCCTCCTGAGTCTTCACAGCTTCTCTCTCACTTACCTCACTACCATAAGTGAATATTTATATACCTCCTCTCCTGGGAGTTGTGATTCTGCCTTGGAGTAGAAGATCTTATCCCAGAACATGACACTTATAGATAATGTTCAGTGAATAGCTGTCTAGTGAATGGACTGCTGTTAGTTCTGCCTAGTACACAGGCTGATGGGGAACAGATGAACATTGGGACGACTAATTTTCTACTACTTAACTACCAGGAATAAATCTTTTATTTTTCCCTAGTTGGTTAGAAGATACAGCACTGATCTTATTTTTGCTAACTTCACTTTACATTATTTTTGTGGGAGAAAATGTGTCTGTGTACAACCCTTTCTTTGTCTATAATTGCCCAAACACCCAACTATGTAAACTCTTGTTTTCCTTGCTCTGCCCAACTTTTAGAATCATTTCCAGACTAACTTTGTTAAACATTATTTCCAGTCAGCAAAATTCCAGCCAAGTAAAAGGAAACTTCCCAACCACACATGAGAATTGTCTCTCTCACCTGTGGCTTGGAGTACTTGGAGGAGAGTAACAGAGCTCATGAGCATTCAAGAGCAAATCCTGCACCTGCTAAAGTTTCAGAATCCTAGAAATTGAAGAGATTTGTGACTAGAATATAGAACTAAAAATCTGTTTTTTCAGCTTATTTCTCTATTCTGTGCAGTTTGAAAATATTTTGCACCAAGACTTACAAACAAATGTTTTCATTTCTTAATCGATGCAACCCAAAAGAGATTGCTAATTAAAATGAAATGTAAGTGTCGGCGACATAATATTGCTCTAAATTTTATATCTACAATAGAAAGTAAATAAATGTGTCTTTTTAATGTAATAGGGTAGTGACATCTTAATTTTTAAGTAAGTTCCCTGCTCAAGCCAGACATTATTTAAAATATATATATTATTTTTGAATTAAGTAAATCCACCACCAACATTAGCATCACCACCAATTCTATTTATAGCACCATTTATTGGTATTTCATTAGCAAGAAGGTAGTCCCTTTACAACAGAATAGAGTAGAGAGAGGAATCATGGCTTTTGTGAAGGTAGGGGCTGAGGGACATTCCTGGAATAAGTTCTCAGAAGGTTCTCAGCATTTTCCAAAAACCCCATACCAAAGCTCCCAAGGGAATGTTAAGAGTTAAGGGATATTTAATTTAAAGAGATTTAATTTAAAGAGAAAATTCTAGCTTTGTCACTGAAAGAATACTTATTTAGACACCTCAGAATATTACCTAACAGGGTCAAGTGATTAAATGACTACTTTTGCCTTATAACTCTGGTCATGTCTAAACAGACTGAGGAGTCTTTATCTTCTAAAGAATACCGATTCCTCCTGATAGTAATAACACTAGCGCTGAGTCTACTGAGACATGCCTTGATGTCAGCCCATCATCACTGAGCCAATTGTGCTATTGTATGAGGTGATGGTTGGACCTTTTTAAGAGAGAAAGTCCATAATCGTGCCACAATAGCTTTGCCCCTGAGATTTTTATCTAACTTATTTCTTGATTGAGAGAATTCTCTCAAGTTGGACTGCAGGGATTTGTAAAGAAGAGCAGAAACACCACTATAGTTATTCTCCTTGGTTCCCAGAGTTTCTTTTCAGAAGAAAGTGCCTTTTGAGCAAGTCTTAGGAGCAGAACTGTGACGTTAAGCACAGTTCTTTTTGGAAGCCCAGCTTGCTTTTTCCAGATTCTTTTCCCACTGGGCTACTTCCTCCTTCATCAAGTTTTCCTTCCTTCTTCTCCCAAATAATGCTCCCAGGGGACACTTTCAGACCACTCATCTGTGGCTTTGTGGGACTTTACTTCACAGTTACACTTTAATAGGACTGTTTAAAGCCTTCTTTTTAACAACATCATGACATGCTTGACTGCAGCTAAAAATAGTTCTGCTAGCAGTGACTGAATAGAAACAAAATCTTTTCTGGAGCAGGAAACCATGTCCTTTTGCAATCAAAATTAGTTTTCTGACTTTTCTTCCTAAGAAGAAATGACTTGTGCTTTGATAAAGTAGCAATTTTTATCACTACTAGTCACCTAGAGTCATTTACTCATGCCACCCCCCTGTCCCTTCTCATGTAAGAAATCCATTATGCCTTTGCAGAAATAGGATCACCTGTATCTTCACTTCTCCTTGGGGAGAACGGATACCCTTTGACTCTGATCCTTCCAGATACAGGCCTGTTGGAGACTATTCATCAAATTGATATACAGTTTGCCAAAACGTTTCAGATGCCTTCTATTCAAGATATTATTTTTACCCTGCACATAGAATATAAATAAATCTCAGACTTTTATCTCGATTCAGTCGATATTGGTTTCCTCGCAAATGAAGAGTATAAAATGAATATCAGTTTAGTCTTGTGACTTTTCACTGCACAAAATCTTGCTGTGTAGAACTCCGATTCAAGCTTAGCAAGCATTTCAATGATCATTTTTAAAAATTAGTGGTTTCTATCATAAAACTTTAAACAAAAACTGAAGCATATAATGTTATCCAATATATTTAATTATGTGGTTCTTGAAACAGAATGTGAATATTGGCCCCTATGGTAACATTCATAAATATTTTAATATTGGAAGTTTCAGTGAAAGAAGTACGTGGCTACCCTAGCTGAGTACTTATATGAAATGAATATTGATTTGGATTATGAATTCAGTAACTTAAAATCATAGAGTGTTGGCATTGGAAGGGGACCTTGGAGATATTGCTGGTATATTAGAACCTGTAGGAAATACTTTCAATGGAGTCAAAGGAATTGCCAACCAGCCTTGTGGGCACTCAGGACAAGAGAACAAAGACTCTCTTATGTGTTCTTTGACACAACATTTAATTTCCTGGGGGTGACATTTTCTGCTAGTCATTGCCATTAAAATATCAACTTGAAGCCCCTTAAGTGATAAGGTTATTATCAAGGCTTATGCATGATAATAACATGGGCAACAAACTCTATGTTTTTACCTTTTCATCCTTTCACATTCTTTCATCAACAAGAATTTATTGAGCATCTATCATGTGCCAGTCATTAAGCTGGGTGTGCAGATTATAGCCATGGATCACTGTAGCCAATCTCTCTGTTGCAGATTTACATGTCACCATTAGGAGTCAGATTATAAGCAAGCAGATTAATGAATAAATGATATGTAAAATACTCTGAGACCATGAAAATTTTACAATGAGAATAGATAATAATATAACATGATAGAAATTTCCTGAAGCATTTATCGAGAGAGCCACTCAAAACATCTCAGATATCCAAGTTCTATGTCCCCCTGTGCTGAGCAAAGACTTTGCCTATGGTATCCTCCAAACATCTCAGCTTAGCTGCTGTTACCGCCACCACCTGGGGTCTGATTCCTAATATGCCATCCTGCCCATTATTAGAAATATTGGAAATGCCCTGCATTTTGCTACACTATTGTGTGTACATGCTCAGTCACCTCATATGTTCTCTTCCTAAATTGTCCAATAGTCAAATCCTACATATACTTTAAGACATGCACTTAAGACACTAAGATCTAAGACCAAAGGGGCCTTTTTCCTGAAAGTCTTCCCCATTTATTATTGAAGCATCTCATTTCCTTTCAGTCTATGGTAATTCCTGTCTGTATAATCTATCTGCCCCTGAGCAAAGTTCCACTCTGCAGTACCCTTTTTTTCATGAGTGAAAAATATTCCATATGTATTATCCTTACTTACCTAATTTATATACTCATTTTTGGTCTCCCTAAATTAACTGCAAATATTTGAGAGCAAAATCAGTTTTCATATTACTTCTTTTCTCCTGACAACCCAGCATAGTGCCTGTCATACAGAAGGCACTCATTACCTGTTTCTGATTTGAACTGACCTGAACACAGGTCTGCCTGTCTTAATATGCACAGGTGTATCTTTAATGGTTTTACACTAATCTGGGAGTTCTACAAGACTCAGATAAGAGAAATGAATTATTATGATATGCCTTTAGCAGAAGGGAAATCTCTTTTCAAGTCATACTCCAAGCCGCTTTCCAGCACCATTGGTGAAATGTACATTAGCTCTGAGCTCAATTGACTTAGAAAAAGAAAATCTCAGGAGACAACAGAACCCAGGCAAATTAATGATTTTGTGAGTGATGAATGGAATTGCATAGAAATAGATGAGAGTTATCTAGTCAGAATGGAATAGGGACAGCAAAGAAACAAATCCATTTAAATAAATGTCATACCTCATACAAAATCCTAAGAAACCTAGAGCCACCAATAATGAAAACTACTTACTGGTGTCAGTCTTACTGATGGGATAATTTTTCTAGAAAAAAAGATAAAATTTTATGAAATACAGGTATAATTCTTGAAACTGTAGATTTCAACTTCAGAGATAATTAGAATAAGCACTTATTTTGAGATGAGGGAATTGAGCCTGGACAGGGACTCACTAGCAGAGACAACTCAAGTATAGAGAATGTACTTGCTCTATCACCAACATCCACTAGAGAGAATGATTATTTCTAGCAAGTGGTGAGCATTCAAAGAACTCCCTCATTCCTGATCATGAGTAACTCCCAAAAGACCCAAAACCTCTCATTCTCCCTTGTGTCCTGGCAGTACTAATTATTGAGAACATCATAAAGCCATCCAAACCTATCACTTTATTTATTTTTTAAGACTTATTTATTTATACAAGAACTGGGGTACAGGTCAGAGGCATGGGAGGGTGAGAGAATTCACCAGAGACTGAGCAGGGAGCAGAACAGGCAGACTGAAACACACTGCTGAGGGGAGCAGTAGGCGATGCAGGAGAGGTCTGCTGTGCCATGTGGCTATCTCCCTGGCTGGCTGGGAATCAAACCTGTGCTGCAAAGGCTATGGACAGTTTCACAGCACTGCACTTGCACTCAACCCACTGTGCCACCAGGGAGGACCCAAACCTGTCACTTTAAACTCATGATATCTCTACTCAACCCCAGCTGCTTGGGGCTTCCTCTCTCCAAGACATCAACCCATTATCATTACAGAAATTCAAATGAAAACAATTAAGTACCACCTCACTTCTGTGAGAATGATCCACATCGAAAAGACCAGAAACAATAAACACTGGCAAGGAAATGCAGAAAAAGGAACTCTTTTACATTGTTAATTATATATTGATTTAGCCCCTATGGAAAACTGTATAGAGTGAAAATGGATATGCCATATGACCCAGCATTTCCACTCCTAGGTATCTACCCAAAGAACACAGAACACTTATTCAAAGGGAAACCTGCACTCCTGTGTTCATTGAAGCACTATTTACAATAGCCAAGTTACGGAGACAAATCTAAATGTCAAAACATAGAGGAATGGGTCAGGAAGATGTGATATCTGTACACAATGGAATACTACTCAGCAATCAAACAAGACAAATTCATGCTATCCTAGCAACATGGATATAGCTAGAAGGGATTATGCTAAGGGAAGTCAGAACATTAAAGACAAATACTGGATGGTGTCACTTATAAGTGGAATATAGACAAAAGTAAAACAAAGAATCAGATAAAACTGTACTTAAATCTAACCCTTGAAAGATGATTATAGAACTGAGGAATCCAGGGGAGGGAAGGGAGAAGCAAGAACAAAATGTAGAGGGAGCACAATGGGCTACAGTGGTGGAGTACAGGGGCTTTGGTAGAGGGTGCACTGTGGTAGGAACACAAGACAGGGTCATTAAGCCTCATTCATTGGAGCCTTTTAACTCAGAGCTCACCATCCCTTGGTTCATCCTAATTTTATCTTCACCATGGGTATCTCAGCATCCTGGTTTAAGTATTTCACAATCAGTAATCTCCTCCCCACTGTCCCCATTTTCAATTCCAAGGTCTCCTGAATTCTAATTCTACCATCCACTCCTATGTCCTTACCCTGAACTTTGTCACCACCCAGCCTTGTCCCATCTTTGAAACACTTGATTTCTGATTTAATTCCAAATAACTCAAGTATTCAAGAATAGAAAAATTATCAAATAAACCTCTGTGGTTACATAGCAGGCCCTCATGTAATTGAGGTAGGTATAAATTCATTGGAATGGAAGCTAAGGAGCTGTTAGTTGAAAAAAGTCAATTACAATACTATGATATATTTTTGCAAAAATAGGTATATCCATGTGTGAAAATACATAAAAAAAATTCCAAAAGGAGTAGACACCAGTATTTTACCTCCTATGGGTCTATATCCTCTGATTACTTTCAATAATGCAGGTATGCATTATTTGCATAATTGTTTAAATGTGTAAATATGAAAAATAATTCCACTTGACCACAGCTTTTATCCTTCTAGCACTCGCAGTTAATTTGCTCAACAACTTTTTGACCTCATTGATAGTTTTATACTTTGACCTGTTAGTTTTCAATTTCTTCCTATCTTACTTTGACAGCACATACTACTCTCCCTTTCTGACCACTTTAAACATTTTGCTTTAATTCTGTGACTTTTGCCAGATTTGCCTACTAACACATCTATGCAGTACGATTCCAACTTAGGTTGGATCCAGATGTTCACATTCTTTATATACGGCTGCTGCCACCATATTCTTGTCATTTCCTACTTCATGATTCTTCTACCTCTATTACAGGTTTTTTTTCTACCTGTGCCTACATTATTGAGGTTCTCAGTTTTGTGTGAAGAGTTCTTTCTCACTTTATGTAAATTTAAAAAACCACCTAAAAACACAGTAGAAATTCCCAGGTCTTTAGTCTAGCCTATGCCTCTCTAAGCTCCAAACTCAGGTTTACAGTTGGCAGACCTGCCTCTCACAGACACTCCAACCTCAGCATGTTAAAATATACAGCCTCTGTCTTCTCCCCAAATCTGTTCCTGTTTCAATATTTTTTCCTTTTTTAAAATTAAGGTAACATTGGTTTAACATCTCGTATGATTTAGAGGTATAGGATCACCCCCTTCAGGTGTTGCTACCACACCACATTCACCACTATAACACCCAGAATCCCCCACTGTGCTCCCTTCCCACTTTGTTTTTTCACCTCTCCTATACTCCCCTTCCCCACATCCCCTCTCCCATAGCCTCAGTTCTACAGTCAGATTTCTAAGATTTATTATTGGTTTGACTTTATCTGAGCCTTTGTTTTTCTCTCTCTATTCTACATCTAAATGTCACTATCCAGTATTTCTCTTTCTCCTTCTCTTTTGCTTAGCATAATCCTGTGCAGTTATATCCACAAAGGAATATATGCAGTTCTGAATTAACTGCAGCCCTATTTATAACTAAGCTTTGGAAACAACCACATCAAAAGACAGATGTGTGGATTAGGAAGATGTGGTATATAAACAAAATGGAATACTATTCAGTTATTAAAAAGGATGAGCTCGTGTAATATTTGTTATCACACACAGGGTTAGGCCCCTCATCCTCTGCTTGTCCAGACTGCCATGTTTTTCATATTTGAATGATGCTTCTTTGTGCTCCACACTAATTCAATCACCTATTCTATTGATTGCATCCCCTAAATTACTCACAAAATGTTTATTTCAAGTTATCCCATCCTCTGCCTGAATCATCCCAACAAACTCTATTTCAGTCTCTTCCCTACGAGTGGTTGAATTTGCTAGTTTTCCTTACCTACGAATATAAATCTTTCACCAAGCTAAACTTAGGGAAATATTGGCCCAAATGGAATCCTTTATACTACCCCTTCCATTCCTGACTTAATATCAATTTCAGTTTCAAACTCTCCCAAAGTGTAATCCTAAACCAATCAATCCAGAGTTTCCCAATCTCAATCAGTGAGATAATCTGCATAAGAGACTCCTCCCACCCTTACTGCCTAGGGCTTTGAATAGGAAAAAAACTTCCTCAGATAGTTAAGTATGCATTTAGTTAATAAAGGGCTTTGTGTTATCTTCTTGTTATAAATTCCAAAGAAGCAAATCCTATAAAGGGAAGCAGAAACCATACCTGTGTAACTCCCTAGAACATGATTGGATCCTTATCTGAATCATCTCCGTACCTTCTGGGGAAAGTTATAGCAGTGACAGTGTGAGATTTGCTGTCTCACAATGTTTTGTCAAGTTTATGCAAAACACATGATTTTTAGAGCAAAATTGGGGAGGAAAACAATTCTATAACATCATTGAATGTGAACTTTAAATGTAGTTATTTTTGTTCAATATTTCTGTTGTTTCTTTTTCCTTGCTTTTCTATCTGCCTTTTCATTTGGGTGGTTTTCCATGGTGATTTGTTTCTCTGCTTTCTCTGCTGTGTATCTCTGTTCCAGACTTTTGTTTTGTGGTTACTATGCATACTAAGATACTCTTTTTAGTGCTGGCATCATCTTGCCATTATTTGGATATACAAAGTCCATTTTTCTTCTTCCCCTTTAATACTTTGTTTTCTCATATTATTCCTTTATATACTGAGAGTTGTCAGATTGACATAACTACAATTGCTATTATAGTTTCTTTTCTGTTAACATTTTTGCTATCCTTAAATATTTTGCACCTTTAGGGATACAGTTTCAACTGCCTAATTTTGCCTTTATATTTATCATCTTTCTCAAAGTATTGTGTACTTTTGCTTTAATTTTCATGTAGAAAAACTCCTTTCAACATTTTTTATAAGGCAGGTCTGGTGGTGACAAACTCCATTTCCTCTTCTTTGCTTGGCACGGGCTTTATTTCTTCAACATATTTGAATCATAATCTTGCAAGAACAAATTGTTCTTGCTTGGTATTTTTTATCACTATCTTATACCATATTTGAAATTAATTCAAAATGCATTAAAGACTTGAATGCACAACATGAAGCTATTAAATACAAGAAAACATAGGTGATATACTCTGACATCAGCATTAACAATGACTTTGGGAATTTGAATCCAATGCAAGGGAAACAAAAGCAAAAATAAAAAAGTAAGACCACATCAAGCTATAAAGCATCTGTACAGTGAAAGGAACCAGCACAAAAATAAACCAGCAACCTACTGATTGGGAAAAGAGATTCACAATTCAAACATCCAACAAAAAGTTAATATTCAGGGCCTCCCCAGTGGCGCAGCGGTTGAGTGCTGGGCTGTGAAGCTGCCCGCAGCCTCTGCAGTGCCAGTTCGATTCCAGGCCGCCAGGAAAGGGTCCCACAAGGCGCACAGACCTCTCCTGCCACCCACTGCTCCCCTGAGCAGTGTAATTCATCAGTCTGCCTGTTCTGCTCCCCACTTTTGCTCTGGTGAATTCGCTCACCCTCCCGCGCTTCTGACTATACCCAGTGCTTGTATAAATAAATAAATCTTTAAAAAAAAAGTTAATATTCAAAATATAGACAGTACTTACACAACTCAACAACAAAAATACAAATAACTTAATCAAAAATGGGCAGAAGAGCTGACTAAATTATTTTTCCATAGAAGATAAACAGAGGCTAATAGGTACATGAAAAAAATGTTCACATCAATTATTAAGGAAGTGTAAATCAAAACCACAATATATCACCTCACACCTGTGAGAAGGACCAGTATCAAAATGGCAGGAAACAATAAGTGTTGGCAAAGATGGAAAAGGGAGGAAAGGGAACCATTTTATACTGTTGACAGTAATGTAAATTGTTACAGACTCTATGGAAAACTGTGTGGAGGTTTCTCCAATAATTAAAAATAGGGACTATCAGTCTTTCTACTTCCAGATGTTATCTTTTTGTAGAATATGAAAACACCAATTTGAAAAGATAAGCACATCACTGTGTTCATTGCTGTTCACTTTCGCACAATTCACAAAAGCCAAGACACGCAAACTACCTAAGTAAACATTAGGTACTGATTAGGTACTTTATCTTCTAAGTAAAGAGGATAAGGCATATATACTCAATGGAGTACTATTCAGCAATAGAAAAAGATGAAATATTGCCATTTGTGAAAAGGATGGAACCCGAGGTTAATTTGCAAAACGAATTAAGTTAGAAAGAAAAATACCAGATGATTTCATTTGTATGTGGAATTGAAGAAGCAAAGCAAATGAACCAGTATGACAAATGGAACAACTCTTAGACTCTACCAACAAAGCAGCATTTACCAGAAGGAAAGAGCATAGGAGGAATGCGTAGAAAGCTCAATTGGATAGTGATAAATGCTACTAGAAAGTTCATGGCTGGTATGACATGGTGTATACATTTATCAAGATCTGAAGCTATACTCCTGAAACATACAATACTGTAAACCAATGGTACATCAATGTAGGTATGTGTATGCATACATATACATTATGCATATATGCATACACACATATGTAGAGAGCTTTTTCTCAAAAAAAAATCAACAGGGATGTCAAGAGTCTTAATTTTTGTAATCACTGCTAATTATTAGATATTGAGACTATTATTTTTTTAAAGATTTATTGATTTATTTATACAAGCACTGGGTAGGGTCAGAAGCACGGGAGGGTAAGAGAATTCACCAGAGTCAGAGTGGAGAGCAGAGCAGGCAGACGGACAAAACACATAGCTGAGGGGAGCAGCGGGTAGCAGGAGAGGTCTGTGCACCATGTGGGCCCCTCACCAGGTGGCCGGGGATCGAACCAGCGCTGCAGAGGCTAAGGGCAGCTTTGCAATCCAGCGCTCAACTGCTGCGCCACCAGGGAGGCCCAAGACTATTATTTCTGACACCCATTTTTTTTAACTTGTAAAATGGGAGGTTTGTATAAACTTCAAGATATTCAAAATCCCCTTCATATTTAGTACTCGTGTTTAGTATTCCACACTGGTTTCCACCTCTGGCTCCACATACATGCTGTGAGTTAATTTAGGTTAACTTCAGTAAAATCAACCAAATGACTAATCAATCAGGGCTGGCAGCTTGACATAGCTCACTCTGATTAAATTCAATTTGTTAAGGCATACAGGTATCTAAATATGTTCAAAGACAGTGTAGGAAGAACATGAAAGAAAAGATTCATTATCCTCATCAAAGGTTTGTTTATACCTTAAGTTGATATATTTTCATTGATAATGGAAACTGACCACCAGATCATCTTTAGCCTCACATTAGAAAGTAACCAGATGCATTTGTTGATTAGCACATTGTGCATCCAGATTATAAAAGAAACTGCTGATAACAAGAAACTGCTGATAACAAGGGAATAGTTGTACCTTGCTTTAAGATTATTTCCTAAAGCAGCTGCTGACCAACATGATTATAAAACCATAGGCATTCATTACAAATGAATTGTGAGATGACTGGAAAAGTGGATATGGCCAAAATAGAGGGTCTTTTTATTTTTTTTTGAATAATTAAATCCTTATTTTTATTTTTATTTTTTTTTTATAAATTTTATTGTTATATTCCCCATACAATTGCAGCCCCCCATTCTGACCCCAATCCCTCCCCTCCCGCCCCCGCCCCCCTAAAAGTGTCTCTGGTTCATAGTTTTTTGTTGATTTTGATTTTCACTTTCTTATAGTTATTCATTTTCCTGGTCCCTTATTTAAGTTTTCTAGATTCCTGCTATGAGTGAGACCATCCGGTATTTTTCTTTTTCTTTTGGCTTATTTCGCTGAGCATGATCCCTTCCAGCGCCATCCATGTTGCAGCAAATTGCATGTGTTTATCTTTTTTGAATGCTGAGTAATATTCCATGGTATATATGTACCACATCTTCTTGATCCAGTCATCTATTTTTGGGCATTTGGGTTGTTTCCAAAGCTTAGCTATTGTAAACAGTGCTGCTATAAACATAGGGGTGCAGGTGTTCTTTGGAATTGATGTTTCTGTGTCCTTTGGGTAAATACCTAGGAGTGGAATTGCTGGATCATATGGAAGCTCTATGTTTAGTAGGTCCAGAAATCTCCACACAGCTTTCCACAGTGGTTGGACCAGTTTGCACTCCCACCAACAGTGCAGAAGAGTTCCTTTTTTAGAGGGTCTTTTTAAATGCAGAAAAGCAAGCTAATGTTTATTAAGCATCTACTAGTGATCATATTCTTTTTTTTTTTTAAGATTTATTTATTTATACAAGAACCGGGGGATAGGCCAGATGCACAGGAGGGTGAGAGGATTCACCAGAGACAGCTGGAAACAGAACAGGCAGACTGATGAAATACACTGCTGAGAGGAGCAGCAGGTGAGACAGGAGAGGTCTGCCATGCCATGTGGGTTTCTCACCAGCCAGCCATGATCGAACCCACGCTGCAGAGGCTGCAGACAGCTTCACAGTGCGACCCTCAATGGCCTGTGCCACTAGGGAGGCCTGGGATCATATTCTTAATGTATATTATCTCACTAAAATATTATATCTCCTAAAAAGGATGGTTTTCAAAGAAACAGAAATTTAAGAAAGTAAATGATTCACAAGTGAAGAGGCAAAAATGCATAACCTTGTCTGTCTAAATTGTAGTCACATGTCCTTTTAAAGACCATCACATGAATAAATTGTACAATGATAGTAAAAGGAAAAAGATGACTGACAGAAAAAAGGCAAACTATACATTTTATTGAACAGTTAATTTATAGTGAATAATAAATATTGATTTCTATCAAAATTTCCAAAACTTTCATATGGTGACAGCTTATGTCTTTTTGCGTGCGTCTGTAAAATGCCCACCACCAACACATTGGCCTGCTATATTCCAGGAAAACAAGCCCTCATAACTAGATGAAAACACCTGAACTTAAAATAGCATATCCCAGCATAACCAGGTGGAGATTATCTGGTTAAACATGTATACACCACAAAATGTTAATTAATAGATAAGTGATACAGTAGTTTGGAAGACCTCTCTCTCTCTCTCTCTCTCTCTCTCTCTCTCTCTCTCTCTCTCTCTCTCTCTCTCACACACACACACACACACACACACACACAGAGTATTTTTTTTAGATGCTCAGGCTATAGAGTCTGGAACCACCAGTTTACCTTCTTAAACCAGGAAAACCCCAGACAAACCAGGACAAATCTATCAGCCTAGCAGGATGCTCTGTATTCACTTTGCTTACATAGTCTCTGACAAGGCTTCAGATAAAAGGAAGCTGTGGCAGTTAATAATTTTGACTAGAGAAGCAGTCTTGGCCTCAAGGACATGGCCTTTGGCTGACATGCAAATTTAACCCTTCAATCTCTCCCTAAATGTTTCTCTGGTGGCTGATAGAGTG
The DNA here is from genome assembly GCF_964194135.1 of Talpa europaea. Taxonomy (NCBI): domain Eukaryota; kingdom Metazoa; phylum Chordata; class Mammalia; order Eulipotyphla; family Talpidae; genus Talpa; species Talpa europaea. The sequence goes on along the minus strand of NC_140080.1, from coordinate 76,160,251 downwards.
ACATTGACCAATTAGCCACCAACCCTAGACTGACACCGCCTCACTCCCACCCCCAAGCTGTCTGAAGTGCAGCCACGAACAGATTTCATCAACCTGGCACCACTTCGCCCTTGGAAGGGCACCAACAATACCAGTATGATTTACTCTGGCTGACTACTGACTGAGTGGCCAATGGGCATGTCAGCGCCTTCCCAAACAAGCCAGGTAATAGAGACTGAGGACTGAAAGGTCAAGCCAAAATCTCCAGGTTGCCTCACCAGCTGAATAGGAACCTGGAGTTTTTTTCTGGCTGTCGACCCCGAAGGAGAGGCTTGAGTGACAGGCAGGGAGAATGCCAAGGCACTCTGGGCAATGTAAGCAGACACTCCAACTGATATACAGTGATGGACACATTCAATATTCCTGCCAAAATATACAGACTTTTTGTTCAAACTAATAAATCACTTTTGTTTAAATTAAAGTGGGTGAATTGCTTTTTTTCATTTTTGACAAATTCATGAAAGAGAGTAAATAGAATGCTATTCACAGTCATCCAGAAGTGAGAATTAGTTTCTATTTTTTTTTATAAATTCTCTTCTCTGGGGACCAAAAATACATATAACTAGTAAAACTGGGGTATAATCCCCAGCGATGTGTTCAGGGCCTCATATTTAGTCCTAAATTCTTAATGAAATTTTGTGGTGGTGATAGTGGCAGATGCTGCTCATTTAAATGACTCAACCCATTTCTATTGATAGGCTTTTGAGAATAAAGAACAATTAAATGAGATAAAGTGTCTATGCCAAATTATAGAACTATCAACTGGTAAAATCCCTGGAATTTCTGAGTCAGTGGTAGTTTGACATCCATGCTGGTAAGAATATAACATGGAAATTGAGGAAAGAGTAATCAGGGTCTTTTTTTGGCCCCGTGGACAGCGAATTGTTAAACATTTACCAACATACAACCAGGTGAAATTTTCCCTTGTAAGATATTGAAGGACTAAACATAGCAAGACAGCAGCCATTTTAAGGAAGACGACCGTTTTGAAGAGCACAGCTGAGCCCAAGTTTCATTTCAGGGTAAAACCACAAGTTCCACAAGGCAAGGATAAACAAAACTTAAAGGTTGCCAAAGAAAGGTACACAATCAGATTGAACTTGGTCCCTGTTGTGAAAGGTCCCCTTTTTCTGATATGAAAGGTCCCCTTTTTCTGCTGTAAACAGAGTATAAAAAACAGCTTGTCACCCTTAAAGGGGTCATTCTCTCAACCTGATGAGACTGCTGTGTCAGTACACCAGGCAGAGTCGGACCCTAGCTTAAGCTAGCAATAAAACCTTTTTGCTTTTGCATCTCTGGCTCCATGTAGTTTTTGGGAACCCCGGATGGAGTTGAGGCGCCAACTCCTAACCCTAAAATGTCCAGTCTAGACCAGCATCAACTATTTTTACCAGGTGATATGAGGGGCACCCCAGGACCCTCAAACCTGCCTGCTCTAAATGAGTTCTGCCATCTGTCTCATCCAGACAAAACATATTCTTAGTGTGTAAGGTCTTCAATAGAAAAGAACTAGGATTAGTGTGCAATAGAGAGAAGAGAAAGAATATGGTTAAAATAGCTTCCCAAAGAAACACCCAAAATTACCCATTCCCTCATGAATAAATGCCCAACAACAAATGTCCAAAGCAAATCCACTGAGGCCTGAAAACTTGCCACAAATATGAGGCACCTTCTGGTAGGGACCCAAAGGAAACAGGCAGAAGGGGCAAATCTGGAAGAAAAAGAGTAAAATCAAAATAAAAGTCAAGGTAAAGCTGTCACTGTCAGCCAACCCATGAGTTTCTCACCCACATTTCTTTCAAGTGTCTCCCTTCCATAGCCCTAAGCTCCTGGTAGAAATCCAAGACAGAGAGGTAAATACAGCTTCTTCACATCCCTCTTTTTTACATACCTCCTCCAGGTCCCCTTTCATTTCCCCAGCTCTCTTACCCAAATCTCTTCTCCCAGTTTTTTTGTTTTTTTTTTTTCACCTTCTCCTGAATGCTCAGCTCCACCCTTCCTTGGGTGGGACAAGAAATCTGGAACTGTAACAGGGTGGTCCCCAGAAAAAGGAGAGGTTCTAGGTTCCTTGCTCCACCCAAAGAAGGGTGGAGCTGAGCAGGGAGGAGAAGCTGGAGAGGAAACTGGAGAAGGATAGAAGCAGGATGGTGAGCAAGAAGACCTGAAGGAGGTGCGTGGAGCAGAGAAAGACACGTGAAGAAGCTGCACTTGCTTCTTGGTCCTGGACTGGGTGAAACAGATGTGGGTGACAGACCCGTGGGGAGGATAACAATGGCAGCTTTTATCTTGATTTTGATTTTGCTCTTTTCCTCCAAACTTGTCTGGTTGTTTCTGATCCCTTTCAATACCTCCCTACCGGAAGGTGTTTTTAGACTTGTGGCAGGCTTTCGGGCCTTCCTTTTGGCCAATCCTGTTTGGGTGGACTTTTACCCAAGAGGGGATGGGTAACTTTGAGGGGCTTGATTTAGAAAATATATTCTTTGTCTTTTCTGTATTGTTCACTAATTGTATTAAAGTACATTTTCACCAATTGTATTAATGTCCCTTTCCATTAAGTGTCTTATATGTTTTTGACACTGTTCTTGATGCGGAAGATGGCAGAACCTATTTAAAGCAGGCAGTTTTGCGGGTTCTGGGATGCCCTTCTCCCTGCCCTGTAACAGAACCTCCCTTTTCTCTGGGATTACCCTATGACACTATGATTATATACAGAATATCAGAGGAAAAGTGTGTGTCACCCATATATGTTTGTCATCCCTGGTTTCAGGGGATAAGCATCATTATCTAGAACTCTAGATTACCACATGGGAAAATAACAATTAGCCTTTGTAAAGAGACTGGCCCACAGGAAACTGAGCAACAACCAAAGAGTTAACTGAAGAGTAAAACGGTTACCAACACTGAGCACCATTTATTTTAGCTGAAAGCACATAATTTATTAAGAATGAACAAAAGAGGGAAAAAGGAAAGTCATCACTTTTCCTCCAGTTAATAATGCCCTCCACTTCCCTTGTCTCCAAATCCTTTGTGCAGTGAAGTTCAGAAGATAAAAAAATATTTAAAAAAAAATCCTGATACAGCTCTTGCATCTATAGGTCCTCTTAAAAGCTTATAGGAATCTTTTCTTAGATTAAACTTAACCTTAAAAGCACAACTGTGGTCTCTGTTTGTCATGGTGAGAAGGAATTAAAGCCTTTCAGAGTTAAGATCCTAGAGTGTTGCTTCTTTTATTCTCCCCAAGCACATTTTATTCCAGCAACCTCCTGGACAAGCAACCTATAAAGAAGTGTAAGGAAGAATGGTGTTTGCATTTTATACACACATGTTTAAGAACCTAGGCATTCCAGGATGAATTCAAAAGATTTTTGTCTCATTAATCTGAAGGATCTGTCACAATAATACCAAAATGTGGCTCTTTCTCATTTTCTTTTTACTTTATTTATAGATTTGGGTGTAAGTTTCTTGCTGTGGCAATTTGCATTTTCTGGCATTAGTCAAGGTCAAAGTACAGAGTCTTTGTATGCATTCTTAGCCCTTTCAAATATGTGTTAACCTTCTGGTGTGATGCATTAAAAAAAGATACCTTGCTCAGAATCAACCCACAGCCTCCAGCATTTTGTTTGTCTTCTATTAAAGACTAAGTAGCTACATTTTCATTTCAAATTCCACATAAATGCTTTCAGAATAGCTTACATCTGGAGCAGTCTGAAGACAGGAAATGAATTAAGTGACCTCCCAGTACCCCTTCCTGGTCCTCACACACAATACCCGGTAGGTAACCAGGTACTGAGGGCTGGGGCTCTCTGGTCTGAACTTGAAACAGGAATGAAGCAGTGGGAAAAGGACATGTCTCTCTTCCTGTCCCCCCAGAACTTCTAAATTTATATTGTTTTCTTACATTCCAGGAAAAAAGAACAGCCTAAGAGTGTAACAGGGTGGTCCCAGGAAAGGGGGAGGTTCCCTGCCCCACCCAAGGGAGGGTGGAGCTGAGCAGGAAGAGGAGAAGCTGCAGAAGGGACTGAGGAAAGAAGCAGGATGGAGCCAGGAGACCTGGAAGAGGCGCATGGAGCCTAGAGACACGTGAAGAAACTGCTTGTCTTTTGGTCGTGGACTGGGTGACACAGATGTGGGTGAGACCCGTGGAGAGGTGACCATGGCAGCTTTTATCTTGATGTTGATTTTGCTCTTTTCCTTCCGGGCTTGTCCAGTTGTTTGTGACCCTTTTCTGTGGGTCCCCACTGGAAGATGCTTTAGACTTGTAGCAGGCTTTGGGGCCTTGTTCTGGGCCAATCCCATTTGGATGGACTTTTACCCAGGAGGGGACGGGTAACTCTGGATGCTTCATTTAGAAACTAGACTCTTTGCCTTACCTGTATTGTTTCCTAGTTTTATTAAAGTTCCTTCCCATTAAAGTCTCCTATGTTTTGTGTTGATGCGGCGGATGACAGAACCCACTTAGAATAGGCAGGTTTGCGGGGTTTGGGCTGACCCTCTCCCTGTCCTATAACAAGAGGATAGCATCAAAAAATCACTGACCACCAGGTGACAGCAAAGCAAGGTGGCGCCAGCCTGAATCGCTCCAAAGTCTCCAGATGTCTTCATCACAAGGATGGACATGCTAACTCTTTACCCTTTCACTCCCCTGTAACTCTGGATAAATACCCCTGGCTCTGCCAAAGACCAGGACAGTGGTCTTTCAGAAACGAGTCTGCTGCCCTTCTCAATTTGTTGACAAATTAAACTATTTTCCTTCTCCAAGGCTAAGGGAAATCAACTGGCATTTGGTATCAAACTCTTTCTCAGCATTGCCTCCTCCTCCCCCAGTGCTGTAGTAGCCTCTCCTGTCTCCACATCTAAACCTGTTTTCAGCTGTTAAGTAATACAGTGTATGTGCAAACGAGAGTGATTGAAAATATATCCATCTTAACAATATCCAATTAAGATGCTTTAAAATCTATTCAGTAAGGATAATGGACATTTAATAAAATTGACTTCACAGACTGACACAGTTTTACATTCCTTACAAAAATTCCTTATACAAAGGTAGATAATTTTCTGAGTATCTGTAGATCTCCAGGTGTATTGCTCTGTCGTTTAAATTGAGAAAAAAATAGGCTTCTTGTGAAAATTAGATTTTAAATGCATGTAAGTGGCTTGCTCTGGCACATATTATGTGTGCAAAAAATGTAAATAATATAACAAGTATTGCTCAATTATCTGTGCTTGAAAGGGTTCAGCTAACCATAAGGAAGCAGGCTATTGCAATGATTATTTTAATGTTGCATATATATTATGCCAAGTAGCGAGATAAAAATAATTTTGTTAAAGAAACACTATGACTTCAGTTTTGTGCAAAAAAAAAAATCAGACTATTGAATTCAGACACAGCCTCCGATAACCTCAACCTCAAACACAAAGCACCCGCTTAGGCCATGCAAGTTGCTTGTCCTGAAAGGAGACCCAGAGGCTCAAAGCAAATATTTATGAGATGTTTGGAGGCCAAAATGAAATCCTAGCCCTGTGATCCCTGACTGATCTGCTGGGTGTACATTCATTTCAGTTTTCCCAGCTGGACAGAAGAATCTAATGTCTTTGGGGCTAGAGAATCAATAATCAATGTGACCGAAGTATTTGCAGACTTACCACATTCCTTCATTCTTAAAATTCAATCTAACTCAATAAAACTCTTTTGGTAAAAAAAAATTTTATACATTAAATATAACTTAATTAAGGAATATATTGATTTTAAAGCCATAAAATTGTAGAATACAAAAGTGCTTTTCAGAATCAAGGAAATACCATAGTCAATTCAGAATTAGTTTCCATACTATGAAACCCATCCTTCTTACCAATTCCGTGTCCTTTACTGGTTGCTACAGATCTTAGATTAGTTTCCAAAGAAAAAAAAAATTGTATGTTAGGTGTACTGATTACATGAGGTCCAGAAAAGTGGGCTAAGTTTAGCACAGGTCAGAAGCCCAAGTAATAAGGTCAGGAAACAAAAGCTTAAAGCCAGGTAGGATGTGGCTCTAGTATGCCCACACATGGACAATCAAGGTGTATGAATACCCAGAAAATTCTTACAGACGACATTTTAGCCAAAGGCTTCCTTTCACACATCCGTTCAAAAAGCACAACAATGCATGGAGTCCAGGACCTCCCTGGTGGCAAAAGGGTTAAATCTCAGTACTGTTACCCTTATGGCCTGAGTTCAATCCCTGGCCAGGGAGCTACCCACATGGCACAGCAGACCTCTCCTGCCTCACCCTCTGCTCCCCTCAGCAGTGTATTTCAGTAGATCCACTGTTTCTCTTCCCCACTCTGTCTCTGGTGAACCCTCTCATCCCCTGCACCACTGGCCTATACCCCAGAAAATTTTTTTTTTTTAAAAAATGCATGAAGTCTAGATAATAGTGCCTAAGGATCCAGACAAGTGTGAGGGGGGACAGCACAATGACTTGACAAGTAAAACAGCTGAGTTGAGAATAAGGTCAGAGATCTAGGAAAAGTATGAAGGTAACAGTGTGATATCCAGGGAAGGGCTAGCACAGGTTTCCTGCTCCACACTAAGGAAGGGTGGAGCTGAGCAGGGAGGAGAGAAAGCCCACACAGGACATCCATGGACAATTCCAGGTGATTGTTGTTTCTCTTGAACACACTGGAACCCTGGAAAAGACTGCTTCCTAGGGCTTCAACTCCAGATATACCACCATAGAAATGGAAGAAAAAATGAAAAGGAGGGAATTTTAATAGTGTGATAGCCATAGAAAGGGGAGGTTCCAGAAGGATGGAGCTGGGCAGGGAGATAAGCTAGAGAAAAACAGGAAAAAGCAGCAGAGAGAGATGGATAAAGAAGATTGGAGAAGGCACATGGAGCAGAGAGACATGTGAAGAAGTTGTGCTTGCTTCTCAGCCTTAGACTTGTACCAGGAGCTTGGGGATAAGGAAGGAGACAGTTAAGAGACGGAGATGAAGGTGACAGGAGGAGACTGACCATGGCAGCCTTCATCTTAATTTATATTGTGATTTTTCTCTTTCCTTCTAGACTTGCCTGGTCCCTTGTACGCCTATCCTTTGGGTCCCCACCAGAAGGTGCCTTAGACTTGTGGCAAGTTTTCAGTCCTTAGTGGTCCTGCTTTGGGTCAACCCTATTTGACTTGGCATTTGCCCACAAGGGGATGGGTAACTTTGGGTGTTTAATTGGAAATTAATAATATTCTTTATTTTCTCTCTATTGCACACTAATTTTATTACTTATTTTCTACTGAAGGTCTTATGCACTAGAGTATGTTTTGTTTTTATGTGGTAAATGGCAGAACCTATTTAGGGACATTTAAAGCAGAGACATTTGAGGGTCCCAGAAGTAAGTTCCCCTCATTCTGCCCGCTAATAAGACTAGTTACATTAGCATTAATGATAAGATCAAGTTTAGGCTTTGGATTCATTAAAATTTGAACTAAGACATAATTTGAAGTATTAAAAGTTTGTTTTGGCAAAAATTGATTTGAATTGGGCAGCACCAAATTGTAAGTGGTTAGGAGCACTCCGCCAACAGAAGTTGGGGAAATTCTTTATGTAGGGAAAAGGTGGATGCAGAGTTAGAAATGATCCATTGGCTGTCATAGCCTAGTTGATTGTTGTGGTTGGTTGTCATTAGCATTTTGAGTTCATATGTTGAGGCATTTATAAACTCAGATTTTGGGTTGTTTACATTAGTTACTAAGGCATTACAAGCATCTCAGTCTAGTGACTGCCTACATTTAATTGATATAACTAGCCCTAAGAATTTCAGAATACGTTTGAAAAGGAGTCGGTACCCAGGCATAGGACAGAAGGACTGGATACAACTGACGTAGGGAGAAGATGACCTTTAGGATACTGGGCATCATAGGTAGAACAGCCAAGAGACAGGATAATGACATCTGCAGGAGGATGAATTTAGCACCCAGACTGTCTGATCACCATTCCATTTTCTGCCCTTTCAGTGGAAAGTCTATCCCACCTAGAGACATCTCAACAACTGTCTCTTCCCTGCACATATTACTACAGTAGCTATATTCTGAATTTTTCCAATTAAGTCTTGCTCTTATGGGTCATCTGGAAGTCTGAATAAATCCTTATAGAAAGACAAACAACTCTAGAACATGGAAAGGAAGGAATTTGCTTCTCAGTTTCAAGGATCTTTCTGTCCCACAGATGAATCTTCATGAGGTCTTCTCATATGAGATATTTTCCTTATTTTATGCAAATGTCTCAGCACCATGATAGAATTTGGACCTGGATTTCATCACTACCCCCAAAAACTATGAAAACGCCATTGTGAAATGATAGAAATGTTATATTAATGAACTAGCATAAACATTAACCTTAAAAATGTTGTTCTCAGGGCCTCCCCAGTGGCGCAGCGGTTGAGCACTGGGTTGCGAGGCTGCCCGCAGGCTCTGCAGCACCAGTTCGATCCCTGGCCGCTGGGCAAGTGTCCCCCATGGCACGCAGACCTCTCCTGCTGCCCGCTGCTCCCCTCAGCAGTGTACTTCGTCAGTTTGCCTGCTCTGTTCTCCCCTCTGGCTTTGGTGAATTCTCTCACCCTCCCGCACTTCTGACTGTACCCAGTGCTTGTATAAATAAATAAACAAACAAACAAACAAATAAATAAATCTTAAAAAAATGTTCTCAGCACTAGTTCTCCACTTACAAATCAAGTACAAATGTCTAACACCTAAAAAGAAAAAAAATGATGCTCTCCATAGTGGTATATCTTATAAACATGTTGGTTATTCTAAAGAACCCAGAGAAGGGTAAATCTAACTCAGGAAACCCAGGTAGGAAATCACAGAAGTTTTCACAACATGGATAAGCTCTGAAGCCTTCCTTGACAAATGATTATAAATTAATCATGATAAGATTATAGGCAGTGGAAACAATACTAGAAGAATAGAAAAATATGTAGAAGAGTGTCTGAGAGTGTGATAGTATGTTTGTGTGTGTGTGTGCACATGCCTGTGTACACAAGAATCTAGTTTCTACTTTTCTTCTGAAGTGCAATCATTTTGTAAATTACCCGGTGCAAATGAGTATGCAAAGTCAACATGTTCTCTATACCAGATGTCTTATGTTAGAAGCCCAACCTCCAGTGATAGAAGCAAAAGTGTTTGTTCCCTTGTAAAGGAATACCAGGTACCCATATCAGATGGATGTCATACTTCCTCTATGTACAAGCAGGCCCTGCCATTTGCTTTGGCAATATGACAAGCTCCCAAGATGGCACACAGCTAGGTGTCTGCTTCCTGCAGAAGTGAGAGCATCCAGTACTCACCGACCATGTGGCTTCTCTCCTGCCCTGGCCAGGCTCCAGGCTATTTCCCCCTGTGAAGCTTGCTGCTCCTGACATATCTGGGTCATGCCACAACTACAATGTGATATTTCTGGGGATCAAGCCAATATTCTTCCTTTCCCAATCCATATACTGCTCAATGGGTCAGTCAGTGGTATAATAAATGGCAAGGAGCAGTCAAGCAACAGTGGTGGGAAGAGACACCATCACAAACCCCACTTTCAACCAACTCCAGATGTCCATGACCTTTGTCTCTGAAGGGTCATATTGTTTGGCCACTTTTTTTTTTCATGAAATGGTATCACCCTCAAGTTATTGTGCAAGGAAACATTTCCAACTTATGTTAGTAGCAGTGCATGACAGAGCATGGTTATAGGCTGGGAGATCTGATTCTAACCCTGTGTGTGTTCTGATCAACTGTGTCATTTTGGAGAGGCCTCTGCCTCTGCCCCTGTGCTTCCTCACCAGGAAATTCCTCACCTGACTATCAAGGAGATGAAAGTATTTTCAACAACTTTAAAATACTAAATGGTGTGGGCTTCAGTCAGGAAAGTGTTCATCCAGAATGTTTTTTGAGACTATTGAGAGCAGGCAGTCTATTTCCTAAGGAAGGTGGGTCAACTGCAGTTGTCACACTTTTCCACCCATGCAAGATAGGCTGCTTAATTTAGAAGGAAGTCTGGGATCAGAGAAGTTAAGTTCACGTCACCGAATACTAAATATTCATCGAGAACCTATCGTGCACAATGTGCTCTGCTATATGTTTTCATTTAAGTGATTTGTCCAAGGTCGGAGCACTGGTTAGTGTAGGGCAAAACAAGCTGCCCTCATTCCCAGGTGTCTTATCCATCATTCCATTTCATCCGATGTTCTGGAACCAGCCACTTTCAAGTGGGCAAATAACAAAATTTATCTGCTTTAGGTTTGCAACTGTTTCATCTGAAACTCTACATAAAGCACATTATTTTTTTCCAGAAAAATGTCACTGGACTCTCTTAATGTAGGGGAAGAAAAATATTACTTATTAGTGACACCAGGACTTTTCCAGAGAAGGGGAAAAAAAATCTCAGCTATATAATCGGCTTCCTAAGAAAAAGCAGCAAGAGCCAGGTCTGCACGAAATGCCAACACAATCAACCCATAAATAATTCTACAATTTTTGGCAGAAGTAAATTCACTGGCTGTCATCCTAAAAGGAAAGGAAGTCACACCAGAGGGCCAGCAAAGTGAACCAAACATTCATCTGGCACCCCAGCCTTAATCAGAACTCATGGCCGCCCATTGTTGGATAGTCTCTCTAAGCTGTATCCACCCAGCTGTGGCCCTAGCCACACAGAAATAAAGAATGTGAAAGAAATTTGGCTCTTGTCACCAAGAACGTCATGCTGATTTATCAACCTGAAATATAGGCTAATCTGCATAAAAATGGAGTCTTGCATACTGACTGGGATTAATAGGCTCCAGCTTTAATTCCTTCTGGTGGTCTCATTTAAATAGGCCATTCATCACCATGACCTCTTTTGATAATAGCCTTACTGTAATATTTAATTTTACATTAATTTTGTTGTAACTTAGCCAATGTTCATTTGCAGAATAATCACCGAGGAATTAGTTCTACCCCTCACCCCCACTAACATTCCCTTGAATGCCAAAATAATTGAAGATGGACAATTTCTTTATTTGCTAAAATGTATTTCTCAAGATTCATGTGTGTTTGCACAGGATAAGTCACACAGGAAAGAGGGTATTCAACAGCATCTTTATCTGAACTATAAGGTAGAAAATCCATTTTTAACCAGTGAAGACAGAAATTGAGAGTCAATGGCAAAAATTCAGATTAACAGGCCTATTGGCACATATTAGTTGATTTCTACCTGTGCAAGTTTCTGGCAAAATCATCTGTGTGACTACTGCTTCTTGGCCAGAACATGCATGGTCCACAGGGACACTATAGAGCCTAATAAATTCAGTTCAATTCATTACAGTGCAATGTTTTCAAGGAGCAAGTGCTACATGCCCTCTATAAGCTGTGACGCTAACACACAGCTGTCCTCAGAAGCTAAAAATGGACAGTTCATGCCCACCTTAGTCACAGCGAAACTAACACCAGTGTCTCTACCCACTACACCGAGGTTTCCTTGGCTATTTCACACCTCTCTAGAGCAGTTAGCAGTACACAGAAGGGAGGGAGGCACATGCACAAGAAGCCAGTGTGTGTGTGTGTGTGTGTGTGTGCATGTGTGTGTTCTCACGTTGCTCAATAGATAGAGAAACCAGAGTGCTGTATCTGGCAAATGCAAAAAAAAAGATTAAATCTGGTCTTCCAGGCAAGAATAACTTAAGGACAGATGAGATTTTTCTTTCTCCCATTTCCTTTAGATAGATCTCAGAAGAGTTGGCAATTGACACCTGGCAGTTACCTAAAGACTCTGGATCTGCTAAATGAGCTAATGTGTCAGGAGCATTCTGTACAGAAGAAGCTGGTAAGATGACCTCAGCACTTCTTTCAAATATAAAGGACACTCAATATTGTTCTTCAACGTGTTCTTTCTCCTCTTCCTGCACCAACTACATCTTTTTAGATAATATGCAATGACTGATAATAGAATTACTTCCTCTTTAGAGTTGTATTAAAGATGATCACATTCAACCCTAGATGAGACAGGATGGCCCATAAACAACAAGGTTCACATAGAACAGGTGGGTGATGGTGACAGTACCCAGGCCAGAAACCTTATCACTTGAGTCCTGGTCTATTCCTCAATCTACCTCCCATACACAATCTTAAGCATCTTTTACTGGGAGTGGCGATGTGGATAGAATTCAATTAAGGAATTAAAAACAGTTGGGTAGGTATCTGCACACCAGTTTACAGATTATAAGTACATTATAAGTCTCACCTTCACTACTTTAATATCACCACTTTAAAGGACACCAAATTACTAGCCTACCAAGGATTGCCACATCTCTTGATCTAGTCCTGAGATAGACTGATATAAAGATATTCCTTTGACCCAATTGTCAAAGACAAAAAGGAGCCTTTCCCTGGGCTAGCAAGCTATTGCAGTTATGCTGAGATGCCAAGAAGGTCAGGAGAGGGAGTTGGTAAAGTTGAGAATGTCCTAAATAACCACGTAATATTTTTCTTTCTTAGATCTTTCCAATAACATTTCTACATCTTTGATCTTTGATGATGATCTTATTTCACTGGGGGAAAAAATTTTAAACAGTCAGAAAAGAACTTCTATCACCAAATCTACAAGCTAACCTGCATCTTTTCTATATGTCTTGCCTTAAAGAAATAATGCTGTTTCTTCAAGTCTTTGCTTCATACCTGATGCCAAATCAGATGCTCCAAGACTTAGCTCCTGAAAATGCTCCTCCTACTATACCTACGATGTGTCTCCCACTACTGGATCACCACCAGTCAGCAATCCAACATGACAATCACTTTTCAAAACCTTCTCTGGAATCCACATCCCTCTTTGAATGCTTGAGGTCTCTTTTACTTTATAATAAAACACCTTGAAAGAATTATCTGTGGCCTGTTTTTACTTTCTTTTCTTGATTTTTCTCTTGAGCCACCCTCAGTGTGAATTCCTTCTCTACCACTACCCAGAAATAGATCCTGTCAAGCTCACCAGTGATCTTTGTGTTGCCAAATTTCATCTTCAATTCTCAGTTCTTACATAACTTTCCTGCAACATTTGCCAGAGTTTCATTCCTTCTATCTGAAAACACTCTTCACTGGATTTCTGAGATATTTCTCTCATCATTTAACTCATACTGGTACTGCACTGGCTGCTCCTTCTCAATTTCTTTTGTTGGGTTCTCTTAATTTTTCCAACCTCGAAATATAGCTGAGTCCTTGGATCTCTTCTTTTGCCACTTACACCAACTATCCAGGAGAAGTGATCCAACTAAGTGGTTACAACATACCAAATACATCCTGAAAACTCTCAGAAGGATAGTAACAATCTTTTGTTTGTGAAATCTCTTCTTAAATGTTATATTAACAATTTTCTCTAAACTCACTTATCTATCTATCTATCTATCTATCTATCTATCTACCTACTTACCTATCTAAGAGATCTACTCACCATTGCCTACCCTGCTTATTCCCCTTACCTTCTGAATCCTACATTCATGTATCTAATTACTTGGTGGGTGTTACTTGAATATCAGACATTTTCACCACACCATGTGTAATCTAAACACTTGACATCCTCCACCGAAGTCCTGCTCTTTGTCAGTCTTAAGCTTGTCAGTACATGGCAATCCTATTCTTTGTCATTTTTCTCAATGCAAGAAATTTTTAATTATCTTTCATTCCTAACTTTCTCTCATGCCCAGTCTTTAAATCCTTTGACCTTATCTATAAAACATACTCAGAGTCTTACTCTAGGGACCATCTCTAGCCACCACCATCTCTCATCTGGACTAACTCAATAATTCCCCAACTAGTCTTTTCATTTCCAAAATTTTCCCTCACCTTCTGCTCATTGCATTGTAGTCACAGTTATCATTTTCTCTCAAGATCTTCTTACCCCCATGCTCAAAACCAATCACTGATTCTTCATGTCACTCAAGGAAAAAGCCTAAGTTCTTACAAGACCCTCTAGAACCCTCCTGGGCTTTCCCACCTAGTACTATGATTGTCCAGACATTTCAGCAGCCAATCCTCAGAGGAGGGATAGCCTCAGTGGAGGGGTAGGCAGAGGAAGGATATGGGAGGAAAGTTATATAACACTGGTCATTGAGCCACACACAGATTTTCTCTGTTCTCAGATGAAAAGACAACCAATTTTAAGATATTCCAAAATGACAAATAAGTAACATCATATCACTTTTATTCTGGAAAACAAGAACATGCCTCAATAAGGATCTAAACTTTTCTCTAAAATGTGACTTTTATAAGGATGCCACATGCATAGTGCTGATGCCACTGAACTTGTTTGATAAGATTGCTTATCTCTACTGACATACCTACAAAAATGTGGTTCCCTGGCCCCTTTATTCTTTACATGGCATTTCAAGTCCTGGTAGCCCACTGAATGATACCCTTCCTGTTAAAGAACTCCAATATGTTCCTGCCATCAAACCTCTAAATTCCCAAAAATATTTAATTTCTCCTTTTCCTTTAACTGTCAAGGCACATCATATGTGGTGTTATAGTAATTTCTCCTTCCATTCAGTTCTATTTACTACATCATCATCCACATTCAAACCTATATCATCCCAAGCTTCATTAGTTGAATCGTACATCACTTGATAGTACAATCTTCTAGCTCCTTTCCCTTCAGTCCATCCTATGTAGCATTACAAATAAATTTTCCTTTGATACAATTTTATACTTATCATTCCATGTATAAAATTACATTTCCTCTATCCTGCTTTATCCAACTGCAACTGCTAGGGTTAACCACTTGGTTTAGCTCTCTTGTGCTCATACACACACCCACACCTGTAGGTCATATGTAGTTAAAGAAGAATTTGGGAAATATTGGTTTAACCAAATTTAATAGTTGTCTGCATCTTTTCTGTGGGATTGAACATGCCTTTACAGCATATATTCTTTAGTACTGTGCCATGCCAGCATATAAAAAAGTAAAGATGGTGTAGGAATTCCTAACTTGATGACTATTCTACTTCAGTCCTAGCAATGGTGTCTCTGTCTCATGTGAGGCCCTAAACATATCCTCACTTCTTTGTAAATGAACCTCAGGCCTTATTCTAATGTCTTCTTTCCAGAATATGAGTCTTACTGACAACACCAATCCTCCTGGATGAGTCTATGCTGTACGTTCTTTAAGGTCCCCTGTTCTCTCTATCATTTATCATCATCTGTGTTGCCTTTTGGGACTTTGTTTGCTTCAAATCACTACTATACCACCCTCTTCACTATTGTTAGGTTTTGACAAATCCCAACCATTCAGTAACAAATGTAAAGTATTGACTACGAAAATAGCAAGGTAAGGTACTGAGGCTTTATTAATAGTACCTAGCTATCTCTATGATAAGAAAAACAACTTAAATCTGAACCCCATTAATGAAAGGCAGATATCCTTTCAAGTGTGAAAGAGTGTGCTCTTTCATTAACCAGCCGCAGGCAACTGGAAAAGATATAATTTTCTCTTCCAGGTCTGACAAGTAGATTTTCTGAATTGCCAGTTCTCTGGACAAACCTCCAATGGCACATTATCAGCTGTATTTGCACTGGGGGACTTGGTGAGTACGGAGATGTTAGTTTCAAGGATTTAGTGGTTATATCTCTTCTAGGCTATATGAGACCACAGAAATTCACCTTAAAACATAAGCAAGAGTAGCAATTAAAAAAAAAAAAAAAGACCTGTAGTGAGTCTCTGGTTTGGGAGTAGGATAAAAACAATGGGGGAGGGAATTTCACCAGAATGATAACTAAGATGAAAATGCATACATTGTATAAAAATGAAAAAGATGTAAAATATATATATATATATATATTTTAAAAAGACCTATAGCAGGTAGAAGTATAAAATCAAAGCAAATCAATGGTATTCCCTTTAAAATTGAAAAAGAAAACAACAAAACTAAGGCACAAATGTCCACTGAGGTTTATAGATAAAAAGGATGAGCAAGAAGGGCTTTGAAAACAGAATAAATGTGGAAAGACTCTTACAGCAGAGAACAGAGATGAGGATGAGCATTAGGAAAAATGAGGCTGGACAAGTAGGATGGAGTCAGATTATGGAGAAGGGGAATGTTGATTCTAATTTCCATATCTTTTTGTCCTTAAAAATTCGTTTTTCTCAAGAAATAAATTCCGTCACTGTGGGCAGCATTTTCCTGCCCAGCCGAGCTCTTTTGCAAGCCCAATGTGCTCACAGGCTCACATCTGTAACATTTAACTTTAATGCCTCTGCCCCTGAGGAGGGGCCGGACAGATTTTGGCCTGAAGAACTAGCTGTTTGGCAGCATATCAGCGGGTGACCTTTCCTATTGACACTGTCTGCAGGGCTGCCTGGCCACATGGACAGGAATAAATTTCTTCCTGAGCAGAGCCTCAGATGGGGGATGGGAAATCACACACCCACTTAGATTTATTGAGAAAGACTCTCCATGGCAAAGGAAGCAGAAATCATGATTCCAGACCCAAGAATGCATCCTTTCCACTTTGAAAATTACAAAGACTTACATTCTCTTGTACCCCCATTTGGAAGCAAGCCTTTGGATTTCTGATTTCCACAAAAATCAAAATCAGAGTCCACACATGTTAGCTTCCTTCACTGCTCTGTTCTGCTCTCCCTCCTCCTCTGTCTGTTTCCTCATGGATGCCAATCTACAAAGCTCAATGGCCAGCCCACAATGAAATTGGAATTCGGGACAATACTTCATCCCACAACCATCTCTGCTTTTCACAATAGTTTGACATAATTTCACCTAAAATTGAACCAAATTAAAATTTGATCTTCCACTTAAGTATGAGTAGCTTTGAGTAAAATGTTATTTGGTAAAGTATAAGATTTAAAGAGACTATAGATCTGTGAATTTTAAGTTTCTTTAAGCTGCATAATTTGTAGTTTTAAACAAAACCTTAAGGAAATGATTTACAAAGCCAACAGAAGAATAGCTTTTCTGGTTAGAGAGGGTTAGTGATAAGAGTTGTAACATTTGTATTTATTTATGCTATGTATCCAGTGATTTTTAAAGAATAATTGCCTCACTAGTTGAAAGTTAGCTTGCAACTTTATGCTTCATAATTGTGACAAGTAACTTAACCCTGTAACATAACTTTGAATTTGTCAATCCTTATTGCCTATGGGAAACATAAGAAAAATATCTGGAGCAGACACAAAGATGCAAAGCTACTTTACCTCAATCAAAATAATTTGGAAAAAATAAATATCTGAAATATTAGCTTAACCTAGATCTGTCCCATTCTCTTCCCAACCAAGCCCATTATCTTCAATGAATGTATAATGCCAGATGGTAGAAAGGGTATACATGAAAAAGGAGTCAAAAACATTTCAGTGTGACCAGAACCATACTAGAAATAAAATGCTATGGAAACCCTCAGGGGCCAATAACTTGGATCCACTTAAATGAATAGGTCTTAGAAGGCTGAGTTCACATGCATTTGGACATTCAGAGGGGCAAATGGATATCCCAAGCAAAAGGAAGTCTGAGTAAAAGCAGAGAGTCAAGAAGGTACATCAGGACTCAGTGCAATCACAGCATGAACCATGGGACCCAAGAGACTGTGGGTGTCACTTCTCCATGTGGGCTCCAAGTAAGCATCGTTTTGGTGTAAGGTTGACTAGTACCTGGAGATAAGGTAGGAAAAACATTTTTAATCAGTCTTCATACCTCAATAAGGAGTCTGGACTTTAGTCTACATACAATGGCACACAATGGAGGCTTTGAAATCATGACATCACGATTGGAACCTAATTTTGCAAAGTTGATTCTGGTTTTCCTCAGAATTGAAGACTAGTTGTTATTCAAACATGGATCCCAAAGAGATAATTAAAGAAGGTATTTTAAATAGTCTAGCAAATAATATAGCCAAAGACTGCATTTATCTCAATACGGGCCAGGGATATATATAAGCATATTATTGAACTGTATCACCAATCCTCCTCATGATCCAACAGGAAATACACTAAATAATCCCCATTTTGGAGGTGAAGGAACCAAGGCACTGAAAAGTTAAACAACTTACCAGTATCTGCAAATACTTAGAAATGGAATCTACTGTAAATATGAGACTTAGGCCTCCCTTGTGGCACAAGGGATTAAGACACAACCTATGAAGCTGTCCACAGCCACTGCAGCAAAAGTTTGATCCCCAGCCAGGGAGCTACCACATGGCACAGAAGACCTCTTCTGTCTAGCCCGCTGATCCCCTCAGCAGTATATTTCAGTCAATCTGCCTGTTCTGTTCCCCACTGTCTCTGGTGAATGCTCTCACCCTTCACACCTCTGGCCTGTACCCCAGTTCTTATATGCATAAATAAATCCTTAATAAAAAAAGAGACCTGACTGATGATGAAGACCTGAACTAAAATTGGCAGGATACAATGCTACTGGAGAAGAATAAGTAGCTGATATGATCCAGAAGGTTTCTAGTTTAAATGACTGGTATATCACAATGTCACTAATCAGAAGGAAGAAAATTGTAGGGGACTAACTGTATGTGCTGAAAAAAAAAAAGGGAGATTAATAAGATGACAGACGTGGCAATAAGGGGTGAAACATTTAATAACAGATGACTTCAGATTTTTTATAATATTAATTTCCTTACATAGGCAATGGAAAGTCCTAAGATATATTTGTGTAAGACAAATAGATTCTACTATCCATTCAATTTTGGGTTTATGTTCTAGCATCATTTTTAATGATGAATGACTTAGTTTATTATACACTTAGTGTGTCTTCTGGATTTTTCAGAACTTTATGTCTAAAAGATAGAGAAAAGTAAGAATATACACATCCAAAAGGTAAGTATATACATAAGAATATATCAATGAATGAAAAAAAAGAGAAAAAACTAAGGTATTTGGAGAATGTACCAAGGATATGTGATTATAAAAGATATTTTGACTGGGAAGAAAGTCTAGGTATTATCTAGCACAAATACCTTCATCTTTAGAACAAGAGACATAAAGATAAGAAGAATAATGAAATAGGTCAATGATCATTTACAGCCTATCTTGGGTTCCTATCAGAGTCAGACACAGGTAAAATTGCTGAAGATAGATTAAAAAGAAATTTCCATTGATATTTTTTTGAAAAAGTCAGAGGATGAGAAAACATTGATTTTTTTTTTGTTTTATTTACCAGGTGATTTTATTAATCCAACCAACATATTTTGCAAAGTATACTTTTAGCTGCAAATGGTAGAAAGGAATTGCCTGATTCTTTGAGGGAACTGGCCTCATAGCTGCAATGGGCTATATTATATTACTCCTTCAAGAGAGGTGAACAGTTACATTTTGATATACTCTTGATAATATCTTCCCTACCTTAATATTTTCCCCAGATCTTTAATAGTACTCACCTACTTTTGAGACAACCATCACTTCCAACAAAAGTAAAATGTTGGCACATTTGAAGACTATTCTAAAAACTCCAGCATTGATGTTATCCTGCTTGTTTTATATACTTATTTCCTGTTCAAGGCGCTGACTCCAGAAAAATAAAGAAAATATTTTTATTCCTTTTATTTACTGCAGAGTCTATCTAAGAATAGGAAACATAGTAGGAGCTCAAAATATTTATTGAGATGCCTTGTTTCGACATGATTTAATCAACTTTACAAAACAAACTGTGCAAAAGCATTCGGTAAATAAAAAAGGAAGATATTTCCAACGGTGACAGTGACAGTTCTACATTATTTTAATGCTTCATTTCTTAATTATACTGCCTTAAAAAGATATACAGTGTTAGTTAGGATATGTTGGATTCATTCAGTAATATACAGTTGGTGATTTTGGTATTATGATCACATTTCATTAAGGAATTCTCTCTTCTCATAGCCATACATGGCACTCCATTTTTCTCTCCTTCTGAAAGCCCACTCACTTATTTATACCCTGTGGTCCTTAGAGGGTAGCTCTGTGCTTGTATTTTTTCTCATCATTGTTTATTATAATAAACCTCCATAAAATAGTAAGTGTTGACATGCCAAGTGGCAGTTTCCAGATAGAAGAAATTTTTAAAGATTTTATTTTTTATTTATTTATACAAGCACTGGGTACAGTCAGAAGCGCAGGAGGGTGAGAGACTTTACCAGAGCCAGAGCGGAGAGCAGAACAGGCAGACTGACAAATTACACTGCTGAGGGAAGCAGCGGGCGGCAGGAGAGGTCTGCGCGCCATGTGGGACCCTCTCCCGGCAGCTGGGGATCGAACCGGCATTGCAGAAGCTGCAGGCAGCTTCACAACCCAACACTCAAACACAGCGCCACCTGGTAGGCCCCAGAAGCCACTTTTAAATGTGAGTGACATTAGGCTTAGAAAATGATCTAGCAGGACAGCAGTCACAGCACTCCCCATCAATCTGGATTTTCCTCGAGGGTGAACTTTTGGTGTGTGGGAAGTGGGAGGTGGGCACAAGTGTGCACATAAGCCCAGCTCCTGCCAGGAGCCTGCTCTGGGATAATTTCAGTCTAAAAGCATTTTAGAACCTCAGAAAACTAAAATGTCTCTGTTTTTACATGGTTCCTTGTCTTCTGCTAAATTAACAGGAAAGCATATATGACACACATAAAACAACACATATTCACCTGAAATTTTCACTAAACTGCATTATTTTCTCATTCTTGCTTTTTAGAGACATATAATCTCAACTTTTTTTTATTTTTTTTTTTCAAGTCACAACAGAGGATGTCACAGGGATGGAATGAAAAGAATTTGAGACGGGAAAGCAAGGCAGGTTGAAGGGATACTTGAAGGATTTTCTTTCTGGCTTGGTCACTATCTCCACATGATGATATCTGGCATGGCCAGGGTTGAAACAAAATTTTCCTTCATACTAAATGCCCAGAATATTATTATCTTTTTAAATACAAGTTACTCTATTGACATCTGGACATCTCTCAAATCTATAGTATTAAAGCCTGCCCTACCAGGGAATTATCTGCCAGACATCACAGGCAATTCTATCTCTAGGTAAAAGGCAGATTTGTAAGTCAGGAGTATGTTAGAGCTGAAATATTTTATTCCAAAAGGAAGGTATTAGGCATTTTAGAAAGGCAGTGACATGGTTGACTTATATTATGAGTCACTCTGGGTCCTCCCTGGGGGAAGAATTCTAAGGTGGGGGGATGAATAGAACCAGGGAGAGCAGACAAGAGACTATACAGCAAACTTGAAGTATTAAAAAAACTAGGAACAACAAATGTTGGTGAGGATGTGGAGAAAAAGGAACTCTCCTGCACTGCTGGTGGGAGTGCAAACTGGTCCAACCACTATAGAAAGCTGTGTGGAGATTCCTCAGCCTTCTCAAGATGGAGCTTCCATATGATCCAGCAATTTACTCCTAGGTATTTACCCAAAGGACACAGAAACATTAATTCCAAAGGGCATCTGCCCCTCTATGTTTATTGCAATACTATTTACAATAGCTAAGCTATGGAAACAATCCAAATGCCCAAAAATAGATGACTGGATCAAGAAGATGTGGTACATATATGTAATGGAATATTACTCAGCAATCAAAAAAGATAACCTCATGCAGTTTGCAGCAACATGGATAGAGCTGGAAGGGATCATGCTCAGTGAAATAAGCCAGAAAGAAAAGGAAAAATACCATATGGTCTCACTCATAGCAGCAATTTAGAAAACCTAAATAAGAGACCAAGAAAAAGACTAATTATAATAAAGTAAAGCTCAAAATGAACAAGCAGTGATAAACCAGAGACATACTACAGGGGTGGGTCGGGGGAGGAGGGAACAGGATCAAAACAAGCATGGTGGGAATTGTATGGGGACTATAACCAAGATGAAAATGCATACATTGTGCCAAAATGAAAAATGATGTAAACAAATATATAAAATAAAAGAGAGAGAGAGAGACTATATGGCTATCCTGGTGACAGAGCAATAGAGGGCCTCAGAACATTTGGGGGCGTAGAATTAGATAAGAGGCGTGAAGACAGGAGAGGATGACAAAGAGATATGAAGGCAAAGCACAAAAGAGGAGATACAAGAGATAAATTCCAGAGTCAATTCTCTACTCAGGATTCTCAGATGATTCATTATCTTACACAGCCTCTCACTTATTTTGAAGGACCACTGATGCTGCCTAGTACCTCCCGCTCTTGATGCAGTTTTAAGTTTTAGCATAACTTTTTTTATTTATTCATAACTCCTTGTATTCAATTTACCTATACACATAAAGAAAAGCACACATCTATACTTAATAGATATCGACTTCATGGAGGAAACAAGACATCCTTCTACTTATCTGTTTGCTTTTCTGTCTCTACAAATACATCCTATTTTAGGGACTTTGTAGCTAGACATGAGATCTGCTCTGATACAAAGTTTGAGCTCTTTGCCCTGTGTTGCATCTCCTGATACAAAGCCTGAGCTTTTTGCCCTGTATTACACCTCCCTGTAAGCAGGGTATCTTCCTGGAGAGGACAGGAGATTCAGATACAGAAGAGGACTCCATTTCCTTTAAGAGCTTACAGTCTTGCAGGGGAAAGAGAAAACTTATTTTTAATTTACAAGAGGGACCAGCAAAGGACAAATAAATGATTTGTCTTACAAGTACAAAGGGTATATAGAGATCTCTCCAGCTAGACAGGAGAGTTTTTCCCAGCAAGGCTAATTGAAATTAGACTTTGAAGGCTGAGTAGAATGTGGAAAGCAGAGAGAAGCTGGGTGGACATTCCAAACACAAGGACCAGTGAGTATAGCAGAAATAAAAGGTATGTATAAGACATGCAAAAGAAAGGGATCTGTCTCCTATTGGGAGATAACTGTTTCCCAAATTGTGACATTCCACATACATATTATCTTAATCCTTCTAATGCTATTGTGGGAAAAAATAAGTAGCTCTGTTTCACAGACATGATAATTGCCACTACCACTAACATATAGAGAAAAGTTTGTGAGCTCTCTCAGGCTCAAAATATAATCCACCAAATCAGCTAAATTAGAACATTCCATTTTCAGCTTTGGAGGAGACTTGATTCAGACCTGATGAATTTGGTAATACATGGACATTTATGACTTCTGAACACAGTAATAGGTGCGGAACATTTATGGTTTTGTGTATTACACGTTTTGCTAGAATTTGGTTATGTAGAACAGTGGTTTCTAGAATAATGGAGTAGCCTACTGAAGTAAATATTTTGAAATATTTAGTTATGGAAAAATCTGGCAAGTTTGTTTTACTTGCACCATTATTTTATAGTCACCCTTCTTAGATATTATAGAGGCATTAAAAGATAAATAATTCACAGATTTCTTAATTCAGGGCTTTGAAGTTACAAACTTGCAAAATAAGTCATTATTAACTCTATTCCTTTCTGGGGAAGAGGATGACTGTAACTTAAAGTTTTGGTTATTTTTCAGGAGAATTATGCCTCTGATAAATATTATTAATTTTCTACTATGCCCACAGCTTTATGGTATTGAGGAAATAAGTGACTCTAACTTTTTAATCCTTACTCTCAAATTAGTTTTCAACATAGGTGGGAAGAAATGATGTCCGTATTTTAGAAATGATGTGACACAATAACCATAGCTGGCTTTCTGAGAATTCTTTACAGCTTAAGAAGCAATTGCACTGGTACAACATCAATAGATAGTGACAGAACTCAACCGATCATGTGGGCGGGTGATGTTATTCCTCTTGGAGAGACTAAAACACACAGTGCAGACAAGTTGACTGACGTCCTCAAGTCACATAGGTAGTTGGAATAGATTAAGGACTAGAAACTTAAGAGCATAGTAAGCTCCCTCTTCCAAAACTATCACAGACAATACCTCATCAGGGGACAGTGATTTCTGTTGGTGGAGTTATGAGAAGTTTCAAAGTGGATGTAAAATTTGAACTAGGCCTTGAATATAGCTAACACTTGGGGTCTAACGAGGCCAGACCCAAGGCAATGTCTACTGTTCTTTTCAGTTAACTCGGCATGGAATTACCCTGCCTGCCAACACTCTGTTTATGAAAAATAAAGGATATACACTTTCTTAGGTATATGAAACTATGTTTACTTTCTCAATTTTTCCCTTCTATAAGGCATACACTTGACAACAATAATATCAGTGTTTGGGAGAAGAAGAAAGACTTTAAAGAGAAAAATGTGGCTTTAAAAAACAAATAAACGAAACAGCAGCCACCAACAACTTGTGTTTTCTCAAGTTAACAATTTGCAGTCAAGATGTTTTAAGTTGGTTATTATCTCCTCTAGGAGAGCTAAAGAACTGTCTAGAATCTTATCTCCTTTCCCTCAGAATGCTTCCAAGTCTGTTACTGTAACACATTCTGCTAAATTACTGCTGGGCTTTTTCTCTAACTTGCCTGAGGTCCCCAGGGAGCCCTGCTCTGCTAACCCTACCCCCAGCCAGGGCACAGCCATGGGATGACAAGGCAGCAGCTGGAGAAGTTTCAGGACCAGCGTTCCCTGAGCAAATGTGGGGCTGATAACATCTGACAACATCCCATCAGGACAGCATGTACTCACTTGTGTCTCTCACCCTGTCAGCCTGCAGAATACCAAGGTCCCCCAGGTTCCAGCAAAAGGGGAAGCAGGTTCACTCTGGGCCAGTTCAAGAAAGGAAAACAAGACACGGTTGTCAACGCTAGTGAAAAATTAAGATCCGGGCCATTGATTCAGAGGTCTCTAATGCTTTGTAGGGTTCTACCTAAGTGAAAGGAGGAAATAAAAGAAACACACTACCAACATAAGAGCTGTCAAAAATGTCCAAATAATTTTCTGAAAGTCATGGGGTGAGGAGGCAGGGAATTCTCTTTGATAGTGTTCACACAGAACAAGAAGGAAATGTCTTTCCAAGAAAACTAAAATAGGATATGTCAGCAACAAGCCATAGGTGTAAAGCAAGATTACAGGTACCACGCCTGTTATAAAGAGATGCAAAGAGGATCATACAGTTACAGGAAGCAGATTAGACCACATTTGGGTTTATAAGCCAAAGGTCCCAGTATAATTCTGGAATTGGAAGAGAAATCAAAGTAAGGAGAATTTACCTACTAGTTGAAATAAAATGTATATTGAGATGGTGAAAGTAAAACTATGGAAATAACAGTATTATTTAGGTAGCAGGAATTCAGAACAGGTCAAGAATTCCAAAGGATATAGAAAGTAGAAAGGCACTGGAGATTTCAACTGAACATATAAACAGATGTGAAATACAACATATAATGATTTAAACAGAAATAATGCTTTTTTTCCCTAGCTGATAGTTAACACAATTGGTAAACCTGTTCACATAAAAAAATGGGATCCCATCCATAATAAGACAAATTGTTAAACAAAGAAAAACTAGAGTTCACAAAGATTCTTTGGAAGAATTGAGGCAATTTATCCTGGGGGAAAGAAGATTCAAAAAAAAAGAAAATAAGATGTCTTTAGATATTTGAAGGACTACTGTATCAGAATGAAAGTTATTTTCTATGGCATCACTGTCTTATTTGGGTTATATATGCTTAATATTTTCTCACATCTTCCTTCAGTTCTTGAGACACCCCCAAAATATATTTAAATGGGTCATGTGTTGTCTCCAAAGTCAAAATAGATTCATTAACACGGTGGTTCTTAATGAGAAGGGATACCTAATGTGCTACAAATTGCATTTGTCTTTGGCTTTTATACACATGCATGTTCATAGATATACCCCCACATCTTCCCTGAGTTGGTGGCATTCATGCATCTCATTGAACTATTTAGGGTATCCATTACTGTCTGATCATCTGAATTATTTCAGCCTGATGTCATCAATTTGGTAGACTAGAATGCAGTCCCGAGCAATTAAGTGATGAATAAAGGTCCTGAGGAATAAATTAAAGTATATAATTGTTGATATGCCCCCCGATTAAGTTGGATATGGTACACTAGTATTCCATGTAAAAAGAGACTATTTCTAGTGGGCTCTGTTTATTAGATTGAGGGAGGGGAGACACAATTTCAAGTTAATAACTAAAGAACAGAAGTCAGAGATGAGATAACCTGCTAGAAGTCAAGATAACACATCTGGAACAGTAACTACAACTGAAACTATCAATCAATTATACTTAAAATAACAATCAATTGTCATTCCCGGAGATCTTTTGTCATTGCACAGGTTGCACAGGAAAGTTGAGAATGCTAAAATAGAAATAATCAAATTTGAATCTTGAAAATCTTTGCCATTATTCTAGGGATACAATCTTTCTGTTAGTTCCAAAGTTTTCCACTTGATGTTTAGTAGTGACAACCCCAGCAGTCAGGAGACCACATGGGAGTCTTAACTGCTACTGAGTATGTACACATCTTTTCTCACAATACAGGCACCAGAGACCTCAGAGTGTTTGTAGATTCACTGGCTCCACTATCACATGATGCCAGGACTGAGTTCTCTTGACGACCTGATGTTTAAAAATCTGAACTCTGACCTCTAGACCACTGGACTCTTCTGAGTTATTAGAGGGGAGTGTTTTCATAGAATCTATATCCAATCATTTACTCAAATACTGCATTTTTCTTTCCTAACAGTCAAAACATATTTAACCTTAAATTTGCCTTGGTGTTGTTTGAGGAAGGCTAGCAGGAAGATTTGTAGTCACCAAGTAGAAAGTTATACACTGGACTGACTCTTCCTTAAGCACAACCAACTTCCCCTTTCCTCAAATGGTGTGAGGGTAGGTTTGCAAGTTGGTTGAGGGGCTACAAGTGTTTATTGTGTTGATTTAAGTCAGGCATCTATTCATTATGCTGTAAGTTCTTTTTTTCACTTACACAAATCCATAGAATGGATTTGCCCATTCTATGGATTAATAGAATGTCCATTTATGTCAATCCTAGGAAATCCATGATCAATTAGTCATTGTAGCCAAAATTTCATAAAAGAAAATTATTCTGATTACCACTTATGCTTGACTGCCTTCGCCGGTTACATGCCAGTATTGTTTCAGGACATTAATAATCCTTTGCCTTTGCTACTCTGAGTATCCAACATTCTCATTAAAATCAGAGAGCTATGCAAGTAGTTGCATTTCTCTCCTTTTCCCAAACCTAGAGGGCACAGCAAGTGCAATGTATGTACAATAAATCTGGCTTTACTTTTAAAAATCTCTAATAGATTAGATAAAGATGGAATATTGAATGTATGATTCCAAACTCAGCCTCGGCCTCTACAGATTTACAGTCAAATAAGGAGAAAGGCACATAAGTAAATAATGATCAATACTATATAGTAAGTGCAAAGTGTGAAATGTGTACAGAAAAATACTACAGATGTCACTATAGTGATAATAGTGATGAAAGCTAAAATGGATTGTGTCCAGCAGTGTTCTAAGGTATTTTTATGTGTTTTGGGTTATGCCATCATCCCATGATTAAAACTCAGTTAGATCCTCATGGTCTGTAACATCCTGTAACTCACAAATTATCTTGGTCCAAGAGGAACCTTGACCTCACCTCTTAAACCAGAGGAAGAAACAAAGACTCATAGTTCTAATTCTTGGCTCTGACATTCTCCCTCCAGACTAAGTAATAATGATATCACTGCTTAGTATTATGCTCATTCTCCCTTCCTGAAGCTAGGGATATACAATTTGAAAGTCTCTTAATAGTGTTCTATGATTTTAGGTAAGTAAATTTTCCAACAAACAACTTTATTTTAAAAGTTTGTACCTGATAGAGTGGGGAAAATATCTTATTTGTTCCAAATCATTTCATTTAACCCTCCTAAAATTTGATTGATGCCCAGATAAAATAGGCTAATTTTGCCACATACCTGGAATACCATCTGTTGCAAAGAATAATGCTTTACAACAGTTTCACAAAACTGTATCCAATGAGCAAAGTAACAGCAGCAGCTCTGCTGAAGTAGTGAGTGGGGATGGCATAAATTCAAGGGTGTTGTAGGGAACCTTTCTCTACAACTCATTCTCAGGTATGACATCTTTTTGTATCATACAGGCAGGTTTATTCTAGCGAAACTTCACCATGGTTTGAACACTATTATCCTCATTCTTGAACTCATTTCCTTGTGTGCCATAGGTGTCTGAGACAAAAAAGATGAATTTCAACCTGCTAAATGAAACCATCCACTCTAAAGACCTTTTGAAACCAATGAGGAAATAATACTTCTAATGCGACTTAGCTAGTTTGAGAAAGGGCCCAAGACAGCCACCTTGAGATCATTAATTTTAACACATATGATATCCTTGCATGCAGCTGACACTCTTGATCTGTTGTCCGTGTTGGTTTTTCTGTTGTTGTTTTACCCCAGGGGAGGAAATGGTGCAGCAAAGCTGGAAGTAAGCTTGTCAACAACTTGATTTATGGGTCCCATGTCCTAGTTTTTCTCCCCAAACATTAACCAAATAGGCTTTCATTCAATCATTACAGTTTTATTCCTTTGAGGTTTGGGGCTTTTAATCCTCAAGACATTGATTAAACCTCTGTTAGCAGTCACAAGTTTTATTATTATCAGTATCCTTTGCAGAAATTTCTAAGATTGGCCATAAGATAGAGACTTGAGAGAGTAAATAACTGGGTGAAATAGTTAGGCTTTGCTGACTTCTCAATATTTCAAAGGAATACCTATATTGCACATGGTATGCCAACTCTTCCTGGAGGTTTTCTTTGTTCCAAGGACATATATTTGGAATAATCTGGCCTGTGTTGCAAGCATTCTAAAGCTATAACACAGGAATTAAAAAAATCAATGTCATCCACTTGGGAATGGAGCTCATGACCTTGAATTAGGGCGGTTCTCGCCAACAAGGCGGCGATGCTCCTTGATGCAGACAGCTGGAGCCAACACTATGGATTCGGTATTACCCACATGGCGAGTAGAATAGCTTTCCATTTCACACTCATTTTCAAAGCCCAAACTCTTTCTCCAGGAATGACCTTTGAGAATTTTCACCAAGGATGCTAGCCTTTTAAAGCCCATAATAAAGGTCTGTCAGATGCTGTGTGACACCCTAACATATTATCCCTGCATTGGGATCAATCACAGCACAAGGCCTGAGATTCAATATATCTTGTCAAAAGGATGCAAAATTTTCAGAATACATTACAGAGGAGTTTGCAAACCCCACAGACATAAATTAGGAAATCTGCTTGCTGTACTTGCACATCACTGAATCTTTACTGGGCACCTTGTTGCTGTGACGACAACAGGACTGGCTCTGGGCCAGAAAGCAGGGTGGCTCCCTGGTCATGTTCCCTATGTTCCCCCACACCACAGGGCCCTGAACCTGGATTTTCTCACATCTCACTAGCCCCACATGACCTTATAGGTACAAGAGCCAGGAGGACCAAGATATTAGTGAAAGATGGAAAGAAAAATAAATGCAAAAAGTGTATTTATTAGTTCAGTGAGAAGACATGTAAGACAAAAATGTTTTTCCCTGGGAATTTTTATTTTGTTAATGGCAACTATTTGCAAAGCTATAGCTCTAATTTCTATAAAATCTGGTAATATGCATATTGCCCTCTCCACTATTTTCCACTCCTGATTACCTCTGTGGGTATATAATCTGAGTGAGAGCACATTACTTTACAGTTCAGAGTGTCATGAAACCTCTTCTTGCTGACCCGGAAGGACACCATATTTGGGTAGCTAAGCCTTTGCCTCTGACATAAATGACTCTGGAGTGAGAATGTGGCAGAAGTAGGGGAACAAACTAGTAAAAGATTTTGTTCCCTTCAGAAAATCGTGACCCTTGCACCTATCTTAGTTTTTTTTTTTTTTTTTAATTTGCAGTTCTTTATTATTTGGTGTTAATGAAGTCAGAGAAATGACTATGAACCCCAGTGGAGAGAGACTCTCTATGGCCCCATTTGTCACAGCCTGACTGACACTATTGCTGCTTGCAAATTATTACTTCTCTTCTCCTGCTCATCTGAAAGTTCAATGCAGAGACATGATGTAACGGCGTAAGTTCCCTGCACCACCTTAAGGGAGGATGGAGCTGGGCAAGAAGGGGAATCTAGGAATTTTAACAGTGTGAAGCTAATAAGGACTGAGGAAAAGCACTGAGGAAAGGAGCAGCAGCAGAAGTGAAGAGAGATGGATCAAGAAGACCTGGAGGAGGAATGTGGAGCAGAGAGGCATATAAAGAAGCTGTACTTGCTTCTTGGCCTTGGACTTAAACCAGGGATTTGGGGGGCAAGAAAGGAGACATTGAAAGAAACAGAGATGAGGGTGAGAGAACCATGGGCAGCGCAACAATGGCAGATTTTATCTTGGCTTATATCTTGATTTTGCTCCTTTCCTCCCAAACTTGCCTGGTCCCTTCTGCCCCTTTCTTATGGGTCCCCAGAAGAGGGTGCCCTAGACCTATGCCAAGCTTTTGGGCTTCCTTGGTCCTGCTTTCGGCCAACCCTATTTGGCTGGGCATTTACCTATGAAGGATGGGTAAGTTTGGTTGCTTGATTTGGAAATTTTATTCTTTCTCTTCTCTTGCACACTTTCTCTTCTCTCTATAACTTTAATTGTATTAAAGTTATTTTCCATAGCTGTTCTTATGCACTAGAATATGTTTTGTCTTGATGCAGCAGATGGCAGAACCTATTTAGAGCAGATAGTTTTGGGGATCCTGTGGTACGCCACCTTCTGTCCACTAACAAGGCTAATCCTAGTAAAGAAGTGTGTGTACCCTGTTACAACACCAAATTCAAAAGCACTTTCAAAATAAGGATTATAAAATAAGCAACTGTATTCCTCTAGTCACTAAAGCAAAACTCAAAAGTCTGATGCCAGTCATAGTTATGGTACCTTCCTCCACTATTAATACATATAAATTAGGTAATAACATAGATGGAGCCATGAAGATGCCATCCTCCCTGCAGAATGAATTATATCTGAGGCCAGCAACAAAACCAAATACTTCACAAGCAAATGGGAACCAATTCACATGCTTGCACAATGAAACATATTTTCCAAATATACTCAA
Organism: Talpa europaea; assembly: GCF_964194135.1. Taxonomy (NCBI): domain Eukaryota; kingdom Metazoa; phylum Chordata; class Mammalia; order Eulipotyphla; family Talpidae; genus Talpa; species Talpa europaea. The sequence goes on along the minus strand of NC_140080.1, from coordinate 76,129,248 downwards.
ATAATCAATAAGCCTTTAGAAAGAACATACCAAAATATGGACTCGGCACCAAACACAAAGTGAGATAAACTTCAGAATGTAAAGGCTTAAGAGCAGTATGTTTCCCTTGCACATGGAATTCTGTTAGTCCAGGATGGGCATGATGATGCCACAGACATCAAAGCCCTGACTTTTTCCATCTTGCGATTCTACCCTTCCTGGCATGCTGCTTGATCTTTGTGGCCCAAGATGACTCATCATTTCATCGACATTCCAACCCACATGAGTGGGGACATGATGGCCATTCCCATTCTCATTTTAAGCAATGACCTTGAAATTCCACACATGAATTTGCTCACATCCCACTAAGCAAATCTTAGACAGATGGCTGCATAGAAGCACAAGGAAATCTTGAAATTTCAGTCTTTATTTTGGGCAGCCATATACCTAGCTAAAATTTGTACATTCTAATTCTAAAATGAAAAGATATAGGATGGAACAGAGGGGACAGTAATCTCGCCTACATTTATGGGCAGCCTGAGCCTGCTATTAAGGCGTGAGTGAAGGGTGTCAGTCTTCCAAGTCCTGTGTCCTTCCCCTGCCCACCTGCATGACCTCACATTGTCTCAAATACCCTGTGCCTTCACACTCACTCCTTAATTTGTTCTGGAAAACCTATCCACCCTTTCCCCATTTTATTGAGATTTGCCTTAACTTCAATGTCCTGTGTTACCAGCAGAAATGCAGTAACAGATATACCTTGAGAACTAACCCTTGAAACTTTATCAGAAAAGAGCAACCTGAGGTTGTTATGCTCAGGGCAGAGTCTTTAGAAAGATTTTTATTCCCTCTATTGTTTCACAGAAAACTTTGACTAGCTTCTTCAGCTTATGATGCCACTATAGTTTCTTCCAATAAACCTTTCCATTTATTTTAATTAATGAAATACATGGTGATGGCTCAGATTTAATCGCACCTCCTCCCTAGTCTCCCCTGTACACCACAGGATCTCACTATTTTCCTTTGAACACCTTGCAGCTCTCATAGTAATTTTATCCCCAAATTTACACTTACACACTCTTTTGCACAGTTTTTGCATCATGTAATATCATGTGCTTTCACATTGTCTTCTCAATAATATTATCAATTCCTTGAAGACAGAGGCCATTTATCATACTCAGTATCAGCCCCAAACTTCAAACCTGATTAATTGACTCCTTTTAAGCTTTTGTACTGTGCTTATTGCTTGACTATCATTGTGCAATCAACACTACATCCATGAAACTTAATAATGAACTTCTGGAGGTGATGGGAATGTTTATGGCATAAACTACAATGATGATTTCATGGATATATGCCCAAACTCATCAAGCTGGAAGCATTAAATATGTACCATTGTTTCCATGTCAATTATATCTCCACAAAGTAGTTTAAGAAATTATAAAGACATACAATGTTTTCCAAAACAGTAAGACTAAAAGGTAAATAAGAGGAGCATTGAGCACAAACTGGAGTTAAAGAGCGGTGTCACAGAAGCAATGCCAAGTCAGATTCCCCCCTTTAGTTTCTTTCTAAAGATAAGTAAATATTTGACAGTAAATACAACAGAATGACATAGGTAGAGACCATTATCAGAGGTAATATTATCCTGTTCTGTGAGTTCTGATATCCACAATCTCAATTCCAATTTTTTTTTCAATTCCAAATTTAATTGATATCCAACTCTTTCAGAAAATGTCTCTTTAGCAACTCCTTTAATGGGATCTTTTATGTCAGTACTTCATAAAGAAAAAAATTAATTACTACACTCTATGATACAAGTAGATAAATTCTTAACTAAAAATACACTCACATACCTATGTCACTTGTGTTGGTAACAAAAGTTGCCATTGATGAATACCATATAGTTATGGTATTATCTATAATTTTTCCTCTGAGGGTTTAAGAGCCTGGCCCATTTATGGAAATAGATGACCCCTCGATCTTCTTCCATGATAGTCCATGTCATCATTATTTCTCTTGGTTCAAGGTCATTGCAAGCCCCATGGGATTTCACAGGACTGACCAATTTACTACCATAAAACCAATACCTCTAACTCAATATTTCAGATCATCTATTTTCTCCCCTTTTCTCTCTCTCTCTCCTCTCCCCCTCTCTCTACCTTTTCATTTTTTTTTAAGATTTATTTATTTATAGGGCCTCCCCGGTGGCGCAGCGGTTGAGCGCTGGGTTGCTAAGCTGCCCGCGGCCTCTGCGACGCAGGTTCGATCCCCGGCTGCTCCCCGGCCACCAGAGGAGGGTCCCACATGGTGCGCAGACCTCTCCTGCCACCCGCTGCTCCCCTCAGCAGTGTACTTCGGTCCTTCTGCCTGCTCTGCTCCCCACTCTGCCTCTGGTGAATTCTCTCACCCTCCCGCGCTTCTGACTGTACCCAGTGCATGTATAAACAAACAAACAAATAAATAAATAAATAAAACATGCCTCTATTAAAAAAAAAAAAAGATTTATTTATTTATAGAAGAACTGGGGTACAGGTCAGAGACACAAGAGGGTGAGAAAATTCACCAGAGACAGAATGGGGAGCAGAACAGGAAGACAGATGAAGTAGGCAAGGCAGGTGAGGTCTGCTGCACCATGTGGGAATCTCCCTTGCCAGCTGGAAATTGAACCGGCACTGCAGAGGCTGAGGACAACTTCACAGCGCTGCGCTCAAGCTGCTGAGCCACCGGGTAGGCCCCACCTTTTCATTTTCCTCTTCTTGTTTTTGTTTTTTGTTTTTTGTTTTTTTTTCTGTAGCTGAGACATATGACATTAGAAATTCCTAATGTGTGAAGGAATTAAGACTTAAAAGAAGTTCTACATCATCAAAATATTCATCATTTTTCAAATAATCACTTATAATCATTTTCTATATCAAAGTTTTGTGCTCACTTACATGTGTGAGCATAACTCTACACAACACAAATGATGTCGTATATGGGCAGCTAAAATGACTCATATAGTGCATATGGAACTTTATCCATTTTGCATATATTGAGACATGAAGAATTGGGCATAAAAGATCATTCTTCCTTTTCTTTTTTGTTCCACATTTTGCATTCTGGCCTACAGTGCAACTGCTCTAATCGCTCCAGCTTTGGAGTGATACAATGCATTAAAGTAGCTTTTATGATTGATTAAATGCTCTAGCTCTGCTACTACATTTAATCAATGGCAGCAGCCCAACACAGCCTCATTGGCTACAAGGCACTACAGATAAGACTCACACATTTTAGTTATTTCAGAACAAATTATAATTTTTTTAACTAAAATATTTTAGAGGCTCAGAGAGTGAAAACTGTTTCTAGGAAATAGCATGCTCATTTTAATTACAATTTGAATGCTCAACATTAATGAAAGGTACATTTCACCAATACTTTGCCTTTACAAAGACTGTAATAATGTTAAGCCCACATTTATTTCAACAGTCTGGGGATAACACTTACAGTAAGTGGTTATTAAAGATAATCAGCTCTGCTACTAGACAGGCATTTTTCAAGACTTACAGAATTTATATGGAAAAATGTTCATCTGCTTAAGTCTTCCATAATAGGTATATTTTTCTTGATTCAGGTAATACAAGGAATACTTGTTTTCTTCTGTATATTTTCACTAGAATAAAGTGAAAAATACCCTTCTTTTCAGGATTCATATTTCTTCCCTAAACAACTGGCCCAGGTTTACCCTATGATGACCGACATGAGACCTAAGTACAACTGTTTACTATCCTATGAAAATGTAGCTCAAAGCTTTTTCTTGAAAGCAGGGACCATGACATTCCACCTTTGTATTCGTCACAGGTGGTACAATTCCTTGCTCAAAGTATTTACTACATATTTGCTGAATGTGATTTAGGTGACCTAAAATCCAACAGAATCCTGAATACTTCCAAAAAGACCATTGGAAATAAGACAATGACAGCATATCCCTTTGTTTATAACATTAGAAGACATTAGTAAGTGAATCCTTATACTGTGTTGATTATACACTTTTTTTTTTTTTGCAGAGTGTTTCTGAGAGTGGCTATTGCCAAAACAGCCAAGGGCATGAAAATAACTTATACTCATGAATACATTAAACATTATAAGGCTTTTTAGTTTTAAAACTGTAACCAATGATCACAAAAAATAAGTGACCAGTATTCTCCAAAAGTGTCAACATATTAAAAGACAAAGAACCACAGAACTGTTACAGATTGGAAGAAACTTAGCAGAAATTATAATTAAATTCAGTATGAATTCTTGGACAGGATTTTGTAGCAGAAACACAGACAGACATTAGTGAAAATGAATGGAATTCAAATAAGGTTTGCAGTTAATAGTATTATAGCAAAGTTAATTTTCTATAATTGTACTATAGTTATATAAGATGTTAATTGTACTATAGTTATATAAGCTGTTAATATTAAGGAACATATCTGGGAGTTGCTCATAGTTGGCCATCTAAAATCCAACAAATTTCATGGATGTTAATGTTGATTATTGACACAACGACAGTCATACAATAACAAGCACTGTACAAATACTTTAAAGGAGTCAATCAGGTTTGAAGTTTGGGGCTGCTACTGAGTATGATAAATGTAACATTTATGTTGGTCTTTGATTTTTGTTTGTCCAAAATATAATAGTAAAAAACATAGGTAGTGAATGAAGTCCTTAGTCATAAACTCCTAGCTAGGATATGAGTTAGAATGCTTTCAGATGAAAGCAATTGAAATGTAAATCAAATTAGTTTAAAGAGGAATTTTATTGGCTTCTTGGAAGTTCAGAGGTAGAGGCCCTTTGTCTTCCTCCAACTGGGACTCCAGTTCCATTTTTACTATTCTTTCCTCCTCTCACTGAGACCTCTCTTCAGGCTGAAGTTCCTCATGACCTCATGACAGATGCCAGCAGTGCCTAAGGCCAGGCATGCTCATTTGCTTTCTGAGAAAATGGAAGAAACTGACCATCCTTTCCTTTTTCATAAGAGTAGAACCTTTGCAAAGGTCTCCAGTCATTTTCACTTCGAGTCTCACTGGCCAGAATTGAATCAGATATGCCAGACCCATGACTGGCGAGGACTCACCATGATTACTTCACTTACTCAAAGCCCATCTTTGAAAATGAGGAATAGGCTTAGCCTCTCACGAACAACATAGATGCATAAAAATGAGGCAGAGACTGGTATAAAATCAGATCTCTGTGAGAAAGAAAAAATGGATGTTCAGAAGACAACCAAAGACCATCCATAATTATAATTAGAGAATGTTCTTGAAATTTGAAAGAGATCACTGTTGAATATATAAAATGAAGTGCTATTCTAGTGTGGAGGAAACACTGGGAGAGAATAGTAATCTAATGATGGAGCAAGGAGTTCCTCTCCAATCTCAAATGTGCTCGCACCTGAGAACTAGAAACCTTCAGGTTAGCCCAGAAATTAGGTCCCCAAATCTTCGATGCTCCTTGTAGATCTGCACTCATGTGGCACAGAGCTGCTTCTTCCTTAGTAACCAGCCTCTTCTAAAATATCTCACACCCGAGAGGCTGCCCCAGGTCTACTTGTCACAGTGCCATGTTTTCTGTTGCTTTCATCCTGTCTCCCGGATCATCACTAATACAAGTGCATTCCTTTTCCACCTTTTTTCTACACTAAACCAGGTGAGACAGCTCACGTCACTATCACCCTCTGGCCACCTCACTGCCCCTTCACCCCGTGGTGTCTGAGCTCAGTGAAGGAAACACCATTGGGCCACAATTGGTAGGAAATCTGAACACTACATTAATTAATGCAGGCTCACGTTATCTGCTTAGTATGTTAATATTATTTCATATTAAGTCCCTTGGAGGGTGCGAGGGAATGAGTTCCCAGATAATAAACTGCCTAAATGTGCTGAATAATGATACAAATGTCACTTCCATTCTCCCTCCTGCAAACTCCTGCTTAGTGGCCTCCTGAGAGTAATAACAATAAAGCAAAGTTAAGGAGAAAGTTGGGGGAGAACTTAGCAGATGTTTAGCCTATTTGAGCTAGGGGACACACTCTCCTACCGAGACCCCAAACAGCCTTCAAATTGCAATAAAATAAACCTTGTTATTGTAGCTGAAGGATTCGGTCTGAGTTATTACCCTGCAGGCGTTAGGATTAGAATATGCATCAATCTATTCTGTGGCCTCGAGAGCAGCTCGAACTCAATCAGTGAGAGCAGAGGTGAGAGGAAGAGACTGGAAAATCATTACATCCAGCAAATCCCCATCTCTCACTCAAGCAGTAAGTTGTCCTTCACACAAAACATGGCTTCTGGTTGGAGTTGCTTAAAGTGAAGAATAAATTTGCTGTCTCACAAAACCCAACAATCGGTTCCTATGTAGACAGATAGTACCTCCACGGTCCCCAGAAGCAGTGTGCCAGTGGTGGCCAGGCTGCCCCAGCTGAAGTCAGACCATTCAATAAGGAGGATAGCACAGTAGCTACCAGCTGCTCTGGTGTAAATGTTAACAATAGTCTCCTGCATTCTCAGAGAGGCCTGGGTTTGAACATACATTAAATGGTTACTTAGTAACAGTACATCACAGATTTAAATCTGAAAGTTGGAAGTCTCCTATGAAGACCTTATCACCAATAAGGTCCTTCTAAAGCACAGGGTAGGGGGGCCTCCCTGGTGGTGCAGGGGGTTAAGATACAACTATGAAGCTATTTACAGCCACTGCAGCATGAGTTCCATCCCCATCCCCGGCCAGGGAGCTACCCACATGGTGCAGCAGACCTCCCCTGACTCACCGGCTGCTCCCCTCAGCAGGGTATTTCAGTCAATCTGCCTGTTCTGCTCCCCACTCTGTCTCTGGTGAATCCTCTCACCTCCCCACACCTCTGGCCGGTACCCCAGTTCTTGTATGCATAAACAAATAAATCTTAAAAAAAAATAAAGCACAGGGTGAGCCTCATAGCATCCCATTTGGCATATGAGGACATGACACTCAAGGTCATAAAGTCTGGTCCCCACAGAAATAACTGCAGAATACAGGTCTCCTGAGTCTCATTTTAAGTGCTTTTGCTGAAAAATATTGGAGGTAGTTTTTGCAGCTTTATCCCCTTCCTGCGCCAGACTGCAGGGAGAGAAGGACAGCTAAGAGCAGCTTGAGATTTCCTCTGTGCATGCTGTTTTGTAGAGTTCTTCTTTCTTTTGGATGAAAGAGTATGTTTTAAAGAAATAAATAGAAGTTTTTATTTTTCTTGACTTCAGAAAGTATCATTTATCTTGTTATAAGCAACATATGATTTCACTAAAGAACATTTAGAGGATACAGAAAATATAATGAAAAGAACAAAAGTTCAGTCTCAGAATCTGGTGGGTAGAGAATCTAAAAAGAAAAAATAAAACATTTTGGGGGGGGGGTTGTTTGGAATCATACTCTATTCTTCCCACATTGCCCTTTCTACTTTTCTCTATTAATTTCTATTTTCACATGATCTAAAGACCTTTCTGAAACTTCCCCTGAGAGCTCTAGTTCCCAATAATCCCTCTCCCTCTACTCGGTCTTAGCCACTTATTTTGCTCATGGTATATACTCCTTTGTGTCTTTCTATTACTTATTTCACTTTACTGACATTTTTCCCCAACCAGACTCACCTTTTCCTGAGGCATGAGACCCTGCCTATCTCCATATCCTTAGCACTAAGCCTACACATGATAAGAGTTTTGGAGCTGTCTTTGAATTATGACACTGATAACCATGACGATGATGCTGCTAGTGAATTGATTTCTAACTGATTGTTTATTCTTTGCACAGACACTACCTTCACTTTGTTTGATTATTAGCCTTGATCACATTTCTTAAAGGACTTTTAAATCCTGTAAATAATACCTGTGTCCCCTCATAGAAAATTACATTCAGGCCTAGAGCTTCTCAGATATAGAAAGATGTTGACAAATTGCTGCAAATTCAGCGGAGAGTCACTGGATTGATTAAGGGGATGCAGGTCTTGATTTATGAGCAAACATTAAAAGAACTAAATATGTATAGCTGGGCTCCACAGTGATTCAGAATGGGCCCAAGGGATCTGACAACTGTATATTAGTAGCCAGAGGATGAAAACAGCATTGCAAGAAGAACTGCCTAAATTAGGGGAAAGCGCCTTTGGTGACACTCACCAAGGATTTTAATTACTGGGGAATAAATGTCCCAATATATGAATTCAGTACTTCCCAAACATCTCTGTGCACACAAATCACCTAGGGATCTTGTTAAAAATAGATTCAGTGAATCTTAATTGGGCCTGAGATTCTGCATTTCTAGCAAGCTCCTAAGAGGTCCAGAGACTAAACCTTTAGGTCAAGCCCCTTCTCTCTTAGAATTGAACAATTCTATTTAATTACAGAGTATAGAGAACTTCAAAAATGGGATATTTAGTTTAAATTAAGTATCCTAGAAACCACAGAGGAGGGTTGGGACACAGCCCACAAAAACAGGGCAGGAAGATGAGTTGCTTTTTTTTTTTTTCCCCAGCTAGTGTTCATCTGACTTTTTTGACATCCATGTAGGACCTGCACACTGTTATTAACTACCCAGGCTCATTGCATCTCCCATATTTACCTTTCCACTTCTGCTAGATGATAGCATAGGAATAAATCTACCTCCCAGCTATGATTGTGAGGTACTGGAAAGTTCCTTTTTGCTTCCAAAATAATTTCTCAGCTTTTGATTAATGCCTGGAGTTCTATAGCTGGTGCTTCATTCCTTTAACTTAGAATTTCTATCCCCTTTATAGTGGAAACCCTATCCTTTGTTTCTACCATTTGTGAATGTCTTCAAATTCTTTCTTGCTACATTTTAGTGGAGAGCAATAAGATATCACAGGGCAATAAGTACTGGGGTATTAGACAAGGATGGAGATTGTAAGGACCACCCACCCATTTCACACAGAAGTAGCACATCCAAAGGAGGGAGGACCCTTTGCCAAGATCACCCACTTCCTTCTTGCTTCCAGATTTCCAGATTTTCAGGCCAGCTTTGTTTCCAGTGAACTAAATCTTCCTCTCCCCTCTCCTGAAAATCTACACAGTTCAGAACTTCATCTTTTTCAGCCTGTAAGCATAACCAAGGGGCTTCCGCCAGCCCTTAGAATAAGTCACTGATGGATAGTTTTTCTCACCCAAATTATGCTTAATCAGATAACTTAAAGATAATGTTTCCCTCATCAGATATAAGTCCGAAATAGGTGAGTTTCTATTTCTCTATTATATCCAAAGCAATTAGGATAAAAATTGGGAAGGTGAACCCAGCTGTTTCCTATTAAACAAACAACTCATCCAACTTTGAATAACTAAACACTAAAAGATACAGCATCTCACCTCCATACATCTGATTAAATGAGCACTGTTAAGGACATATCCTCCTACTCTATCCTATCCCACCCCCTCATGCACCTGATGAAAGAGGTTAAATAGAAAGTTTCTTTCTATTTAACCCCCCAGATACTGATGTTGCTTCTTGTAGATTTGACAGGTCACGTAGCTCTTTTATGTATAACTTATCATGTGATTGTCCCAACTATCTTTGAGTATTATTACTGCTATTCCCCATATGTAGGTTGAGACTAGTTCCAAATTGTTGTTTTTACCTAATAAAGTTTATGTCACTGATGATAAAATGCCAATTTTGTGTATTCTTGTGTAACTTCATTATTTGTATGTCTTTTTTTTCCTAGTCTGCCTCCCACTTTGGGACAGTGTACTTATTAGCAAATATTTAGAGGTCTCATTTACCTAGAATGACAAGAATCAAAGCTCACAAACTTGGTATTTTTTTTTTCCATTTCAGTGGGTAAAGAGAAAGAAACAGTAAGCAAGATAACCAAATGGAACAGTTTTACTAAGAAATATAGTGGAAATCTTCAAGTCATTATGGATTCAGTGTGAACTCCTCATTTTCTGTCTCTATCTTTAGTACAGAACACTGAGAATTCAGGGCCATTAAGATGTCGCCAAGGCTCTTTAAGATCCCCAGTCTACAGAGACAAAATCAATCATGTTCAATAGGCTCTCCTAACTGAGACATAAAGCAAATGTGGACACAAAGACAATGACCAACAAGAAAGTCTGACAAAAATGTGTTACTCTAGTTTAGTTTCTTGATTCCCCATGAGCTATAATTGATGAAATTTCCCACTCCCTTTATGTCCTGGTTAACATACTCTAGACTTCACTGTCAATTACGGTTTTTCTGTCTTGGCTACAAGAACTGAGAATACCAACTTAACTCCACCTTCTTTCACAAGGATCATGGTGATAAATTTTTGAATTATTGATAGAAAACCCAATCAATATTTGAGGACCACCTCTTATTCTACTTTGCTACAAATTCTACATCAATTTAACTCTTTCCAGCAACCTCAAATTGCTATGTTGACAGCAGGTGGTACTGACATGAAGTATACATATAGACATGTGGATACATGTGTTGTGCATATGTTTTTATTCTACATATACACAAATTCTACATATATTCCATGTACCTATATATTATGTGACCCTTTAATTAAAGAAGTAAGGATGATAATATTTATACATTTTAGTTATCCTACTTTATTTTGTAGTATATTCAAATAAAAGCTCTAAGTCCTTAGGAAAAAAAATCTTTAGTAGTGGTTTATGGAGAATGCCCTGCAAGAAGCATGCTGGGTAAAGTAACATCAAAGAGGATCACCAGGAGCAGATGTGAAGAAAATGATACTAAAACTTGGCATGTAGGGCCTCCCTGGTGGCGCAGGCGGTTGAGCGCTGAACTGTGAAGCTGTCCGCAGCCTCTGCAGCATGGGTTTGATCCCAAACGGCCAGGGAACAACCCACAGGGAGAGGCAGACCTCTCCTGTCTTGACCCCTGCTCCCCTCAGTAGTGTATGTCATCAGTCTTCCTGTTCTGTTCCCCGCTCTGTCTCTGGTGAATCCTCTTACCCTCCCACGCCTCTGACCTGTACCCCCGTTCTTGTATAAATAAATCTTAAAATAAATAAATCTCAGCATGTAAAGGAGAGTCACAGACCATGAGAAAATCAAAATTCAAGTGGCATAGATAAATAAAAATTAAATATGCAACAAAATAAAGATGTAAATGCCAATACCAAATTCGGCAAGAATTAAAATAACTGGAATTCTCACAGGAATGTAAAATGGTATATCCAAGTTGGAAGACTGTTTGGCATTATCTACTAAACTAAACATTATCTTACCCTTTGACACAGAAAATCTACGCCTACATATATACCCAAGAGAAACTAATTTATTTTGCCACCAAATGACACATAAACTAATGCTCATAGATTTATTTAAAGTAGGAAAAACCAGGAAGTGATCCAAATGGCAATCAACAAACATGGACCAATAAATGGTACTATTTTCATATACTAGAATATATCAAATACCTAACATACTTTCAACAACATGGATGACTTTTATAGATAGTATGTTGAATTAAAGAAACTAAAACACAAAAAGAGGTATAATGTATGATTCTGTGGGATCAATCTCATTCAAATGGGTCAGACAGACTTCTCTCAATTGGCCAGACTAGGCTTCCTATCACTTAGGTTTGGAAACTGGAGGTCAATCAAGGCCCTGTGAGACTTCAAATCTATTACCATTACGTAGACAGTGCAAATTGTATTGTTTTGTGAGTAATGTGGGCCTTGAAGACTGGGAGAAACTTCTGATCTTGTCTAAATTCTTAACTCATTTCTATTAAATTATCATGTCCTCAATTTCTGCTTTTTACCTAATCAGATAAGCCATCTCTGCTTCCCCTTTCATGACCTAGTTTGGAAGGTCTCACCCAGTTTAAGTTTTATTATTGACCATGTGCTCTCTAAGAATTTCATTTTTACTCTCAGAGTAAGTAGGAGGTAAAACTCCCTCCTTGCCTATCATGTAAAATCTCCTCTTATCTCTCCTTGATGCTGTGGCTTCCTAAACACAGGATAAACATCCCTGGCCTACTATATTATCCTTTAAAATTTACAGCCATGTAAATTCTCCATATGTATGTGATTAAATTGATATTTCCTTCTCTAACCCCTTTGATGCGGTTTAGACTACTGGTCAACCCAACAATAGCCCAGAGAAGTATAAAAGGATTTCCTTTGCACCCTAACAATTCCATTATGTGAAAATATCTAGAATTGCGGTAATGGGGCATGGGTAGATGGGGTGAAGGGGCTATCAATTGAAAAGAAACATGAAAGAAATTTCTGGAGCACTCAAAATGTTTCAAATTATTCTGGGCCATAGATAACTGAATGTATAAACATGTACAAAAGTACTGATGTTTGCCCAAAATATTAGCGTACTTTATGCTCTTTACTATGCATAGCACATACTGATAAGCTGAACATTTTTAGTATCTGAAGTTAACACTAATTCTAAACACAGGAAATGAGTAGAAGCCACACTCACATCCCATATTTGTTTGGGGTATCCTTTGATTTTAGGAGAATAATTTATTCCAACAAAAACCTAGCCACAACGCCTACAAGCAAATGTCTAAACATACTGCTAACCCTTAATTTGTCCTCATCAGATGGCATTTTGCTAATGAGCCAGGTTTTTCACAAAACCTAAGTGTTATCAGACCAATGCCTATTGGCCAATGAGTAAAGCTGTTCAATTGTCTCTCTTATGAGTATTATACATGTGTATAACTTTCATCACCAATGCACATTTTACTTTATTAACTCTATCTCTATTTTTCTATTTTAAAAGTGTAAAATTTGGTCACTTGTCATGGGAATTCAGGATACTTGTAAAAATGAATAATGTTCCATTATATTTTAATTACCTCTTAGATGGATTTTTATTCCTCATCTGTGGATTGCAAGTTTATTAAAAAATTAGTCTAGAATAAAATTAAAATCCTTAGAAAGGGAGAGCACTAGAATAAGATGTCTTTTAAAATGTCTTTATAGTACAGTAGTATCGCCTGCTTGCTACCCTCCTCTCATACCAATTTTAAGGTGAAATGGAATTGACAGCAAGATGGCATATGCTGGGCATGGGGGGCAGATTGAATGAGCAAATCAAGTCTGAAAGGATGGATGTAGGTTTACACCTGTTTTATCATGGGAGAAATTATTCACCTAGAGAGATCACAATACTGTTGATGCCTGCTGTTGCTTAGCATATTATACTATTGGTTAAGGTGTAATTGTCTCAAAATAATACTTGAATCTTTCTAACAATAATTCTGAGAATCTAATATCCATGACAGCAAAAGTAGTATCTTCAACCATGTTTGAGAGAGCAGTTATTTGCATTATAGAAATAATGATTTTAAAACTGCTAATAGTTTCCTCCAAGATCTGTCACTTAAAATATCAGTATCATTTTAAGCCAAAATGTCTGTTTAAGTGTCTGTAGCCTTATTACAACATCAGAAATCCCTCTACTTATTCATTTTAAAATTACATCAAAAATATTTCAACTACTCATCTGCCAACTACCTAGTTATTTAAGGACAATTAAGGAATTCATAAAAAAGAAAATAAACTGGGTATTTCTAATGTAGAAGAAATCAATTCCTTTATGTACAGAGTTCACACTTTATTCACCAAATACAAAAAACTACTACTACAGGTCAGAACCTGTCCTAGTTTTAAGGAATATGTTGGCAGGAATGGAGGTAACAGTGGAGAATAGAGACTAATTCAAAGAAATGACAAATAATAGTATTAAGCACTTAATTACAAACTGAGATTTAAAAAATCAATTTGGTGGGAGGCTGATCAAGTTTGCATTCTCTAGAATGTTAAGCTGAGATCTGAGGACTGGAGGATGGGAGGACGGTTGTGAATGAGGGGTAGACAGAGGCAGATCCCTGAATTGAAAAGAAACATGGGACTTTCAGGAAAACAAAGGAAAGACCAATGAGCCTGGAAGATAGAAATTAAGTGAGAGAACAGAGTGGAAGAGACTGGAGCAGAGTCCACAGGCATGTTAAGGATTTTTCAGTTTTTACTGCAGAGGAATGTCATGCAAAGGTCTTTTGATGAGTTTATTTTACATAGCAATATTTTGGGTGGGGAGGTGAGAAGTCATTCATGCTATAATGTAGAAAACATTAACCTAGTCTAAAATGCTCAGATGCAAGGACATCATCAACGTGTTGTCATAGAGTCCAGAAGAAGGATGTGTGTTTAGACGACATAGTTATTGCAGTGGTTTGAATCCAGACTGCACAATCCTCATGCCCCAAAACAGATATCAAATATATTCTCCACTACCAAGAACAAGAGCTCCTGTAGGATGGCTGATTCCTATACTGGGACTGGAAAAATGAGGTATGAAGATAGAATATCTTGAAAATAAAGGGGACCTGTATTCACCAAGGGGACCTGTATTCTGTCAGGGAACTTGACAGACTTCTATTTTATGGGAGCTATTTTGAAAGTACTATGTACAGACTTGAGGGTCTCTGGCCAAATCTGCAACAATTTAAACATGAGAAAAATATTTTAATATTAAAAGATTATAATGTTAGGAGAGATTCCATGGTCCCTGCCCCACTTAACTATGGGTGAAGCTGAGTGGCCAGGTGAAGTGACTGACATGGAAGGAAGATGAAGAGAGCTGAATTCCAAAGAGAAAGGGAATTCAGAGATCTTCCAGATTGGTGAATATGTGAGGATTTCGGGAGAATAGGGTGCCTAGGGAGGGCATGGAAACTGCATGCTTTCCCCGACACCCAACCCTATGTTTCTTTCCATCTGGCTGTTGATTTATAACCATTAGTATTATTTGCAATAATTTGGTGTTCTAGTAGTAAAAAGTTTTCATGAGTACTGTGGGCTGCTCCAGCAAATTAATTGAACCTGAGGTGACTGACCCAGGAAACTCTGATTTATAGCCAGTCATAAGCACAAATAATCTGGAACTTATGACAGTCACTTGAACTATGAGGAGGGAGGTAGTGGGGACCCCTGAAATATGGCCAGTTGATCAGAAGCATGGGGTGCCTGGGGCTGTGAGTAGGCATCTGAAGTGGAGGGTGGTCTTGGGAAATTGAGCCCTTAAACGGTAGAATCTGACACAATCTCTGGGTAGTTAGTGTCATAACTGAGCTGAATTTGGAAACATCCTCCCGGAAACTGAAGATTGCCTGTTAGTGTAGGGAATCCTCATCCAGGAACCCATCAACAATTCAGAGCCCATGATTCTGCTCATAATATTAGGGGAGAAAGATTGGAAGAAAAGGAGGAAAGAGGAGGGAAAGAAGGTTTTTCTTTCTAGAATGACTAACAAACATATAAAGAATATTGGAGTTAGGAAGTTAACATTTGCCAACCATGATCATAATTGATTCAGGGAAGAATCATCAGTGGATGTTAACAAGTGGTTGAAATTCGAGCAGTACCAGGGCATTTTTAGACTTAAATATCTCCTAGCAAAGATAGTTATTGATTATAATGGCAAAAATAAAAACATCTGTGGAAGAAAATGAAGAAGTTTTGAGCAAAGGAAAAATAGTCTTGCAGAGACTGAGTCAGCAGATGAAATGACTGAGAAGACACTATCTTGACCTAGTGATCAAAATGAACACTAGTCACTCTGGGACAGACCCCGGCCATGTGTCCCCTGATGTATGCCCAAAGAGCCCAAGATCACGTCTGTGGTCCTACTCCAAGGCAGAACATGAGTCCAACATCAAACAAATCCAAATAGGGAGACATTCTACAAAATAATTGGATGGTAATTTTTTTTAAAGATAATATCAAATAAAATGACTGTGGAACTGATCCAAATCAAAAGAATCTAAAGTAACATAAGAATTGAATGTGACACATGCTCCAGTATTTCCTTTGACCAAAAGGACATTATTGTTACAGAACGTAAAAGCTGAAAATGTTTATGTATTAGCTAATATTACAATGATGATGTTAATATCCTTATTTTAATGATTGTACTATGACTATGTATTCAAGTTTTTAGGAAACACTGATATATTTAGGGGTAAAGAGACATCATGTTTATAATCTAGAGAACAAAACAGTAAGGCAAGTGTGACAAAAGGACAACATTTCAGAAATTCAGGTGAATGGCATACAGGATTTTTTTGGGGGGTGACATTTCCATAATTCTGAAGTTAGCAGAAAAAAATTAAATAATATAAATGTGGGGTATGGAGAGAATGTGGGCTTGGAAGATTTAAGTTTGGGCTTGAATCCTGGCTCTCCTGAATGCATGATATATGATCTCAAGCATTTACTTAACCTGTCCAAGCTTCACTTTCATATCCTATAAAATGTGCATAGAATTTCCCTCCTGGAGTTTTTATGAGCATTAAGTGCTATTACATGTTAAGTGCTCGGCAAGCACAGAGCTGAGGCAATAGAATTGAGAGGAAAGTGGACGGATTCAAAATATAGCAAGATGGTCGTGGGAGGTTATGAGTACTAGATTAGAGCCCATTCTTGTTGCTCCCAGAATACCCATTCTATCACCAGCACATATATAAGGCAACCCTTTGCTTGTATTTCAAGTTCTAAACTAACATTCTCATCCTTTCCCTAATCTCCTATAGGGAAGCAAAAAATCTCCCACCCCAAAGTACGTGGCTTTGGCAAAAGCTTGATTTAATGACAGGGCTCTGAGGGCTGAGTGTAGGTTGCTTTAGAAAAAGATATATTTACATGCAAATTTCTCTCTGTAAGGGCATTTCCTTCACTCTACTGGGAAGACCTAATCTCCTCATCTCATTTCAGCAGAGAGGGCAGAATTGAAGTCTGTATACCTTTGCTTACAGTCATTGCCTTGGTGAACTCTCAAAGTGACCTTCCCCTATCTGCCCAACTTTTACCTTCCTTGTCTTAGTTATTGAAGAAGGAGTCTAAAGTCATATAGAAAGTTAGTCATGCCACGTTTCTCCCCATACACTTTTGGGCTCTTTTCCTAGTCAGTATGTCTGCTGTTTGCTTATTTGTCACCCCAGAAGAAATTAGAGGGATATAGGATGACTTCCTTTGTACCATCACAATCCTTGCTTCTAATTTTCTTGTTGTCATTGTACTGAGATCTGCTGGGTGGTGAGAGAGAATCACTTGACTGATAAAAGTTGAAAACTAAAATAAATATACCTTAACAAAGAGATAGAAAATAGTCACATATTGATACTGAGCATTTTTAGTACTTACTAAGGCAATTCCTAGAATTGGTCGCATTATTTCAGATGGGTCCCTTACCAGCCCAGAGCACAGAGGAACTGTCCCCTCCCCAGATAAGAGCACTCGGTTTCTATTTATGGAACCCATATTGCTGTGGCTAGAGGTTCAGTTTGAAGTCAATGAATTCCCTCCCCCAGAATTATTTATAATTTAAATCAGTTCTCTCATTGCAGAATTGTTTTGTTCTTATTTCAAGAAAAGTTCATGGCTATCCTGTCACAAGTGAGAGGAAGAAAATTTCTCTGAACTCTTGAAATCTATATGAAGCCCAACTTCTCCCCATGCAAAATGCCAAACCTGTTAAATAATATCCTGTTGTATAGGATAGTCTCTTTACTCTTCTCTCTCTTGGCCCTTGCAGTAAAGCATGCAGTCTTATTCATCATGTCATGTTTCAAGGAAAAAACCACAAATCTATCAGCTTCCAAGCTCTGAGTGATGGGACAGGAACAAAAACCACCTCAAATTGGGGTTGGTGAGGAGCAAAGTTGACAACGGGTCCTGAGAGGCCATTTGTTTTACTTATTTATCACCTGTCAGAAAGAAAAAGGGAACCAGCTAGGATATAGGAGTCAATGAAGCTTCCAAAATTGCCCTGATTTAGAGAATATTTGAGAGGAATACAACGAGTCTAGAATAATGTTTGCTACCATTAGGATGACTATGAGAATGATCACCAAGACCCCTTGGTGAATAAAAGGGGCTCAATTATTAATTATTCCAGCACAAAAGACCATCAATCAGGACTGCCCCAGGCAAATCAATGTATGTGGTCACCATAGTGATAAAGTTTTAGGGTAGAGATTTATTCTAATTTTGCCAGATAACTGACAGATCAGATTCTAACTGCTTTGTTTTAGAATTTTGGAATAAAAACAGATATTTAGAGTTCAAGTAGCTTGATCTTTCAGTTTTACAAAAGAAGATAAAAGGATAAAAACTTTATAAACAAATTAAGAAATATCGGCAAAGATCAGAGTCTTCTTTTGAAATTATTAATTAAGTTAAGAGCCAAGGATCCATATTTTCAAAGTGCTGTATCAGGGAGCCAGTTTATTCCTAGAGAGTTTTGGCAATATTTGTCTCCTTGTCATGGTCATAGAGAAAAAATGAACTTAAGTATCATCTCTCAAGCTTAGTATTCAACTTCATGCTTAATCCATAATGACTAAGTAGAAGTTATATTTATCAAAATGAAGACTTATGCATGGAGCCAAAGACCACTAATCCTATGAGTTCTCATGAAATACCATGTTTACTCTTTTGTACCCCAACTTACACAGAACCAACATATCTGTCTCATAAGCCAGATATGTGTGCCTAGCAGCAGCCCCGGCTTTGCACAAGTCAGATATAAAACTCAGAAGTCATATACACAGGTCTGCACACTTGCCTGTGCATGAAGCAAGGCATCTGGACCCCAACTAAAAACATGAAAAAAATCTACCAGGCCTTATAGAGAGACCACATGCAGATCCTGAAGGGCTTGCTGAGGAGACACGACGTCATGGTATAAAGCAGAGACGAGGGGTGGAGGAGAGAATGAATATACTCAAGAACACCTGACTTACGGATTCCAGAGAAACATGATGCTTAGCCTTCTGTGGAAACACAAAAACTTACCTTATCTGTCTTTTTCTGTAATTTTCTTCCAAATGGGTATTTGCTATTTTCTCTTGTCTCAGCTCCTTTTGTTGATCAGTCTCTGCCACTGCCATTCAGGTCTCTGCCTCTCTTCTGGGGAAGGAAATTAAGCAATTTACTCAAAAGACAGGAGGCTGAGAGGGAATGTGGGCAAGGGTAAAGTTCTCTCCCATTCTGCACTAAACTTGCCACCTCCTGCCGTGGCCTGTCCTGACAGTACACTCTTCCGTATTTCTGGGGTCCAGATCTTATCTGCCCCCTTAGGGAAGGCCATCTTTCCAATTCTTTCTTGATTGTGCAAAGTGGAAAGGAGTATGAAGAAGGGAATATAAGAGGCAAGGAGGTACTGAGGATAGATGGAAACAGGAAGAGGAAGTAATTCAGAGTTAGAGGTAAATGTACCAATTTTCAAAAAAGGACAAGTCCTAATTATGCATCCCTGCGGTGGACATCAACTCCTAGTAAGTTTCTAGGCCAAATGATGTACAAATGCCTCAGTTTCAACTTCACTTCAGAGGCTATCAATCCTTTCCCCTGCCATCTCAGTCTGAGGCCCACGAACATGGCTGGGGACTGATGTGGCGGGATGTTCATGCTCTTCCCTCACAGGAGCTGGGTGGCAAACCAAGCCTGGCTGCTCCACTGCAGGCCAGGACAAGGTACGCAATACCATCCTCAGCACCACACAAAAGTAACAGGCACCCTCAGCCAGTACTTTCCAGGCTCTTTTACACAAATCCACTGGCCCTTTTCTGAACATCTTGGGCCACTTATATTTCAGATTCTGACATTTTTAATTTTAGAAAGAAAATACTATATCTACTACATAGTACTTTCTATGCTGAGTTTGATTTGGGACAGTCACACATAATCACACATTGATTTTTCTATAGCTAAATATATGCACGTTCACATGAAGTGGATAAGAACTATAAGTAATCTCCCTCAGGTTCAGGTCAGATTTGACTGTCAAACTATTTTGTTACAAATTTACAAATTTGTTGTTTTGTGGATTTTAGATTTTGGCATAATGAATAAGAGATTAGGGTCCCATATTTATCCATAATGCTCTTTGAAATGGAAGATGAACACAGGAAGAATTTAATACTGTATTACAAGTTTTTTTTTCCAGAGAAATCACCCACTTTTAAGTATTGCTTTCTTCAGTGTTCCTCAACTCTACTGTCTGTTGATGATCAGAATTAAAAATAAAATATCCCCATAATTTATCCTAAGACAAAGGAGCGGTGTTATCAGCACACACAGTGGGTCATGTTCTGTGGGTCATGTTCAGCTATCTGGGTCATGTTCTGCCCCTGTCCCTTAGTAGCAATGCGACTTTAAACAAGTTACTTGTCTATTCTTCACTCTTGTCTCCTGTAAAATGAGAATAAATCTCAGTATCCATCTCATGGGACTGTCTGAAAATTAAATGAAGTAACACACGATGCACTAAAACAAAGTCTAGCACAGAGTGAGTGTGTTAGGCACTGTCATTATTCAGCTCGTGATACTTCCCAGTCTGACATCAAAATAGTGGCTGTTAAAATTCAGTGTTACACATGGTATTGAATTCCTTGGAATAATTTGGGGAAACAAAGAAGGAGCTGCTGCCCACAAGAGCCTCTTCCCCATTGGTTAAGCTCCTTCATCACAATGAGCCTTGATCAAATATGCAATCCATGAAAGAAGTCAAACTTGAAGCAAATCAGAGTTAGAACTGCAATTCCCACAATTTTAGTTTGCATCATCTTCAAAGTGTATTGGAGTATTCCTTTTATTTCCACTAATCAGAACCACTGCTCTAATCCTGACACAGTTTTTCCAAGTTATATTTGGTACAATTTAGCCTTACTTATCAGTGACATAATACTTACAGTACTGTTAGAAGGTTTTGTGAGATGTTTATAGACTTTTTAAAGGTTGTTTTACAAGGTTTTCAGATATGTTATCTCACTTTATTTCCACACTGCAAAGAAGACATTATTTTCTGTATTATAAAAAGGAACTTAGGGACCTCACTGGCAGTGCAAGGGGTTAAGTGTCAGCACTATGAAGCTATCTGCAGCCACTGCAGCATGAGTTCGATCCCCGGCCAGGGAGCTACCCACATGGTGCATCAGACCTCTCCTCTTACCCGCTTCTCCCCTCAGCAAAGTCCCTCAAAGAGGGACTCCCTACCAGGTGCTCAGGAAGCTTTGTGTTGGGAAGCTTTGTGCAGTGTATTTCAGTGGATCTGCCTGTTCAGCTCCCTACTGTCTCAGGTGAATCCTCTCATCCCCGTACCTCTGGCCTGTACCCAAGTTTTTGTATGCATGAATAAATCTTTAAAAAAATAAAAATGAACTTAGGTTCAGCCTCATACATTTATTAAATATAAACACAAAGAAAGTAAAATTAAATTCTTATAAGACAAAACAAAAGAAAGAGGTCATGGGGTCATCAGTCACTTAAGAACATGTCACCTACCAAGAGGGGGAAAGTCAACATGCAATTTCACTCCCTCTGCAATCCCTCTGAAGGCCAAGAGCTAAGCTTGAAAGCATCTCTGAACCTCAGTTTGCTCAGGAATCAAACAGTCCTCACTTTCCAGGTGATGGCCCTAAAACTAAAGATGCAAACTGACTCACCCAAGATACCATGCAACAGGTTTTATTTTTTTAACTTCTGATTATTTTACACATGCCCACTGCTTGAAGATTTCTCTTACCCAGTGTCACACTGTTACTAATTCTGAGCTGGAATTCCAACCCAAGTCTCCTTGGGTTGTAGGTTCATCTGTGCAAAGCTTCCCAACACAAAGCTTCCTGAGCACCTGGTAGGGAGTCCCTCTTCGAGAAACTCTACCAGACACAAGCACAGGAGAAATCAGGAGATAGTGAGTATACAGAGGATCTGCGTTCAGAATGACCTGGGGTGTAGGATCACGGACAATGGCCTTACCATGGTTTATTTCCCAGTAATATTGGGGAAAATAATTCATGAGTTAAATATGTAAAGTGTTGACAGAATATGCAACAAAGGAGACACAAAAATCATAGATTCCCTTCCTCCACTTTCCCCTGGTTTTCAAAAGCATCTTTCTGCTGTTTCACCTGTGTTCCTTCCTGAGAGCCATTCTAAAGTACAGACAATGTGGGGAATGCAGGCCAAGCAGAATGAAGGACAGCAACAGAGGCTGGATGCCCTCGGACAGAGAGCCACGGTCTCTCCCAGACAACAACACAACTAAACAAGTAACCCTGTCATTTGTGGAAGGCATGCCAAAGCTCCCGAGGAAGCAGCTGGGAGCCTTCTGATCTCCCGCACCACTAATGAGGACACGGACCATTCAAGCTCTCTATTTGTACAACTGCAATGACAAGATACATTTTCTCACTACCCTTGGCTCTGACCTTGTCAGGAATTGCTGCTCTTTCACAACACTGCAGACTCCACAAAGATGCTGTGACGTGGAAGGGAGAACTAGAGCTCGGAGGACCCCTGCTTATCACTGCTGGGTCCCAGTCTGTCAGGTGTCATCAAGGCCCTGACCACACAGGCAAGAAGATGACCATCTCCCGCCAGCCCAAAGAGCTAGAGTAGTTACTACTCAGTAATCTGAACACAGCAGGGAAAATACCAGGCACTGCCCAAACACGTAGTGGATGTGAGGTTGGTTTTCTTTATTAAAACCTGTGACTGCCATTCAAACCAGTCTTGATATGTCATTTACCAGTCCCAGTGCCCTGTCCCTGACACCCTTCTACCCTATACCCATGGAGCCTTTTTTTTTTTTTTTTAGCTGTAAGCACAATGGCTTGAACAATAGAATTAACTATCCAATATGGGGAGACTAAAGCATTGTCTCCCACCCCCTATTGGGTGTCGATATTGTGGTGTTATATCTGTCTTACCTCTCACCATTAAATATCCCTATAATTCTTAACAAATGGGGGATTTTATTTTATTATTTTTTAAAATATTTATTTATTTATTCATTCATTCATTTATTTATTTATACACACATACATACAAGCACTGGGTACAGTCAGAAGTACGGGAGGGTGAGAGAATTCACCAGAGCCAGAGCGGGGAGCAGAGCAGGCAGGACCAAAGTACACTGCTGAGGGGAGCAGAGGGCAGCAGGATAGGTCTGCGCGCCATGTGGGACCCTCCTCCGGTGGCCGGGGAGCAGCCGGGGATCGAACCGGCCTGCTGTGATGACTGCCTGCTCATCCCAGGCCCGCAACATAAATCCTCCCATGGCTCTGGCAAGTTCTGACCTGTGGCCATCTGTCGAGGTCATGTTCTCCCACAAGCTGACCTACTGCCAAGGGTTTAAGTAGAGTGATTTATTAAGCATCTCAGGCTAAAGCAGGAAAGGAGACAGGGAATCAGGATAAGGAAGAGCAAGGAGTCAAGCACATGTCAACCTCAGAGCTGATCTTCTGGGTGGCTCTGGAGTATAAATCACACCTCTGAATCTGTCCCACCTTGAGATGAAGGGGCTGGGGCTGGGTACTAACACTGATGCTAGTCACTAACTGTCATGGCCTAAGTTTCATGATTGGGATGATGAGATAAATTCCCAAGCACGTCTTGTTCTCCATAGATGCAAGATGTCTCCAGTACCCATGAGTAACTCAAGGTCACAAGTGCCAGTTGTAAGCAGCAAATGTCACTGAAGCCAGGAGGTAGGCTCACAGATCTATTTAAAGGAATCTAGCATGAGCTGGGAAGGCAACAGGAGCACCTTCTATATCATTCAAAAGCATCATTCCGTGAATATTTGTTCACTAAAATCATTGAGCTGTATATGCAAAAAGCGTGAAATTTTATGATATGTAATTTATAGCTCAATAAGGGAGAAATGGAGAAGAGCAATTAGAAACAGAAAATGCAGAATCATCTTTGAAGAATGTTATCATGAATGGAAAAGGGGCCTCAAATGGGTAGCATTTTAAGGGGAAAGTAGAGCTTACATGAGAATCTTTGTGAGAATCTTTTATATGGAAGAAATGTTATTTTGTATGATGGTTTAAATGATTCTGTAGAGAAGGAAAAATATATGTATAGGGATAAAAAGGAAAATTGCTGAGTAATTGTTCTAAAATGCTCTCTATTTTATGAGCTCATGCATTATATCAGATGTTCCATTACATATTACATTTGATATTTTATGCATTCCCTAATTGCTTCTTCCCCAGGAAAGATTATTGTTCCTCTCCAGTTAGTAGGTGAGAAAAGTAAGATTTGGAGAGGTTAAGCACATTATCCAAGGACAAACAGCTAGTGGGTATGAAAATCATATTTCAAACTTATCTTTGATGCCAAAGTTATTCATCTTCTACCTACACTCCGATCCACCTAATTTAGTCACTGACTTGTACAGTATCGTGGAAGACTACAGATTAGACCTATTGCACCACCTAAGGCAGAAGACAATTCAGTCTGAAAAAACCAATAGTTTTAACTTTGTTGAGGAAGCTGAGTCAGCAAGTGATACTCCATTCTCAGTAAAGTGTGTCTGCTGTAGTCATAAAATATTTCAAACTGAAAATCCTGAGATGAAACATCCAGAAAGAATGCTGAATGGAGGTTTTTACAAGTATCATAGCACCTACTACTCCATACATGGAGAATCAACCATCCAAAATGGCGAGGCTAAGCATTGCTTCCTACCCCATATTGTGTGTGGATTAATCCCTCATCTAAGTAGGCTTCAAGGCTCTGGAGAATCCCCTGAAACAGAAGGCAGACACACCTGAGGCGCATGTCAGAACACATGACCTTGCATGGACCTATTGGCAGAGGTAGATCAACTGCAGGGCATTTGTAAATGCAGGGCATTTGCTACAGTGTGTTATTGTTAGTTCTAGGAAATAAAGTATATAAACCCACCAAGAGACAAAATGGCAAAGATGTAGAAAAGTATTAAACCAAAAAATTAAAATAAGCTAACAATAGGCCTATGAAAAAAAAATAGAGCTTATGAGTAATAGCTGACACATACAATAAAAGAAGGACTAAATCTCTCGTCTCTCAAAATGATACTTTTACAATTGTAAAAAGTGAAAATAATATTAATTTCTCTGGAAGTCATTTTTTGCCTCATGTATTAAGAGTGAAAAAATAAGAATTTTCTTTGACTCTTCATTGTCTGTTCTAATAATTTAACCTAAGGAAATTAACATATTTAATAACTTAAAACCCCCCAAATAGGGCATTGCTTAAATAAACCTTAGCACAAACATATAATATTAGCCATTATCATGTAGTAACTATTTTAGATATGAAAATATACTCATGACATCTTAAATGAAAAATATAAGATAAAGCGCCTCCCTGGTGGCACAAAGGGTTAAGCGCCAGCACTATGAAGCAATCTGCAGCCACTGCAGCACGAGTTTGATCCCAGGTAAGGGAAGTGACCCACATGGCCCAGTAGACCTCTCCTGTCTCGCCCGCTGCTCCCCTCAGCATTGTATTTCAGTAGATCCTCCTGTTCTGCTCCCCACTCTGTCTCTGGTGATCCTATCACACCGTCCCCACAACTCTGGCCTGTACCCAAGCTCTTGTATGCATAATTAAATAAATCTTAAAAAAAAAAGAAAAATATGAGACACACAAAGTAGGTACCCATGCAGTGATTCAGTTTCTATTAAAATATTTTATACCTGAAACTGTACATTTCAAATTTTAGAACTGTAATAATCATCCTTGGGATTTATTTGTCCATATTTTCTACAATGTATGGATTTCATTTGAATTAGAACTTAAATTAGAAGTTCTAGATGGGGGCCTCCCTGTTGGTGCAAGGGGTTAAGAACAACACTGTGAAGATATCCATAGTCTCTGCAGCACAAGTTCGATCCCCAGCCGGGAACTACCTACATGGTGCAGCAGACCTCTCCTATCTCACTCACTTATCCCCTCAGCAGTGTATTTCAGTCGGTCTGCCTGATCTGTTCCCCACTCTGTCTTTGGTAAATCCTCTCAGCCCCCACATCTCTGGCCTGTACCCCAGCTCTTGTATGCATAAATAAATCTTTAAAAAAAAAAACAAAAACTTGACATTCTCAAAGAATGTGGTCTGAGATACTGGAGGATTCACAAATTTGTAAATAACACCCTACCTATTTAATTTTCCTCTAATAATATGGCAGAGTACTGCACACAAAAATGTGACTCTTTCAGAGCCTTAATCATTTTATGGGACTTAAAAATTACTGTCTGAAATTAGTAAAATGCATTGTGATCCAAACAAGCCAGATTGCATTAGCTCTCTAGTATTCAAAATAAATGTTTATCATCAGAGAACTCAAGCAGTGACAACTTGGAGCATACAGTAAGATGAAATCAGATGTCTGGAGTTTATCCAAGTTCTTCCAACTGTACCCTAGTCAAAGAAAAGGAAAGAACAGCTCAGTTGTACGAAATGTGGGTGGTGGGTGGTCAGCTATGCCTTTTCACTCATGTTATCACTCGAGACAAACCAAGAACTGGTTAAAATCCACGTTCTACCATGGTATTCAGAGGTTCATGATTCTCAACCATCATTTTATTGTTCATACTAGGTCCCACCTTACCTGCATTACTCATGCTTTTCTATTTTCTGACATTTTGACTTCTGGAGCCATGGCTGGCGAATTCCTAGGGAGGATAAGCAACTTACTCTGAGGAGCACTCCTTTCATGTGCAAACTAACCAACATAGAGCCTACACCTCGCCCACCTTTGTCCAGTTTTTACAGTCCAGCCCCAGTCTCTCCAGGGTCTGATGTCAGGCAGCTAGCAACACCCCAGTGCTCTAGATCCTGATAAAAGTATTCACTGAAGTCAATCCTAAACCAATTTACCTTTCATCACCCCTTCCTTCCCTCAAATCACAAGGAGCCTCCTATCCCTATTTCTCTGGACCCCGTTATCTCCTGACCCACCTTGGTGCTTCCCTGTGTGAGCCTTCCCCCACCCCAGGCTGTGGAGTGTCCCCTCCTCTTGGGAATTATGAGGAACAAATTATCTTTCTAATGGTAGTTGCTTCCTCAGCTGTTGGTAGCACCATACTAAAATAAAAACACCTGTATTTTTAAAATGTAGGACTGGGCCTCCCTGATGGCGCAAGGGATAAGCACCACATGATGAAGCAATCCACAGCCTCTGCAGCATAAGTTCTATCCCCAGCCAGCCAGAAAGAAACCCACATGGCACAGCAGACCTCTCCTGTCTCACCCGCTGCTCCTCTCAGCAGTGTATTTCAGTCGGTCTGCCTGTTCTGTTCCTCACTCTGTCTCTGGTAGATCTTCTCACCCCCCTGCATCTCTGGCCTATACCCCAGCTCTTGTATGCATAAATAAATCTTTTTAAAAAAATAAAAATTGTGGGCCACCCCGGTGGCGCAGTGGTTGAGCGCTGGGTTGCGAAGCTGCCCGCAGCCTCTGCAGCGCCAGTTCGATCCCCGGCTGCTCCCCGGCCACCGGAGGAGGGTCCTGCATGGCGCGCAGACCTCTCCTGCCGCCCGCTGCTCCCCTCAGCAGTGTACTTCGGTCCTTCTGCCTGCTCTGCTCCCCGCTCTGGCTCTGGTGAATTCTCTCACCCTCCGTGCTTCTGACTGTACCCAGTGCTTATATAAATAAATAAATAAATAAATAAATAAATAAATAAATAAATAAATAAATCTTTAAAAAAAAGTCTAAATTCCCATGGTTTGAAAAAAAATTGTAAACAAAATTAAAAAATATAAAAAGGGAGGACTGCACAGATAACACCTATGGATGTGCCCTGAGTGGAAAAGATCAAGTAGGCAGCAACACCAAATATCATGTTAACTAGTTTCTCTTTAAAGTGCTTCATATTTCATATGGACTTTATAATAGCTCTGTCCTTCATGTTGAGAAAGGTTTACTTGAGAGACCAATTGTAACATCCAAGAATATAGAAGGATCCTTGCAAACCCATGAGGTTTTAATGTGTCTACTACATTGTTAAGACTGATTGGTTGTCTCCCCTTTGATGCAGTTGCCTGTTCAGAAATGGCTTATGTGGCCAAGGCTGCAGGCTGCTCCACAGCACAGACAGAAGGCAGTCTTTGAACATCTTGATGGCACAGTCTTAGAACATCTTCTGCCCCAATCTGCAGCTCTGCCCCACTCACCATCTGCTCCTATCCCACCTGTTCCAGCCCCTCATTGCATCCCATGATGGACAGGAACCAGGTATTTGTTCAGGTAATTTCTACTCTCTGAAGCAAACTTCATTGTCTTTACCATAAACTGACTTGATTCCAGCTTAAAAGAGGGAAAAGAAAGGCTAATTAACTTGTTCTCATTTGGTTGCTTACATCTGGGTTCACACATTGCGACTGTATCAAAGCTGGTAGCATATAGGTAGCATCAGCCTCTCATGTCTCCTCCATTCCTCAATACCACCCCAGGCTCATCTGTACTGCCTTCTGTGCCTAGGGACTAGGCCATAATTTTCTATTGCCTTTAACAAAAGCTCAATAAAAGCACTTAATTTCCAGTCCATATAAATTTTAGACATGATACATGCATGTGAACATATGTATCTTCTCCCATTTGGCTTTGAGAAAAAGTCAAGAGTACAGGGATTGAGTCAGACTGTCTGGGTCTATACCTTGACTCTGTGAACTTGGATAAACTGCTAAAGTTCTCTGTGCATCAATTTCTCATCTGTCAAATCAGAATAATAATAATAAAGCCTAGCTCGTTGTTATGTGTGAGGGTGAGAAATGGGCTTAAATGAGATAATATACTCGAACCATTGAAAACATTGTCTAGCACTCAATAAATGAGAACAACTATTATATTATAGAACTCCAACCTTTTAATGTCTGACTCATAGCACATCTATTGAGTCTACAGTACTCAAGTTTCATACACAATGTAAATACTTGAGGAATGTATGACAGGCAGATTCCCAGGACTCAGTACAGAGACAATGATCCAATAGCCTGGATGTCTTAGGAGTCAGCATTTGTAAGCATTCCAGGTATTCTTGTATAGTGGTCTGGAGTAGAAGACAGCTTTATTCTAGCTAAGCCATCTCTCATTACCATTTGTACACAGATCAGCCTTGCTGTTCTGAATTCATGTTGACAGTTGGCACTTGTCATTTACTACCTTATGTTTCATGTTTACATTTTATCATCAAGTAAGATTATAAATTATTCAAGGCAAGAATTTTATTTTCTTCAGTTTGGTATCATCCACAGCATAGAATAGTACCTTCCTTATGCCAATGTAGTATATAAATTAAGTTTTTGACAGATTGATCTCTGAACCTTCTAGTCTCAAACATACAAACCCAAAGTACACACGTCCTCTAACTGGATTCAGTTTTAAGCAATCAGCAGTAGACATTGCTCTTAAATATGCTCTCAGGACACAAAAATCACTATTTAACATGCTACATTTACATTGATTTTAATAAGTTCTTGAGTTCAATAATGGATTCTTTTAGCTCCAAATATTTTTTTAGAGCCATTTATTTTGGCCCTGACAAGTTATGGAACAATCTCAAAATCATTTGAGTAAGTTTAGATAATGCCCAGACATTAACAACTTTAACATGGTTATGTATAACCATCACTATTGACAATTTAAAAGTCATATTCCATGATAGTAACTTGAGCTAACATGTGAAATCAAGGATTCTTACTAACGGGAATAAAAACTGCACCTGGAAATTCTTAGAAACTCACCTGCAAACAATGACTAGTTTAAGTAGAGCTCAGTGGCTGCCCAATAAAAATCACCAAGGAAGCTTAAAACAAAACAAAACAAGACTGGTACCCAGACCCTATGTCAGACATATCTGTATCTATAAAGTTTCTCAGGTGATATGTCCAGCAAGGTTGAGCACCACTGGAATTTCTTTAAGAGAATTTATCAAACTTGGTAATAAGCATAGGCACTCAGAATACAGCCCAAAAAACCATTCATCTGATCCAGCCTTTGTTTTATAGGTGAAAATTAGGGACAAAGATTGTTCCAAATCTCTGGTTCATGAGAAAGTATGCCACAAGACACTACTTCCTATGCTTACCACCGCAACAGTTGGTGTAAATATCCTATACTATCCTCTCCCAACAGCCTCGGTTTGGAAAAAAGAGGAAAAAATAAGTAGTGAAGAAGGAGGAGGTGGAGGATTTTCAAGAAATTGAAGAGAATGAGTAAACCTGACAACATTAGACAAAGTCTATTGCTTTCCTAGTTTCATTGACTAAATATATTAAAAACACATAAAAATGTAACTGGCATATAAGAATGTATTAGGTATCTGTAATATAGACTAAAGCTGGGAATAATGCCCCAACATCTAAATTGCACTCTTCTATGGAAAATGCTAACAAGGCCCTTCACTGTATGTACCTTATGATGGTTACACCTTTCAACACTACATCTGTCTGGTCTGGAGTGCACATTTTGGGTGCTAGACAGATTGTTCAACATCTAGATAACAGAACCATAATCAGGTGCCGGTGTCAATAAACTACTACCCAGAGCCAAATTCAACCCAAAGCTTGTTTTTTATAAATAAAGTTGTACTGGAACATAGCCACACCAATCATTTACATATTGTTTATGGCTGCTTTTACACAGAAGCCAGAAGACTGCAAAGGCAGAAGTTTACTATCTGGCCCTTTACAGGTTGTGAAATACTAATCTAGATAATTCCATTTAAGAGAGGAAATGATTCCACATTATCAAGATAACAAGGACAGATCTATATTGTGCCTCACTTTTCATACCCTTTCTGTAATTACCCACCTCATTCTGAATTTTGTGCTTGTAAAGTTATACCCTAACATAGGAACAAATTAAAATACTCTGAGAGCGGGTATGTTATAATGACAGAAATCACAGACCCTTACATTTTTCATGAGGCTCATAAGCAGACTATGACATATTCAAAGGTTGAAATTTTATAAAGTTATTGAAAATGATCTTTAAGGTTAAAATAGTAAGAAAAATTCCTTATGTTACAATACCAAATGAAAAAGTCAAAATTCAACATTATATGAAGTATGATTACAATGATGAAAAACAAACAAACTACACATTTTCACAGGAAATCCAAAAAGAAAAACACATCAGAATGTGGTAGCTTTGAGTGACAGAAACACCACTTTTTGGGTCTATTTTTTTAATGTAGTAAATTCTCTATAATAAGCAGGCATTACTTTTATAATAAAAATAAACTTGATTTTTAAAATATGGGGTATGAATTCTGTTTGTATTTTAGTTTGAGATTGACAATTTCTAGCACATATGTGTTAGACGCAGCCCGTGATATTTGTCTCACAAACAAAAAAATGGTACTAATGTGTTATAATAACTCTTGATGTTTACAAGACTTTTCACACATATTATCTTATCCCATTCTTGCTACTTCAAATGAAAATTTAAAGGGCTGCAATTGACAAAACTGATACCAATTTAGACCTTGTGGTAAAATAGAGCACTCTCAGAGATTCACCACACTTATCCTAGTTATACTAAATTGTTCCTACACCTTCATGCTGTATTAGATCTCATGTTCAGTTGGTGAGGACTTTATATCTTTTCGATGAAGTTCTGGAAATTCACTGTAAAATGTAAAGGGCACTCAGTCTCTCAATTCCCATTTGCTGAAAGTTCTATAACAATGAAATTTGCATCAAAACCCCAAAATTCTGTGGGATGGCTTTCCCAATCACAGTGTGACACCTGAAAATCCCAGTATCAATAGAAATCAGTCAAGCAAGCTGAGCATATTGAATTATCTCAGTGCCCCAAATTCTGACTGACTTCCTGCCATGCAGGGGGTTTAATGAGCCAATCATGTCTTCCAGGTGCTGACAAGATCAACACACCAGTACACAGCTTTCCTAAGCACTTGGCTGGCAATATAATAACCTATGAACTAGAATCAGTTCTTGAAATTGTTTTTCAAAGATGAATTTCAACCATCAAGCCCTCCAATTTTTCCTTCCAGATCTCTCTCTCATCTCCCTGCTATAACCTCAGCCCCTGTTCACCTTCACCCTTGTTATTCCAGGCAGTTAGCTGCCCCTCCCACCATTCTATTATCTGACCAAGCTCTCAGTAGATGCTGAGTGAAACCTTCCTGTTATACCCAATTTTGTTGCCCAGTTAACACTAAACTTTTGATTCCTCCATTTCTTTCTAGGAATATCGGTCCTTCCTTCATTTAAAACACAAACTTATGCTAGCATGATATTCAAGAGTTCTACAAGCTGGCCTCAATCTATTTAGCCAATGTCCCTGTCCTCTCTCCCCCTTGATTTCCATCTCCACAAAAAGTCATTTGCCATTCATTAAATATACCTGTTTCTAACACAACTGTGTGCTTCTGACTTACTGGTCCGCTTTTCTCTAAGGGACCTTGCTTCAACTGCTTCACTGTCCCGTAAACTCCCACCCTTATCTGAGAAATCTTCCAACCTCAAAGAACTGTGAGGCAACTCTTCCTGCACACTAGCTTTATACTCTTCCCTTGTAAGTCTCTTACTCGACTGATTTGCATTCTACTTTGTTTGGCTATTAACATTTCTATGGTCCCCATTCAATGTGAGTTACTCAGTGCAAGGGTCTGTACCATTTTGCGTGTCCACTCTTACCTCACTACCTTCAAGTTCCTAGTAAAACAATGCCCAAAATAATTAGTAAATTACTATGGAAAGAAATGAATTGTCGAAAGATTAATAACAGTATTTCAGTTATCATAAGAGGCAATAGAGGAGAGAATTCTAGTTAGGCTGCTGGACCTTTTGGGAAATTGCATCACACCAATTACCTTGCTATGTAATCACAATGGCTATAAGAGAAGTCAATTGCACAATAAATATTCTTTCTCCTTTTTAAATTAAAATCAAACAAGCTTACACTTTGAATAGCCAACTATAAAATTTAAGTGCTATAATTAAACAAACATTACAACAAAATTAATTTGAACAATGGAGAATACTTATTAGAATGAAGTTAACCAGGCATTAATATTGCTAGCAGGTCATATAGATGAAAACAGGACTCAGGGGTTTCAAAATGTACCATTTATCATCTGTCATGTTTACCCTCATTCAATCTATGAGAGAAAGCTATAAATATAGGAAATTTAACATGAAGCCAAACAAAGGAAGAGATGTTTTTGAAGCAAGAAAGAGTTACATCATAGGTAGGGTTACAATTTGTTCAAGCTAGACAATGATATTACCATTACTGACTTTTGTAGCTCCACAGCTAATTTAAATGTAATTAAATCCTATTTATTTACTTTTCCTCAGAAATTATGGTGGGCATAAGGGAAAAAAATGATCTCTGACCTTGTAAAATTTACCAAGTCCCTAAATATAGTGGAGGGGAAAGGCATGCATTCCTGACAATTCTGGAAAATAATTAGTGAAGGAAACACATTGTCAGACTTAGGAAGTTAATAACCTTATATGTTCTGAAAATTTTTAATATTCCTGTGTATTCCAACAGATTTCTTTTTCCAATTCAGTCTAAGAAACAACAGAACCATGCGTCATTAGTCTGGACAAGGAGATGATAAACAACATTGTTATGGTTCTGTGGTTGCTAGGTTGCTAAAGGCTCTAAAGTGGTAACTCTCATTATTTGACATAGACAAGTTGCTAAATGAGTGTCAAGGCAGTTGTTGATGCCTGAAGTGTTGAAGCCACCTCCAGCATATTCGCCATCGCAAGAACTCTATTCTTCTCCAAGAGTGCAGTCTATTTCACTGTGCTCACTGCTTGCAGATTTTTCTTATTCAAGCACATTCAGATTTTTTTGCTTTAATGTCATTCTCATCACACCATTTTTCTGTCCAAAGGTACACAATGATTCTCAAAAAAAGTCCTAACTCCAAAATATGCCTCTCAGACAATAATGTCATCTAGTCCTAATCATCTTTCCAGTATTAAAGTCAGAACTCTCCCCAAACATACCTGTAACCTGGAAAACGTTTCTGATCACAGCATATTTATTTACACTTCCATCATTCATCTACATCATAATGAGCATTTCACTTCCTATTATCACATATTTCCCCCTCCCAGGTCTTATCCAATCATTTCTACCTTTGTAATTATCCCATCTTCTTAACTAGATATTACGCATTCTCCCAAAGTCTTATATAGTTGATGTTCATGTTTTAATATTTTAATTCCTACTCTACAGTATAAGCATTTTTAAAAATAAACTATGTTATATATTTCTTTTAGAAAATTACATAATTTCCAATGCCTTTTGATAATTTATCTTAGCATCTAAGTTGGATGAAATGTAAAGGACATCTTTCCTCAAAAAACATCTCTATTTTGCTCATCCCAAGCATGCTGTTCTTTAATTAAAACATTTAAACATACTACCGCTAATTCAGTATAAATTGATAATTTATACTAAGACAAAATCTGCTTTCCAGTATCTTCCAAGTGAGGGTATTCTGTTCTCTGCAGTGACACAAACTAAGTCCAACTGACAGTGCAGGAAGAAATCTAGGGAAGATATTTGGTGGAAATATTTGGCAAAATATTTCTCATTCTGTTGTTCTTCATTTAACATTTTTTCTATAACCTAGTCACTCTTTAGGCATCTTTCTGAACTCTAAGCTATTTATAAAAATTTCTCTTTCATGTGGTCATAAGATCAAAGTACAATACTCTGATGTTATCCCACCAATTGACATTCCAGAGAACAGCTAGTTTATTTAATCTTGACACTATTTCCAGTAACAAAGACTAAGTTTATGTTACCTAAAACTATATCATAATCTCAGTTCCAATTAAAGAAATACCTATGGGGGAACTCCCTGGAGGCCTAGGGGCTAAGTCTTAGCATTATCATGCTATCACCACTGTAGCCTGAGTTGGATCCCCAGCCAGGGAGCAACCCACATATGGTGCCTATCTCACCCACTGCTCGCCTCAGCAGTGTATTTCAGCCGATCTACCTGTTCTGCTCCCCATTGTGTCTCTGGTGAATCCTCTCACCCCCAACATTTCTGGCCTACACCCCAGTTCCATGCAAAAATAAATTAAAAAAAAATAAACACCTATGATTATTTTCCACACAATTTACTATGTACTCAGGTATTTGCATCTTGAATTTATATGAATATTTGTTGCTGCAATCATCTAACTTCTAGTAAACTTTCAAACAAAAAGAACATGTTAGATTAAAATAATTTTCCTCCCCTTTGAGCAAAGTCATTGAAAAATGTGGTTATGAGTGTAGGTATTTTTTCTAATAAATTGTAAATCCCCTCAAATAATGAAGAGACTACCAGTTAGCAAGGAAAAACTTATCATCAGCTTCCATGACAAAGGAAATTTGATTGTTGAGCAAAGAATGCCTGATAAAATCATAAGCAACTACTTCTATGCATTTTCCCCAGTACAATGCCTTTCTGACATTACATACCTGGA
The DNA here is from genome assembly GCF_964194135.1 of Talpa europaea. NCBI lineage: Eukaryota > Metazoa > Chordata > Mammalia > Eulipotyphla > Talpidae > Talpa > Talpa europaea. The sequence goes on along the minus strand of NC_140080.1, from coordinate 76,093,967 downwards.
CCAAATTGACTCTAGGACCTACAAAGGCTAGGTTTGAACAGAAGCATCTTGGGGGGTGGAGTGTGTGCATGTATGTGTGTATACGTGTGTATATATGTGTGTCTGCGTGCCTGTGTGTGTGTCAATCACAACATCTAATCATCAGAAACTATGATCTCACATCCCCCATCCCATTCTCAGTTCAGATTTTGGATTTGTCAAGTGACTGACTAAGTGTTAACAACCAGCAGATGGACTAGAAGGGCAGATGGGGCTCTCAGGAAAACAGCTAAAAAGTGATTAAAATCACCAAGGACTGCACTCATTACTCCTCCTTTCAAAGGATGCTGTAGCTTTCTTACTGTTAAATCTGATTAAGACGGCAAAGCCAACAAGAAATGAGGCACTCTTTTATTCTCCATTTTTAAGCAATAACCCTTTTAAAAAGTCAAGGAGATTGGGAATTATTTTAAATAGAATGTATCTACTTGGATGGTGATGTCATGGCCTTTCCTAAGATTTTAGAATGTTTATAAAATACTTTTCCATTTATAAAATTTTACATCTGTCAACTGGATAGGGACTAGGGCAGGGCATGAAAAGCGCACTGGCATAGGATGGGAATTTGCATGTATACAAATTTGCATGTTTGACTTGTGTCCTGTTTGCTGTGAGTTAACTTCCCAGCCAGGAGGCTCCTAGGAAGAATGATGGACATCATTAATGTCAGAGACTGACTGGTCCCAGAAGTCTGGGAAGAGCTCCTAAAATCCAGATGCTTGCAGAAGGGGGACCGTGGGGATAATGAGCACCACAAATGCCCAGAGTTTTTAACTGCCTGGAGTAAATGTCCACTCACTGATAATTTTCTTTACTAAACTCACTATGAAACAACCATCTAGAGATGAGGTGTTAGAACTATGTTTTTGGGACATGATGCTCGGTAGTTGTCAGATCTGCTGGCAAATCTGAATAAAAGCACGGATTATGAGATTCAGTCCCTACTTCTGCATATTGGCTTCTGGCATTTGGCAAGCAGTAACAAACTCACTTCTACTACACCTATTGTGTGTTTATGCCATTATTTTATGATTTCTATCATTTGGCAGGTATGTGTGAGTCAGGCTCTGTGCTGAGCACTAACATGACAGTGAGCAGCACAACCTCCTCCTACACTCAGGCCCCCCTCTTGGAGTGGCAGCAGGCAGGATAACTACACCATTCTGGAGAGTCTGAAAGATTGTACACAAAATATTTTAATAGCACTACTCTTCCCTATATTTCAGTGTGACCTTCTTATGAAAGTCTTTCAGAACTAGAATATTAGCTTGAAAAACGATCTCATTTTATAGGTAAATCTTAATCCAAAGTAGTTTTACTATTTTGGTTTGATTATATGGGTAAAGTATGAAAGATATTTTAATGGTCACAGGACATGCATTTCCATGATTAAGGTTATTTAAAAGAATGTGTGGTGAGAACTAAAAAACATAAAAGGTATTTGGAAAAACTTCAAGCACCCCATAACAGTATTATGGGATGACATAATACCCACCCCAAGATGTCATATTCAAATTTCAGAACCTGTAAATATGTTGCTTTTCATGGAAAGTTTAACTTTGCTAATATAATTAAGGGTAGTGAGATGGACTAGATAGTCCTGTATTATTTGCTGGGTCTGGTATGATTGCAGGGATCACTATAATAAGGACACAAGATCAGAGAAGGAGAAATGGTGATGGAACAGAAAGTCAGAGAGAGTTGAGGACACTATACTGCTGTCCTTGAAGATAGAAGAATGGGTCCTTACCCAAGAATGTACATGGTCTCCAAAAGGAAAGGATTTTCTCCTAAAGAATCCAGAAGGTGCATAACCCAGCTGATACCTTGATTTTAGGTCTTCTGATCCAAAACTGTAAGGTAATAAATTTGTCAGTTATACACCACAAAAATTGTAGTAATTTATTACATCAACAATAGAAAATTAAAATAGAACCAAAAATATTAAATAATGTATCAGCACTGAAACACACTTATCAGCTATGAAACTGGTATGATAGTGGTATTATGCTCTACATGTCAGAGTGAAGAATAGACTCTCCTAAGTGTGCTATGTGGATAATTCCTAAGGCTGCATCCTGAGGAGTGGCAAAGTATGCAGCGCTTTATTAGTTTTGTCTGTAATAGGAGTAGGATGAAGAATGGTAACCTACGTATATGTCAAACATTTGCCATCTCTGATTATTAAGAAGTGGCAAATTAGATGATGCTCTCTGTATCACAGGTTATTAGAGTTGTAAGGTTGAGCTTCTATGTAGCAGAAGAGAATTTAAATTCTATATCAGTAGAAAAAACTTGTCAAAGTAACTTTAGAAGCTATTGATGGAGTCACACACAAAAATCTAATCTCTCAAAAAAAGTCTTTCATTTTTATCTGCAAATCTTCCTACCACATCTCAATTAGTTTTGGTAGTTCAATGGTTTGTGTAGCAGTAATATCCAAATAGATGAAAATAACTGTGTTCCCTATTTCCTTAGCAACCCTCCCTCCTAACCCAAGGCTTCAGTGTGTTCACACATAAGTGTGCTCAGGCTGTGTCCATATTCACCCTTGGTGGATAATTCTCAACCTATAAACATCCTAAAACTTTGCCACTATTTCCACCCATAAGCATCTCATATATTATGCCCTTAAAATTATGTCTCACCTAGCTGTCTAAAAAAAAATAGATAACTTATAAATAAATTGGTACCAAAAACCTACTTGTTTATTGCTGCTAATAATAGAGAATCATTAGCAATTTTAAAATACACTATAAAAATGAAATATTTAAATCAAAATCTTGCATCTTCTGTTTCATGCAATATGATATCAGAAATAATAATAACTGCTCCTAAATATCCAATATCTGTTAAAAGTCTAATGGGTACTCTGCTAGGCAGTGAGATTGTTAATTTGAGTGAGAGAGGCAAGATTCATACCCTGGAAAAACTTGCAGATGTTTAGAACTTATACCTCAGCAATTGACTTGCACATAGATTATCACTTTTCCCTTGCCAGGTTATATTGGTCTCAGTAAATATGGTAGTTACATTGTCGGTCATAATTCCTTCTGCCTCTCTTCCTTGTTAGAAATGCACACATTAGCTAAAATACTAGCAGGTAGTCTCCAAGGCTGGTGGTATAACAAAGGCAAGTAACACAAAGAGATCTTAAGGAATCCTGCTGAATATTTCTTGGAAGTATATTCCTCCCTGATAAATACCAAATGAAATATATAGATCTCCTCCTCTATCTCCCCTTTCTTCTGCAGTGAGCAGTGGGTTTGACATGATGCTTGATCAACCACCCTCCAATCATGAAGGCAACACCAAAGGAAATGCCAGGGAAAGAGATAAGGGACCAGATAGGGCTGAGCTGCTGAATTAACCTGTTGAGGAATCACCCTCTTGTGATTGTTTGTTATGAGAAATCTTGTCGCTTGATTCCTGTTATTTTAAGCTACTGTTAGTGGAGTTTTTATACCAGCATCTAAACTTAACACAATCCAGTAAAAATTATTGGATCATTTCTGTTTCCTCTGCCAGATACTTGCTCTTAGGAACAGTATCAGCTTGTTGGAAAAACATCAGCCCTTCAAGTAGTTTGGGTGAAACTTACATCCCTTTACAAAGATCCCAACTTTTATTTATTTTTTTAAAGATTTATTTTATTATACAAGAACCAGGGTATAGGCCAGAATCGCGGGAGAGTGAGAGGATTCACCAGAGACAGAGCGGGGAACAGAACAGGCAGAATGATGAAATACACTGCTGAGGGAGCAGCAGGCGAGACAGCAGAGGTCTGTGGCACCATGTGGGACCCTCGCCAGCTGGCCGGAATCAAACTGGCGCTGCAGAGGCCGCAGACAGCCTCGCAGTGCACTGCTCAACCACCTGTGCCACCAGGGGAGGCCCAAAGATCCCAACTTTTAACACAAGTTTTGTTTTTGTAAGTTCAAATAACCTTAAAAATCCAGAATAAAAATTGTTAGATTTTATCCAATTACCAATCTTATGAAATTTGAGATTAAATGAAATAATACAAACTTAAGGAAAGGACTTGACTTTATCCTAGATAGCTAGGTTTTTGAAAAATTTCCCTCCAGGTTATTTGAATTCATTTACATTGTTAAAGAAAAAAACTTTATTTTCTGGGTTATGTGCTCTGATACTTTTCCTTGTTCATGAAAAATCTAAGCATGTATGTTCTTGCTATTAACCAAAACAGTCTGTTTCAGATATTTGAAGCATAATTATAGATTTACCATTTGAATTGACTTTAAACTTGCATGATAATTCTGATGGATTTGTAAGAATGCCTAAATAAATTTCTTGAGAAAGTCTCCATGGCTATATATATGCTGAATGGGGAAAGGACAATGATTAGGCTATGAGAGGGAATAGACTTGTTTAATTTGTCTTTGCTAACTTAGGATAAATCTTATAATTCCTGAATCCATAGTCATGAAAATGTTCACCTAGAGAGTATAGCAATGGTATATTCACCAAACAAAGAAGATTACTGAGAGATCAACATCCAAGTCGCATGATGAAAGATATTAGATCTTTGAAGTCTATTCTGGTAAAATATTCTACACAAAATATTACTCTAGAACAATACTGTTTGTGCTGTCTACAAATCGTAAATCTAAATGAATGATTTATCATGTTGTAGACTGAAAATAAAGGAAAATGTGAAGAAATCTATGAAGAGCGAGCTAAACTGAGAGGCATGAGTTCATCCTATTTCTGATAGTGAAGCAGCCAAAGTCATATTTATAGTAAATCAAAGGACACAAGCTATTTTTGAACAAAAGATTGTTCATTGGATACATGTTGAGTCACAGGGCAAGTGGATAGCTTCTAGGGTCAGAACAGCATAGGAGGAAAAGACTTCAGGAATAAGAGAGGCTCCAGAGATAAGGGCAGCAAATTCCAAAGGGGATTAACCCAACACTCCTGCATTAAGGGCAGTGAAGGACATTCCAGGACAAGGACCATAAAGGAAAAAAAGACTAAGATAAGGGCTGGGAAGCAATACATAATTCTGGGCACATCCTCTTAAGGTAGAGTGAGTAAGATCACTGAGAACTAACCAATAACAAAGAACTGATGCGGCTTTAGAATAATTAGGTAAAGAAAGTGTATATTCCCTGGGACACCACCCCATTATGAAATCTTTGTTTCTCCCTAGGAGGGTCCACATACTTGGAAGTCCCACTTTGTTCTGTTTTCTTTTCTCCTTAATAAATTTCTCCTCATATATATTTCCTAAACAAGTTTGCCTCTTTTCACTTGCTTGCCTGAGAATCAGTGAAGTTCCTGCTGCAGCTTCATCAGATACCAATGGTAGTCTAGTGGTTAGAATTCTGTGTTCTCATGGCCACATCCTGGAATCAATCCCAGGCTGGGGAACTAAACCTGAAAACCTGAAATTGCAGTAACAATGTCAAAATGTCTATCTTGTCTTGTGTTATTCATCTTCTGTCCCCTGTCTATTTATAAACTACTCATCCTCTGAGGCCTAGGTAATCTTACATCTTGCAAAAACATTACCTTACAACTCAGCCCACATTCACCTACTTTGAATTCCTGTGCTGTTGATGGACATTTAACCCAATGATCTTTCTTTGAGATTGTGTGTGTGTGTGTGTGTGTGTATGTCTTCCCTTCCAAACTACACCATATATTCCACAAGGGAAAAAAAACTATGAATTGTCAATATGAGCATGAATAAATATTCCACCATACATTTTATATCATATAGAATGGAAGTAGAATATTTCACTGCCACCATTGCAAATTTCTACAAATTAGTTTTGATGATGCAATTTGTTTATGAGTAAGGTAGGTTTTACCTTACTAGCAAAAAAAAATCCTCACAGAGTGCATGAACTCTATCACCTGATGGGAAACGGGTGTGCTCTATAAATCCTCAGTGTGAAGAATAGGAGGTTGCCCACAGGACAGGCATTGCTCCAGGGTAATGCAGAAACACAGAAAGTACACAAGAATTTTAAGTGGAGCAACTAACATGTTCACTTAATTCTGCCCAAGAATCTGAGCAAAGTTGGTAGCAAAAAAAATGTAACATTACCCCCCAAAATATCAAAGAATAATTAAGATCTTCCACCCTGTGTAATAGATTACTTATGCCAACATTTACTTTCTCAGAGGACAATTGGAACAAATTAAGTTCTTTTTAACATTGGAAAACTTCTGCTTGAAGATAGTGAAGAGCTAATAAGATAGTTAAGAATTATCCAAATAAAATTCAGAGCCTGATATTTTGGACAACCTTTCCCAGGAGGGAGGAGTAAAGCAGAGTAAAGCCAAAGGATATAAGCAAATAATAAATACAGCATAAAATAAAATTTAAAAAAATGGTGAGTCAACTGGGTCAAATATATTTCTTTGATAAGATCAGTAAGTTTGATAAAGCCTTAGCAAAACTGATAAAGAAAAAATAATAAAGGACATAAATAGCCGAGGTTAGGAGCACAGAAGTGTTTTTTTTTTCCCATGACAAAGATAACAAAATGTTCATATGACTACTTTGTTAACAAAATTCAATAAAAATGATAAAAATTAAGTACAATTTAAGAACTAACACAGAAGAAATAACAATTATGAATATTCAAGTAACTGTTAAAAATTAAAAATTTCCATTTAAAGTAAACCAGATTGCGAATGGTCATTGGGTTATATGCCCATCAATAGCACAGACATTCAAAAAAGATATATAGGAGCTGAGTTTTAAGGAAGTGATTTTGCAAGACGTGAGATTATCTAGGTCTTAGGGCTTGAGGTCATAAATAGCTGGAGACAGGAGATGAATAACTCAAGACAAGAATGGCATCTTGACACCCCCGTGAACAATGACCTTTTAATCAGAGATAGCTTATGTTCTTCAGTTTACTAGAGATATAACTTTGGTTGCTTCTATATAAAAAAAAAGGTGATCTTGGGCATTTCACATTAGATCTTTATCAGAAAATTCTTCCAAACATCGAAAAAAAAAAAAAAACAGGAAAAATGCTGATATTATATAAATTCTATAGGAGAACAGAAAAAGAATGTTTCCCTATCACTTAAGAAAATCAACAGAACCATCATAAGACTATTTTTTAAGTAAATCAAGAAAAAGAAAAGGAATCCCAGACAGTCTCATACTGGAATATAAATGCAGAAATCCTAAACTAAATATTAGCAAAATGAATTCTACAGTACATGCTAACCATAACGAAGAGCGTTTATTCCAGGAAAGGTTAAACACTTAAAAATTAAACAGTGCAATTCATCACACATTAAATAATAAAAGGAAAAATAAAATCATCATTTTATTAGATGCAGAAAAATGTTTTTATATACTTCAGCATCACAATTATGAATAAAAAGATCTTCAATTTTATAAAGTGTTCTTATAAATATAAATATATAGCAGACATCGTAATCAAGGGGGAAATATTAAATGGTTTCCCTTGGAAATCAGGAACCAGGTAAACATGACCATGAACTTGCTCAATTCAACATGGACCAGAGGTTCAAGTCAGTACAGTAAACAAGAGGTAGAAAGAAATTCTACAAGGAGTGGAAAGGACAGTAAATTTCTATTGGTCTTACCACTCACTTTTACCACTGTGGTGCACACCTGCCAACTACCAGCATCCTTCATTCCTTTCCTAAGGGCTTTCTGACATTGTTAGAGATGCTTCACCTGCCCACAAGTGATCTGTCCCTTGGAAATTAGCTCACCCCCTGGAAGTGTCTCTCAACCACAGATGTACAAGACCTTTTAAAAAATACTTCAGGGTCTCCCTAGTGGAGCAGGAAGTTGAGCACAGTGCTCCAAAGCTGTCTGCAGCCTCTGCAGTGTGGGTTCGATTCCCGGCTGGCCAGGGAGCTACCCACATGGGGCAGCAGATCTCTCCTGTCTGGCCTGCTGCTCCCCTCAGCAGTGTTTTTGGTCCTTCTGCCTGTTCTGCTCCCCACTCTGTCACTGGCGGGTCCTCTCACCCTCCCTCACCTCCGGCCTGTGACCCAGTTCTTGTATGCATAAATAAATAAATCTTTTAAAACAATACTTCAGCTTATATTTGGATGTTATAAATTCCAATGCATGATTCCTACAATTGATTCATAATACTCTAGCAGTATTAAACTATAGAGATAAGTTGTTGGTAGGGCACTTTTTAGCAGTTTTTTCATATTTTTACTACTATACCAGTGATTCATGGGATCAACTATCAAATAAACTTCTAGAATTGAATCCTTGTCTCAGGATATGCTTACAGGGGGATCTAAACTTCAATATACAAAGCCAAAAAAATTGTCATTATTTATAGTTGGTATGACTAAGTGTAGAAAACCAAAAGATATACATGAAATTATATTTAGTGAATGGATTTAACAAGGTTTATGTACACAAAATCAATATACAAGTATTGATATAATATAGATAAGAAAATTATATATAAGAAAATTTAGAACAGCTACCAGAAAACCTCACACATAAGAATACATCTATTGGGCCTCCCTGAGCAAGGGGTTGAGATGCAGGCTATGAGGCTGTTTGCAGCCACTACAGCATTAGTTCGATCGCTGGCTAGGGAGCTGCCCACATGGTGCAGCAGAGCACTCCTGCTTCACCCGCTGCTCCCCTCAGCAGTATATTTTAGTCAGTCTTCCTGTTCTGTTCCCCACTCTGTCTCTGGTGAATCCTCTCACCCCCCACATCTCTGGCCTGTACCCCAGTTCTTGTATGCATAAATAAATAAACCTTAAAAAAAAGAATGCATCTATTAAATATGTTCCAGGTCTCAACAGTATAAAATAATATTAAGTAAAACAAATGAGAACCTGAATAAATGTAGGTATAATTTAAGATCATAAGCTTGAAAAGGACTTATATGATCCTTTCAAGTTGATTCTGAAATTTATATTGCAATGCAAAAGTCAAGGATAACCAAGGATCAAAACTCCAGATCCAGAGGACAGGGTAGAAGAATTATTGGTAACAAGAGTTACCACAAAACCAGAGTAGTTGAGAGCGGAGTGTGGGCATGAAGAAAGTAAATTAGATTAATGAATACAACAGAAAGTCCAAAAAAGGGATTCATACATACATAAGCACTTATTGACTACGAAGATGCTATTACAGGCTAGTGTAAAAAAAATGTCCCTTTCAATAAATGGCTGTGGGTCAGTTAGATATCCAAAGAAAAAAATAAGATAACTCCAACCTCACACTCTATATAAAACATGTCTGTAAAATGCAAAACAATGAAGCTTCTGAAGATTCACTGGAGACTATCTCCATGATCTCAGGGTGGCAAAAGACATCTTAATAGAGCACAATATCAGGCATTAACTAAAGGGAATGTGCTAACATCCTGTACTTCATTAAAATGAAAAAAATTTTGTTCACACACAAGATACTTTTAATGAGGGAAAAGGTATCCATACACTGTGAGAATATATTTGCAATGCATAGCTGGAGATAAGTTTATATTTAAAATATAAAAAGAACTGCTACAAATTAATAAGTAAAATACAACAGAATAGGCAAAAGACTTGAATAGGTAAAGCCTCTCTCAATGGTCAATACATGAATGAAAACTTGTTAGGTTTCTTCCCTTGCCAAGAACATTAATTAAAAATATAGTGAAAATCTACTAAATGTTTACCTGTGTGACAAAAATTTAAAAATAATGCTAATGTTAGCAAGGATTGAAGAGAAAGGATTCAGCCATCCATGCACACAGAGGGAAAGGAATCAAACTCTTAATATAAGACTTTTTTTTTTTAAGCACTGGGTGCAGTCAGAGAGAGGCGCAGGAGGGTGAGAGAATTCACCAGAGCCAGAGTGGAGAGCAGAACAGGCAGAGTGACAAAGTACACTGCTGAGGGGAGCAGCGGGTGGCAGGAGAGGTCTGCGCGCAGTGTGGGACCCTTGCCTGGTGGCCAAGGGATCTAACCGGCGCTGCAGAGGCTGTGGGCAGCCTCACAACCCTGCACTCAACCACTGAGCCACCTAGGAGGGCCCTTAATATAAGACTTTTTAAAAGAATTGGTGTGCAAGGAGAGACAGAGAGTAGGGCATGGGGTGGGGGAGGAGGAGAAAAGAGAGAGAGAGAAGGAGGGAGAGAGAGAGAAGGGGGGGACTTCAAGTAATAGCTTCCCAGTGAAACTCCAAAAATTACCCGTTCCCTCACAGGCAAATGCCCAGCTAAGCACTGAGGCCCAAAATCTTGCCACAAGTCAAAGATAACTTCCAGTACCTTGCCATAAGAAAGGGATAAAGCAGATATCTGAGAGCTGGGCCAAAAGGAGCGCTGGGTTGTGAAGCTGCTCGCAGCCTCTGCAGCGCTGGTTTGATCCCCAGCTGCCGGGCGAGGGTCCCACATGGTGTGTAGACCTCTCCTGCCATGCCCGCTGCTCCCCTCAGCAGTGTATTTAGTCAGTCTGCCTGTTCTGTTTCCCGCTCTGGCTCTGGTGAATTCTCTCACCCTCCTGCCCTTCTGACTGTATACCACAAAATATGCTATGAGATCAAGATAACAGCTGCCATTCTCTCTGCCAAGGACCAGAAGCAGCTGCCCCATGTATCTCTCACCCATCTATTGTTTCCAAGGGTCTCTACATGTCTCTCCTCCACATGTCTCCTTCCATGTGTCCCTCCTCTATTTATATGACTACCTTCCCAGGTGCTCCCCATTCAGGAATTCTGGTTTATAGCATCCTGGATCCTGTCGTCCCAGGAAGCTGCGTGCAAGGATGGATGTGGAAGATGGTGCCCATTAGCCGTGCTGTGATGATCCTCTCCCATTTATGGAGACACATCCTGTAGTAATATTACCATGAAGCAGGGATCTACTCTTGACAAGTTGATAGCAGACAATCAGAAAATTTATATAACTAATTTCAGGTCATGTGAATATTTGAGGTAGATTTTGTCTTTGTTTTACAGTTGTATAAATTTTTCTGGAAATTCATTTATACTGGTTTTCCAAAAGTTTATATTTTTATAAAATGTTATTGTTTCCTTTTTTTAAAAGATTTATTTATTTATTTATACAAGCACTGGGTAGTCAGAAGTGCAGGACGGTGAGAGAATTCACCAGAGCCAGAGCGGGGAACAGAACAGGCAGACTGACGAAATACACTGCTGAGGGAGCAGCGGGCGGCAGGAGAGGTCTACGCGCCATGTGGGACCCTTGCCTGGCAGCCAGGGATCAAACCAGTGCTACAGAGGCTGCGGGCAGCTTCGCAACCCAGTGCTCAACCACTACACCACCAGGGGAGACCCTCTTTTCCATTTTTAATATACATTATAGTTATGTTTTTTTAAAAAACAGATTGGAAAAAAATTGATTCCTCACTGATAGTTTGATAATCCCTCTTTCACATGAATGTTTGTGATTAATCATGGAACATGTTTTATTTTACACAGTTTTAAGTATGTTGTATTACACAACAAAGGTTTAAGACAAAAAGTTCCAATGGCACAAAAGTCCATGAAACTTATTTTGTGTTCTTTATGAATCCGTTTCTAAATGCCCATATCATTTACTTGTTCTGTCCTCTGTGTTCTCTGACCTTCTAGTATCACTTCCATTATCCTGGACCATAATTATAGCTAATATACATGTTACCACAGTAGATTCTGAGCTCATAGTGTCAAAACTAGATTACAGTATATTGCCAAATGCCTGCCACATAGTGTGTACTCAGTCAATATTTGCTAAACAAACAAATGTTTTTCTGGCTAGTGTTTTGTTATAAACACTCTAACAGCTATGTGACAGCCCTACTTTCTTTCATTACACCTGTCTAAACTTGTCAGCAAATTTACTGAGCATCTAGTATCTAGCATGTGCTGAGATAACAATGCTATATCATAACAAACATTGGCTAGGCTTTAGAATAATGTTTATACCCAATTACAAATATGTAACTTATTTCTGGTCTCTCCTCAGTCAAAATAAGCTAAGTTGGCTCCCCCACCAGAGGTGAGAAACTAGACAGGAAAGCAGCCTGATAGATTGTAAGCTATCACCCAAGTAAAGCGCAGTTGGATCTAGGGGGTCAGGGAGTTTGAGTGAGGCCTACTATGTAGTTATTAGGACATTTAATATACGGGCCCTGTGCTGACAGTGAGAACATAATGATATTCAGGTTTATGGTCTGGCTGACAAAGAACTCTCAGGAATCCTTCCTCTCTCTTACTGAAACCTCCTCAAAATCTTTTGTTCAGAGAATACCAAATCCATGGAGTTTTGCAGTAATTCTCCATTTACACATGAAATCTCCAGCTTTATAATTCAGTAGTATGCATTACTCCCTTCCAAATATATACAAACCCTGTAAATTTGAAAAATCTTTCAGATTAGGCTGCTTAGACTTACAGCTCACATCCTGATCCTTCCATCTCTGCCAGGGTCCTCGTTATGTACACGGGGTACTAGGGAATTATCGACAGTTCTGTATTAGTGTTAAATGTGACGCAGACCTGCTTCCTGATGGATTGAGGCCAAGAGAGAAAATACCAGAAGTCTGAAGCTCACCACATAAATCAGAAACTACTTCATGCTGTGACCATGATAAATAGATCTGAAAATATCTATCAGGAAAAGTTTAGAAGAGACTTGGGGGCACTATGTTATACCTGAATTAAAAGACAGCTTTGCTAAAAATGAACTTTTCTCTAGGCCAGTATGCTTGTTGTTTTATGCTTAAAAATGAAGTGTAGCAAAACTCCTATAAGGCATTAAAGGGTTGTTGCAGTTAAAATTCAGGATGTGTTTTGCTAAGGGGTGGCCAGCATACTAGGCAGCTGGGACAGAAGGGTTGCTTTTTATTGAGCTAATAGATGGTTTAAAAGTCCTGAATATTAGTCCTTTTATTTGCTTTCAAAGATTATGCCAATTTTCATTTATCTTCTCATTTTGACTGATATCCCTCTTCTGTCAGATTCAGATGAGAGCCAATAAAGATTATCACTCTGTATTGCTCAATATCCTGGAAAGTTAAATATTTTATTCTTTGAGATTATTATTTGAAAGTGCTATATACAATATTCCTGGAATAGGTTCTGAGGACATAAATTATGAGGTTACATGGGTTAACTGAAATGACAGGATATTTGAGTTTCACTAAATGTCACAAAATAACAGGTCTATTTCTACATTAATATTATTTTGAACTCATTTCATATTTTGGTCACAAAGCAATTATTTGTTTTAGATAAGAAATTCATTTTTCTCTTCAAATTACTGATTTTGAATTCAAGGTTCAACATGGTTAGTTGTGATAATTCTCTGGTCACAACCTCCAAAGAAGAAAATGGTTCCTTCCATTACCACAATCCCATGTGAGTGTCTGCTGTGTTAGAAAACCCATATCTGAGACAAAATGTTCCCTCACCAAAGTAAGGGGTAACTTTAAATGTTCTTAGTGGTTAATAATAATGTAGTAGAAACTACTCACAAGGCCATTCAGACAATTAGCTACATTCTTAACTATCACACAGTACTGTGAGCTTGGTCTCCCCCAAAGGTTCAAATAGACTTGTCTCAGTATGCTCAGAATAGGCTTCTTCCAGTAAATGTCAAGTTGGTATGGGTACCTGATGGGTCTCAGGAAGTCTGTTATCATTATATAAGAATGCAGATTAGTTTAAGGGAAGAACATAAAGGTTCTAGGATAAGAAAAGCTTTGTTTGAAATGCTGGCGAGGGTGTGGAGAAAAAGGAACTCTTCTGCACTGTTGGTGGGAGTGCAAACTGGTCCAACCACTGTGGAGAGCTGTGTGGAGATTTCTGGACCTACTAAACATAGAGCTTCCATATGATCCAGCAATTCCACTCCTAGGTATTTACCCAAAGGACACAGAAACATCAATTCCAAAGAACACCTGCACCCCTATGTATATAGCAGCACTGTTTACAATAGCTAAGCTTTGGAAACAACCCAAATGCCCAAAAATAGATGACTGGATCAAGAAGATGTGGTACATATATACCATGGAATATTACTCAGCATTCAAAAAAGATAAACACATGCAATTTGCAGCAACATGGATGGCGCTGGAAGGGATCATGCTCAGCAAAATAAGCCAAAAAGAAAAAGAAAAATACCGGATGGTCTCACTCATAGCAGGAATCTAGAAAACTTAAATAAGGGACCAGGAAAATGAATAACTATAAGAAAGTGAAAATCAAAATCAACAAAAATCTATGAACCAGAGACACTTTTAGGGGGGCGGGGGCGGGAGGGGAGGGATTGGGGTCAGAATGGGGGGGCTGCAATTGTATGGGGAATATAACAATAAAATTTATAAAAAAAAAAAAAAAAGAAAAAAAAAAAAGCTTTGTTTGTCCTTGTCTTAGTCATTTGCCTTTTTCTAATTGAAGAAGCAATCACTGTTTCCCTTTTAATAACCTAAAAGAATATAGTTTGGAGGAGTATGATCCAGGTGTGAGTTTATCAGTGGACACGTCCTCCCTATCTGAGAAATTCATCTTTAGTTTTTCAGACTTAAAAGGATGAGATCAACCTCTCCTTCATCATGTGAAATCTACTCCTTATTCCTCCTTGATGTCACTAGTCCTTAAACACAGGATGGACACACACATACAGCACCCTGGCCTACCTCATATTAATTTGTAACTTATAACCATGCAAATTCTCCTTGGTATGTTATTAAATTGATTTTTCCTGTGGTAACCTGTCTGATCCTGTTTTGATTACTCTTTCAGCTCAAAAAGAATCCAGAGGGAAGGGGATTTTTTTCCCTGTATCTGACAACTGATTAGTTTCCTTGTTCATAACAGAGAAACAGTTCTGTATCTTGACTCCATTTCAAGTAAAGTCAGTAACAAAATAGAAACTATGCACATACAAGCAGGATGGCAGCAAGGCTCCAACATCTGGAGTCAGAATAGGCAATAACTTATTATCGCTCAGTTTTCTTTTCTAGATAACAGATATATAAACAGTACCTATTTCACATGGTTTTAAGAATCAAATAAAATAATGTATATAAAATGCCTACATAATTTTGTATTTAAGGTAAATGCTGAGAAAATGGCAATTTATAGTAACACTCTAACCTTGTTATCAAATGGCATGTTACGGCATATAAAAAAGGGTAATTGCACTATATAAGGGCAAGGTCAGTATTCAACTGCGGCATTATTGAAGGTTATCACCTATCCCCTCCAGGGTTAGCTCCTGATACTGATGGTATTGAGAAAAAATGTGCCATTCCATAGTTGGGGAAAAAGCAAAGTAAAGCCTGGAAGAAGCCAAGTAGCCTGGCAGTAAATGTTGAGAGAAAAGTTACCTGCCCGTTAGGTGTTAATTGCAGTGGCATCAAATGAGATAATAAAAAGTCACAGAGAAACACTTAATAAAATGAACCTCTACCCAAATGATATGACTATTGCTTAAGCAATTCACAGCCTTTTAATGTTAAACTTTAACTTCATTGGGAGGTAATACAGCATCACAGCAAGGGGATCCCACATTTGTAAGGACCACCTTGAGTTCAAGAGCAATGTTCTCAAGAGGAAACTGAGTCTTGACTGGGTAAATCACAAGCACACAAATCCTGTTCCCACAGAGACCTGTGTTTCTTCAAGCGATGTGAACCAATTATCTACATGCATTTGGAAAAACATTAGACAACTTCAATTTTTTGTTTTAAAATACAAAGACTTCTTGATGTTTCATTTTGCTTATTATTTATCTGCACTTAGTAAAATACCCCATTCTGCCCAACACTATCATCCTCTCACCATTTTCATGGTCCTTTCACTTTTTGTTATTTTTTTTAAAGATTTATTTAATTATGCATACAAGAACTAGGGTATAGGCCAGAGGTGCAGGAGAGTGAGAGGATTCACCAGAGACAGAGTGGAAGGCAGAACAGGTGGAGCTACTAAAATACACTGTTGAGGGGAGCAGCAGGCGATACAAGAGAGGTCTGCTGTGTTATGTGGGTTACCTTCTGGCCAGCTGGGTATCGAATTCATGCTATAATGGCTGGCAGTAACTTGATAGTGCTGTGTCTTTAACCCCTGTGCCACCAGGGAGGCCCCTTCATTTGGAAAAGTAAAGGTTCAAAAAGTGCCATGTTACTAATGGTTTAAGCTTTGCTTTAAGTGTTTATTAACTCTTTCAAAGTCCATTTAAGGGCACTTATGGAGAAAAGAGTGTCTTGAGGAATGAAAACAAGTTGATTTGGCCACAGGATAAAGCAGGTACTTGTCCTGGACAGACAAGCTTGGAAGTCTGAACACTACTCATGAGAGTTTTCCTGGAATAGTCTACAGTCAGGGAAGTGTCTGGAGAAGAGAGTGAGGATAAGGGACTATTTTTTTTTTTTAATTTCCATGCAAGAGATTGAACTGAGGAACACTTGCTAGCTAGTATTTCTTCGATTTTCACTTAAGTGGGAATAAGTACCTATACCCAGAAAATCTCCAGTTAGTCTAGACTCTCATTTCAAAGTAAGAACAATCCTTTCTCTGACCAGCATTATTTCTCACTACCTCCATTTGGCCACCTCATAAGGGTGTTTCCTCACAAAGCCTTACAGTTGCTAAATTGTGGGGGTGGGGAGGGAAATAGTTAGAACCCAACTCTTAACTCAAAAAACTTCCCCACAAAGAAGGCAGAAAAAGAACAGAGTTTTATTACTAAATAAACATTAAAACAAAATGTGATACCCATTACAGGCTATCTGCTAAGAGGTTGTACAGACAGAAATCTAACCCTTTTCTACAGCCAGACCAATACAATCCACTCCTGACATGGTCACCAGAGAAACAATAACTAGTCTTCAAGTAAGATCTTGATACCACCAGTTATTACATACAGTTTATCTTAAAATCACCAGGTAATTGGGATGACATTTGTTAATAGATTTTATAAAAAGAAAAAAATAAACTTCACATCTGTAGGGGCAGGAAGGACACTGAGCAGGTGTTCTGATCCCACAGACTGGGTAAAGGAGGAGTCAGAGTCCTCAGTGGTATTTTGCAGGTCTTTTATTGGGGTTCACCAGGCATATGGCAGGCAGGGGTGCTGGGGACAGCAAGTCTTCACTCTGTGGGCTCTCCGGGCTTCTCTCGCCTTCTGCTTCTCTTGCTTCTCGCTCGGCTTCTGCGTGGCTTCTCCTGGCATCCCCATGACATCGCCCTTAAAAGCCCAGTTGAATCCCATCTACCTAGGTCCACACCCTATTCCAGCTGCCCTCCATCAGGCATGCATTCAGGACCGCAAGGATCCATCATCTAGCTTGATGGCGGGAGGGCAAAAAAGCCTGACACTTTTCCTTACCCTACAGTCCACCCCCTCAGGGTTTTCTGCCATACTGTCTTCATATATACAATTTTCTTAGCAAACATAAACAATGCAGCCATGGCCCACAAAAGCAAATACATCACAATATAACAACAAAATATAACAGAACACAAATAAGTCCAGGCAGGGCCCCAACCTAGTGTCAAAAGACAATTATTGGCACCACCAGATGAGCCACCAAATCTGCTGCCGAAGGCACTGCTCATACGAGGGAGGGGAATCACTCACAGCATCTACTATAACACACCCGGAGCCATCAGGCTTCCTGGCCTTCTCTGGCTGTAGTCTCGGCTACAAGCCACACACAGCATCCACCCCCAGGATGCACTCGCTCTGGGATTGGCAATTCTATTCTGTTGGGGGTAATTGCCAACCCTCAGGGTTTCTGTCTGCGGTCGCTCCAACACTCGGCTTTCATAGCCACCAATGCGACTCACAGACCCCTGCACTCAGGCCAACCCACTGCACAAGCATGTGGGTCGGGGATCCAAAACTCTACATGCAGCCTCTTTCGGGTCCCCTCTTCAGCTTGGGCTCCACCCCAGCCATGTTCCCCACCCGTCCCCCAAGGACAGGTTCCTCAGCTCCTCACCCTCACTCAAGAACGAGCAGGGCATCACCCATAGGTGATTTTACGAGACTCACTGGCCTTCCTCAGCTTACTTAGTGCTTAGCAGCCACTCAGGGCTTCCCAAACTTAGCATCAGCACCAGCTTTTGCCTTCTCAGTTGGCTTTTCTCCTCTGCCTAGCTGCTGGGCATACATAGGCTGCTTTTGGCCACCACGGCCCACTGGCCACCCCCAGATTCCCATCTCCTGGGGTTTACAAACGAAACTGTTCCACCCACAGGGTCCCAAAACATATCAACCTGTAAGGTCCTCCGCCTTCTGGAGGGATTGTCAGTTCAAATCCATTAGTCCAAGTCCATCAGGCCTCTCCCTGCATCAGCACTGGCGAGCTCCGAATCATAGTCCTTTCTTTCCCCGATGATTCTGCTGCCTCAGGGGTCGTTGGCTGGTCCTCTCCGGCATCCTCCACATGAGGTCTCATCCTGTAGCTCCTGGACATTGTCCCTCTCCTGTACCATCATGACACTTCCAGCGTCATCACAGGCACACACAGTCTGTTACTCCTTAGTCCCTCCAGGTCTTTGGAGGGCTACAATACCCGTCTGCACGGATCATCCTGCCGACTTAGGCCAATTGTGAGGGCAGGAAGGACACTGAGCAGGTGTTCTGATCCCACAGACCAGGTAAAGGAGGAGTTAGAGTCCTCAGTGGTTTTTTGCAGGTCTTTTATTGGGGTTCACCAGGCATATGGCAGGGGTGCTTGGGGGGCCGGGAGGCTGGCAGGTCTCCCAGCCCCCAGCAGATCTTCACTCTGTGGGCTCTCCGGGCTTCTCTTGGCTCCTGCTCGGCTTCTTCTGGCATCCCTGTGATGCCGCCCTTAAAAGCCCAGTCTCGGCCCAGGTTAATCCCATCTACCTAGGCCCACACCCTATTCCAGGTGCCCGCCATCAGGCATTCATTCAGGATCACAATGATCCATCATCTAGCCTGATGGCGGGAGGGCAGAAAAGCCTGACACTTTTCCTTAACCTACAACATATTTTTTTTTGGTGGGAACCTCCCCGGGGATCGAACCAGCGCTGCAGATGCTGCGGGCAGCTTCGCAACCCAGCACTCAACCGCTGCACCACCAGGAGAGGCCCATCCCTACATCTTTTTGATGAAAGTTGGTTCATGACTTGGATCCAGGCACCCACTAAAGTTAGGTTCTTCCTCTCCCAAAGAAACTGGGAAATACAAACTGTCTCCCTATATGTTTACATTTCAAAGAGATGGCTCCCAGCTCCTTAAGAAAACAAAACAAAGGGTCAAAATTAGTAAACCAATAACAAACCCCAGAAATCTCACTGAGGAGACAAAGCACAATGGTTGGTGGTGGACTGAGGCTGCCTTGGTGGGGGGTATAGTACTGGGACAGGCATCTAGGAAGGTGTGTTCCTATTGCTTGGGATCATACACAGTGTTGTAACCCAGTGTTATCTAACACTGGGAGAGAAGTAGGAAAGGAAGGAAGGAAGGAAGGAAGGAAGGGAAAAAAAGAAAAAGAAAAAGACAAGATAGACATTCCTGAGTTAGAAAGCTGACAAGAAGTTTAGTTTCTAAAAAGATTTACACACATTTCAAAGAGACAAAGTAAGAACTGACAAACTTTCTATAGTAAAAGTTCCAACAGAAGTGACAAGGAATAGCCAAGTTTCTTCTATTACTTTCAACAAAGAATTAAGCCTCTTTTTCAACATTTTTATTTTCTTTACATGAGGATCTCGGGATCTTGATGCTGTGTAGAAAGATGTACCCGGGCTGACTTCACGACTGGAGTAAGTGAGCATGGCAGAGCTCTCTCACTGGAGATAACAGCATGCCATGCCAGTAAAGAGAATAGTGTCTGCAATGTTTGTTTATTAAATGTTGCTGAAAAATAAAAAAAAAAACCTAATACACAACTTAAGCAAAACTACATAATAGTGCATTTTTATGGCCAAAATCATTTTTCTGTGTCATTAAGAAAATGGTGATTATGTGATTATTTCTCTTGCTGGCCAGCCTGCATTTTTTCTTACCTGGTAAATTCCCTAACACTTCTATTCTGCCTGCACTGTATTTAGAAACTATTATTTTTCACCTACAGGGCATGGGAATTATAACTCTTTCCCATAGAACTTCAAGTTAGCTATGAAAACCAAATGAAAGCAAAGATGGGAAAGTGCTTCTAAAGTTAAAGGATTGCTATTCCTAGACGTGGAATGGCTGGTGATAATTCAAAGGGTGGTCACTCCAAAGGACACATTAGGCTTTGAGATACATCACACAGACATGCATTAAACTGAACACCAGAAAGGTGCTATTCCCTGAGAATGTTGATCAAATGGGCTTGCAAGAAGCAGGCAAGGAGAAAGCTAGAGAAATTCTTATTGCACTATATCTCTCTCTCTTCTGTATGGATAACACATAAAACAGCAACAATTGTTTATACCTTGGTATCTGTCCCTTGAAAACTTGGCATCTACTAGCTTGCATAAGCACTTGCCTCAATCAAAGTAGATAATCCCTCACATTTGGTTCTGGGGCCTGTGGTTATGATTCAATCATCTATATCTTTAAAACAAAACTGACATTTTCCTCACACAATTCTGTGTCTAAATTAGAATTTAAAAACCTGATTCTGTTCTTGTATAACTTAGCTTTAAAAATCAAGTCACAAATCTGATTTGAGGAATTTATTGGGGGTGGGGGCAACTCTCAGGTATATCCTACAGAAGTAAATACAACCTAACTCCCACTTCTTCCCAATTTCTAAGATTCTGGGTAGTTATAAATTTATATATAGAATGTTGATCCTAATGCTTTTAAATCATGTTGTCAGTGATATCTATCAGAATTTTAGTGGACATTTACCTCATTGAATCCCATTTCTTTGGAAATTGGTAATCTATACATAATACAGGAAATTTTGAATAAACATAATAGTCACTTGATTGAGTATTCTTTTTCCTAAACACATGCCTGGAAAATGAAATTTTACTATTCAAATATTTTTGATTATCATCAACAAAATACACAGTAGATAGATAATAAACATTGACTAGGTTTTTGCTCAGACTAATGTATGCGCATTATACAGGTGAATCTAAAAGTCCCTAGAATCCACACACCATATGCAAATGTTCAAATGCCATGATGATACAAGAAAAATCAATCGGTTTGCTGATTACACTTTTTAAAAATACCTATACAATAGGCACTGGGAAAATATTTTCCCTATTGCTTTATTACACCAAATGTTGACCAAACAGAATGCCATATTTTCATCCAATATGTTTTAATGAAAATAATCAAGAAAAGTTAGTTCTATATTAGTCCTAAAATATATGCCGGTGATAAAGAATATGCAAGGTAGTTTGTAAACATTAACAGTGATACAGTTTCTAACAGATGGTGGATACTGGCCTGTTCTTAGCTCAATTTTAAAAAGCTTTCTGAGAACAGCAAGGCTGGATTTCACAAAAGAGTAGTTGGCAAGGATTAAAGGACTATGCGTTGAGGTTGGTCTAAATGGGGCATTCCAGGTCATCTCTGCATGAATGGCTTTGTGGATTCCCACTGGACCTTATCCCACAAATTGCAGTCTTTCACATGGTTCATCACATTCCTAAGATGAATGCACAGACAATGCCCTGGGAATACAATTCCTCATGTGACAAATGCCCTTTCCAACTTGTGTTTCAAACAGGAAGGGAAAAAAATGAAATTCAATACATTCCACTGAATGTTGTATTCAATCCTATGTTAATACAAATATGCTCAGAAGATAAAGCCATCTGTTTTAATTCAAGAAGGGTTCCTTCAGAGAGGGAAAGGAATTCAGGCTTAGGATGTTTGTTTTTAAATAAATTAATTGGATAACAGCTATCGATTGTGTTACTTCCATGTTTACTTTCTCTTGATGCACAGTTTAAATATGAACTTGAGCAGATTTGCCAAGCCAAATGTCAGTAGAAGACCTACAGAGAGATCCCTGAAATGTTAATGTTGAAATCTGGGGATCTACAGTCATAAACTGTCAACAGCAACTCCAGATCAGGTGATACAGGTAGAGGGTAGAACAGGTGGAACCCAACGCCGCTTTTGCTTGTCTTCCTCTTAAGAAAGCAATGTGCTAACAGGATTGTGCAGACCTCACTGGAAGATGACAAAGCCGAGGACAGATGACCTGGCAGGAACAAGCAGCTGCCTTCAGGGAGCTTAATGTCCATTGCTAGGGAATTCTAGAGCTGGTTGTTCAATATTATATACATTTGAATATGCATATATTTTAAAATGTACATTTAAATATGTAGACTTAGGTAGGGAAGACCAGCCTAAACAAGTTGAAAAAAATCAGGCAAAGCTCACCATACCAGAGATAACACACTGCTGAAGAACACGAACACGTGCCGTGAATGAAGAGTCTTTTTGCCCTGAACACTGTTTGAACCCCAGCTCAGCTTCCTACTAGAACTGAACTTGCATGAATCATGAACAGCCTAAATGAGATTGCTATAGGAACTGTAATGGTGTCCAGGATTAATATGTCAATGAGTTCAGAATTGTAAAGAATAGGACAGACTAGGGCCTCCCCAGTGGCGCAGTGGTTGAGCCCTGGGTTGCGAAGCTGCCTGCAGCCTCTGCAGCGCCGGTTCGATCCCCGGCTGCTCCCCGGCCCGGCTGCCTCCCCGGCCACCAGAGGAGGATCCCACATGGCGCGCAGACCTCTCCTGCCACCCGCTGCTCCCCTCAGCAGTGTACTTCGGTCCTTCTGCCTGCTCTGCTCCCCGCTCTGGCTCTGGTGAATTCTCTCACCCTCCCGTGCTTCTGACTGTACCCAGTGCTTTTATAAATAAATAAATAAATGTTTTAAAAAAAAAAAAAAAGAATAGGACAGACTAGATCCTCTCACTAAGTAGGAATAATTACTCCTAATATAAAAAAACAGTTTTAAAAAAGGAAAGTATAGATTTGGGAGTAATTATAAAGGAACTTAAGAGAAAATTGAACTCTAGGCTCTCTGAGTCACATTTACACAAAGTCACTCATTGTCACAAAAGAAGGGGATGTTGACTCATGTTATTTCTTCTTCTTAGAGTCAAAGGTTGAGTATTTTTTTTAAAGATTTATTTATTTATTTATTTATGCAAGCACTGGGTACAGTCAGAAGCGCAGGACGATGAGAGGATTCACCAGAGCCAGAGGGGGGAACAGAACAGGAAGACAAAATACATTGCTGAGGGGAGTAGCGGGTGCAGCAGAAAAGGTCTGCGCGCCATGTGGGACCCTTGCCGGTGGCCAGGGATCAAACCTGCGCTGCAGAGGCTGCGGGCAGCTTTGCAGCCCAGCGCTCAACCACTGCACCACCAGGGGAGGCCCAATGGTTAAGTATTTTTTAGTGGTATTTTGTCCTGCAACAAGAATCTATTTTATTAGGATTGTTCTAT
This sequence comes from Talpa europaea, assembly GCF_964194135.1. Classification (NCBI taxonomy): domain Eukaryota; kingdom Metazoa; phylum Chordata; class Mammalia; order Eulipotyphla; family Talpidae; genus Talpa; species Talpa europaea. Next base: position 76,070,536 of record NC_140080.1, on the reverse strand, counting down.
GAGATCAGTTTTCATAAAAAGTCTCAAAGTTAAAAAAAAAAAAAAAAGACCTCTAAAAGTAGCTTGGTTGTGTTTGTTCCTCTCGTTAAGCTTAGAAAAATGATGGGTTCAGAAAATCATGAGCTTGTAGTGACTTGCTATTAAATCCAGTTTTACCCACTGATTATTGTTTTTTCTGTTTCAAAATAGAAGAGCGCTTTGGTGATCATGGTTACACAGTATAAACATTGAGGCCACATGCTGTCTCCTGCTGTCACTCAGGAGTTCATTTGTTCACAGCTCACCTATTTGCAACATCTGATTGCTTCAATTACCAGCCAGCAGTGATTCCCTGAACAGGGATGTCCTACCATTAACTTCAGAAGGAAGTAGTTTGTGAAGAAGCCCCGCCCCATCCATCAATCATCATGAGCCAAAGCTCTTTCCAGGCATTCCTGCCGTGAGCACTCAAGTGTCAAAGCGCAGCCACAAAGTTAATTTTCACCCTGGGTAGACCTGAATGTTCAAGGACTAAATTTGATTCCCCAGATCCCACTAAAATGTAAAAGTCCAGAATGTTTCATGAATTGCAGAGAAATCCCTAGATAAGGCATAGTATGCAACATGTTAGGAGACTCTCAAACAGTCAGAAGAGAATCTAAAAAAAAAAAAAAAAAAAAAAAAAATCAGACACTCTCAAGGGTGGTGACCTCAGTGCTGGCTACAGGGAAAGAGACAGGTGTTAGAAGTAGAATTACCTCTTTCCCATCAAAGGGAGGGAGGGATACATGCAATCTCATTGTAAAATAATCCGGAAGGTGCCTGGAGGAGTATAGGCAAAGTCACACAAACTGGCTGCAGACTTGGGTGTGGGGCACCTCGAGTGGATTTGTTACAGCGCTACCTGTAGTTCCCAGTGTCTTGATGGAGTGGGGGTGGCATCCACAAAGCCTGCATGGAGTTTGCGCAGAACATGCTTTGCCCCTAACAGTTTCTCATCTCAAAAGGGAGAGAAGGCCTGGTGTGGATACCAAAGTCACATCTATTGGGGGAGGGGATGTGTCTACCCTGACTAAGCCAGCTCTGGAGGGGACATCTGTGGAACAGAGAAGCGGCCACTCCCAGCAACTTCCATTCTGGGTTCAGGCACAAGTCTCTGTCTGGCCATCACCAGGTCTCAGGACATACTATCTCCTCATATGGCACCTTGGCCTACTGACTATTTCAGGCTGAAAATATTTGAGCAATGGCAGCAGCAGAAAGCACTTTTTAACCTTATGCCTGTTTTTTTCTGCTGGTCTCCCTTACTAGTTTTCCATGGTAACAGCCTGGACTGTGCATTGGGAGATCTTATTTCTGTGACTGAGTGGGTTACTTCTCTTTTCATTTCCAGGCTCTTCAATAGTAAGAGGGCAGGGGCTGAAAAGGGGTCATTATCTCTACAGGTTCTGACATATAGCATATAGCATCTGAGTAAATGCAGCATTACTTAAATCAGCAACCAGCCAGTTCATAGTTTTGGTTACACTCCCGGAGCTCCATGGACCCAGTCAAGCCTTCTCATGCCCCCAGTAACAATGTTAGATGTCAGTGATGGAAAAATCTGAGACAAGAATACATGATGAAGTAGTGAGGACATGTTTAGAAAATGCCTGGGATGCAAGGCTTTCCCTTTCTCTAGAAGTGAGGATCAGACTTCAGATTCCAGCAGGCAATTACAGGCAAAGAAATGCCCCAAGATGCACCCAAAGGAAGGACACAGAATACTCAGGATTCACATCATCACTAGCTTCACAGAGGCATGTTGTGGCTGAGGGGGCTGGGTTTAGCTCTATGGCAGTCCTCCAAAATGAAATATATTAGGATGTCTTCTACTAATGTACTCCCAACTCTTTGTACAAAACTGGGAGTGTTTCTTGGTAAACTTTTCCATCAGCCTGTTAGAAGGGACTCAGTACCTGCTAACTATGCACAAGGTGTTGTTATACCGCACAGAATGTCACCATCAAGAACAAATGGCATCAGCTGCCACCACGCTGTGGCATTCCATTTTACAAAATGATACGTCGTTATTAAGCGGCGAGGGATATTGATTTCTCAGTATGTTTCCTGCTTGCTCAATTGCTTTGGTTACAACAACAACACTACTATATGTTAAATACATTGAGTAGATACAGAAAAGTTTATCTCTGGGTTCTCAATAACTTGGGACTCACACTTTGCCCTGGCAAATAATCAAATCTCATGATATCCAAGTTAATTCTATTTCTCTCAAGAGGAATTGGCTTGTTTTTTCCTTGTTGGAGAATGTATCACGAGGAAAAGACCTGACATAGAGTTGGAAGGGCTGCCATGTTTCAGGGTGCAGCCTGGAAATCAGACCACCAGAGTCAAGCTCAAGCCTGTTATGGACACTGAGCTACTTTCAGCCATGAGACCACCTCCCTGGTCTCCACTTTCTTTCTCTATACAGAGAGAGTTGCAGTTACTTTTCCAATCTCCTTAAGCACTAAAAATATACTATTATTCACTGCCTTTTTTTTTTCATTCAATAGGTACCATTCTATATCCTAGAGATACTGCAATTTAAACAACAGCAACAAAACTCTACTGTCCTGGACTTTAGTTTCTAAAGGATGGAGATGGATAATAAAAAAATAAGTAAGTATATCGTCTATCAAATAATATCCATACTGTGAAGATATGAAAAAGGGTCAATATGATCAAGTATGTGACTGTAAGCATATTGGCAGACTGGGAAGTGGGATGCTAATTTATTTTTGGTTGTCAGGAAAGCACTGGATAGTAACATCACAGAGAAGTAAGCAAAATAAAGTGGGAATGCAAACCACACAGGGAGCTGAAGGAAGAGGAATCAGGATAGAAATGCACTCCAAGTGCAAAATACCTGAGGCAGAAGTGGGCTTGGAGAGCACAAGGAATCTGTCCCATGGGACATCCAAAGGCTCACCTGGATATTGCTATGTTCTTTGACTTAGTTTTTGTTCCTGCTGTTAGATCAACACAGACTTGAACTATAGTCTGGCAGCACAGAGAACATTCTGGAAAATATCTATCTTGAACATATGGAAAGTCCAGTTGCTCCTCTGACCCTGGTGCACTAAGAGGAGGAACTTCCAGAAGTACTTAGGAAGCTCAATTTACCCTCCAGTAAATCAAGTCTCCATTTCACAAATAGCCAATGACATTATGAGATTTTTTTTTTCCTGGAAAGCGCAAATTTGAAACTTAGTAATATTTGAGAACAAAAACTAAACACAAAACCTGTTCTGTGAAAGTGGGGATAGACTTCTGCCTACTTGTTGCCATGAAGAGAACATTTGTAATTACAGTCACACAATCACCTTGTAGACACTTAATAGCCTAATAAGATTTTTTAATGACTTCTTTGAAAATGAGAAATCCCACTGTATAAAATAGGCCCATAAAATGTTTTGCAGCTGTGCTGTGGCCTCAAACAAATTGCAAACAGATCTCATCCAGAAACCTGCCATATTAAGTTCCAAGTTGAGGAGACTATAGGATTTGGCTGTACTTGTCATCAAGCATAGTTAGGAAAGATTTGATTTATCTCCAGAGACAGCCCCATGAAGATGGAGTGGCTGACCACATTGGATTAAATTAAATTTTCAGGCTTGCCTCTCTCTCCTTATTACTTCAACATTTATTAATAGCATTCTTCACTGAATTCCTACATTTTTAAAAACTGTCAATTTAACATTTTTCTTTAGAATTTGCCAGTCACTAGTGTTGGGAAGAACAACAACAAAGCCTCTGCCCTTTGGGTATCTACCCCCTCCTGGTGCCTGTGCTGAGGGTAACATGAACTTAGCTGTCATGAGGACTTTCAAACCAATAGCTATAAAATTTCAGAAAGGGGAATAATTGTTACTACAAGTTATCAAGAAAAGACCTCATAAGGTGGCGATATTTGATATGCCTTCAGGTGAGAATTCTCCAGAGTTCTGGAGAAATGACAAGGAAGATTTTGACATTTTGGTAGAACTATGAGTAATCTGACATGGTCAGAGGAATGAACTTGAGTACAAAAGCAGTAAAAGGGCAGGGTCAGACATTTTTTTGTTTGTTTGTTTTTAAGATTTATTTATGCATACAAGAGCTGAGGTACAGGCCAGAGATGCAGGGGAGTGAGAGGATTCACCAGAGACAGAGTGGGGAGAAGAACATAGGCAGACTGACTGAAAGACACTGCTGAGGGGAGCAGGGGGAGAGACAGGAAGGTGTCTGCTGCACCATGTAGGTTTCTCCCTGGCTGGCTGGGGATCAAATTAGTGCTGCAGAAGCTGTGGATTGCTTCATAGTGTGGTGCTTAACCCCTTGCACCACCAGGGAGGCCCAGGGTCAGACAGATGGTAAGAATCAGATCATGCAGGCCTTAAATCTAAAATATTAAGAATTTGGACTTTCAATTATGGATAACTAAGCGACCTCTAAACTGAAGTTACTTGATTAATATTGTGGCATTGTGTCTATTACAACGTAAGAGGAAAATGCAAGCAGTCTCCCAACTTACGTACCTTAAGAACCCATTTATAGATCATACTGACAGGATGAAACAAAAGATGTTGCTCAAGGTCTTAGGGAAAATTGCTTCCAAAGACTGGGTTACCGACAGAAACGATCAAGATCGTCCTGCTAAGATACACTTGGAGGTCACTGAATGCTCCATCAGTGAACTCACATCCATGGTGTCTCTGTCAGTATCTCCAGGAGTCTTCATTCTGCTGGAGGGACTGAAGGGATCCTTACCAGAGCACTACATCCTCTCTCTTCAAAACTTCGGAGTCAGTTCTGATTATTCTCCATTTTACCTCAAAAGCCCTAAAACTTATACCCCATCCCCCAGGCCCCTATGAATTTGGTTGTATGTGCATTTTTTGTATTGCTTTATTGTGCTTATGTGTTTTCTTTTTTTCTTAAGCACAGGAATTGGGTGGGGAAAGGAAAACCATCTGCCTAACTCTCCTGAGTAAGAGAGAAGAATACCAAATCCTTGTATAATTTCAGGTAAGACTTAGTGAGGATCAGACACCACTTCTAAGGACCCTTCTCAGAGGAAGGGACAATGGAAACAGCTCCATGTATTGTATCTGAAGCTGCAACAAGGTGTTGGTCTGGTACTTGGGGGAAGGAGCAAGCATGTGCTTAGGGCTGACCTTGAGGTGTTCAACTGCCACCACTTTTTCTGGTAAGAGGATTCTTGGCAGCCTGAGGTAACAGGTTAGTCTTGGAAGAAAAGGCATCCTGCTAAAGCAATCATCACCTCTTCACAGAGTGAGGCTACTGAGTTTAGTCTGGAGATGCCACTGCACTAGGCTGAAGTGAGCCCAGAGTGATGTTATCTGCCATAGGGAATCTCCCTCGGTCCCTGTCTTTAAATGTGGACTTCTTATGCTGTGGACAAATGGAAAAGGTCAGCTATGAAGCATAAACTTGCCCCACGAGTTGATGAAATAGAACAGATAAGCAGACTAGATCTCAGAGGTCAATGAAAAGTAAATTTAAGTATCACAAGCTCAGCAATTAAGGAGACAAATTGTGATTCCCCAGAAGCTTCTGGATACAACATGGCAATTACTTACTGGTGGCTCTTTAAGTAGGTCTGGCCATTTAGAATGGCTAATTCTACATCTCAAGGAAAGAGGAGCCCTTGCTCAAAAGTCAGCTCCCTCTTACTTCTTTTATACCTGAGTTCCCTTCCATCACGGGAGCCAGGCCATATCTTCCTGAGTTAGAGCTAAGTCTAAATTAGCAATTGAGCTGGAGCACATGAGCAAGAGAAGGTAATTGCAGCTTCCATAGTGTTTGCTTGGTGTCTAACCTTTATTGAGGAATAGATTTTCAAGGAGGGAGTGGGTGAAGCATGAGGACAAGGATACCTGAGATAAGGCTCACTTAAAGATGTGGTTTGATTTGGGATTTAGCATCTTAATGTTGCTCTCTTTTCATGCAGTTTTTTTTTTTTGTATGCTTTGTCTGGGTTTGTTTTCAGGGTGATAGTGGTATCATAAAAAGAAGGATTTCATTTACTTTTTGGAAGAGATTGTGTAAAATGCATGTTAATTTTTTATAAAATTCTCACTGAAACTACATAGGCCGAGATTCTTTTTTGAGTAGCTGTTTAATTACAAATTTGTTTCCTTTAATAGTTACAGGCTATTCAAATTATCCATTCTATACTGGGTGAGTCAAAGTTGTTTGTGTTTGAGTCAAAGTTATTGTAAAAATTGATAGATTTTATCTAAATTGTCAAATATGTTATTGTATCATCTGGGTTGTCATTTTCTTCACCCAATCTGGAAAATAAGAAATCTCAATAAAACCCAGGGAACTCACCACTTTGTCATTCTTTGGAAACCAACTTCCCTAGTTGGTTTAACTTTCAGAGACTTCTTTATTTTTCTTTTATTTATCATGTCTGAGATTTCAAATTATACATAGTGGGAGTTATATGGGAAAGTATATTTAATCTTCCCTAATGTGGAAGACCTCTTATGGCTAACTTTTAAAGGAAAAAAAGTAACCTTGTTTTTAACAAAGGTGTTGCATTTAAGTTCTAGGAAGTGAAGATTCCACTTGAAATTGTCACACTCTATCTAAAATGCTAGGTTCCATTCTCTGAGTCACATTTTTTAAAAAACATTAATCATTAATGTACAAAAATGGAGGTTACTCCATATAGTATCACATTAGAAAGTAATGTCATATGAAGAGTATTTGAGGGATCTAGATCTAATGAAGTGTTGGACTATTTGCCAAAGGGTAGGTTTGTTCTTCATGAATTCCGAGGGATGATAAATAAGATAAATATGCTCTTGCTAAATATAGGAAGTTCCATCTTAATAGAAAGGACCTCCAATAATAGCTAACTCTGACTCTTTTATGTAGCCAGATCCAAATACTTTCCATGCAGCTTATCTTACTTGTTTTCTTCTACCACATACAGGTAGAGGAAATAGGGTGGGAACAATAGAGTCTCTATCCTTAGAGAGAGAGGGACAGAAGCTTGAAGAAGCTGAGTCACTTATTCCAGCCCACATGACTAGTAATACAGAGTACAGTAAGGGTTTGAACCCAAATCTGTTTGACTCCAGAGTGAGAGTTGTTAACCACTATGCTCTACTGCTTCTCAGACAGAGCTTCTGGGTAGTCAAACAGGCTGCATCCAGATTCTGTAAAAACTCTGTACTGCAGAAATAAGTCTTTCTTATTTAGTTATAGCCTAACATCTTACAGTGAAAGGATCTTTCATTATTTCATTCACAAGAAAAGAATGGACTAGCTACATACTTCTTTACATCTCAGTCCTTTACTCATTTGAAATTAAGTTGAGTCTGTACACATATCTGAAATGGGCTGGTCTTTTTTCCCATTCACCCCAACTGGTTCATTTGAAAACCACATTTCTCAGCCTGTACATTACAAGAACAGGGAAGGTCCTCACTACCAGGAAATTAGAGCAAATGGTTGAATCTGTTGGCCATTTTCCTTTTTACAATATTCTTGCTCCAGTTTCTTTGAAGACTGTATTAATCTACATTAATTTTACACCGAATGCTTCATCTCATCAGTGTAAAATTGAAAGGATTTTCAAAATGGAAAAAAAGTTTTAATCATGGCAAATTTTGTTCAATTCCTGCTTTAATAAAAGTTCTTTTTAATCCAGTTCTTAGGTCCATACAAGTCATGTAAAGGTAAATCTAATACTTTATACTTAGGATCTGGTAAGTACTAATATTTATTTTAAGGCATAATAACTATGTGTGAGTGTGTGTGCATGTGTATGTGTCTATGTATGTACGTGTGTGTGCGCATAACAGTTAGGGGTACTAACTTGGATATCAGACAGAGCTAGATTTGTATTTGTCTTCCATTTATTAATTGTAGGATCTGGCTCTTCTCTCCATCTGTAAAACTAGAGGTAATTAAGAAATCTCTCTCACAGTTTCGGGGTGATTTTTATTATACCTAACACGCCTAACACATAGGAAGCATTCCAGTATCATTACCATCCTTCTCTTTCCACTTCTCTTATCAATTAGATAAGAAAACATTTTTTTTGACATTCTCTATGCTAACAAATATTTGAGTAGCAGTTGCTTACTCCAAGCAAAAAATATATTCCAGAGAAGGTACAGGAATTTGTTAATCTGAAAGAAGGCTACAATTCTCAAATTAGCTAGAAAAACATGTCCACTACAAATTTCTATCCAACTCTGTAGCCACTAGGTACTTGTGTCCACAAAGCACATGAAATGTCATAAGTATGACTGAGAACCTGAATTTCTAGTCCTATCTATTTTTAAATAAATTTAAATAGCCACATATGGCTGGTAGTCATCTAACTGAACTGCAAGGCTCTAGAGATTGGTTCCACTGTAGAGCTTACATTAAAAAAAAAAAAAACACCCTAGAAGCATTAAATGGTACTGAATTCAGAAGCTCTGGAAAATAGATGTTTCAAATTAGGACTTCCTACCCTCTCATTTCCATTATATCGCCACAATCCAACTCCATACCCTATTCTCTCATCTCTCCACATTAAACAGGTGAAACCAGGTTGCACTAAATATCTAATAAGTTATTAAACAGATGGCCTAGGAGCTTATGTAAAGGTTTTGACACTCATTCCTGTCAATGAAAATGTGGGACTAAGAAAAGGTGTGTTGGTGTTAATAGCACTTATGGGTGTCTTCTCAATGGTCCATAGGCAAAAGAGCACACAATGTCACTGCCCTTACAGAAGAGGACAAAGTTCCAATGAGATTGAATATACATTGTTGGCAAGTATGCTAATATGGCAAGATTTATACGTAATCATAACTTATGCTTACAGGGTTATTCGACTCCTTTGATGGAAGAGACTTGAAAATTTCAACATCTTGAGCCTTGCCAGTGGCGCAGCAATTGAGCGTTGTGCTGCGAAGCTGCCCGCAGCCTCTGCAGTTTCGGGTCAATCCCCAGCCACCATCGAGGTTCCCACATGGTGCGCAGACCTCTCCTGCCATGCCCGCTTCTCCCCTCAGCAGTGTATTTCAGTCCTTCTGCCTGTTCTGCTCCATGCTTTGGTGAATTCTCTCACCCTCCCGCGCTTCTGATTGTATCCAGTGCTTGTATAAATAAATCTTTAAAAAAAAAAGAAAAATTCAACATCTTGTCTGATTTATATAATATATGTGTCAGCCAGGTTTGTGCCTTACAAAAGTGAGGAACAAAGAAAACTGAGATTTAGTAAACCCTGGACCTCCTGATTCCTGGGCTATTATATTTTATCCTTGACGCACTTGTCTGTCTCACCTTTGCTCAGGACAGGCATTAGCACTTCTTTGACTGATTATCTTAAGCAAATATCATTAAATGACCTACTGTGTCCACAAGTTTTATGACAGCAGAACAGTTTTGTCCTGATGCATGAAGTTAACAGATTGGTGAAGAAATCTCAAAAGGAACTTTAGCCTGCAAAGAAATGAACCGACAACCTGAGATGTGAGTCTCTCTAATAATAAGTCTAAGTCACAAAAACAATAGCAATTGTTCCCATAGAGGAATGTGACATGAGAGAAGACAAACTTGAGTTGGCAAAGCCCTTTTTGCCAATGTTGACATGTACTCAGTAACTATCTCGTGCCAGAAGGGTTTCCTAATAATTGATGAGAGGAAATTGGCTAATTGTTTTGGGTTGAACCTACAGTAGGTTTAGAAACAAATTAGTCATGGCACAAGTGGAAATTTCAAAATACAGACAAATGCCACATTCTATCACTAAAGAAGGACATAATGGTAATTTACAGATTTTTCTACTTCCTAAGGTTTCCAGGAGCATGTCAGCAGGGTTGACTGTAAGTCAGTAAAGAGTCAAGGTCATGCTCTGGAAAAGTTAGAAAGGCCAGTCAGATGGGAAAAACCTTCTAGGATAGTAAGAGAAGCACATACTTTAGTATGCAGTCCTGTTAAAGCAGATGATTCAAACAGTGTAACTCAGAGGAGACTGTTTTGGCTGATGATGTCTAGGGAGAAATTTGACTACTACAAATTGTGTTTAGTGACCAGGAGCACTCAACTACAGTGGATGGCTTGGTGACATAGCTATTGGCATAACTGCACAGCAGCAATAGTAAGTCAAAGCTTGCTGCACATGTTTTAAAAACTGTGTCCTATTAAATTGAAACTAATGTTTATATATGAAGAAGCTGGCCCTGCCCTACCACACATACTGAAATTCTCTTTGTAACCTAGAGGTTGGTTGTTAAGCTTTCCATTGGGTCAGTTTGTTTTCCTTAGGTTAACAGTAAATATTTTTAAGTTTTCCAATAAGGGGTTGAGAATTTTTTCTACTGAATTAGCCTTACACGCTACATCCAACTGTGTTAACCAGCCCAGGTAAAGGGGTCAGACTTTACGAAGGCCCCAGGGAGTGGTTGACTGGCTTTCTGAGATGTTTCAAATGGTGGAATCTGACAGGATTCAGGATACAACTAGGAAGCCCTGGGATATAGCTATAATTCCTTCAAAGGGCCAGCTCTAAACACAAAGTCTTAAATAGAAGCTTTTCCCAACTGTGAAATGTCACTTTACATTTTCCATAGAGTAAGATTCAAAAGCTAGTGTTATACTAAGCTCTAAACTCAAGCATCCTACGATGTTCTGAAGTCCTGTGTAGCTGAATTAATATCCAAATAAGGTATTTTTTTAGACTACATTTAAAGAACAGTCAATGTTAGCCACCTGGGAAAGAAGGGTATGAAAAGGGGGAGAGAAATTAGAATCAGATGGCACATCCATCCTGTCACAGGAAATAGACAATCATGGCTAAGAATATTGATGGAAATATTGAAAATCAATTTTAAGTGTTTTCTACATGGAAAATCAAAAGTAGGACACTTCATACATCACTACTGGCCTGAGTCTTTCATACCTTGCCTGTCATTTTGACTTTATGCTTCCCCCTTCCCCCCTTTGTCAGGTTGTTTGCTTCTTGACTCTAGAAGAGAAAAGGAAAATGACTAGGTACGGTTCTGATAAGACAATATATTATTGAGCAAATGGATAGAATAAAGATTCCAACATAACTTCCAGCCCAGGTGCAATGAATACTCCAAGGCAGGCATAATTAACAAGTTTGCATACTTACAGCTCTTTCCCTTTAAAGATTCATGGCCAGGGTCTCAGCACTCCTACCTAAACAAAGTTGCATTTCAGAAGGGTACCTTAGCCAGTCAAAGCTGGAGGCCACCCTGGTTGTCTGCCTATTTCTCCCTTTGCCTGTCCTCCCCCACTTGTCTGGGGACTTTGCAGCAAATGGTTGTGCCTGCTGAAAAATGATGCTATCAATGTAAAAAATATGAAAACAGTTATGTATAAAAGGAACCCTTTGTCTTTAAACTGGAGCTCAGAATTTACGGGGCTACCCAGGTCTGGGACTTCATGCATGAGTAATAAAGCTTTTCCTGACCTCACCATTCCTGAAGTACCACTTGTTCTTCCTCTGCCTTGGTAAAAGGCCAGATTTTCTACAACAGTTCCAGCCTGAAAATTCCTTTAAAAAGATTCTCACAAGATACGCTTCATGAATATAGAGCCAAGAGGACAGTAGAAAGTTGGAGTGACCCAGGAGGCTGATGGAGGTCAAGTCAGGGAAAAGCACAAGTTTTCTTAAATGAGCATGGACTTCCTTCTTGTCCTGGGTTAGCTTGATAATTTACACTTGAACCCTACATTTCCCTTCGCCACATGATCGAGTATAATTGCCTCTGGGCTGTGCAATGCTGCAATTTAACCTTCCTCATTCATTTGCCAACAATTCAACACCACGTTGATTTTTCTATGCAGTAGTAATTAGAGAAATCATGGGCTGCAATATAAGGAGGGAGAAAATGGGCCATCTCTTGTCCTAAGTTATGGAGATGCCAAAATTGTCAGGGCTGACTCCTTCATTACTTTATTTCCAATAAAATTTGGAATCAACTATGTATAAATAATGACCCAATTAATTCATTTAAATGAATTCACTAATTTAAAATGAATTGTGATCAATTGTTAGGAGCAGCTTATATTACCCCAGCATCTTGGATATTAATTCCATACAAAGCTGGCTATATATTTAATTCACAATGAAGGCAGTAAAAAGCAAGGCCATGATATACAGAATATATGAGAAAACTAAAAAAGTGTAAGAAAATCCAATTATGTCTATTTCTTAAAAGTTAAGTTTCTAAAATTCAGTCTTACTCTCACTATTAAAAAATATGTATCATAGGATTAATTATACCTCTTGTCAAGAAACTGATTGAAAGCAGTTATAATAGAGGAAAAATAAGTAAATTTTCTATTCCATTCAGTTGACCAAGGCAAAAAGATCTGCTTAATTGGGTATCATAGTTGAATCTTTCACTGTTTAACTGCCCAGTAAATAAAAACTGTTTTCAAAAGTGAGATAATTAGGTGTCAAAGCATGCAATATCCAAATACATGAGGGAAAAACACTAGGAAACTGCCTCTTCCCCCCACCTCAACAAAAAACAATACATTTTTCTTAAAGGAGCATGTTCTCTGGAATATTTATGAAGCATGACCTAGGAAAAGGGGTATTAAATGAACATTTGTGCAGTTATTGTTAAAAAATGAATTACAAAATAATGAATTTCAGGGCCTCCCTGATGGCACAGGTGGTTGAGCGCAGCGCTATGAAGCCGTCTGTAGCCTCTGCAGCTCCAGTTCAATCCCCGCCAGTGGTGGAGATGCCCACATGGTGAGGCAGACCTTTCCTTGCCTGCTGCTTGCCTTGTCTTGCCTGCTGCTCTTCTCAGCAGCATATTTCATCAGTCTGCCTATTCTGTTCCCTGCTCTGTCTCCGGTGGATCCTCTCACCCTTCCATGCATCTGGCCTGTACCCGATTCTTGTATAAATAAATAAACCTTTAAAAAAAAATAATGAATTTCAGGGAAGAAGAGATGTCTGAATATAAATGACTCTCAAAAAAGGTCTTGGTCATTTTTCTATCAGCTATTTCATTTCTTGCAATGACTGAAGTTCCACCAGGTCCTCATCACCCTACCATGAGCTCATGGACGTAAATGATGCAATGCACTGTTCATCAGATCCCCTTCCCTGCTGGCAGTATGAGGCTAGCAATAAGAACCTCCATGCTTCCAGTAGTTAAGTATATTGCACAAAAACCTTTTACTCAGAATGTCTAGTATTTCCAGATTACACCCTAATTTTCAGGTCAAATGAGTAGTTTGGGGACTCAAGTAGTTGTTTTTTTTCCCTTTTCTACCGCTACCACTTCTCCAATGTATGCAGTCATGTTTAAGCTTGTTTCTAGCATCTCGTCGTATTGTAACTGTTTCTTTTGGAAAAGTGCTGATGTGGCTGCTTAGTAGATGCCCTGGCTTTCTTCAAGGTTCAGGGGTCATTATTAAAATAATTGACCATCCTCTTGACTGCAACCTCATTTCCCCAGAAAGTTTTCCAGGGACCCCAAAATCCATTAGCTCCAACCCCGTGTCAATGGAAAAATCTCATAAATACCATATTGTCTGAGTTCATGTGGCCTGTAGACACTGCCCCCGTCACTATGAGCAAGATGCCAGGATTGCATCACCACTGTAACTGTTAGGGAGAAAGGATGTCCTGAGCAAACTGCATATAGGCATTGTGGATTCCACCCCCACTCCATCAAGACACTGGGAACTATAAATCCCATGATCACCCAAGGGAGGGTTGCAAGGACCTCAGGGCGGAGTTAAGCAATTATGTTCTCTGTGAGTTTTTAACCGGCCCTGTGGTTGGGGGTTGCCCTCTTGGCCACGCTGCGCACTGGGTTTTTGCCAGCTCGGTGGGTCTTTGGGATTCCAGGTTAGCAGAATAGGTAGGATGCATTTATGAATTTATCTCCCTCTTTTTCTCCCTGAGTTATTCATTTCCCCATTTCCTCTTCCCTTATAAATAAACCTTTTATCAACCTTTTGTGTATGTCTGCAGTTTAGCATTATGGATCCCCTTAAAGTGCATGGGTGAGGACCCACAGTCTGGCAACCTGTTTTATATCTGGGTTGCTCTGTGACATACCTACTGTGTCAGCACAGGGCCTCAGACCCAGTTGCTGTGTGCGCACTGAATGTCTATTGTGTATTTTTCATGATACATGTTTATACAGTTGACACTTAAATAATGGTGGGGGTGGAATAAGGGGGCCAGCCCTTTCTCAGTTGAGCAAATAAATACATTTTGACTCCCAAAGACTTAACTATAGTCTTCCTTTTGTATACTTGGAGAATTGGTTTTAGGACTGCTGGGGGTATCAAAATCCAAAGACACTCAGCACTCTGCCCACAGGTCCTGTATCTGAGGATCCAACCAAACAACCGCAGTTGTTTGAAACTGTGAATGTGCAACCTGTGGATATTTCAGTTATTTACTGAAAAAAATCATGTATCAGGGGACTTGCACAATTCACACCCATGTTGTTCGAAGGTCTACTACATTGGATATTACATTGTTAGATGTTTTATAAGTTAAGTATTTTGCTTTATTCTTAATTTCAGTTTTCCAAAGAAATTTCTAATCAGATATTTATCTTGGAAATACTCATTTTTTATCTAGAACAAAATTCTAGATTTTTCCCTAGAAAAACTAAAGTCATAAAGCTAATACTAGATTTCCAATAAGGTTTTCTTTTTACTGAGGACCACATATTTTAAAAAACAAGCATTTCATTCCCTCTCATCTCACTGCATGCCAAGGAGACAAAATATCCAAAGAAGAACCTACAGAAACTACCAGGTGGTAGAACTATCAGGGGTTAACAGGAAGATTCTTGCATGTGGTGGGGTTCTTATTCTGGGAGGATGATGCTCCAAAAGAAAATCATGCCTACCCTTCTCTAGGGAGAGGGTGAGATCTGTTCTCCAAAGTCATGTGGTTGGAACCAATCATTCCACTAATGCCTTATCAGTGGATTGAAAATGTCAGTGTTTCATCATTTACATCTGTTGATGCTGATTAGCTTCATTCTGGAAAGAAGGTTTTTGAGACAAAGGAGAGAGGGGAAGAGGGCATAAAATTCTTCAGGTGGGGAGAAAGGATGCCAGGGGAAGAAGAAAAATTTCATTAACCTAGCCAAGTTTAACAAGCCTCCCTGAAGCCCAAGAGTTTTTCATGGAACAAACTTTCCTCAAGTTGCCAGTACAGGATGCAGCACCATCCTTCATTCTTTTATTTCCACTGAATAAGAACTGGAAGAACCCTCTCCAGCACTTAGAAGGTTGAATTGTCCACGAGGAAGCCCCATTTGATGCTCTAATGAGGAGCTACATGCTCAGTGGACAGGAACCAGCATTTTCCTTTTTAAACTCCAGTGATGATTTAAAAAATAAGACATCTTCAGAATCAGTTCTCCATGGAGGAAACACCATAGAGGCCAACATTCACCATTTGCATCAAAGCCTCAAGGATATTTCTTTTTTTATTTTTCACTAAAAACAAACCAAAAGAAAAAACCCAAAATAATAGTTATAAACTGTTAATTATGGCTTGTAATAGTCATAATCCCAGAAAATTTGATCATTAACATAGTTAATGACCAGTTTGCTAGTGTGTTAACTGCTCTCAGCTCGATCCTGTGACACACAATTAGCAAGCCAGTCATTAAATACTAGTAATGACTAATTATTCCAAGATTAAAAGCTGAAATATAAATAAAAAGGAGATCGAACTCTTTAATGGGTTAATGCGTCTTCTCTTAACCATGGTTGTACTGTATGTTATAATCCTATGAACAATGCTTTTTCTAGAGGGGATATGGCTGTTTCCGAGTGGAATTCAATTTATGTCTGCAGCAGATGTTTAATCTACCACATGTCGGCTATTGTTTTACAAGTCCCTCTACTTGCCCTTAATGGAATCTCCTTAACTCACATATTCCTCATATCTTTGGGGGGTGTTTTTAGGTATTCACATTTATATTGTTTTTTTGTTTTGAGTTTTGGGGTTTTTTACTTTTCTCTCACATTCCAATTTAAAATATTAATTCCTTGCTTCACTAACCCCACGATCACATGTAAGCAGACATCTTTGCCACATTATTGATATCATTATTGTCAACTAATATTGATTCCACATAAGCTAGGTCCATGGCTATCTCCATAGAAGACTATATCACCTTTGAGTAGAATTTTATTATATCAAAGTGATTTTAGGTCCACCCATGTAAATATTAGTTCATTTGTCTCCTCTGATCCACAAAGCATATCTGAGATGGAAGGAGTGAGAGTTACATCAGCCATATTTTTCAAACAAGCAAAAAGAGCACAGCGAGCTCCTATGAACAGCCTGAGCCCACACAGCAGGTTTATGTCAGAGCAAGAGTTGAGAGTAAGTGATGTTGTGGATGGAGTCCCAGGCTGGGATCCAGGAACCCAATTTTTTCCCTAGCTCTGTCAAACTAGAAATATGTGTAAATTTTGAGGACTCTCACTTTCTAAATTGCAGCTTCCTCATGAGTCAAATGAGGTTTCAAACTCGATAACCTCCAAATTTTCTGCCATTTCTGGCCTCCTTTTTTTTTTAAGATTTATTTATGCACACAACAATTGGGGTACAGGCCACAGGCATGGGTGGTGGTGGTGAGAGGATTCACCAGAGAAAGAGTGGGGAACAGAACAGGCAGAATAACTGAAATACACTGCTGAGAGGAGCAGCAGGTGAAACAGGAGAGGTCTGCTGTGCCATGTGGGTCACCTCACTGGCCGGGGATCGAAGTCGTGCTGCAGTGGCTGTAGATAGCTTCATAGGTTGCGTCTTAACCCCTTGCGCCACCAGGGAGGCCCCCAGTTCTGGCCTCTTAATTCACAGATGTGGCTGGTGTTGCACAACAAGGCAATTTAATTAAAATTCACATTATGGCTCAGTTGTGTAAAAGAAATGCATGACGGTGAATTGAATTTATCGAGGACAAGTTTATAAGGAAGAAAAGACATGCCCTCTATCCTAGATGACAGGCTTTGGGGAAGAGAATGATATTTTTGGTGAATGGGATATTAAAATATGATTGTGAAAAGAGAACAACTCCACATATAAATAAGGCAAGTATAGATGGTGATGAGAAAAAGCAAAATCTTATTTTAGTAGTTTAAATTCTGTAGGGCTTCAGAAAAAGAAGACATCAGTAATATTTTCTTTGGTACCCTATGGCATTTTTCCTCTCCATCCGAGATTGAGGGAAAATACTTTTACCATCTCTTACCCTTCCTTCTCTGTGTTAGAATCTCAGCAGGACAATCTAGAGCTTTGGACTCTATAGCTGGCTTCCAAGTTAACTGGATCATTCAGATGAAGGCTCTAAGCTTCCAAGATTTCCAAATTTTGTCCTCCAGAGATATAGATGTGTACGCACAGACAAAAATTCTTTTTCCTTCTCCTTTCAGAAAAAAATCAGGATTTAAGCACACAAGTAGAAGAAATGTTTGCATGAGGAAGGAAATAACCACCTGGTAAGACAGGTTTGTTTGATCAATGCTGGCACATTCTTCCACACATTTGAACCCCTCTTGGTCAACAGTATTAGACCATGATGCATACCTAAAATGTCTTATATTTTCCAAAAGTTTTACAAATCTAGATATTAGATTTTTAAAATCTAGGTATCCCTGTGAGGTTGGTAGATTTAATATCACAACTCCCACCTATAGATAAGCTTCTCAAAGACCAGAAGAGTTGAATAGTGTACCCAGTTAGAGGCACAAAAGTGTGTCCTGTTTATCACTGATATACAGGTGGAACTTGGTCAAAAGGGTGAGTTATTTATGGAACTTTGAATTAATACAAAAGTAAACTTTAAGTTGTATCATTAACTGAAGTTTAAAAAAAAAAAAGGTTTTCAATGAGGTAGTTTTGACCAGACCTAAGCGAAACATTGATTTTTTTTTAAACCACTGACCTAGAATACAACTAAAATATTACAATATCAGTGAATCTGAGCCAAAAGGGAACTGAGAATCTGTTAGAGTAATAATCTACTTTATTGGTGTGATTATTATTATGATTTTGATCCAAATGATAATTTCCATCAAGTCTGATGAGGTGGAATAGCTTCTGAAAAATCAAGAGACAAAAGGAAGGCCGTGAAAGGGCAGAAAGATAAACAATAAACTGGGAAAATATAGTTGTAACTTACATATCTGAATAATGATTAATGTTCCTCATAAATTAAACAGCTTCTCAAACCTAACTGCTCTTTAGAAAAGTGGATTGGAGAAATGGACAGCCATACAAACAGAAATCCAAATGGCTTTTATCATATAAAATGATGTTCAACCTCGCTCATAGTAAGAAAAGTGCAAATTAAAACCAGTGTGAGCTATCCTTTCAACATAGTAGATTAACAAAAATCCAAAGTTGACATCACATTCTATAGGTGAGGTGGTGGATAAACAAGCACCCTCATACATTGCTCATGGGGTTAAAAAAACCACAAACATAATAGAAGAGAATTTGACAAAAGGTACATCTACCCTCTGACTCAGTAATTCCTATTCCAAAAATCCATCCAAATTTCACCAAAAGACACATATAAGTCACTCATCTCCAGGCTATTTGTAACAGCAAGAGACTGGACACTAGATAGAAGGCCAATGACTATCAATAGGAGACAGTTTGAAAAAAACATGCAACATCCATCCTCATGATTGAGTACTATGTTGCTATAAAGAGGAATGAGCATTTAGCTCATATGTTACCAGGGAGCGATATCCAGGGACTAGTGTAAGAAAACAAGATGAGTGAAAGGGTTAATTATATAAGAGGTAGAAAATCAAGTAGAAAGGAAAGAAAAAGCTGTTAAACTTGTTTAAATATACAAACACCTGTCTTATACAAAGTATCTGTGATTCTAAATATAAACTTCTGCAAACTCTTATCCTTTGAACACAAAGACTGCTATCAAGTGCAGGGTCTCTAGCAGCCACTGCTGAACTTTGCTCATAATTCCCAGTAAAAGGTGTATTTTAACAAGAAAGCCTTGAATTTGAAAGGGTGCTTAAGTATGCACATACGCAATTGTGTGTGTTTTGTGTGACCCACAATGCCTAACACATGCTAAGTACTTAATAAACATCTGTTATCAGGGCTGGTGAAATTGTACACCATTGTTACCTTAATAAAAAAAATTATTAAAAGAAGTAAACATCTGCTAAATGATTGAAAAATGAGGACAAGCCATGTGGGACAGTAATTAAGAGGATAGATTTTGTATTTAGAAGATAGGAATTTGAATCTGAGGTACTCTACAGAGGAATAAAATGCATTTAGTAATACCTGATGACATTTGCAAGACACTAGCACAGTCTAGCTCATAGTGAACATTCAGTAAATAGTTACTGGCACATATAGACATTTCAGAAAATATCCAAATAAGTAATATAGCTATAAATATATACATTTGTATACAGCCTACCTAAATAGATGGAGAGATGGATGATGTGGATAATATCATGAAGAAAAGCATAATAAGATTTAACTTGTGTACTGACGGAGAACTTAACTTTGTCATGAATTACAAGTTTGACATGGGGCAAAACTCTTAACCTATCTGTGCCTGACAAAGTTAAAAGCACAGTAACAGGGTTACTGAGTTAGGGTTCCTGTGCTTCTCCCTCTGTGACATTTACACATAAAACCTCATGCTCCCTGGAGAAAGCCAACATCAGCTGGGATATGTTAGATTTATAGGCTAGTTACAGTTTAACAACAATAACTACAGAAACCAGAACCTGATTAGGGAAAGAAGGGCATTCTGGGGGCCAGAATCCATGATGACCTTTCCAAGTATCCTTCCATGTAAACTAACCAGATTACAACAAATGGGCAAATGAATCAGTCTATGTCCTCCAAGAAATATAATTTTTCTTCTCTATAATGGATGGGGGGTGGGGGATAAAACCTTTTGTAAAGTCGTAGCTTCCACTAAAGAGACAGTCTGACATTCAAATTCAAGTCTCACTTGTGGGTCTGGGCAGAGTATTATCAGTCATCTGTGAAGGAACTGAGATTATTTTCTGGCCCTCGGTAGATGCTTAAAAGCATGAAGTTGCAAAATCACAGAGCAAGGAGCAGACAGACACCGGAGAATGACATCCATCAGCACACAGAAAAGAACTCAGCACACAGAGCTCCGCTGCTCCTCCTCAAAGGATTTCTCTCTTAGCCCATAAGTTAGCAACTTTAACATCATCAGAAACACTAGAAGATATCCCACTTCAGTGACTCCTTGTCAAAGGTATAGCGGAATGACTTGTGTGGTTGGTGAGGTTAGGAAGGAAGAGCTGAAAGGAGCAGGCTCCATACCTCCCTGGACCTCTCACAAGCCAGCGTACCAGACAGGTGTTTGTTCTGCTCCTGCACCTAAGGGGTGAGTTCAACTGGGCAACTACTCAAGTTGGCCTGCTCAGAGATGGTTAGGAAGTCCTTTTCTTGTTGTCCTCACTGCCAGACTTGTGGGGATGAGGCAAAGATGCTGCCAAAGGGTGGTTATTTGCATGCCCACACTCTTTAGAGACCTGGTGTGTGTTTAATGGAGGGGAGCAGTCACACCAAGATCTAAACATCAGGGCAGCTGTTATGGTATGTACTTTTGAACTCATGTCTGCACTGCAGTCTTCCATCTAGTTTTATCAATGACATCTTACTCCCATGTCTCATTTTTATTGGTTAATGAACCCATGAAAGAGAGGGTCATTTATTGCCTCTCCTCCAAAAACCAAACAAAAAACATTCTTCATTTAGCCTGGCATTAAAACTGTCCAGGGCCTCCTCTGGTGGCGCAGCGGTTGAGCGCTGGGCTGCGAGGTTGCCCACAGCCTCTGCAGTGCTGGTTCATTCCCCGGCCGGCAGCCAGCGAGGGTCCCACAAAAAAAAAAAAAAACAAAAAAAAAAAAACAAACAGGGCCTCCCCGGTGGCGCAGTGGTTGAGCGCTGGGTTGCGAAGCCTCTACGGCCTCTGCGGCGCCGGTTCGATCCCCGGCTGCTCCCCAGCCACCGCAGGAGGGTCCCCCATGGCGCGCAGACCTCTCCTGCCGCCCGCTGCTCCCCTCAGCAGTGTACTTCAGTCCCTCTGCCTGCTCTGCTCCCTGCTCTGGCTCTGGTGAATTCTCTCACCCTCCCGTGCTTCTGACTGTACCCAGTGCATGTATAAAACAAACAAACAAATAAATAAAAATTCATGCCTCTTTAAAAAAAAAAAAGTTCTGATTAAAAAATAAATAAATAAATAAAAAACAAAAACAAAAACTGTCCTGTATGTCCTGTAGGGCCTCGCCTGGTGGCGCAGGCAGTTGAGCGCAGCGCTGTGAAGCTGTCCACAGCCTCTGCAGCACCGGTTTGATTCCGGCTGGCCAGCAAGTGTCCCACATGGCGCAGCAGACCTCTCCTGTCTCGTCTGCTCCTCCCCTCAGCAGTGTATTTCGCCTGTTCTGTTCTCTGCTCTGACTCTGGTGAATCCTCTCACCCTCCCACGCATCCAGCCTGTACCCCAGTTCTTGTATCAATAAATCTTCAAAAAAAAAAAGACAACTGTCCTGTCACCTCTCTTTCTTCCCACACCCAGTGAAATTTCCTAGAAAAGGCAAAAGCAAATATCCAAATCCTGGATCCAAGGAAGGCTGATATGTTCCTCTGAGCAGGTCATCAATCAGTCTATGCCCTGGTTTTCCCTTTTGAAAAATGAATAATCAAGATCATGAGTAGATATAAAGTCTGTAGGGTCAGGAATGGCCACTGTGCAGGTTTTCTAATCCAACAGACTGGGTAAAGGAGGAGTCAGAGTCCTCAGTGGTTTTTTTGCAGGTCTTTTATTGGGATTACCAGGTACATGGCAGGCAGGGGTGCTGGGGGCCGGGGAGGCTAACAGGCCTCCCAGCTCCCAGCAAGTCTTCACTCTATCTGGGCTCTCCGGCATTCTCCGCTTCTCTCTTGGCTTCTGCTGCTTCTTTCTCGGCTTCTCTTTCGGCTTCTGCTGCTGCTGGCATTCCTGTGACGACGCCACCCTTAAAAGTCCAGTCTCTCAGCCCAGGTGTACCCACTTCAGGTGCCAGCCATCAGGCATGCATTCAGGACCACAGGGTTCCCTCATCTATCCTGATGGCTGGAGGGCAGAAAAGCCTGATACCTTTTACCTACCCTACAAAGTCCTTCCCAGCTCTAACATTTCCCTAATTCACATATCAGATTAAGACAGTAATCAGTAAAGTACAGAGTCAGAATTCACTCTACCAACTGCTCCATAGCTGGGCACACACAAGCGTGTACGTGTGCATGTGTGTGCTGTAGAGTTCACATTTATGAGGTTTGAGAGTGAAAATGGTTGCATAGGACAGAGGATTCATACAGAGCAACATGGGCAGATTGATTGTTTCTAAGTCAATCATCAAATAAGGATTTGGAGCACATTAGGGTCGATCTAATTCTCTCATTAAGGTGACTGAAATCACCAGCCCACTGAACAGTCAATATGGTTATTTCATCCATCTTAATGACCCAATCAGGTCAACTCTTGGGACATCTTCAACACCAAGCCCACAGGGAAACCCTCATACATAGACATAACAGCAGCTTGTATTGAGGTCTTCTAATTTAATGATGAATTCAGTCACAGAGTGATCCCTAGAGAAATGAGTGTTGAGCATCTGTTATTCATAAACAGATACTAAGGGCTATATCTTTATAAGGCAAAAGGAGAACATTGCAAGTTTGAGTATGTGGACACATACAGGAACGAGCAAGATAAAAATATCAAAGTTATGTTTCTTTAACCAGGACATGGATGTTTACATGGCAGAGAAAATGAGCAAACCAATTGGGAACAGGTAGGTCAAATGTATAGCTGACTTCATCAGACTCTAGCAACATATCAAAGTTCCAGTAAATGTTAGTTATGACAATATTAATGATGGTGGTAATGATGATTTGATCATGACAACAAAATAATCTATTAGTAAGAAGAGTCAAGAGTAGTCCAGAAAAATCAATGCAGAAATGATGAAACAGAGGTTTGGGTAAGTTTCTGTTAGTGAACATGAAGCAAGAATAAATTGAAACACCAATTTAAAAGGATTATGACTATAAGTATCTAAAGATAGAAACAAGTATGGAGAAAGACTGTTATGAACCAAACAAAATGCCTTTAAATTCATCTACTGAAGCCCTTACCTCTGATGTGACTTAAGGAATTAAAGTTACATGAGGATATAAGGATGGAGTCCTAATCCCTTTGGACTGGTATCCTATAAAAAGAAACCAGAAAGTACACACAGAAATAACCATGTGAGCACACAAGATGATGCTCATCTATAAGTCAAGGAGAGGTCTCAGTAGAAACCAATACTATTGATACCTTGAACATAAACTTTCAGTCTATAGAACTGAAAAAATAGGTTCTTGTAGTTTAAGTCTCCCAGTTTTCGGTATTTTTTATGGCAACCTGTAGGGTAAAGAAAATATCAGGCTTTTCTGCCCTTCTGCCATCAGGATAGATGATGGATCCTTGTCCTGAATGCATGCCTGATGGCGGGCACCTGGAATAGGGTGTGGGCATAGGTAGATGGGATTCAGCTGAGCTAAGACTGTGCTTTTTTTTAAGGGCGGCGTCATGGGAACGCCAGCAGCAGAAGCCGAAAGAGAAGCCGAAAGAGAAGCCGAAAGAGAAGCCAAGAAGCAGCAGAACGAACGCCAGAGAGCCCAGATAGAGTAAAGACTTGCTGGGGGCTAGGAGGCCTGCCAGCCTCCCAGCCAGCACCCCTGCCTGCCATATGCCTGGTGAACCCCAATAAAAGACCTGCAAAAAGCCACTGAAGACTCTGACTCCTCCTTTACCCGGTCTGCATGGGATCAGAAAACCTGCACTGTGTCCGTTCCTGCCCTTTACACAACCAATCAAACTAACACAGAGACCAACACCAAAGACAATGGCCTCAATGAAAATACTCAAATTTGTACAGTTTCTGTCATTGAGGAACAAAGTAATCTACTTGGGAAAAGTCTCACATAAGACGAAAGCCATCTGAGATTTCAGCTTTTACAATGGGAGTGGACAACCACCCAAACTCTAGTATTACCATGCTTTCACAATCCCAAGCTTTAAAAAAATACATATTTAAGATTTTATTTATTTTTGCATAGAAGAACGGGAACATAGGCCAGAGTGGCCAAGGGTAAGATGATTCACCAAAGACAGAGTGGGGAGCAGGACTGGTGGATTTACTGGAATGCACTGTTGAGGGGAGCAGCAGCAAGCAAGACAGGAGAGGTCTGCTGAACCATATGTGGGTCAGCTCCCTGGCCAGGGATCGAACTCAGGCCATCATGGTGGGCTGTCATGGTGATAGTGCTGAGACTTATCCCCTAAGCCATCAGGGAGACCCTAAAAAATTTAGGGATACAAACTGACACCCCAATGTTTGGAAACTCTACTACCAAATTAATATCAAAACAGATATTTGGAAACCTCAGAATATGACATTGTTTTCAACACCATTCCCTTTAACAGGATGTGCAAAATGTAACTATATCATGTCATCCCATTTATATCAGGCGCAGTCCAATAAAGTAGTTGGAACTAAAACATTAAGAATTGTATTAATCAGAATAGAATAGACTTTAGGGCAGTAAACTGTCACAAAATTTCAGTCATTTAATGCAGGAAATTTTTTGTGCTTTTTTTCTTATAGGCGTGACCTCCATGTAGCAACTCAGGGATCCAAGCTAAAAGAGATGCCGGTATTCTACACTGCTGTTTATTAGTGTCACACAGTCTCCGTGGCTAAGAAAATGGAGGTCAGGCATCAACAACTCAAGGCCGGGTCCGGACATAGAGAGAGCAGCTGTTTCATAGCACACAGCCAGTAGCCATGGGCCCCACGTCACTACAGAAGATGTCAAGCCCCATGCTCCCAAAGGCAACAGTGGGTTTCAAACATTAGCATTTATCGTATTCACTTGGAAGACTTGTTAAAACACAGATTGCTAGGCCCTGTGCTGATTCTGATGAGGTTGGTGGATAATTTGAATTTTAAATAAGCTCTCAGGTGACGCTGATGCTACTAATCCTGAGACCTCCCTTTGACAACCCCTGGTTAGAGCAAAAGTTCCCAAGTCAGCCTGTGCATTAGAATCACCTGCACAGCTTGTCAAAGGCTGCATGGCTGAGGTCCCACCTACAGTACTGATTTAATTGGGCACGAGTGGATCCCTGGCATCTAAAAATTCCCCTGTACATCTAGGCTTGCTAGTAAGACTATAAATATACCTGGAAGGTATTTTTTCAGAGGGCTAATCTAAAGACTACAAAGCAAGCACAATATCATACAGTACCATACCCAAAAGCAAATGTCTTGGGGCCTATTTCCTTTAATGGGACAGCACAGAATAAGCAGTGTTATAAGATCAATTCATTCCCCAAATTTCTTTCACTGTACTTAAAATGGATCTGCCTCTCCCCAAGCACAGCCTTCCCCTCAGTGCCATAGCTGCTGTCCTCAGGCAGGGAGGAATGTATTAATCAGTATTGTTAAAACACAGTAGCCATTATCTTTAGGCTACTGTCTCAAATTCTCCTGTGTAACTGAGGGTGCAGCCCAGGTGAGCTGCCTGGGAGGCCTCCAACCCTCCCACCCCCCCACCAGTGAGCAGTCTTGTTCTGGCTCCCTCACATAGTCTTACACAGATACCGCCTCAGTCCCAGGAGCTGAAGAGTCTGATTCTGAAGGAGGAGCCCCCCTTCTAATGAAATGGAAAAGAAAATGAACAAAGCTGCTGTCAGTGTGCCCTTTGGTCCCACATTGACTAAATCCAGGCTGCCAGAAGGCAGCCCAAGAGAAATCTCATTTTAAAAAGCATCTGAAGAAGATAAAACTGAGCTTTCCCAATCATCTCTGATTCAGGTCCTCTGCTCCCAGGACCAAACACGAACACGTAGTGTTCATCTGCCCACTATGGAATTTTACAGAACGCATCACCTCGAAGTAAAATAAATAAATAAGCACCTATCTGACATGCAGTTACAGATTTTGAACTGATTTAGCAGTCATCTGATAAACACACCCTGCATCTCTAATGGCCTCTGACATCTTGATGTAAAACTGAGAAACATCGCCATCTGGTGGCTCCGGAGTCCACCTATGTGGAAATTTCCATCTTTCCCTTCAAAGAGCAGTGCCTGTGGAAAGCAGCAGCAGGTCTGGGAATTCTGCGAAGAGGCTGAAATGCACTGAAAATAAGTCAGTTCCCTCCATCAATCTACAAATTACATCATGAAATTTTGACTTACTTTCTGGTGTGTTATGTATGTGTATGGACAGGATGGGAAGAGAAGGCCAGCAAAGTGCCTTTATTATCTTTAGTTGTGTTGCTTTCATCTAGTCTTGAAATTCTCAATATTGAAAATTATATGGAGTCATTTAGCCAACAACAGTTGTATGTCTTCCACGTGCTAAGTATTCATAGCAGAAGAATCAAATGACAGACTAAGGAGCAGGAAATGGGAGAAAACTTTCTTCTCATAGTCTGTATTGATAGAAACCCTACAACCCTGAGGTCTTACGGTTTTGAATAAACCAGGTTGAAAGGAGATCTCCAGCCCAACCAGGTGACTTAGACTTAAGGTAGCTACCATAACACTCTCTGGTTTCTACTGCAGTATGTCCTTGGAAAAAGAGTAAGGGAGACTCTTGTGACATCAAAGAAGGCTGTCCTACTCCTTGATCTTTGTGTTTATGACCCCACCCTCTACCATTCTTTTAGTCTTCAAGGAACTCCCTCCACAAATCCATCTCTGCATCTTCCATCTACTTCTACTTCTACTGTCTTATCTCTGACAGCCCAAAACAAAGTACTTAATTAGGTTTTACTGATTTTAATAAAACTCATAGAACTTATTTAAAATGTACAGAAAGATGAATAGTAGAAGGCGGCAGTAAAGGGGCACTGATACAGAAAGCAAGGCGTGGAAATGGGCATTGTTTTGTGGAAGTGGAGATGCCTCCTGAGGGTGAGTGATGTTATTCAAGTTGATGTTTATATTCTCTTTATACCATTACGCTCCACTGTATTCAACCCCACTGACTGTAGAGGAGCCTCCTTGCTGCATCTAGTTTTCAAAGCAACACATGTGAGAATCCAAGATAATCAGTCCTGACTATGCAGAGACCTGGGGGCAGCTCTTACTCCCTCCTCCTCTTTCCACTCCTTGTTCCTTCTCTGCCCAAAGAAGCCAAAGGGGAAACCCCTGTCTCTTTTGACTGAGAGTTAAGTGGAGAATCAAAGGAAATGGGTCGTAGTAAAGCCAGGCACTATCATGACTTTCTGGCAGTAATGAACCGGCATGGAGGCAGTCCTGCCAGCCTTGTCACTCAATAATAACTCAACACAAATATAAGAGAGGAGAGCTCACTTGGAACACAGTGGGGAGAGCCCTAGTTTTCAAATCTGCCCATGCTTTCAGCAGATGACATTAACTATCTGATTTGTCCGGAGCACTGGTCCTGTGGGAGAAACAACTTTTAAATTTCTAGATGCCTAGAGCAAGAACAAGAAGAAAACAAAAATGATCACAGGCGATAAACTTGAAGAAAGCAAATTTTCCCAACGTTACATAGCACATGAGCAGCAGAATTGAGTCTACAGCCCCTCAGTTATTTCTTGCTATAATCTACTTCATCACAAAACAGGAAAATTCCATTGGATATTAGAAATATTTTTACTGTGGTCATTAATCTAGAATTTTTTTACATCATTCTATCCTAGTGAACCTTCTAACTCTATACCCTCTTTAATCAGTGTCTCCTATCAGAGGAAATACTTTAATATAAGTAATTCATACTAAAGTGTTAGAGCTCCAGGACACATGTATTTTTCAGCACTGAGGATAGCAACTCTAATAATGAGCCTCCAAGAAGAAAGTACAGGACAGGGGCAGTATTCTACAACAAGGGACTGCATTGTTCAATTCCCTGGATTCTGAAAGCAAAATACTAGAGCTGGGATGCTGGATGTGACCCTTAAGATGTAAGCAAATTGGTCAATGTGTGGAAGTGTCATAATAAAGGTAAAATACATTAAATCAATAAGGTGCTTTGAGCAGTGTATGGCACATGGTAACCAATCAATCAATAACAGCCTTTGTTTTTATTGCTATTGTTATTCAGTTGGTGACCAGTTACTATCTAAAAAATTTTGATATTTATCATTCAACATTCATTATGTACCAAAATTGTTTCTCTATTTTTCCAGGATGAAAGAAAAAAGTAGGAAAAAGTCAAAATCCTTAAATCCTTTCAGGAAATTTCTAAAGTAAGGGGAAAAGCATTCAGCACAGGCTAGCTTTGCAAGTAAACCCAACACAGCAGATCCCTCTGCAAAACTCTTGTTGCTTTTCTCCCCCAAGTGATTATGTTTGATTTCAGCAATAACTAGAAACATGACTCAAAAACCTCCTCTATGAGTCTCAAGAAATGATCCTTGAATGAGGACAAACACAGCTGAACAGGAAGAGTATCTGAAGTCAAATTACTTGAAGGTTAGTGAATAAGCTGTCATACACAGTGAATTCAATGCGAAAGAGCATTCTAGTTCTTTGTGAACTTTCCTTATGACAGTCACTTGATTTCCCTGGTCCTCAGTTTCCTCTGCTGTAAAGTTAAATGTCAGGTTAAATCTTACCTGGAACTTAAAATTCCTTAGATGTCTTTCAATTTGCATCCCTCCCAGAAGTAACTTTAAATTTTGAAGTATTACAAGGCAAAGCTCCAGTCTCAGAGGAGATTTCTCAGTACGATCTACTTCATCACAAAATAGGGTGGTGCCACTGGCCATGACAAACCATGGAGATGAATTGTTTGTGGTTAAATATTCAGTTGTTAGAGAAGCAGACAGTCAGAAGTTGGTGATTATCCCAGGTCCTACTATATTTTTGCTAGTATGTGATCACTTTGCAGGCCTGCACACTTGTGGGTCTTCTAGAATGCCTGAGGTTTGACTACTGTAGTAATGTCCTTTCTAGAACCTCCTGAACCTAACCTCCAAGCTCTCCATACTCACACACCCCTCACTTATTTCTGTAGGTATTGATTTCTTCTCTTCCTCAGCTAAGCCACAAGAGTCTTCTTTATTCCTCCAGTGAAATCCTTGTGACATCAACGTACTTATAGCACCTAAAGTGCATAGAATCCAAGGCACATATAATAGTTCTTAAGGTAAAATTTAAGGCAAGTTATATCACAGATTTAATTCCCCTCGATGTTATTTCTATATTTGAGGTCTACAAACTCAAAATTCACCACACAATTCTTTTTGATGCACAGGTATAGACCTGATTTGATACTTGCTTGGCACTACAATCAGGTAACGTTTTCAAAATGACAACTGGTCTTTCAATGCGACTCTGATATACTCACAAGAATTTTCTTTGATGAAATCAGTAGGATAGTGGGTGAGTGGCACTTGTGTGTTACAAGAACAATTCTACTGGAGGCAAATGGATCTTTGCCTTCCTTCTCTATGACAAATCATGGTGATTGTGAGTGCTAACCCTGATTTCTTAGACTTGCCAAAATTAACAGAGGGAAAAACACTATAGTTAACCTGCTTGACTTAACTTTGATCAGCAAAAAAGAGTTCAACTAGTGGAAAAGCACCTTGCCTCCTCAAAAGTCTGTTCATGTATCTTTGCCATTGCTTTGAATGTTAATTGAATCCAATTTTGCAATAAGCTATTTGAGTCGGTCTCAAATGTAGCTCTCACTGAATGATGGAGAGATTGTGTGTGGAAGTTGTTTTATATTCTTTCTGTTTTGAAGCATTTTCTCTTCACTTTGAAAGAGGTCAATGTGCATCTTCCCACCTATTGGTCCCTGAGAATACAAGCCTTCCGGATTTTTATGAGCTCCAGCTGGAGTAGTAGGCGCTGTCTACTGCAACATCAGTGTGATTTGTGTAACATTAATAGCCCTTTGTTCCATGAACTTCAATCCCCTTCAAAATAGAAGAGTATTAAACTCACCATTTTGGATGGAGAATGTAGGAAAATGTGCGTCTGGATGTGAACTGTGCACTGTGGTATTGATACTGACTTCGAGATCGCCTGTATCACTGTTCCTCTGGCCCTGCAGCGCACAAGGCATTCATGTGGGGATGTTGGCGGTGTTGCAGTACAGACTAAAAAGCATGAAGTTACAATGTTTTCCTCTTAACAGAGGGTCTCTGTTGCTACTATGCCAAAGAAACCTGCAGACATGATATTAGATCTCATGGTTGAGTAAGTGGAGTAGCAATAAAGGGGCTTCACACTTTCAGCAAGTCTTATTAAAAAAATAAAAAAGCACTATCAAGATTGGGTCAAGGTTTTTAAGAGAATCTTATTTTCTATTGCTGTCTCTCAAACAAATGCTAGCAAAACAGGAGTGAAATTCATAGAAAACAGAGTTGCCTTTTCCAAAGCATGCTCAAGAGGAAATTTTCAAAAGAACTCAGCTTCCCCAAGTTAGTGCCAGAGGAGAACTGCAAAGAATCAAATAATTTCCAAGAAATAGAATTGAAAGTAAGTCAAACAGTCATTGCAAACTCAATAAAGGAGAGCTGAATGAGGAAAGAGCACAATGGAATATGGTGCAGGACACTGGGTGTTTTGGTGGTGAGTTATGGTGGTTCCACCTGAAGGGAAAGATCCTATACTTCCAAAACACTAAAAATGACGTAAACTGATAGTACCTCAATAACAAATTTTTAAAAATATTATATTGTGCATGAAAAAAGGAAGCTGAGCTTCAAATACATGATATATAGACACATATATACATAATGAGATAGATAGCACCTATTTGATGCCAACCTCTTCTGTCCAAGAGAATCCTCAAACTGCTGAAAAGTGTGTTTTCCAAAACACCACCTGCATCAGGCACTCCTATTCCCCAACTAGCTACATCAATTATCAAACTCCCATGCCTGACTTTCAAAGGCCTCCTAACTGAGCCCCAGTTAATAATCTAACCTGCTCTCAAGCACCAGGCTTCTCACCCCATGACCCTCATCATTATTTACCAGTGTAGATACCCCCTTCTATTAATTCCTCAGTTAAGGAGCTAAAGGCTTTTTGTATTGGCATTAGCTGAGCCATGCCCTGTGTCAGGTGCCTCACTGAGAAACAGAAACACAAAGTAAGCTATCATTCTTATTATGAAGGGACTTACCAAAGAAAAACTGATATTCAGTGATAGAGGGATGCATAGCAAATTGTGATTGAGCAATTCTAATCACTAGTAAAATGCTTTAAAGGAAATAAAAAATATGTGTTGCAGGAGTTTGTTTTGGGTCAAATTATTATGGGATCTTAAATAAATTCCATCTATTTTTCACCACAAGTAAAATATAAATTCTTTCAGAGTCAATTCAGAAGACTACTTTTTCCACAAAGAACTTTTTGTTAAACCTATCAAAGTGATAACATTAAGTTATGGCTACACTATGTGCATATAAGTCAGTTTTAATGCTCCCTTACATTTTGCTTCAAACATATCTTATTTTTCCAGATAGCATTTTATCAATTTTATTATGGTAAAGTTTCCATTCCGTAAAAGTTGCCCATTTTAAATGAACTAGTCTATGATTTCTAGAAATATAGATAAATGTGCAACTATCTACAACCTAATTTTAGAATATTTTCATCATTCTAAAATAGAAATCTTACAGCTATTTGCAGTTACTCTCATTCATACCCCTAGTCCTAAACAATCACATACTTACTTATTTGTAAATTCACCTTCTCTGGTAATTTCAGATGAACAGAATTGTACAGTGTTAAGTAGTCTTTTGCATCTGTCTTCTTTCCCCTGGCATAATGTTTTTGAGATTCACCCACATTGGAACTTACACCTCCTTTTAATTGCTGAATAATATTCCCTTGTATGGATATATTTGCTTAAGCATTATGTAAATTATGGAATTCCATATTTTGTTGTACAATATTCATCTGTTATTGGACATATGAACTATTTTCACATTTTGGCTATTAAAATAATGTTGCCATGAATATTTATGTACAGATTTTTGTGTGGACGTACACTTTCATTTCTATTAGGCAGATGCCTAGGAGTGAAAATTGCTGGATAATAAAGCAAATTTATGCTCAATATTTTAAGAAACTGTATAATAATGCAAATTTATGCTCAATATTTTAAGAAATGATAAAGTATTTTCCAAAGTGGTGGTACCAGTTTATATTTCCACCAGTAACACATGTGTTTTCCAAATAAATTTTTAATCTGCTCATGAAAAATCTTGGAAAAAATATTTTTGAAAGCCTTGTCCAAATTCTATTTAACAAAAAGCAGTCTAAAGACATGCAGCAACATGGCGGCGAGGAGACGCTGCGAGTAAGATCTCCCATTAAAAAAAGTTAATAGGGAGGAAAAGCGGCAGGTCCCAGTGAGAACTGGGACATGGAAGATAAACGGGTGACTCCAGCAAACTACCCGAAGAAGAAAGTGGCCATAAAAGAGGACTAGAAGGGAGGGAAGCGCAGAACCCTGCTCCCCTCCCCCGCCCACAGAGGCGGCACTCTCCGACCGGCAGAGAGGAGGGAAACAACAAACCAAAACGGCCACCAAGAACAAACGACGCAGCAAGCGGGACTGTGAGTGGAAAGGAACTATTGCAGCCACCACACCCCTTGAACGGGAGCTGAGGCGAACCCTGCAGGATTCGCCACGGCGGTGAGCGAACGGCTCCGGGCGCCATTAGAGAAGAACAAAGACCCCGGGAGACGCGCACACAGCCCGGGCTGCCAGTAAGCTTGCGCGGATAGCGGCGCGCTCGGCGCTCTTGAAAAGCAAGTGCAGACCAGGATCGCGGCTGCCCAGGTCCCCGCGCCTGCGACCTAGGCTTGGGAGACGACCTAGGCTTGCGGGGAGACGCGCGGAGGTCCTCACTGAGGTGAAGGTCCCTCCCTGAGTAAGCAGGAACCAGGCGCCCAGGCACGGAGCAGTGCAAAAGGCGCCATTCCCTCGCCACTGAACTGGGCTACAGCCCGCGTCCTGGAACTGAGGGCTTTGGAACTGAGACCCGGGGCACGAAATTAGGGGCGTGGGTTCCCCACGACGGTGGGGCACAAGGCAGACACAGCACCCCAAAGCCGTTGAGGTGTACCCTACCATCCCCGCTTTGCTCCCTGTCCCACGGGGTGGAAAATCAGCTCCCCAAGGGCTCTAGGAGAGATCTTTGGAGCCACCTAGCGACTTGTAGCCAGCACAGGCTCCTGAAGGAGCTAGTGGCCAGCTGGGGAGTTAGCCCACACCCGGCCCCTTCCGAACAAGTAGTCTGAGCCCACAGGGAGAGCGAGCACCCACAGCCAGGGCAGACCAGGCACACAGAAGAGTGTGCCTGACACCGGACGCGCAGGGAGTGTGTCCCACATCACCATTTTAGAACAGGGACATTTCTTCAGTAAAGACTACCTGCAGAAGGCTTCCTCAGGAGCCAGAGGTGAGTGGGGGAAGTTCGCCCACGCCAGACCCCCTCTGGCCTGCAGTCCAAGCCCAGAGGGGGAGCAGGAACCCACCGCCGGGGCAGACCAGGCGCACAGGGGAGTGTGTCCCCACATCGACATTTTAGGACAGGGACCTTTCTCCAATAAAGACTGCTTGAAACTGACAGATGACTCCTGGAGGAACCAGAGGGGAGAAGAGAAGCCCACCCAAGATGCCGGCCAGTCCCAACAACACAGTGTCCCAACGCATACGGCAAATTAGAAAACAGACAGTAGGGAGGAGAAGAACCACACGCAACCTAGCAACTCTCCAGAGAAAAAGCACACCACAAAAAGAAAACCAGCCCCCAGATTGCAACGACAGTAACTTGGAAGAACTTCTGAGCCTTCCAGAAAGAGAATTTAAAATTACCGTGATTAAAAAACTGACAGAAGTCATAAAGGAAAACAATGATAAGGGGAAAATAATCAATGATCAGAAGAATGAAATTGAGTCCCTAAAGAGGGAAGTAAAAGAAATGCAGGAGATCAAAGAATTAGTGGAAGAACTAAAGAATTCTGGGAAAAGCAATGAAAGCAGAATTGATGAAATGGAAGAACGAATAAGTTCTCTTGAAGACACAGAAATAAAAAGAACCAAAACAGAAAAGGAAAGAGAAGTACGAAGGAAAAAGAATGAAGAAAGACTTCGGGAACTATCTGACTCCATGAGGAAAGGAAATATAAGAGTTATAGGAATACCAGAAGGAGAGGAGAGAGAAGTAGGAACAGAGAAAATATTCAAAGAAATAATTGAAGAGAACTTCCCAAATGTGAAGAAGGAGCTGAAAATTGATATACAAGAAGCAAGAAGAACACCAAACTTCCACGACGAAAGAAAAAATACAGCAAGACACATAATAGTAAAGCTCCCAAGAATCCAGGACAAGGAAAAAATAATGAAGCTGGCAAGAGGGAAGAAACAGATAACATTCAAAGGAAAGCCAATCAGGCTGACATCAGACTTCTCCGAAGAAACACTACGGGCAAGGAGAGAGTGGAGGGACATAGTCAACAGACTCCAAGAAAACAGATGCCAACCAAGAATATTCTATCCCGCAAAGCTCTCCTTCCTCTTTGAAGAAAGAATATGGACCTTCCCAGACAAACAGAAACTCCGGAATTTCATTGCAACTAAACCCCCACTCCAAAAAATACTACAAGGAGTCCTAAAGCCAGAACCTCAGAGGGACGAATAACAATGAAAGAAGGCCAAAAAAAAAAAAAAAGTTATTAAAAGAATAAATAAATAAAATCAAAGGAAAGACAAACACAATGGCAAATACAGATGTTAACATATCAATATTAACTCTAAATGTAAATGGACTAAACTCTTCAATAAAAAGACACAGAGTTGCAGCCTGGATTAAGAAACAAAACCCAACCTTTTGCTGTCTCCAGGAAACACATTTAGCTACAAAAGATAAAAATAGGCTCAAAGTTAAAGGATGGAAAACAATCCTACAAGCAAATGGACCAAAAAAGAAAGCAGGAACAGCTATACTTATATCAGATAAAACAGATTTCAAACTCAAAAAGATAAAAAGAGACCCCAACGGTCACTACATTATGATCAAGGGGACAATACTTCAAGAAGAAATAACACTCATTAACATATACTCACCAAACGAAGGAGCACCAAAATATATCAGACAACTGTTGTCCTCTCTGAAAACAGACATCAAAGAAAACACATACGTAGTGGGAGACTTCAACACACCACTATCAACAATGGATAGATCAACAAGACAAAAAATAAGTAAAGAAACCAAAGCTCTAAATAAGGACCTAGAGCAATTGGGCTTAACAGACATCTATAGAACACTAAACCCCCAAAAAATGGAGTACACATTTTTCTCAAGCGCACACGGATCATTCTCCAGGATCGATCACATACTGGGGCACAAGACAAACATCAACAGATACACCAAGATTGAAATCATATCAACCATCTTTTCTGACCATGAAGGCATCAAACTAGAAATAAACCATAAAAAAAAGGCAAGGAACTTTCCTACCTCATGGAGATTAAAAACCACACTACTGGAAGACCACTGGACTAATGAGGAGATCAAAGAAGAAATTAAAAAATTTTTTGAATTGAACGACAAGGAGGACACCAATATCCTAAATGTATGGGATGCAGCAAAAGCAGTAATAAGAGGAAAATATATAGCAATAGAAGCTCACATCAAGAAACAAGAAAGAACGCAAAGAAACAACCTAATCTCAAAGCTCAAAGATATAGAAAAAGAACAACAAAAAAACCCCAAAACCAGCAGAAGAAAAGAAATAATAAAAACCAAAGCAGAAATAAATGAAATTGAAACTAAAAAAACAATCCAAAAGATCAATGAAACCAAGAGCTGGTTCTTTGAAAAAATCAATAAAATAGACAAACCCCTAGCCAGGCTCACAAAGGAAAAAAGGGAGAAAGCACAAATAAACAGGATCATCAATGAAAGGGGAGAAATCACAACGGACACAGCAGAAATCAAAAGAATAATCAGTAACTACTATGAACAGTTATATGGAAACAAGTTTAATAATCTAGAGGAGATGGACAAATTCCTACAACTATACAATCACCCAAAGCTAGATAAAGAGGAAATAGAACACCTAAACAGACCAATTACAATTAGCGAAATTGAAATGGTAATCAAAAACCTCCCCAAAAACAAAAGCCCAGGACCTGATGGATTTACAAATGAATTCTACCAAACATTCAGAGACGAATTAGTGCCTATCCTTCACAAACTCTTCCAAAAAATTGAGAAGGAAGGGACAATACCAAACACGTTCTATGAAGCCAACATTACACTAATACCAAAACTGAACAAGGACAACACAAAAAAGGAAAACTACAGGCCAATCTCCCTAATGAACACTGATGCAAAAATCCTCAATAAAATTTTAGCCATCAGAATCCAACAATGTATCCATAAGATAATTCACCACGACCAAGTAGGATTCATTCCAGGGGCACAAGGATGGTTTAACATCCGAAAATCAATCAACGTTATCCAACACATCAACAAAAAGAAATATAAAAACCATATGATAATATCAATAGATGCTGAGAAAGCTTTCGACAAAGTGCAACACCCATTCATGATAAAAGCCCTTGAAATTCTTGGGATACAAGGAACATACCTCAACATCATAAAGGCCATCTATGACAAGCCAACAGCCAGTATCATTCTCAATGGTGAAAAGCTGAAAGCAATTCCATTAAGATCTGGAACAAGACAAGGATGTCCACTCTCACCACTGCTTTTCAATATAATACTGGAAGTCCTAGCCAGGGCAATAAGACAAGAGAAAGACATCCAAGGAATCCAAATAGGAAAAGAAGAAGTCAAACTATCACTATTTGCAGACGATATGATATTATACATAGAGAACCCCAAAAACTCCACAGAAAAGCTAATTCAACTCATCAATCAGTTCAGTAAAGTGGCAGGATACAAAATCAACATGCAAAAGTCAGTAGCCTTCCTATACACAAACAATAAATCTGAAGAAGAAGAAATCAAAAAAACCATCCCTTTTGTTATTGAAACAAAAAAAATCAAATATTTGGGAATAAATCTAACAAAAGAGGTAAAGGACCTATACAAAGAAAACTATAAAACACTGTTAAAAGAAATAGAAGAAGACACAAAGAAATGGAGAGACATCCCCTGCTCGTGGATTGGAAGAATAAACATTATTAAAATGGCCATCCTTCCAAAAGCAATATACAGATTCAATGCTATTCCAATCAAAATTTCAATGTCATTCTTCAAAGAAATAGAACAATTATTGATGAAATTCATATGGAATCACAAAAAACCCCGAATAGCCAAAGCTCTCCTGAAAAAAAAAGAAGGGAATGGAGGCATTACACTCCCAGACTTCAAACTATACTACAAAGCCATAATCATCAAAACTGCATGGTATTGGAACAAGAACAGAC
Source organism: Talpa europaea (assembly GCF_964194135.1). Classification (NCBI taxonomy): domain Eukaryota; kingdom Metazoa; phylum Chordata; class Mammalia; order Eulipotyphla; family Talpidae; genus Talpa; species Talpa europaea. The sequence continues at coordinate 76,032,991 of NC_140080.1, read as the reverse complement.
ATACAGACCAATGGAATCGAATAGAAAATCCAGAAATAAACCCACAGATTTATGGTCAACTAATCTTTGACAAAGGAGCAAAGACTATGCATTGGAGCAAAGAAAGTTTGTTCAATAAATGGTGCTGGGAAAACTGGGTCGCTACATGCAAAAGAATGAAGCTTGACCACTACCTCACACCATACACAAAAATCAACTCAAAATGGATTAAAGAACTAGACATAAGACCTGAAACCATAAAATATATAGAAGGAAATATAGGCGAAACACTACGTGATCTGCACATCAAAGACATCTTTACAGACACATCACCCAAAGCAGTGATAGTGAAGGCAAAGATAAACAGCTGGGACTACATCAAATTAAAGAGCTTCTGCACAGCAAAAGAGACAATAACAAAAACAAAGAGAAACCCCACCAACTGGGAGAACATTTTTGCACCCAACACTAATGATAAAGGACTGATCACAAAAATCTGCAAAGAGCTGATGAGACTCAACAACAACAAAGAAAAGAATCCAGTCAAAAAATGGGCAGAAGAGCTAAAAAGAAACTTCTCTGAAGAGGAAATGCAAATGGCCAACAGGCATATGAAAAAATGTTCAACATCACTTGCCATCAGGGAAATGCAAATCAGAACTACCATGAGATACCATCTTACACCAGTGAGAATGGCACATATTAAAAAAACTAGCAACAACAAATGCTGGCGAGGGTGTGGAGAAAAAGGAACTCTTCTGCACTGTTGGTGGGAGTGCAAACTGGTCCAACCACTGTGGAGAGCTGTGTGGAGATTTCTGGACCTACTAAACATAGAGCTTCCATATGACCCAGCAATTCCACTCCTAGGTATTTACCCAAAGGACACAGAAACATCAATTCCAAAGAACACCTGCACCCCTATGTTTATAGCAGCACTGTTTACAATAGCTAAGCTTTGGAAACAACCCAAATGCCCAAAAATAGATGACTGGATCAAGAAGATGTGGTACATATATACCATGGAATATTACTCAGCATTCAAAAAAGATAAACACATGCAATTTGCAGCAACATGGATGGCGCTGGAAGGGATCATGCTCAGCAAAATAAGCCAAAAAGAAAAAGAAAAATACCGGATGGTCTCACTCATAGCAGGAATCTAGAAAACTTAAATAAGGGACCAGGAAAATGAATAACTATAAGAAAGTGAAAATCAAAATCAACAAAAAATTATGAACCAGAGACACTTTTAGGGGGGCGGGGGCGGGAGGGGAGGGATTGGGGTCAGAATGGGGGGGCTGCAATTGTATGGGGAATATAACAATAAAACTTATTAAAAAAATAAAAAAAAAGCAGTCTAAAAATATGTGCATCATTCTTCACTTTGCATAGGGCAGAGATGAGGTTAAGAAATGGTAAACAAAATTTCGCACAATGAATTAATCCTAAAGGGACAAGGAAAATACAAGAAAGAAGCTGTTGAATTGGAGAAACTAAAATAATACTTAAGGAACATATATAAAGAAATCAAAGAATTTCTTTCCAATATAGTTTTAATAAAGTTGTTAGTGGGGTCTCAGGCTACACATGAAAATATTATAGTTATGTCTTATAATAAAAAGTCACATGTTTTCATTAATTCTAAAGAGGTCAAAGATTAGAATTATAGAATACTTTAACATAACTAATAATTAACTTTAAGTGCATGAAGCTCATCAACTGTTAATTGAATGCAAAACAACAGCACAATATTAAGTGCCATCCATACTGATCTTTTCTTAGTTTTCTGGTCTCTTATGCCCACATGTGAACCTATCTGTGTTCCTGATTTTTGAAAATCTCCAGACCTTTGCTCATTTCAATGTTTTTGATGTGTTCTTTGTTATTACTTTTTCAGATATTGACATTATTATATTTCAAGTCTCCAGTCAAATGAGGTCCCTTCTAGATTTTTCCCACTTTTCAATCCCAGTATCTTTGATACACAAATTTATCTAGTACAAATTTTCACATTAAGTATCTTATTTAATTGCATGTAGTTGATGTGGTTATGTTTAATTTTAGAGATGGCCTAACTCTAGGGTCTAGATAATCTCCATGAGCTGTTACATAGTATGTAAATAAATGTTATAGTCGTAATTCAAACCCAAGTTTCTGGACTCAAATTTTATGCTTTAAGGCACTATCTCAGTCTTCTAGTTTTACCTGATTTCACAGCTCTTTCATCCGTCTCTGGGTTTTACTAAATGGTTTATGATCACCCCCTACTTGTTATACCGACATTGAGGGCAAGGATTATATTTTATTCATTTCTGTATTTCAGAAGTTTCTAGCACAGGACTTTGAATATAATAAAGATTGAATATAATAAAGATTCAAAACAACTGAGCCAAACAAACATACATGATCAAATAGGACAACAAAACCTCCTTGGAGACCAGTTTACTGAACACGCTTGCATCTGTGTAGTAGAGGTTCAAAGCAAGTAATTTGTCTTCAGTGTTATTTACATCAAAATTCTTATTTACATGAAAATTTTATCAAAAAGAAGAGGCAAATTTCTATTGATTTCTGTTCAAATTACCATTATTTTGAAAGTTGAGAGCTTGACATTTTCTGAAGTCATGACATGAAATGTTATCACTACTAGGAATACAAGCTAATTTTTAAAATAAGCAAATCATAAGCCAGAGAGCCTCAGTGCAATTTTTCCATTCACACAGGTAGCAGCAGCAAGCTACTGTGGTGACTCTGATCTCCACAGTGTCTGATTGGAATTCTTCAGTTTGAGATTGTGCAGGGAGTCAGGATTCAGAGGGTTTTTATAGCTTTTTTTTTGCCATTTACATAAGCCTTGGGCAATTCATTTTACTATCTCATCTGTTTGTAAAATATGGACAATGTAGCTATTTGGAAAGTACTTTGAGTCACGCTGATTAAGGATCCTATTTAAAGTAACAGGTTCCATTTCATCAATAAATGAAAAAAGTAGCAAGAGAAGACCACAGCCCATCACCCCATATCCATTGTCCAAACATTAATAAACTGATGTATCAATTATACCCTGAATTACTGACTCGCTCAGCTCTCCAAGCATTAGACAGGCCTGTAACAAAGAATGAAGCTAAGCAGAATGATTGACCTTGGTTCAAACCTCCTCAGCAGAACATAATAATTGAAATATCCCATTGCAATCTCCTCCATGTACTATTTCCTAGGACACAAAATTACTTCCAGATCATTGTTTGCTTTTTTTTTAATTGGGAAAATGCATCTGATCTATTTTGAACAGTAAATAGCCAGTCGGAAATTTAGTAATGACCTTGAGATTGTCTGTGTGGACACAGGGAAAAAACTGTACTGTCCAATGATAAGGACAATTTGACAGTTATTGGATTAGCCAGGTGCATAAAAGGAATTATCCATTAATACAAGTCAGAGAGGAGCAGGCTATTCTGCCTATTCATTCCAGAGTTTGCAGAAACTACATGTTCTCTGGAGAGCAGGAATAGGTCAGCTCACTTCTGAACTCTGCTAGAGCATTAACATAACACTAACAACTATTATCCTGAATAGTTAAAATGTGAGGCAAGTTCACAAATAAATTCAATCATATGACTAACATAGTTAGAACCAATTTTTCACTTTTTTCCTCATGTCTTTTTAGTCAACGCAGTGGTAATAGATGGAATGCTTTCATTTAGGTGGCTGTCAAATATGAAACTAGAGTAAAATATAGATTTTGAGGTTTGATCTATGATCTCTTAAAATTCATAAATACTTCATTCTGATGTGTCATCATCAGTGGGCAGATGTGGCACTTTTGATAAATGTGGGCACTCAACCAAGATAGCTTGATGAACAAATGAAAACAAAAGGAAAAATTTTACTCATCACTGTTGGATTAAGTAATGAGCAGTAAGCACAATCTTAAGCAGAAAGAAAAATAGTCCATTGATTTACAGAGGAACTGAACTCCACTTGTCCACTTTTTATAACATAAATTTCAGATGGATTCAAATTTATGTCCCAAATACCCCCTGAGTGACTGACCCCCTTCAAGTATAGTGCATCTTCCCCAGAATAAACACACTTCTTTGCCTCCAGGGACGGAAATGCTATAATTCTCTAAGCTCCTGCTTCAAGTTCACATCTCCCCCAATTGTTTCTTAGAAGTGGGCTCTCTCTTCTCAGCTCCCTTATCCTATCTATCACACAGACCCTCTCAGCTCCTATCAGCCTCAACTTGCATTTGAGCCCCTAAGGGGCATTATATTGACCTTGAATTCAGGATCCAACTTTTCCAAATTCTTCACAACCTATAGAACAATGCTGAGCATCAGGGAGTAACTAAAAATCGACAGACTAAAGGGAAGAAGGAGAAGAGGGAGGAAAGAAAGAAGAAAACCAGGGAAGGAGTGAAGAGCTGTGGGAGGGGAAACCACCAGACTAGCACAATGCAATTGTGTGACTAATTTCATAGACTGAATAATTAGAAAACATTTTCCTATCAGGAAGTCATATGGTTCCAGACAGTTTAAATAGGATTGAGGAGGTACCTAATGAAGGTGATGATAGTTAATAGTCAATCTGTACAAATCACGTGTATAATTTTTTTTTAATTTATTAAGTGGTACGTTTAATATCTCCTAGATGAGTCTGATGTATATCTGTCTGTCTGTGTGAACATGTGTGTCTCTAAGCAATGGTCAGCAGCAAGGTGAATGGAGAGCCAAGGGGCAGCTAACAGGGATCATGAGGACACCAATGAGAAAAGTGGAGATGGCTGTCGTATGAACTGAGTCAGGAACTGATGGAGGATAACCCATCAGGAAAATGCTATCTATTCAAGAGGGGGTGAACTTTACCAAGGGGAGAACAAAGGTCAGATTCTCATACTAATACAATGGGCATGATCCAGATAGCAGGCCTGAGAGTGAATACTCTTTTAAAAGTGCAAGAGTCATATAAAGGAAATTCTTCTCTATTAAAGAAAAAGTATGCAGAATGTTACAGAATAAGAGACAGTAAACTACAATCACAGGCCAAATCTAGCCCACAAACTGCTTTATAGAGAAAATTTAATTGGGACACAGTCATGCCCATTTTTTGTTATTTTGTCTGAATGTTTTCATGCTACAAAAGAGGTAAGTAATTGTGGCAGATACCATAGCACCCATTAAGTGCACTGACCCCAATTCCGACAAGTATAGAATGGGGGAAATCCCCACACTACAAATCAATTCGTGGATACCAGTTGGATGCCTCCAATTCAACTCAGCTCTGACACTGCCCAGCACAAGCACCATATCCCACAAGTGGTCAGTCCCACAACACTGACCCCCTCGTTCACATATCAATAGTTCACCTAGCTTTTCACCTGTGCTTCACACCGACCAGTTATCAATAGGAGGGTCCAATGATGCCCTTCTTGGGTTAAAAATGTGACTCACAGAACTCAGGGAAACAGTTTACTTATTGATTACAGGGTTATTCTACAAGGATGTAACTCAGCAATGATCAGATGTAAGAAATGCACTGAACACCCTATGTGGGAGGGGTACTGAGCTTCCATGATCTACCTGGCCTCACCTCCCTCCTGGAATTTCCACGTGTTCACCAACAATAAGCTCTCTGAAATCCATGATGTTGGGTATTTAGGGAGATTTCATTATCTGTAATTACAATAACATAATTGATTAAGTCATTGGCCTTTTGTGATCTAGTCAATCTGCAGCCCCTCTCTCCTCCCTGGAGGTCAGGTGTGGGACTGCACGGTCAAATACTCAAAACACTTGTTTGGACCAGCCCCATTTTTAGGTGTGTTCCATTTGTTTCATTGATATAACAAATGACACCTTTAATGTGAAATCCAAGGGATGTAGGAGCTCTGTGCCTGACATATTGATGAAGATCAAAAATTCATTTGTTACCATAAATCAAAGTATTATAACCAGAAAGCCTAAAATATGTAATAATGGGGCTTTTACAGGAAAAGGCACTCATATACACACACAGGGCCCAAGGAATGGATCCAAGGAAGCTGTCAAAGATATGTGTAAAAACTGAACTGGGACATTTACTCTGCCCTTGTAAGGTCTCTCACATTGTAGAACAGAGGCCTACGTGAGAAGAGAAAGGATGTGGCCTTAGACTAGAGGGTGCATTCACTGATCTAAGTTCAAACCTGTCATACAGCTTATTATAAAAATGCATTAGTCAAGGAGGGAGAACAGAATATATTCCATTTTACAATCCACTCATTTGACATGTAACTTTTAAATAGGCGGACATATGGAATATGATCCTCTATTTTCAGTCTTCCCTGGATGCTGCAAATGTGGGTGCATAATGCTAAAGGGGCTAACTTTGATACAACCACACTGAAGTAAGCACCTGTCTTGACCCTGGTACCGCGCTAGGTTCCATGCAGGGCTTAAAAATGATGTCAAGAAAGATGGTGCATTTCATGCACTACTTTCCTAGGAACAGTAAAAAATCTTCTGTTATATTAACTTGTGTCAGATATAGAAACATCTTGGATGAAACAAACTGAGCTACACTATCAGCTTGCATATGGGCAAACCTTTCAAAAGAAAAAAAATAAAGGAATCTAGTTTCAACCTGTAGGATAATAATTGTTATTTTATTATGAACCCTTCATTGTAGGCAGGAACTATGAACCATAGAACCTAAAAATTGTCCTCTTTAACCAAAGACTCTAATCCTACTTATTTTGCCTCTGTTTTAGTCTTCAGCTCTGTGGAATTAAGGGGCTTACCATCACTTTTTAGCTGAACTCCATTACATTTCATAAAAACTATAAAGTTCACTTAAGTGAATTTTTTTCTTTAACATATTGCTGACAGTAAACTGGGGCTAATATTTTTATAAAGATGTAGATTATTTTGTAATAGACAGAAGAACCAAATTATAGAAACAAAATAAAAATATAGATTATGGTGGGATGGGGTCACAATGCTAGATCCTCTGGGTCAACTCCATCCCCACCACTTTACAGAGAATGAAGTTGAACCCCATGCATTAATGTAACTGGCCCAGAGTAAAAGCTATTATAGCAACTGACAATCCTTACTGTATTTTCTTATCCATCTTCAAATTTCACAAGTCTATTTTAAAACAGTTGTTTTTCAGATTTAAAAACAAAGCATGCCATCTAAAAATAATTCATAGGACTCTAAAGAGTACTGTAAGCAGTTTGGAAATCAGTTTTCTGTTAAGCTGACATTTCAACAAATATTCTTCTAATGTTCTAATTTCTGCAAACATTAAGCATGAACATTTTCCCACATTTACCATTTGCTTAAGTGTTTATAAGTAACCATTAAACATCTTTTTATAGTTGCACTTTTCTTATTCCTAGCTTGAACTATGCCTCTCATTTTATTTCAGAATAAGTATTCTGACAATTGTAATGATCGAGTCAGACTTTTTCTGCACCTTTGGTACACATTTAGGAAAACATTTGATGGTCGTCACACCCAGAGAAAAAAGCACTAAAAATAGAAATCATTTAAATTTAAAAAGTAGGTAAATTCTGACAATATGCTAAGTATAATACATACACACAGAAATAAAGAAAACCAAGTCTAATATTCTTCAAAAATTCACATTGTGACCAATTATCCAGGTTTTCCCAGGAGTGAAGAGCTACCCAGAGTGAAGGACCTTCAGTACTAAAATTGGGGAAATCTCAGGCAAATCAGGAACTGCTGATCAGGTGGAAAAGTTTGAGTCCCAAACAGCCTGTGGAAGATGATGAGATACAGTAGATAAAGGTAGAGAGAACACAGGGAGACAGGCAGAAATGGGAGAGGAAGGAAAAGGTTGCTGGTAGGCTTCAGTCTTTGGTTCTAAATAATTTTCAGATCCAGTTACTTTTCTTTCACTCAGATTTGATTACATGACACAATCAACTTCCATTTGTGCTTGGTTAACTGTGCTTGTTTTTTGTTTTTTTTGTTTTTTTTGTTTGTTTGTTTTTTTTTGGTGGGGGGACCCTCACCAGCGGCGGGAAATGAACCGGTGCTGCAGAGGCTGCGGGCAGCCTCGCAGCTCAGCGCTCAACCTCTGCACCACCAGGGGAGGCCGGGGATGGGGTTTCTTATAAACAAACAACAACAAAAAATTCAGTGGATATGCTGGTCCATGGAAAATTCTTAATAAATTTAATCCATTATTATTATTGCAGTAATTATCAGATTCTACCAAGATTTATTTCTTCTGGTTTATAGTTAGAATGAACAGAGAACATAAAAAATAATTCTATACTTATGGAGATATAGCCAGAGATGATTTGGGTTAGCTTAATGACACTACTTCTTTGGCACAGAAGTTGTCTCCAAAGCCCAAGGAAACCTGGGAGCAGAAATATTGTATATGGTTTAGACAACTATGGGGGTCTAGAATTATAGTAATTATTCTCTTTCCACTACTTGAATCAAGGCAAGTTCCCCAGACTCTGCTTCTATTCTGATTTCTAGAGAAGTATTTCAGTGAGCAGACTGGTAAACTTCTGCTTGTGAAAGAAAAAATACTTTTCTTTAGCAGGTTGAGGAATCTCCACACAGCTTTCCATAATGGTTGGACCAGTTTGCACTCCCACCAGCAGTGCAGGAGAGTTCCTTTCCCTCCACATCCTCGCCAACATTTATTGTTGCTAGTTTTTGTTTTTTTTTAATATGTGCCATTCTCACTGGTGTAAGATGGTATCGCATTGTAGTTTTGATTTGCATTTCCCTAATTGTAAGTGATGCTGAGCAGCAATTCCACTCCTAGGTATTTACCCAAAGGACACAGAAACATTAATTCAAAAGGGCACCTGCATCCCTATGTTTATAGCAGCACTATTTACAATAGCTAAGCTTTGGAAACAACCCAAATGCCCAAAAATAGATGACTGGATCAAGAAGGTGTGGTACCTATATACAATGGAATATTACTCAGCAATCAAAAAAGATAAACTCATGCAATTTGCAGCAACATGGATGGAGCTCGAAGGGATCATGCTCAGTGAAATAAGCCAGAAAGAAAAGGAAAAATACCAGATGGTCTCAGTTATAGCAGCAATTTAGAAAATGGTACAAGAAAAGGAAAAAGACTAATTATAATAAAGTAAAAATCAAAATAAACAAGCAACTATAAACCAGGGACATACTGGGGGTGGGGGAGAGTAGGATCAAAACAAGGGGGAATGGGTATTGTATGTAGACTATAACCAAAATAAAAATGCACACATTGTGCAAAAATGAAATATGATGTAAAAAAATATATAAAATTTAAAAAATAAAAAAAAATACTTTCTCAGAATGAAAAATACAGGAAAATCTATGCAGGTTCATAATAGGAGTCTTCCCTGAGTCTGCTTAAAAATCAAGACTGTTCAAAGATGGAAGCGAATACATCTTTAATTACCCAATAACTACTGATTGCTTTGATTACTTTCCATTTCAGATCTGTTGGATGATAAACAGCACTTTCCATGCATTCTATAAATTGAAGTAGAATATTTTCAAAAGAAAATCATAATTCAGCAAAAAATGTCTTCCCTTGATTATAGATAATACCGCTTATTCTATATTTTCTCTAGAAGTTGGAGAATGCTAGGCATATCTATTGTTCCATCACTGTAAAAACAAATATGTGTAAGCTACAGATGTGATGAATGGCACAGATATTTTTTTTTCCTCTAGGCAAAAATCTAACTTTTAAAAATTTTATCATAATTGCCCAAGCCTCATCTCTACCTACATTGTTCATCCTGAGACCCACCTAAAAAAAGCAAGACTCACATGGAACATGCAAAGTTTATATCAGAAAGAAAAAAGAAACAACAACAAAAAGAAAAAAAAACCCACAATAGGGGAAAATACAATAAACAGAGATTTTTTTTTAATGTGGGGGGTGGGCTCAATTTACTTATCTGTACAATGGAAACAAAGTAGTTGCATCATAAATAAGATTGTGATCTCAACCATTAAAGTTCAAATGTCATGATTGGCATTTAATGATTCCTCAATATACATTATTACTTGTATTAAAAAGAGAGAGAGAAAAAAAAAAAAAGACCCCACAACAGCTTTTGAAGCTTTGACTGAAAGTAAAACACATCACTCCCATTGACCAAAGCAAGTCATATGAAAAAGGCAATGACGTGGGAAATTATAATTTACTCACTGGGGAGAAAAAAGGAGGGAATTATTTGGAATAATAGCACAATACGAAAAAGTTTTCCTGCCCTGATGGACTCCCCTTCTCCATACAATCGTGATCTTCCTTCTGGCAAGTTTCACACAGGCTATGCTTTCTTGTTACTCAACTCTCATCTGCCCCAATCAGGTCTTGCTTCACTGAAGCTCTAGACAATGTTATTTCTTATTCCCTCATGCCCTGAGCCTCACATACCCCTTCCTAAATATCTTGAATTTATATTATAATTCATCAGACTAATGACTAACAATGGTTCCGAATCTCACACTTCTTACACAATATTTTTCTTCTAGATAGGGTATTCAAATTACCTCCATAAATATGCAAGCACTTATCAGTGTGTAAAGCAATATGTTAGGTATTGTACCTCATATTAATTCTTTTAATAATCCTATTAACTAGCCTAGCAGAAATGTTAAAAGTTAAAATATAAATATTAAATAAATAATATCAGATATACACACATATAGAGAGAAGTAGATCAAAAAGTGAATGGTTCAAATTGTAAAAGTGAATTTCATAGACAACAGTTGCTACTGAGGTAAAAGTCAGGAGAGGTAAATTAAAGGGATTTTTTCAGTAAAGAAATTATTTCATTGACAAAACCATCAGCCATAAATTATTATATAGGTGTTTCAAGCTTTCCCCTTGCTGTTGACTCAAGAAGATTTGTTTGGCTTTTCATTTGCAGTTTTTGTTTGTTTGTTTTTATTTTTATCTTTTATATGCTCTTAAGAGACAGGGGGCAAATATGAGATGAAAAAGATGTATGCGATTAGGGATAAATGAAGGCCAGTTTGAAGAATCTGGGAAAAGTGTAAAAGTGGCTTGTCTTTTGTTGAGTGAAGCTAATTGAAGGGAGAAATTAGCATCTTAATAAGTGCTGTGTGGACTTAGTGAAAAACATTGAGTTACTTTGCAATTATGTTTCAACTAGGCCTTTATTAAGTCTGACACTACTCTGACATTGAACCACACACATCAGGGCTTTCATAAAGTTACTAAACTCACATTTATTCAACTTGACTATGTGCTAAGAATACTTTGAAGGTCTGAGTGTCCAGTATTAAGCCAAGAGGCCCAGTACCCTGACCTTAGGAGGTAAAATGATATCTAAGTCACTGGGGATCGAGAGATTTTGAATAACAAGAAGGTAGGAGGGAAAAGTAGGAAATGTTAAAAAGGGAACTACTTGAATCAGCAGAATTTTCAATGCCTGTGAAATGATACAATGAAGTCAGCTATATACTCCTTTTCAAGTTAATTTAGCCATCTTGATACATCTATTGTCAGGTATATTTAGTGTGCCAGACAATGTGCTAAGCACTTTTCTTGGACTATCATTTCATTCCTATAGCATATTCAGTAGCAAGTCTAATATTATGCCCAGATAATAGGAAGCTGTATTGACTGACCCTCCAAGTCTCTGGCTCAGCCACTGCAACTTGGCACCTTCCCCATAATGGAGGGCTTGGCAGTTCACTCCATTTTTGACCTAAAAATAATGCAGTTCCTTTCTGCTCCCACACTTCAAGAACTGGCAAAGCTGCAGACAATATACAGACCTCAAGAGTTATTTTGAAATTTAAATGATTCCCTTCTCTTTTTGTATTTGAACAAATAACAATACCAAATTTTCTCAAAAGACATTTCAAGGTTGGTTTGCTTTGTCTTCCACTTAAGGAAATTGGAAAGTGTACAGACACGAGGAGCCAATGTCCTCTTTGGAGAGTGTTCTCCACTTCACTCCCATGGTCCTAAGACCCCTCCCCCATCCTATATATTTTATAGCAATTTTTATTTGGAATCCATATTATTGAAAATAAACACCTCTACAATGTGGTGGACAAATCAGGAACCATAAAAACTTACTGAACACTCACCAATGTACCAAGAAATGAAGTGGCTTGCTACCCACATGTACACACATTTGAATATGTGGCAAAACCCAGGTTCTTGTCCAATACAGTCCTCTTACCTCTTGTATGCACCAACTACAAAGTCAACTCATAACTGTATTGCAACCTATTCGCCTAAACTATTTGTTCTTAAAGCATTCTCACCCCACAGCATCTCTTAAAGAGAGCACACACAGGGCCCTCATAAAACCAGGCACCAGGGAACCTAAAATAACTTGGATTAGAGGTAAAGCAGACAAGAGTAAACAACTTCAGCAGACCCCCCTCTGGCAGAAGAGACCCCCCTCACGTATACCAAAACTTCCAGCAGTAGCCTCACCCTGTAAAGCCCCACACTCCCATTTTGGGGTGCGACTCTTGGCCTGCAGAGAGTCATCACCTCACAGACTTTCAGTAAAGCCTGCTTCAGTCTGATACTCTTGGCCTCCTCTTTTTCCTAATATCGCTCACAAAGCATATTCAAACACTTTGCTTTCCACCACAGATCGCCACATAAAATCCAAAGTGAAAGTCACAACTTTGGGGCTGAGCTACCAAGAACCAGCTGTGTGTCTTAGCAAAGTTGCCCAGGGAGTGAGAAGATTTCTCAGTTGCTTATTCCATCTCCCTCCTCCCCACAATTTACAAGGGGGCCATAAAAACAATTACTGTTTTAGTAGAGTGGAAAATAGCCATTTTAAATGATTAAAAAAGGGAATCATTTTTGAAAATAATTACTATCATTTTTTTTATTTGAGAGGAAAAGAAAGATAAATATATTGTGAATCAATACAGGCCTTGCCCCACAGCCTCTAAGCCTTATTTATCTAGGAGTTGTTTATCTCCTTGAGTCCTCCCGCAGAGGAAAGAATAATAATTATTGCTTAATTATAGCAGAAGTGAATTTTCTCTACCAGTTCTAAAGCAAGATGACTCATAGGTCTCTATTTACAAGGAAATGTCTTTATGGGGAAAATATCTTTTTTTTTTAAGCCAAAGTGTAAAAAGACTTCCATCTGGGACAGTAACACAGTGCAAGGTGCCTCTGAATGACACAGCCATTGCCATTTGACTCAAAGTCTCACCACTGAGTAATGTTCACACCCATAAAGAAGGGAAGTCATTCTTCTGCTTCTCGTGGCTCTGTGAACAAGGAGAAATCCCTGCAGAGAAACCACTTGTCTCTTGAAATGCTTTTGCTGAGCTATCCCATTACGAGGTGCAAACTGTTTCCAGAGCAATAAAGTGTCCATCAAGGCACACTCGATTCTACAGTAAACCTGTAGATTTCATTTTTTTAAAAGATTTATTTATGCATACAGGAGTTGGGGTACAGGTCACAGTTGTGGGAGGGTGAAAGGATTCACCAGAGACAGAGCAGGGAGCAGAACAGGCAGAAGGACCAAAATACACTGCTGAGGGGAGCAGCAGGCGAGACAGGAGAGGTCTGCCATGCCATGTGGATATCTTCCTGGCCAGCCAGAAATCGAAGCCGGGCTGCAGAGGCTGCGGACAGCTTCACAGCACTGCACTCAACCTGCTGTGCCACCAGCGAGGCCCCCAACTGATGATTTCATTTCTTCTTGCTACTCTACAAACCTTAAGTTTATACCCCTGAACTATATATTCTCAATCTATAACCCCATTGGGTCCCTCAGCCCCAATTGATATTCAAGTCCCTACAGTACCCCACCTCAGGCTCATCAGGAAGTTTTCAAGTTTCAGTCAGTTCCACTCTAAATGTCTAGACTCACTGTGAGGAAATCATAGTGAAATCGCATTTATTCATTTCCAGGGAAATGGGACAAAGACTAAAAATAAAGACAAACTCCACAGGGAACCATGGTATTGGATGTACTACTTCCTCATAATTGCCTTTGCAGGAAATGTTGGTTTATTGTGAAATTTACTGTAACCTCTTCTCAAATATAGACTGAATCAGAGCCTTCCCCATCAGCAGGCTTCCTGGAGGAAGAGATGGACAACACAGGCAGATAAGAGACAAACCAGTGGGTAGTTTCTGACCTGATACAAAAGAACTGTCTTTTGAATATGAAGTTCAAGAATTTTACATCATCTTCCCTAATGTGATCCACTAAGGAGGTAGGTAGGGCTTTTCTCTCTTTGTGAAAACAAGAATATTCTCTATGTTGAGAGGCATAAGTGAGGAGTTCACAGACCTTCGTGGGAGAAGAAAGAACTTTTCAGACCAGCAGACTGTCTATACCCACAAATACAGGACCAGCAGTCTACCCTTCGTACTTTGGGATAAATTATTACTGATCTCAGAATACCAGTGAATATCATGGCAAAAGTTAATTGCTTTACAATTTTAGAAAGTAAGGCAGGGCCTCCCTGGTGTCCCAGGGGGTTAAGCACCGCTCTTTGAAGCAATCCACAGTCTCTGCATCGAGGGTTCAATCCCCGGCCGGCCCGGGAGCAGCCCACATGGCGCAGCAGACCTCTCCTGTCTCGCCCACTGCTCCCCTCAGCAATGTATTTCAGTCAGTCTGCCTGTTCTGTTCCCCACTTTGTCTCTGGTGGATCCTCTCACCCCCCACATCTCTGGCCTGTACCCCAGCTCTTGTATGCATAAATAAATAAATCTTTAAAAAAAAAGAAAAAGAAAAAAAAAGTAAGACAAACAGTTAGGAAAGGTGATGCATCATGTTAATGACCTCTTATTAGAAACAGCACTTGTGAAAGCATATGAGGAAAAGAAGAAGAGGTTACAGGAAATGAGGTTGATGGAAAGAGTTTTCCCATCTATTTATCTGACCAAGGACCTGACCTGCCGAAGACAGACACAGGCATCCTCTCTTCACAAAACCAACCCAACACACATCCAGCCCAATTTATGGCACACAGATTTATCAGTCCTTATCTAATAATCAAAGTCCTTGAGAGTTGGGGAGTAGGGGTGAGGAAAGGCATTTATGATGCTGATCTTGTCTGTGGCAGGTCTAATTTTAACAGCATTTTGTGAAGAGAATAGAAAACTACTCTTTTGGTTTTCTCCCTTGACCTATTTTATCATATTCTGCCCCACTTAATATTTTCCTTCCTTTGCATTCTCCCTCCTGCATATTATGCAAATGAGCTGCTGAGCTGGAGAAAATAAACTGCATTTGTCTTGCTGCCACCCTTCCTGAAAGGGTGTGAGGAACCTGAACGCATTCATTGATCATGCCTTCCCCGGCACACCCACTGGCCTGGATAAAGCATCCAGCTTAGAGAAAAATTCAAGAGGATTCAGGGAGACACAGGAAGGAATTTCCAGTGACCCCCAAGACCTCCATTGTCCTTAGGACTTTCCTCTTCTATGCTCCATCTTGGTCTGCCCTAACTAGACATTATCTCAAAACCTTCTTGAGAATACGTCACATTCCTTTAGCACTGACCCATCAGCTTCCTGAGTAAGGCTCACAGGAGAGAGGCTGGGTTGCCATTGTCATTCTTCTCAATGAATCTCAGTGTAAGTGCTTGGCTTTTAGTCACCCAGCTAATAAGTGGTGAAACTGGAAACAGAACCAAGTTTTGACTCCTCAGTGCTTATTGCTCATAATTAGGAACTTTCTCCTTTTTGCCACCAATAGTGAGGGCCCTATTTGGACATGGAAAGAAGAACAGCTGAGTAATTTGATTAACCAGCATATGTGAATGTCATAGAGTGAACCAGTGATTAGCAAGACTGCAGCCAAAGAGAACAGACCCTTGTTACTTTACTTATTTACCAATATTGCATGTGGACTAGTAAAGTTCATGTTTATGAGGTCCAGCAGCACTGGGAGCTTTTCTGGAAATGCAGACTTTCAGGCCCTATACAGAAGTTCCAAATCAGAGGCTGCAATATATCAAGACTCATAAGTGATTTCTATGCACATTACAGCTTAAGAAACCTTGACCAAGTCACTTATTAATAGTCTCTTGTTGTTCCTACTACCTCAAAGAAAAAGCTACTGGCCAGAGTATTCCAAGAGTGCTCTTAGTGAACTGTTTAGATTCATCCCACTGCGGGCCCATTCCTGTAGGACACCACAGAAGGAGACAGGTCTGAGCTTTGTCATTTTAACTAATGAATGTCGCAGATATCCACATCCTATGTGACTCCTCCCAAGGTATTTCACAGCATTTGAACAGCATGGTATTGAAATTATATGGTTTTCAAATCTCCTGTCTGCACTTGCTTGAGGATATTTATCCACCTGTGACTATACCAAACATTTGCACACTTCTAGGGACCTAAGTCACCTTCTGTTAGAGTAAATAGAATAGTATTGCTAAAGTTGTAATGTTGTGCCTTCTCTCATTATAAAATGAACCACTAGAGAACTCTAGTGCACTGTTATTTCTGGTGATGATATAATTTACAACACAGGTCACTTCCAGTCATAACCACTTTTGGCACACCCCTTATGACAGAACTGCTACCTTCATCCCTGAGATTTTCAGTTCAGTGCCTGGCAGGCGAAGGTATTTCAAAGTCAGGGGTTTTGTGACACAAGTCAACTTTGACTAACATGGGAGCCACCTACATGTTCACTTGGACCCAAGAAAGACTGTGAGAATTCATTGGGATAGATTTGGTTGACTTACCTAGAGTAAGACTGAAGGAAGAATAAAATTGAAAACAGAAGAAAGAACAAAATTGAAAACCATAATTTAGTGGTAAGGAACATCAAATGTCCCACACATGGAAGTCTGTGAGAACCCTCAAGAACAGAGAAAGCAGCAGTTCAAATGTTCTTTAAATAAGCTTATTTGACTGAAGTCCAGAACACTGAGCTATAGTTAGTTGGCTAGTTAGTTAAGGTGTGAACTATTTAAAATTGGTCTTTGAAACCCCCTTCTCTTCCATACTGTGCCCCATTCCCCTTACTCCACGTAGCTTTTTACTCATGTTTGATCCTTTCTATTCTGTCCTTTTAGGTGTTACATATCCAATTCCTCTTTCCTGCCTCCTCTGATAGAAAAGCTCCAAAGAAAGGGAAAAAATATCTAATTTACTTATGGAAGCTACTATCACTGAAGTTCCACTATTTTTAAACTTGACCTCTAGCAAAATCTTTGGGAACATGGAACCTCTTCAAAACACCTGAACTTACCCACAGTGGCTGCCCTAGTTGAACTACGTGTGAGGTCTCATCTGGACAGAGACATATAGTCCATAAACTTTTAGAAATGAAGACCCAACATCTCCTTATAAGGGAGATTACTGTTCAGCTATTGAATAAATGTTAACCACTACTGTTATTGATTGCTCATCTTCAGAGAAGGCCTTTCAGTGCATATTTCCACAATCCTTAGATTTTTTCCTCCTGCTGACTTTTCAGTCCACATCTTAGAGTTATAAGCCTTTAAATATTATAGTAAGAAAGGAAAATGATAGTGAAATTATTTACTCTGTTCATCCTAGGAAGACAAAAAATACATAATCAAGAACCATTATATTTAAAGTAACAATGTGCAATTCCTAGGAATTAATGGGGGAGAAAAGGGATCCTAACATGAATTATCACACCCCTAACATAATTACTGGAGACCTGGCTCCTGCGCTGCACACTGATCATTGCCTGAATACAGGCAGGATATAGGCTACCTGTTCATGTTACTTTGTTGACTTCAGAGAATGTCATAGCTTTTCTTGTAATGTGTGTGTTCTGAAAGATATTAAGTGATTCCACTCTAATCAAATATCCTATATTTCTATGCACCTCTACTCTTCAGAAACACTATCGAAAGATTTGAGGTATATGATTGCGTTTATTATATTTTTATCATTTCTTTAACAATAATATTCTTCTCTATTTGTTATAGGTCAAATCTACCTCTGAAATGCCAGCAGATATCACAGTGTGCCTATATCACTTTTGGAAAAGAATGATGTGGTTTTTTGTGAAATCTATGTGTGCTATGTTTCTCAAAAGATAAGAATAGAAATCCCTTTAACATAAAATAATATTATCCTCTCAGTTATCCAAGTTTGGAACCTACAAGTCATCCTCAATGTCCTTCCCTTTCTCATCCCTGAAACTCAATTTGTACCTAAATATAATCCTTATCTTCTATTATGTCCACCCTCCCAATTCTTGCCTCTTGGTTGTAGGCTGAGTTTCCTGCAAACAGACTCGACTGAGATTTGTGGTCAGGAATTTAATTGAGAAGTGGTGTAAGGAAATACATTGGCAGAGAGAGCAATTGAACATTGACAAAGCAGTTGCAACAAAGGCTTCAGCCAACCACATGGCAGCTCTGAAATGGGAATGATCCAATAGAGATTATCCTGAATTGAGCAAAGAGGCCTTTCTACCTAGTCTTGAGGAGTCACTGAAGTGATACAGGTAAGGTTGGAGTCAAGGCAATGCCATTCAAAAGAGGAAAATATCCAGAGAGCCCGTCTATGAACCATGAAGAATCATCACACTCAGGAGCTGGAGGAATAAGTGTCTTAGTCATGAAATGAAATCTAGGAGGCTCCCTACAGCATGTAGGATGTTAGCATAAAGACTAGCAAAATTTTAGTCCTATTAGAAAAATGTTCTACAATGAGCTATAAGCTTCTTAAGAGAAAAAAGACCCCTCTTTTGTTTTTTTTTAATTTTTTTTACATCATTATTCATTTTTAAACAATATTTGCTTCCCCCACCCCCTCAGGTGTAGCCCCCATAGAGTTTCCTTCACCAATGCACCCGTGCACCATCACCTCAGTCCCCGGTGCTCCTCCCTCCCTCTGATCCCTCTCCCTCCTCTTCCCCTGCAGGATGTCTCTGATTTATAATTGTCTGATTTTGCTTTGTTGTGTTTTGTACTGTTATTTTTTTACACTGATGTCTTATCGGGTTCCCCTATATTCCTGCTATAAGTGAAACCATTGGATATTTTTCTTTTTCCTTCTGGCTTATTTCACTGAGCATAATTCCTTCTAGCTCCATCCACATTGCTGTGAATGGCATGAGTTTATCTTTTTTTGATTGCTGAATAATATTCCATTGTGTGTGTGTGTGTGTATACACACACACACACACACCACATCTTCTTGATCCAGTCATCTATTTTGGGGCATTTGGATTGTTTCCAGGTTTTACCTATTGTAAATAGTGCTACAGTAAACATAGGGGTACAGGTGGTAAAAGACCCCTCTTTTGATGACACTTTTCACCACCATTTTGGAAAATTAAACTTTGCACATACCTCTGTAGTCACTAATTATACCATTCAAAAAAGAGAAAGAATAAAAAGCAAGTAAGATGGCACTTCAAGAAATTTTAAGGATCTATAGCTGAACAGATATTCCAGGAGCATTTCACTGGCCAAATGTCACCAAAACAATTTCTAAGCCAAAATACCCTCATTAATTTTCTGAGGTCTTGATAACAAATTTACAAGAGACCTGACCCAGACAGCCAGTGAGCACCTTTAAGAGGAGCATCCTATTGGCCCTCAGCGTACCCCACTAGGAACATTAGAAACCTTGCCCATCAACCAGAATAAACAGCTCCTCTCATGAACAGACCCAACAAAGGGCCTATAAATCACAGCTGTCAGAAATGTCAGTAGCATTGCTGAAGACAGAAATCAATCCAAACTTCATTAGTTTGCCTGACAAGAGCTTAATCTCCTATTGTTTAATACCAAGCATGGCACTTCAGGTGGAATAGAAAGCTGCAAGAGATCATCTTGGTTTCCTATGACAGAAACGTTCAGTGTTTATGGCTTAATCTTCTTCTGACCATTCCATTCTATGGGAAGGAACCCTTGCCCAGGCATATGATCAAGTTGCCTGTGGGGTGGGAATCACTCTGCTGTTGTCACCATCTTTTACAGATATTAGTGGTATGCTTGAGTGATTAGCAGACATCACTGGTGAAAAGGACATAGTGTAAATGAAGTTCAGTACCCACAGTAAGCCAAGAGTTAAACATAGCTTTGCCATCATTAAGAATACTCCTGCTGACCAGAAGTTAGCAGGAACACCTTCTTCCCCTTCACATAACCCCTGATGGGACCACTTATCTGTGGCTGCATTTTTGTTTTGAGGCTACACTAGATTCATTTCAATCAGATTTCCACTGCATCCAAATTTTCAGGATTAGTGATGAGAGGTGTGGGCTCAGGTGGGACGAGCAGGGAAGTACAGATTAGGAAAAGGTCACATTCCCTTTTTCATGCCATAGAAGAATTCTACAAACTGGCAAAAGTGACTGGCCAGTTCAGCCTCCAAATGTCCTCCCAAACTACCCACACATTCTGACATCCCTTTTCTTTCCTGGTCCCACTGGAACAATTGGCTTCTTCATTTCCTGTCCAGTGCCTTCCTAGGCACAAGTCCTCAGAGAAATTTCTTTCTGCTCAGGTTAATGTGTGCCAACATAACAGTATGTTGTATATGAACATACTATAAAAAATGTACAACTGCAAAAGATACACTAGGTCAAAATTCTTGATCAAGGTTTTATGCTTTCTTAAATGGTAATTTCTCTGCATAAATAATGTAAAAGTCTAGAACATTTCAGAGGTCTTTAGAAGACACTTTATGCTCTGATTACAGAAGAGCTGCCTATTTCAAGAAAGAAGATTGGTGAACAGCAGATCATGATCCAATCAGTTCAAGTAATCTCCATATGCTCTTCAAAAGCTGAGGATGGTTGTTGAGGCAGTATGTGGATCAGGGAGTAGAGACTTCTCCATTCTGGAAGGAAGGGTGATTTGTAGGGTATTGGCAGGTCCTTGCACTGTAATACATCAGGATGGCTGGATTAAACCAATAAACCAGGGAGCCATGAGACTGGTGGCTCTGATGCCAGGGCACCCTACCACAAACCAAAGTCTAAGCCTGTCAATGCCTCAAGATTATGAAACCAACACTAAGGACAATTGCATCAATGAGACTTTAAATTATAGTCAATCAGACATTTCCTTACTTTACTCCTGCTTCTTTATAAAAGTCATTCCTGGGGGCCTCCCCTGGTGGTGCAGCAGTTGAGCACTGGGCTTTAAAGTTGCCCACAGCCTCTGCAGCACTGGTTCCATCCCTGGCCGCCAGCGAGAGCCCCACATGGCATGATAGACCTCTCCTGCTGCACCCACTGCTCCCCTCAATAGTGTATTTCGTCAGTCTGCCTGTTCTATTCCCCGTTCTGGCTCTGGCGAATTTTCTCACCCTCCCGCACTTCTGACTGTACCCAGTGCTTGTATAAATAAATAAATAAATCTTTAAAAAAAAATTCATTCCTGGAATTCTTGAGGGTGGAGAATCCTAAACATTTGCATATCCACATCCACGCTGCCTGGTTTAACTTTAGCTCAAACTCTACAATACTTTAATGTGCCTATTTAACTTTTAATACAAAACATACATGAAAGTCTTTTGCAAAACTTTCAGTTAAAGTAGGCTAATTCTTAGGGACTCCCTAGTGGGCAAGGGGTTAAGACACAATCTATGTAGCTGTCTGCAGCCTCTGTAACATGTGTTCAATCCCCACCTGGCCAGGGAGCTACCCACATGGCACAGCAGACCTCTCCTGACTCGTCCACTGCGCCCCTCAACAGTGTACTTCAGTCAATCTGCCTGTTCTGTTCCCCATCCTATCTCTGGTGAATCCTCTCACCCCCCACATCTCTGGCCTGTACCCCAGCTTTTGTACACATAAATTAATAAACCTTAAAAAAAAGTGGGGTAATTCTAGATTTTCTCTTTCTCCTTTTTTGTAAACTCCCCTCCAGATACACCTCCTCCTTCACAGAAATGACTGGTCTCAAAGAAATAAAAACAAAATGCTAATGATGTCCCTCACCACTGTACATTTAGAAACACTAAAGTTTTCCAAATACAAGGTAAAGAGGAGTAAAACAAAACACATACCCAGCTCTAATATTCTAACATTTATAGGTATGTTTTGAGAAAAGATTCCACTTCTTACAGGTTATTCATTTTTACTGCTGCAACCCTTTTTCACACACATGGTTTTAACATAATTTTTATGAGTAACAAATAAGCTTGTGTGGTGATTTGACATTTCTGCATCTCATTAAACAAATTCCTGGTTGTCTTCCTAACTGAAGTATAGCTGTTATGTTAATACTGAAAATATTAAACATTAATAAAGTACTTGCCAGGAAAAAAAATTCTATTTCCATTGTTATCATCATCCTGAGTTTATTCTTAATAAAATTTTTCAGGAAATATCTCTCTATCTCCCCTCAAGTGCCTGAGGCAATGAAGTCTGATATAATAGCACCCAGAATGCTACATATTTTTCAGCTGGTCTTGGCTCGGCCCTATGATCTGATAGCAGGAGCAGAGACTCTTATTACAAGTTACCTGGCAATATGACCTTACAGAGACAGTTTTCACAGCACATCTTGCACTTTGCACAATGCAACGGGAGGCTCCAGCAACTCTAACTTGAGTGCATTACAGATTTGATCTGAGCTGTTCCCCATCACTTTCACTTGCAATGCAATATCCTGTGGCTTTATTTTGTAATGTGTCTTCCAGAGCAAAATTCAACATTGTAAGTGCTTTCCCAAGTTAAGAAATGCTGTTGGATAACTAAACAGAAGCAATGGGAGAGAAAATCTAAGTACCTAAAAATCACAGGGAAATGGAATCATTCTAAAACACATTTTCAAAGGTACATATGCTTGGAGACATGGTAAGGTTTCTCAAACTCATGCAGATTGTGAAGAGGGGAAATGCTGACTGTTTCTATTCTTCTTACATTATTTTTCCATCACTGCATGTCTCCATGCTCCCTAATCTCAAGGCACCTAACTTTGTTGTTGAGTAGACCCTTCTTTGGTATAAATGAATTGATAATCTTATTCAAACTGAAGTCAAGCAACTCCCAAACACACCTTTCACAAGATGTCCTGTGGTACACAAAAACTAGGAGAGGGCGGTTGACTTAAGCCAGGAAAAGCATCATTAATGCAAGAGCTCGAGATTGTAGCTTGGAGAGTGATTCTAACCCAGGAAGTTTTCCAGGACTCTCAAATCACATTGAAGAGGCAACTTCAATTTTCCTGAAATCACACAATCCTCAGCCCTATTTGTCACAGTAGGACACAGGAGTTCTTAGAATTTACTTTTCAGAGTCATATGATTTCAAATAAATCTCCCAAATGACTCCATCCTGATATTTATTTGTAGTTGTAAAATATCTAAGTTTTCTGTTCTTATCTTGCTCATGGAAGTCTTGCTAAGAATAGTCCTCCTGAATTGGCTTCTCTATTGTGACTAGAGATGGAGGCAGGATAGCAGGTAGGACAGAATCAATACTGACCTCTAAGACATATCCATAAAGCATGTTTTCCTTTTTAATAAGGTCCTAAAATAACCTTTAAAATATTTACTCCTCCTTCTGCATCAAGGTGATATCAGGGAGAAAAATTCTATAAGGCAAATCAATTTCATAATGTGATTTTACTTTAATTTAAAAGGAGTCACACATCCTCCCTTAGGTGTATGAGCAATTATCCAATAAAACACCTGTTAAAAGAAAAGCAGGGGCCTCCCTGGTGTTGCAGGGGTTAAAGTCACAGCACTATAAAGCTATCACAGTCACTGCAGCCTGAGTTTGATGCCTGGCCAGGGAGCTAACCCACATAGTGCAGCAGACCTCTCCTATCTCATCCACTGCTCCCCTCAGCAGTGTATTTCAGTAGATCTGCCTATTCTTCTCCCTACTCTGTCTCTGGTAAATCCTCTTACCTCCTGCATCGCTGGTCTACACCCCAGTTCATCCATGCATAAATAGAAATAAATCTTAAAATAAAAAAGCAATGATGCTATCAGCGACTTCAAAGCAAGATTCTGCTCTAACTATTGAAAACCCCCAAATGCCTTCTACTGCACCCTTAGCAAGAGACAGAGACTGGTAACTAACATGGGACTTTCACCCAAAGCCCTCTATTATACTCACTGAATCATTTCCTAGAAGACTTAAAAGGAAAAACATTTGAGTAAGCAACACTATCTATTGTTCCTAAAAAAAAGAAGGCTCCATGTTGAAGTCATCCAAGTGGAAAAAGTATAAGCAGCAACGAAAAATATACATTCTGTTTCACACAGCGGAAGTGATGCTGTGGATAAAGGTATGATGAGATCCTGGTCATCCCACTGAACAGAGTTAATCAAACCAAGTAAGAAGCAGCAATCAGACAGAAAACTTTTCTGCTCCAGCCAAGAGGATCTGGTAATTCAGAACAGCAGTGTCCGTTCCCTCCAGCACACCAGATAGAGGTCCCTTTTGAAAACAAGCTTAAGGAAATACTGGGAGTGGAAATATAACATCAGAAATGGACAAGTGACCTCAGTATTCCAGGTCAGAAAGAGAGGAAAGGTCCAAGGTAAGGCTTGACTGTGAATTCAGATACACTTCTCTGTCCTGTGAGATTCCAAAATATTCACTCCTTATAAATCATTTGGTATTAATTGTTAATACATAAATATCATCTTAACTCTAAATTCTCATCAACTAATTTCTCTTCCTCAAACTAGGAGGAGCAGCTATATTCAAACTCTTATTTCCACTCTCTCTGCCTTCCTAATAGGCTCTCTCCTTTTTTACCTCCTATTTCTCAGTCTCATTAATTTGTTTCCTCCATTCCTTTTCTGGCTTAGACGTGCCACACAACTAGAATCCTCATAGTTTTAGAGGAAATTAGAGTAGAATTAGAAAGATAAGGGGCCTCCCTGGTAGCGCAAGGGGTTAAGCACAGCAAGGTGAAACTATTCCCAGCCAGGAAGGTGACCCACATGGTGCAGCAGACCTCGCCTGTCTCACCCGCTGCTCCCCTCAGCAGTGTAGTTCAGCCAGTCTTCCTGTTCTGCTCCCCACTCTGCCTCTGGTAAATCTCATCCCCAGCACCTCCGGCCTGTACCCTGGTTCTTGTATGCATAAATAAATAGATCATTAAAAAAAAGAAGAGATTTATAAAACATGCAATATGTAGCCTCTCTCAAATATCTAAGCAGCACTTGAGGATATGTCAACAAATGCATGAGCTTATGCTGGTGAAACTGAGCCTTTGTTTGAAACTGTTGTGTTTAAAAATGTGTTGGATGAGGGGGAAATACTATAATTCTGTTGACAAGTTACTGAAAGTACTTAACTAAAAAGGAAGCAACCTGTTATTTTCATGAAAGAAATTAGCTATTTCCTTTTTTTTTTTACTAGCAGCTTGTTTTCTTCAATTTGGGGAAAATAGCTATATTGTGATCCAGACATGGGACATTACCCAAATAAATAGTGAATCAAAAAGAATCCTAATCCACCATACTTAAGGGTAAGGCTGAAAGGCTGACAATCACAATCAAATAGAAAGGGCTAAAGTAAAACTATGTAATCAGATACACTGAAATCAGCACACAGGCATTCAAACTTGGCAGTTTAATCACACATACTTGACAAACAAAAAAATAGTGAGAGAACAGACAGTGAAATAGCTTAGGTGATCCAACCAGACAATGCCTGGTATACATGTGCCTCAGAGCAGCCTGAGGAGGGAGTCACGGGTCTGCTGTTCCCTAGTCTGATTCTTAGTTCCTTCGTGATTTCAAGGTTATATTATGAACTTCTCATCAACTGGGTGAAAACCTGTAATATGACCCTGAATGTAAACTGACCACTTATCTGGGAGCCCACATGCTTCTGCGCTGGAGGAAAACACCGACAGAGTTGTGTTTATCAAGAAATGCTGTGCCTTGGGGGCCTCCCCGCTGGCGCAGTGGATTGAACGCAGCACTGGGAAGCTGTCCGCAGCCTCTGCAGCGTGAGTTCGATTCCAGGCTGGCCAGGGTGATTCTCACATGGCGTGGCAGACCTCTCCTGTCGCGCCTGCTGCTCCCCTCAGCAGTGTATTTCGGTCCGTCTGCCTGTTCTCCTCCCTGCTCTGTCTCTGGTGAGTCCTCTCACCCTCCCACACCTCTGGCCTATACCTCAGCTCATGTATAAAGAATAAAAAATGAAGAAAGAAAGAAAGAAATGCTGTGCCTCAATTATTGCACTTTTCTCTCGCCCTTCTGAAGACAGCTACAATTCACATGACTGACCTGGGCTTGTTGTGAAGTTTTCTACCTTGACAGTTTATTTGGTAGGTTGCCGTCACCATGAACTTCCCACAAAAGAAATTCATTTGTTCATTTGGGATCTGTACAGTGTGAGTTTAAGAAATAAGGATTGAAGTAAAAAAAAAAAAAAAAATTCAAAGCTCTTGCCGTAATTCTGTCTTGGACTTATACCTTGAAGAAAATTAACTGTTTTTCTTGGGCTTCATTTTCTCTTCTGATTGGTATAAACTTCTCTGTCTCTCATGGATAATGTGCTATTCAATCAAGGTCATAGCAATACAGAGTCAGAGAATAAGAGTTTAAATATTATATTCCTTTAATGAGTAAATGTACTAATTTTAGAGAAAAGAGAGAAGAGAATTCCCTCCCCCACCCAGGTTCTTCGATACTAGGAGTTAATCAGTAGCATCACTTTAAAAACAATGACCAAATTTTTTTAGACTTTTTTTATTTATGCTTAGAAGAACTGGGGTGTAGGCCAGAGGTATGGGAGTGGGGGAACAGAAGGAGAGAAGAGGATTTCATCAGAGTCAGAGTGGAGCACAACAGGCAAATCTACTGAAATACACGCTGAGGGGAGCAGCGGGCGAAACAGGAGAGGTCTGCTGCGCCATGTGGGTTGCTCCCTGGCTGGGGATTTAACTCATGCTGCAGTGGCTGGCCATAGCTTGATAGTGCTGAGACTTTAATCCCTGCACTGCCAGGAGAGGCCCCCAACAATGACCAAACCATTTTTACTCTTGGTTCTGTAATTATACTTTTAGACTGTGAAATTTGAACAACAAAAAAAATCATGCCATATTATGTTTAGGATGACATTGATTCCCCGGGTGAATTTGAGACTGTTCTCGCTGCAGTGTTGAGACTTCCAACACTCAACTCATTACTACTACTAATAATAATGATAATAATATGGCATATAGGTCCTCCCTGGTGGCGCAGTGCTATCAAGTTATCGCCAACCACTGCAGCATGAGTTTGGTCCCCAGCCAGCAGGAAGAAACCCACATGACGCAACAGACTTCTGTCTCACCCGCTGCTCCCCTCAGCAGTGTGTTTCAGTCAATCTGCCTGTTCTGTTCCCCACACTCTCTGGTGAATACTCTCATCCCTGCACCTTTGGCTTAACATCCCAGTTCTTGTATGCATAAGTAAATAAATCTTTAAAAAATAATAATATGGCATATATTCTAATAATCCCTTATGATTTTTTGTAATTTTCAGAATGGAGGTAGGAATTCATTGATGTGCTAATTGGTGCTTTATGAAACTATGAAAAACAGTATCATTTATGAAAATTCATCTTGATTTTTGCCATTGCATTCAATTTTCTTGTATTTATTGACTTTATATTGATATATACAAAGAGAACTTGCTAAGCTCGCTTATTAAGTCTAAGAGTTTGAAGATGTATTTGGCTTTCATACTTGCATAATTTTGTCTTTGGTGACAAATGACAGATTTCTTTCTTTACTGTATATTTTTATTGAGGTAAAGTAGGTTTACAGCACTGTATATGATTTAGATATAGATATTCCCACCACTTCAGTTGTATGTTACCACACCACACCCAACACCAAAGCACCCATAATCTTAGTCCATTGAGTCCCCCTTTGGGGGAACCCTTTGCTTCCTACCCCTTACCCTTAACCTTATTCTCCCCCTCTGGTAATCTTAATTCTGTGGTGAGATTTCTAGAGTTTGTTTTGGTTTAGCTTTGGCTGTTCCTTTGTTTTGTTTCTTCTGAGCTCCACAAATCA
Organism: Talpa europaea; assembly: GCF_964194135.1. NCBI lineage: Eukaryota > Metazoa > Chordata > Mammalia > Eulipotyphla > Talpidae > Talpa > Talpa europaea. Next base: position 76,005,047 of record NC_140080.1, on the reverse strand, counting down.
GTAAACTTATTCAGTGTTTGTCTTTCTCCTTCTGACTTACTTCACTTAGCACAACCCCCTCTAATTCCATTCATGTCATCAAAAATGTCAAGATTTCATCTTTTCTTATTGCCAAGTAGTATTCCAATGTGCATATATACCATATCTTAATACACTTAATGTGTCCCTCACCTGACTACTTACATAATATTTGAAGTGCATATCTATCTCCAAATTATTATTTTTTTTACATTCTTCAGTAGATACCTAGGTGTGGAGTTGCTGAATTATATGGCAGATCTATGTTTAATAGTTGGAGAAACCTCCACATTGTTTTCCATAGACTGAAACTGTCTAAATTACCACCAAGCATTTAAAGGGTTCCCTTTTCTCCACATCCTTGCCAACACTTGCTGTTTCTTGACTTTTTGAAATGGATCATCCTCACAGGTGTATGTTGGTCTCTCATTGAGGTTTTGATTTCCATTTCCCTGACCATAGTGATGATGATTAACTCATGCCCATTTTGTGACTGGGTGGGTTATTTGTTTTCTTTTTGTTCAATTCTATCAGTTCTTTGTATATGTTCATTATTAACTTCTTTTTGAATGTACGATGTTCAAATTTTTTTTTGTTGCTGTTGTTTTATATTTTAAATTTTTGTTGCTGTTGTTTTTTGCCTTTTACACTGCCTGAAACCTCCAGTAAAATGTTAAATAAAAGTGATTCCTAATGTCAGGAAAGAGCTTTCAGTATTTTACCTTTAAGAGTATGTTTTGTTTGATTGTATGTACTAGAGCTGAACATACACATACACTCCATGACACAGCAATTCCACTCATAGGTACATGAGGTACATTAGAAAAATATTTGTAAGAATTATCATAACAACATTCTTTATTCAAGCCTCAAACTACAAACTATTCATACACCAAACAAGGAAAGAATGGATTAAAAAAAGAAAATGAAGCGGCAGGTATACCTTAAAATAATATATAGCAAAGAGAATGAACTCATTACAACTCTCTGCTAAGATCAACCTTGTAAGAGCAAAAAAAAAAAAAAAAACATGAAAGAGTATACTCAGCATGAATCCATTTATATAAAGATCAAAATGAGGTGGGACTTCTATGCTTTTAGAAGTCAGTATGGCAGTTATCATTGGAGTAGATAGTGAGTAGATAGTGAATAGGAGGACAGGAGCAGTCTTCTGGGTACTGATAATGTGTTGATTCTTGAACCAAGTGTTGATTTTAAAAATCATTTAACTTAACATTCATGTTTTAGGTATAAATTCCTACTTAGAATGCAAAAATACAGCTCCAGTAATTTTCAAATAAAATACATACTCAGTAATGTCCATGAGCCCCACAGAACACACCACGACCACTTGTTGCCACCCAAAACAGTGCTTTATGCTCAAGCCACATACCCATCACTCCCTGAACAGTATGTTCTTTTCTCCTTCCCCCCCCCCTTTGTAAGTTATTTGAGGCCACATTGTATAACCACACGAGCTCCTATGGGGACAAATTTGCTTGAGTTTGAATGCAAATATACGCCCTTCCTTATGTCTGTAATCTTCAGAAATTTACCTCTAACAGTTGTGTGCCTCAGTTTTCTCTACCTATAAAGTAGGAATAAAATGGAATTGTCTCATGCATTCTGCTCAGACACCACCCCTCTGCCTTATTTGAACCATTAAATTTGGGACCCCTACTATATGCTTCTTGATCATCCATCACAGATTTAACTGGAATCTTGATGGCTAGGACTGACACATCAAAGTATACATTGGGAGACTTCAACAACACAAGTTTGGGGCCTCCCCTGGTGGTGTAGAGGTTGAGCACTGGGCTTCGAAGCTGCCCCCAGCCTCTGCAGCGCTGGTTTGATCCCTGGCCTCAGCCAAGGGTCCCACATGGTGCGGCAGACCTTTCCTGCCACGTCCACTGCTCCCCTCAGCAGTGTATTTCATCAGCCTGCCTGTTCTGTTACCCGCTCTGGTGAATTCTCTCACCCTCCTGCACTTCTGACTATACCCAGTGCTTGTATAAATAAATAAATAAATCTTAAAAAAAAATACAAGTTTGTCTCCTCCTTTTGGAGACTAGAAATTCAAGATTAAGTTTTCAGCAGAGTTGATTTCATTCGGAGGCATACTACATTGGCTTTTAGATGACTGTCTTCACATGGTCTTTCCACCCTCCATTTCTGTATCATAATCTCTTTTTATAAGGACACCAATCATGTTGGTTTACAACCCTACCCCAATTATCTTACTTTACCTTAATTATCTCTTTACCCTTTCATCAAAGACAGTCACATTCTGAAGTACTAGGGGGTTCGAACTTCAACATATGAATTTGGGAAGGGATATGATTCAGCTCACACCAAGATATTTACTCATCCTTCTGCCTGCCAACTATGATCTCCTACTTGCCTTATTGTCTGTATCTCCAGCTTCTAACACAGCATCTGACACACAAACTCTTAATAAGTAGGATCTACAGAGGGAAGAAAGTTCACAAAAACAAGCTCATGGGAGCAAAACTCATTTCTTGAAAGGCAAAGATGATCTAGAGAGAGCAGGAGAGTTTCATTCAATCAAGTAAATGATTAGAGTTGAAAACAAAAATCAATGAATGCAATATACTGACCCAGATGGGGCTGACAGAGGTACAGCTATAATTCTAGATCAATCACTCCATAGTGAAGCTTGACTTTCATTTAATAACAGTTCTTTAGTATTAATTATTGAGTAATTCCTACTTCTGTGACTTCTGAAGTAGAAGTCAACAGATATGGCCTTCATAAATTTTTCTGTCTTCATTTTTAATTTAATTGCATTATCAGGAAATTTCATTTAGATAATATATATAGACATAAGGTAGAGGTTAAAAAAAATCTTCTCATTCTTGTTCTGATCTACCCCTTTCTCAACTCCTCTCAAATATAGAGTCTCTTTATGCAAACGTGAGAACATGAAAATATATTTTATCCCTCCTTTTTAAAAAGAAATGGTAGTATACACTCTTCTGAACTTTATACTTGCCAATATCACCTAGTGGCCTTTCCATATCCATAAAGACAAACCTTTGTTCATTTGCTTAGTTTAGAAATATCATATGGATGTTTTACTTAACCATCCCTCTGTGATGGACAAATGGAATACTGTTAATCTTACAAAGAATGTTGAAATGGATTACTTTGTCCATGTGTCATTTCAAACATGCAGGTGTGCCTAAAGAGTAAATTCCAGATGTAGGTTTGTTAAGTCAAATGTTAAATGACTGAATAATTTTAATCAATAGTACTTGCTCCCCATAAGCAACAGATATATTGTGTATGATAATTTCACTAACAAAAATATTAAGCTAGAGTGTTTGCCAGTCTAACAGATGAAGAAAAATCTCAGCGACATGCAAATACAGGCAAGTTAATGTTGACTTACTTGGTCAATATGATCAAATATGAGATTTACTTGCAATAAATCTCATCTGAGATTAGATCCTTGTTTCTTAATTGTCTTGACTTTCAGTTTATTAATGATTGCAACTGTTAATGAAATAATACTATGAAGTAAGGAGAATGGGGAACAAGATCCTGGAAAATGTTTAGGGACCTTCAAAGATCCAGTTCTGGAAAGGGTGTGCATCACTTTTACACACATTCCATGGCTCAGATTCATTGACAGCTTCCATGAAAATGTGAACAGAGCTAGAAAATGTTATCCCCAGTGTAGCATCCCCTTCACACAAACAACTCTATTATAGAAGGAAAGAAGGAATCTTTCCAAGACCGCTGACTATCTCTGCTGGAGACACACTGCTGTGCTTATGCTCCTAGTACTTGACTTCAAGTCAAGTTCACCCAAAGCACTCAGCTTGATCACATCAAACCACTTTTGTTAACATGGGAACTTTTAAAAACACAATTACTTCCCAGTAATTTCTTCAAAATTAGTCTTTTAAGTCCTTTGGTCTCGATCTTCACATTTATAAAACAAATAAACTGGACTACATTGTTTCTGAGGATCTTCCAAGCTAATTATCGCCACCACCATGCTACCTTCTTTCATTACTCCCCTCTATCTTTCCTGGATAGAGGAATATGACCTCATCTTATGAGGAGACTAATGTCAGGGAGGAAAAGACTGGTATATTACTAATCTTTATACTTCTCAAATCAAACAAATAGTCAATTTGCTGCTTACAAAAGACTCCAGTGAAATCCTAGCAATAAACCTGCTCTGTGTCCATAAAGTGCCTACTCTGTGTCCAATTCTGAACTGGACTGGATAAAAGATAAAAGACATAATTTAAAGCTGGATGTCTATCTTATGAGGCAAGAAATCAACATTCAAAAAATAAAGACATAAAAACTGAGCTCCTAATCCCAAAAAAGTATGTAATATCTTTTAGTATATTAGGCACATCCACATGAAAAGATAACAGTATGAAATCACAAATGATTTTCTGCCAAGATGAGTAAACAGGGAGAGCAAACAGTATAAATGAGGTCAGTGAGAACTCTGACCCGAGTGACTTTTTTAACATCAAGATGACATCCAAACTCTTTGTAACATGAAGCATTAACGAAGAAGTCCCACTAAGCAATTCCTGACAATGAAAAGCAAACTTGGCCTCTCTTGGGGCTCTGCTCTCTAAGGGGGCTGAAGTCAAGACTCCTCTCATTCCTGCTTGTAATCTGCTTCTTGGTCTATGAGAAACATATGCTCCTCAATCATGTGTTCCTAGAAGCGGAGATACTAAAATATATGTGGTCCAAGAGGATGTGCTCAATGATGGACAAAGCTCAAAAAGATCAAAGATCATCTTTGCCTGGAAAAGACAGAATTAAGAAAAATGCCATTAACTTTATTTCTGTCCTGCTCTTGTTGACACAGCTGATATCCAAGCCATGTGCTTGCTTTTGAAAGCTTTCTCTCCTTTGTCTTGGAAAATATTTTGTTCTGTTTTGGTTTTCCCCTTAGTACTTCCCTTAGAGGTTCAGGAAAGAAAATATTTAAATTATGCATCTCATCATACTGAAATGTCATCAAAATGCTATCATATACTTATTCCATTATTTAATTAGTGCCCCTTGTTTTCAGGAATGTAACACAATTGTCCATTGTGTGGCTTACAAAAATAACGACAGTTACATATAACTGGCATTCTGAATCCTTAAACCCAACTTAGAAAACTATCTTCAACCCCCTCCCTCTGTGCCCACCTTCCTCAGCAACCATCAAATTACAGATTCAGGTTATGTAAGACATTCAGAACTAGAACAATTTTTGAAAATATGGTTGGCCGTTATGTAATTGTGTGTTTTCCAGTATCATAAGGAATGCAAGATGAATTACTAGCCCTAATTTATAAACACAAAAACTGAGACAGAACTTGGTTTTATCACTGAGTCAATATTCAGTTAGTCTAAGTGAAAGCATCAAGACTAGAACCCAAGTTTTCTGGATTCAAGTTCAGTATGTTTTCTACTAGTGGGCTCGGTTCTACCCAATGGCAGAGAAACTGTCAACAGAATAGTATGTATTGATAAAACAGTTTAATGTTACAGCTCACAGCTGCAAAGTCTCCACACTAGTTCCAATGTAAGCACTGATTAGATCTAAAAGGCACTCAAACCATGATCTGACCCCCTCAATTTACAGATGACAACATGAGAACTCAAGGATATTAGGCAATTCACACACCAGAATTTAAAAACTTCCCAATCACCTTGTTCAGGCTTTTGTATCAAACCATGCTGAATATTTTGTAGCACAGTTTGTTGCTGCAAATCTTACAGCAGCTATTTGTTTAAAACAACCTGCATTTCACTTGTCTTTTGAATACAGATAATGCATTCTCACTGACACCTCTCTCCCCTAATCACCTGCCCATCCTTCCCCTTACTGTCTATTAGGACTGAATGTGATCCTCAGAGCAAAAAACATAAACACTCAGGTGAACAGAAAATCCGATGAGGAAAGGGACAGAAGCTGGTGTTGATGGGAAGGAAATGATCCCGAATGTTTCCAAAGCTGCTGAATAGAGATCACAATACACCACGAACAGAGTTGCCTCAGCTAGAAGTGGGGTGGCTGCCAAGGTCTGCTTTAAAAGATCCTGAAATATGACCTCCCCTCTGAAGATACTGTTATTACTTCATTACTATATTCAATAAGATTCGTTTCTTTCATTACATCTCCAACATACTTGGGACGACTGGAGAGATGGGGTTGGGGGCTAAAAGTTATTTATACCTTAGTGGGATGCAATTTCATTAAATTGCTGTCCTCCTAACACATATTTGAGCTCAGCCCCAGGAGGAGTTTAATAGCTGTAACCAGAAATGTAGAGAAGTAATTTTGAAAGGTGGGCCGTTCTGGAAAGGGCAGGCTTGCTCTAGGGAAATGTAGTGTGAGGTTTTGGCAATATAAGAACGTTGATCCATTGGGAAGTGGGATTCAGAAATAACACCTGAGAAAGATAGGAGGAGAAAAGGAAAACAGAAAGGAAGCCTGAGGTAGTCAAAGGCAAGCCTAGACAAGACCTCCAATGTAAGCTTCAAATCTACACATTTACTCTGGTTTGGAGATTTTTGGAAGTTGAAGATTTAAGGCCTTCTGCTTCTTTATTTTCCTCCAGGATAAGGTCTGTCAGGCACTTTACCCTCCCACAAAATAAACAGAAAGGTTTATGAGGGGGAGGCAAAGTAATATACTGCCAATGAAGGCAGAGCTGCCAGCTGCCACACTCACAAGTCACTCACGGTGCCTGCCAGCTGGGAAGGAAGGTTTGTAAATTGTGATTTTGCTTTCTTGGCCTCAAGAGATTTTATTAACCCCCTGTGGCAATGAGCAATGGTTTCCATTTGAGAGCAATTCCTTTTTACTGGAAGAAGAGGGTGGCTGAGCCATGGTCATGGGGTCAAGGGTCTAGAAGCCAACTAAACCATCTCCATCACTTTACTGACTGATTAATGTGATCATTCTAAAAGGCAAGACTGGTCATATTTTGTCCCTGCTTAAGCTCTCAATGGATTCCAGTGTTCTTACTGAGAAGAGAAACACTCCTCAGTGCAGCCAGTTGAGGCTTAGGCCTCAGGACTGAGCCCCAACTGAAGATCAGCCCCAATTCCCACTTCCAGTCATTTGAGCGCCTCTGGACACTAAGACTTTGAAAGCTGTTTCATCTGCCTCCACTGAAAGTCTCTACTTCCTTCAATCCCCAGTTCAGGAGCTGCATCTGGAGTACAGTGAGTAGAAGTAGTACATACAATTAAAGCACCTGAATTCAAATCCTGGTTCCTGTTCACTGCAGGGGAGGTCACTTAGCTTTGCATTGCCTCCAGCCCTTCATCTGCAAAGTGGGAAGTCCAGTAGACCTTTGAATAACTTGGGGGTTAGGAGCAGCAACCCCCGCACAGCCAAAAATCTTTGTGTGATATAGTTGACCCTCTATATAAGCAGCTTCCACATTCAGATTCAACCAAGTGACAATGTGGTCGGTTAAATCTGTGAAAGTGGAACCTAAGAATATAAAAATATTCGCATAGAAGTAGACACAGTTTAAACTTGTTTTTCAAGACAATTGTAGTAATGAATGTACATCCCACATGGGATTTTAGTGAGGATTAAATCAATTAACCCACACGGGCCATTTAAAAGAGTACATAGAATTTGCTGAGTTCTAAATAAATGTTGGTAGAGACACCCCAGATTTGTAGCTAACAACTCACTTAGGATGGGCTGATTATCAACTCTTCTCTGCACATCATTGTATCTGTCAATTGAATCTGGTCAATTGATAACTTATTTCAATCCAAAAAGGATTTCACTTGAGACAATTTAGTGGCTTGATGTTTAATTTTTAAGTTATTTTTTAGTCTGTTTTTCCATGGGTTGTGAACTCCTATTATCAATATGTTTTATTGTGTCCCTAATGTTTGCCTAGGTCACTGCCTATCACATATTAGATACTGAAAAAATATAAGGTGGGGTATAGTTATTCAAGGACAGCACATGGAAAAGGACAGCTTATTGAATTAATATCAAGATCTGGGGTTTCAAGCATGAACTTGCTCTGGTTTGTTTTTTCATTTTAAATAATTCACATACATTTTCTAGACCCTATTTCCCTAATCTCTAAACTTGAAAAAAGGTAAGGATGCCAGATCAGGACCAAGGTGGGAAATATTAATATTTAAGACTTAAACATTGCCTTTGACATCACTTATTAGGGAAATGCAAATCAAAACCACAATGACATCTCACCAAACACCTGTTAGAAATGTCATTATCGAAAAGTCAAGAAATAATAAGTACTGGTGAGGATATAGAGAATAGGTCCCTCATGAATTGTTGGTAGAAATGTAAAGTAGTACAGCCACTGTGGAAGCAGTATGGCAGGTTTTCAAAAAATTTTAAAAAAGATCAACTACCATGAGATACCATCTTACACCAGTGAGAATGGCACATATTAAAAAAACTAGCAACAACAAATGTTGGCGAGGGTGTGGAGAAAAAGGAACTCTTCTGCACTGATGGTGGGAGTGCAAACTGGTCCAACCACTATGGAGAGCTGTGTGGAGATTTCTGGACCTACTAAACATAGAGCTTCCATATGATCCAGCAATTCCACTCCTAGGTATTTACCCAAAGGACACAGAAACATCAATTCCAAAGAGCACCTGCACCCCTATGTTTATAGCAGCACTGTTTACAATAGCTAAGCTTTGGAAACAGCCCAAATGCCCAAAAATAGATGACTGGATCAAGAAGATGTGGTACATATATACCATGGACTATTACTCAGCATTCAAAAAAGATAAACACATGCAATTTGCAGCAACATGGATGGCGCTGGAAGGGATCATGCTCAGCGAAATAAGCCAGAAAGAAAAAGAAAAATACTGGATGGTCTCACTCATAGCAGGAATCTAGAAAACTTAAATAAGGGACCAGGAAAATGAATAACTATAAGAAAGTGAAAATCAAAATCAACAAAAATCTATGAACCAGAGACACTTTTGGGGAGGTGGGTGGAGGGAGGGGAGGGATTGGGGTCAAAATGGGGGGGTTGAAATTGTATGGGGAATATAAAAATAAAATTTATTATAAAAAAAAAAGATCAAATATATGATCCTGCAAATTCACTCCTGGGAACTGCCCTGAATAATATGGAAGAGCTAACTGAGAAGTTGTGTGCACCCTGGCTCACTGGAGCACTGTGCATAATAGCCAAGATGGAAATAACCCAAGTGTCTGATGATGGCTGGATGGATTAAGATATGGTATATGTCCATAACTAGACACTAACAAGGCATAAAAATGTGAAACCTTACCATTCATGATTTGGGTAGACCTTGAGAGAATGTTAAGTAAAATAAAAGAACAAAAATAATATATAATTTTACTTATATATATTTGAACAGTTAAGGAAAAAAAAAACATGAAATTTAGTCTCTGAAAACAGAATGGAAGTTACAGAGAAGGAAGGGAGTAGATAGAGGGATCTCTATGCATAGAGCTGTTGAGGTGAGAAACTCTATACATGTAACCTATTCAGGGTTGTAAACTAACGTTACTTCAGTAAGAAATAAAAGGGAAATGTCAGCTAAAGTACTGACCTTATTTTCAGGACAGTTCAATATTCCAAGAACTAACTACTAGTCCAAAAACAAGAATTAGACATCTCTTCTATAACAATAATAAATTCTGAAGCACCAATCCATTGCATTAATATTTAAAAACAAGTATATTCAGAGAACATGCTTTTCCTAGTATAGTGCCTGGGATGTAGTGAATGCCCAGCATAGGTAACTACTACCATACATTATAGTCAAAATCTCTTTTTAACAAAAATAATATTTTATCTTAAGTAGATAGTATATTTAACCATCTATTAGCATTAGGGGTATTTTCCTAAATTTTCTTATTTTAAAATTTTACTATTGCAAAGAATTTCTTGAATGTAATTTTTGGCTGACCTTTATAAAAATATATTTCTTAAAAGAAGTTTGCTATTCTGACAGACACAAAGGTTTAAGCTTTTGATATATATTGTCAAATAGCTTCCCAGTAAATGAACTACATTTCCCACCAAATCTGTGTGGGATTATTCATCTGTATCTTCACTAAGCAGTACATTTTATTGATATTTAAGTATTTATCAATTTGATGGGTAAAAAGTTCATTGTTTACATTATTTTGTTTACATTATTTTTTTAATTACCAGTGAGGCTATTGTATTCATATTTATTAATAAATTCCTCCTGTATACTCACTTTATGATAGTACTTACACATATTTGGTCAGTCAAAAAATGAGGAAGAAGGCCTCCCTAGTGGCGCAAGTGGATAAGACACAACCTATGAAGCTGTACGCAGCCTCTGCAGCGTGGGTTCATCCCTGGCTGGCCAGGGAGCAACCCACATGGTGCGGCAGACCTCTCCTGACTCGCCCACTGCTCCCCTCAGCAGTGTACTTTGGTTGATCTGCCTATTCTGTTCCCCACTCTGTCTCTGGTGAATTCTCTCACTCCCCACACTCTGGCCTGTACCCCAGCTCTTTTTTTTTTTAATTTTTTTTTTTTTATAGAGGCATGTTTTATTTATTTATTTATTTATTTGTTTGTTTTGTTTATACATGCACTGGGTACAGCCAGAAGTGCGGGAGGGTGAGAGAATTCACCAGAGCCAGAGCGGGGAGCAGAGCAGGCAGAAGGACCGAAGTACACTGCTGAGGGGAGCAGCGGGCGGCAGGAGAGGTCTGCGCGCCATGAGGGACCCTCCTCAGGTGGCCGGGGAGCAGCCGGGGATCGAACCGGCGCTGCAGAGGCCGCGGGCAGCTTCGCAACCCAGCACTCAACCGCTGCGCCACCGGGGAGGCCCCTGTACCCCAGCTCTTGTATGCATAAATAAATCAATCTTTAAAAAATGAGGAAGAAGAGTCATGCTGAAGTGTTTTGGTTTTGATGCATGCAGAGAGTCTGAAAAGATTTTTCCCACATTTTGTTCTTACTTGTTGATGTTATTTTTGATGCCTTCTCAAACAAAATTAATTGTTTCCCTCCATTCTACTTCTCTTTCTTTCTGCCTTTTCTGAGACTCTGTTCTAATGTCACCTCCTCTAGAAAACTTTCCTGGCGTTTTTTTTCTCTCCAGATAGACTATAGACAACGTGGTGCTGAGACTGGGTTCTTTACTATCTCCAACATTTTATTCAGGACCAGACTTGCACTAAGCCCTTACTGATTATCCGTTTTATTGAGAAGTGTTCAGATTTAGGGGAAAGAAAGAACGCTATAGCAACTGCACCGTCAACTCATTGGACACAGTTCACCCCCAACCCAAGGTCCATGCATTTAATACTCTAATTGCTTTAGTTGATTTTATCAATATTTACCGTTTATCAATATTCAAATAGTTTTAAGTCTTTAAATTAACCAATGGTCTCCAGAAAAACAACTGGATGGATGGGATGTGATAAATAGGGAAATAGCTCACAAGAATATGGAGTTTGAGAAGTCCCCAGTCTGCTGTTTGTAAGCTGGTGGTCTAGTTCTGGTCCAGGTTCAAAGATTTGGGAATGAGGAACACAACAGTGGAAGTGCTAGTCTGAGGTCATGAACTGGATGAGTTCCACACTGGGGAGGGCCACCTCCTTTACTCAGTTCACCAACTGAAATGCCAATGTCCTCTGAAATCATCTTTACAAACATGCCCAGAAATAATGTTTAACCAAGTATCTGGGCATCCTGTGACCTAGTTGAGATGACACACAAAATGAATCTGTCTCCTATGTCTGTGACCACTTGGGCTAAAAGCAAGGAAGTAAAATATCTAATTCCCCAGTACTTCTGGCTTCCCAAGACTGAGCCATGACCACCTCCACAGAAGAATCTCAAAACTTAGCCACAGTGCTAAAAAAGCCATTTTAAGTGACACTTTTAAGTGCCAGTTCAGTGATCTGAAGGGGAGGACTTTAATTGGATTTGATTTTGCTTGGCATGTTTACGGGTGGTCTAGGACCTGGGGTCAATTTGCTCAGATTGGTTTGGGGACACAAGCACAATTAATACTTGGAACCCTGCAGATGTGCTGCCCTTCATATGTCCTTAGAGCACAAGACAGGGCCAAGGCTTAGGTCTAGGGCCACAGAGATGACAGTAATAAGTGTATGCTCAGAGGCCTAAAGTAAATTTCAGATTACAATTATCTTTACAAAACAGGCAAATTGGTGAAAGGCAAGAGGGATAGCTAGAGACAGTAAAACAATCCAGTTGTTTTGACTGCATTGTTCCATCTAGTAAATTTTCCTAGCCCAATTAAGTATTAGTTTTAGATTATCTAGTTGAAAAACTTGCTAGAAAGGTCTTTAGTTGGGGTAGGGCATGTGCATTATGGCAGAAGAGTCAGAATTAAAAGACTTGGACCACTGAAGACAAATTCAAAATGAAGATGCAACCCAGCATGATTCAAGTGCATAAGTCTACAGAGCTCTGGGTTCAAGTTTCATGTTGGCTTTCTCATCAAGTCTGTGCTCCTACACAGGCTAATGAATCTCATTTCCCTCATGTGATGGCACTCTAAAATTTCTTTTAGATTCCTGACACCATGCCTGGCCTTAATGCAAAGCAGTTCCTCTTGTTTTTTTGCCCCTTAATGCAATGGTCTCTAAAATAAAGACAGTAAAAAAATAATAATAATAATTACCTAAATGTCATGTCAAAGCATAGCTGTGTCTATGCCTGGAAATGTTCTAAGTGTTTCCCAAGGATGCTATAATGCCATCATTTTCCCCACTCTTTCGGCATCTGGTTCTTCAAAGGACTGAAATTCAAGCTTCTGTGCCTTGTTTCATTATGTTTTTCAGGAATGATTCCCAGTCTTGCCTCTATTCCTTCCGAGAGACGACTTGACAGTAACATAACTCAATGGCCCAGGCAATTTCTATCCCAGCAAATGAAGGTAACATGAATAATTACCTAAAAGGGGTCAAAGAACTTTCTCAATTGTTTTAGTCTGTCTTCACAGTACAAAAAATTCTTATGTTAGTGATAAGAAACTAAAGTACTAAGAAGCTAAAGTACTTTCCTAAATGCACTCAGTTCCTTAGAAGATCTGTAAATAACCTAAATGTCTTAACATATGGCTTGTGTTAGTTATGAAAGGCCCCAGATATTCACTCTTCAAAGCTTTACTTCCATCACCCATGAAGCCTTTCCCTCCTCCCTGGAGGGCACTTATCAATCCCTCCTCAGAGAGTCTCTAAGTTTCCTTACACATTTTTAGTAAATCATGTTTAAATAGGTGTTTATTTTCTTCCTCACTGGGCTATGAGCTTTTTTACTGTGTTACTAGACCTTGGGGCTCAGCAAATGATCATGGAGCAAATGACTCAAAAGGCAACCATTAAAAATTCAATTGAGTGTGGAACAAAGGAAGGGGATCAGGGCGCAGAAAAGAAGGTAGAGAAAGAGAGGGGTGGAGGAGAGGCAGGTTGACTCTTGCTGTGTCTGACCACATTTCAAAGCCAAAAAGCATCTGGTGATGTTTAGCTACTGAGTTTGCCTACCCACATTCTGTTCACCATCATTAATGAGGACAGTTGAGAGCAGTGTATTTGCAAACATTTCCACCCAAGCACAACAAAAACTGGTGAAAATGAAGAGAGTGTCCCAGCATTTCTTAGTCATTTACATGGTGGTCCAGAAAACACTATTTTTCAGAGATAAGACATTGAGCACTCACTTCCTGGAGTAAAATCAAGACATCCAATAATTTAACCAGAAGTGGGACATCAAGATCATAACAATCATCTTGTCTCTCACACACAGATGAAGTATGGTATGTGCTTATATATACACATGCTTTGTAAGAAAAAGTCTTGAAAAATAAAATTGAAATATTCATATTCCTGAGAAATTATAATGCACCTCCTTCACCTGCTCTCCTCCTTCTGTGCTTCATACATAGTTCAGTGTCAGGCAGGAAGCAGACTTCATAGGTGACAGGTTTAAGTATTCATAAAGTAAGTCAGAACAGAGAGGAACATTGCCTTATTTGAGCAGATATTCCCGCTCTGGAAAAAATATTACTCTTTACCTACTTATATTGAAAAAAAGACTAGTTCTACTAAAAAAGACAAAATGAAGAAAAATTTAATTCTCTGTGCATTCTTACACAACTCTTCAGAATAAACACTTAATTGATCAAACTGTAATTATTGATATTTGGTGTCATTAATATGCATTCATTTAAATTTTTTGATTATTATACATTGAGGATCCACTCTATGCCAAAGCTTGTGTGGGGTGCTAAGGATATAGGACTAGGCAGATATGATCACACTTCCATTTCAGTGGAGAAAGATATAAAATAAAGATTATGAAAGAAAAAAATCATGTGTAGTTAGTTTTTTAACTACAATGAAAATTTACAATAGCATTTAATTTACCCTGCATGTCCCTTTGACATTGCAATTATACATCCCTTTAATTCTTTACTTTTATATAAAAAGACACTAAGTTAATTTCCCTCTTTATTATAAAAACATCTTGTTTTCCTGGGAAGGAAGAAATTAGGTTGATCAGTCCTTCACACTCTAGAAGCTGTAGACTCGCTGACTGTCAAATGCTATAAAAGTTTTAATTTTACCTCTAATTCAATAATTGCTTTAGAGAGGGTGTCTCCCTCCTTGTAAGCTGATGGGCAATTCAACTATTGAACTAAACTCCCTTCACACCTTAAAAAAAAAAAAAAAAACACCCTTTAGTGAATAATATTCCAACAGAATCATCAAAAAGCATTACTTACACAGTGGTCAATTACCAAGGAACGCTCATTATTCAGGTCAAAGACACCGTCAAATAAATACTTTAAGCAGTTAAGATGAAAATTTGCACAGTGGAAAAAAAAATGCACTTACTCAGAATTGAGTTGTCCTGAACCCTTGGTTATATTGTTTCCCAGCATGCATTGGATTAGAAAGAACTAAAAGGAAGGTGCAGGAGGAAGTAGTCAGGTATACACACAACTACTGCAACAGGAAGGGAAATAATAGCCCAGAAGCCACCAAGAAGCTCAGAGTGCTTGCTGTGTGCCACTTGCCTCTCTAAACCTTTGACTTTCATTTCTCCCAACAAGCCTGTGAAGCAATAGCACAAAGCACCTACTGTGTGCCAGAAATTTTAAATGAATGTTCTCTAATCCTTGCAATAATTTGGCATTACTGTGACCAGTTTACCAGTGAGGAAACTGGAGCAGAGAAATTAACTTTCAAGATGATTTCTTCATAAGTAAGTAACTGGGTCAAAGTCTGCCCTTTTCAATGGGGCAGTTTCATTTTATTCCTATTGTCTTCCTGAAGTGTAGTGTCCCTTTCACTCTTGAGAGTGACCTGGTTTGGATGCTAAGTCATGTGGTCCCCTCTCCAGTGGAGAAATGGATATTTCTCAACTAGGCCAAGCCTTTTCCACACCACAGTGGCTATCATGGCTGATATACTGACACTGAGGCAAGAGAACAATATAAAAAAGAGCTTCAAACACCCAAATGTATGTCAGTTCTAAGCCACCATTTGGGAAAAGTAAAAAAAAAAAAAAAAAAAAAAAAGGATTATTCACTTTATTTACTCTCAAGGAATAGATTAAAGAATGATAAATACTGGGCCTCCCTGGTGGCACAGAGGTTAAAGACTCAGCACAATCAAGTTATCAAGTTATCACCAGCCACTGCATCATGAGTTTTATCCTCAGCCAGGGTGCTGACCCACATGGCGCAACAGAGCCCTCCTGTCTCGCCCACTGCTCCCCTCAGCAGTGTATTTCTGTCAATCTGCCTGTTCTGTTCCCTACCCTATCTCTGGTGAATCCCTGACCTCGGGCCTACACCTGTAAATGACACTATGCCAAGAAGAAAAGGCTAAGTAAATTAAATTTAAACAAGAGTGTATAAAATGTTCTAAAAGGAATTTTATTCCAAATCGTTAACATTTTAACTTTTGAACATCAGGAGGGTAAATTCTAGTTTAGAAAATACCTTGCTTTTTGACCCTTCCTTCCTTAGTCATGTAGAGAAATTGCTTCCCCCCGACCCCGCCCCCAAAAATGTTCCAAAATCCTTCTTAGCACTATCTCTTAAGTCTGACAGCCTCAGTTCAAACCCTTGCTTTGCCCTGTATAAGCATGGACAAGTTACTTCTGTCCAGGCCACTATTCCTCACATGAGGAAAACAAGATGTACAGCTCCCTGGAATGCAGGAACATTTGTATAAAATAGCACAGGTAAACACTTTGAATGGTGACTAGTGCTCTACGCAATGCGGCAACAAAGTACATCTGACTCTGTCTCACCAGATAAGTTCCCTCTAGGCTTAATAAACTCCGTTTTTTTAATATTCCAAGGGCAAAGAGCCTCACTACAATGATAACGTCAGAAGTACTGATCACTGATCAATGCGAACGCAAGCGAGTTGTCCTCAGCCACCATACAAGGATGGACATGCTGGAGCTTGCCAACTCCCCCCTTCTACTCCCAAGTAACCGTAAATACATAGCCCTGCCCTCTGCCAAAGAGCAGGACCATGGTCTTTCAGATGCCAGTCTGCTGCCCTCCTCAATTTGTCAACATATGAGATTAACCTTCTCCTCAAAGTCTATTTCCTTTTATTGGCCAAGGAACCAAGACTGGCCAGCATTATGGTGTCACACACACAAAATGCTAAATAGGAGTGTTTATGATTAATATTAATGTAAATAATGTCACATTAAGGCTAACCCTAGTACAAAGCCTTTTGTTTTTTGAAAAGTAAAATTTCAAGTAGAATTAAAAAAAAAACATAATTTAGCAAAGATGATACTACTATAAATAGTATTTACAAAAGGCAATCCAATATCTGCCCAATATATGAAGCTAAAGGCATCCTAAAATCCCTTAGTCCAGCCCCTTTTCATCTTACAGAAAAAGGAGATGGAACCACTGAAGTGAGGTGACTCCCCCACCCGTAAAATACAACGCATGGCACAGCCAGATGTAGACTGCCCAGAACTGGACTTTGTAAAGAATAGAATGATGAAAATAAATAAATAAATTTGAGCCAAAAGGAAAAAAAAATAGAATGATAATAACAGTACTCTCCCATGCAGATGTGGTGACTGCCAAATAAGAATGCACATAAACAGCTAGTACTCCACCATATAACAAATACTCTTGAGTGATTTGCATCTTTTCAGTTTTTATTGCTCTCTCCACTTATCTTCTGCCCTCATTCCCTTCCTTTCCCATTCTGAATTTCTTTACAATGTGTTTCTATTACCGTTGAAATAAAAAGGTGATATATATATATATATATATATATATATATATATATGAATAGAATGAGTCTGCACTTTAGTAGCTGTGTCACCTCAGGCAATTTTAGTTTACATTTCTGAAGCTTGTTATTCTCAGTTGGCAAAAATAAGGATTAGAGTTCTTTGTCAGGGCATTCTGAGGATTACAAGAAGTAACAACAGCAAAAGCAGTCTCTCTCACAGTAAGAAGGATGTGTGAAGTGGTAGAAGTGCCTGGAGGCAATTCATCAGCACCCTCCAAACTATGCAACACACACATACTTCACCACGGAATTCCACTCTACACATGCATCCTATGGGCAAATGTATATCCAAAATGTTTACTACCCTTTTAACTGAGCAAAAATAATTACATCTTTATCGAGAGGGAAACACTGCCAAATAAAAAAAGAATTGTATATAAAGCAGCAATGGTTAAACCTTTCAAAATATCTTAGGGTCTCCCTGGTGGCACAGCACTATCAAGCTATCATAAAGTCACAGCACTATCAAGCTATCATAATCACTGTGGCATGTGTTTGATCCCCAGCCAGGAAGCTGACCCACATGGCACAGCAGACCTCTCCAGTCTCACCTGCTGCTCCCTTCAGCAATGTATTTAAGCAGATTCACCTGTTCTGTTCCCCACTCTGACTCTGGTGAATCATCTCAACCCTGCACAACTCTGGCCTATACCCCAGTTCTTGTATGCATAAATAAATAAAAATTTAAAAAAAATATATCTTAGACAAGAATGTCATGTTATAATATGTGGACTAGTGTTTTATATTAAAACAAGACAAGAAAATGTAAAATGTATATAAAAGGAGAGAACAGATTTTTATGAAGCCTCTTATATAGTTAGTGGATTTGGGGGAAAGAAAAATCAAGATAATATCACCTTTCACTCTTTATACCCCCAAATCTTTTTTTTAAAGTCATCATCAGAATGTAGATTAGTTGTATAACAAAAAATGTATAATTTCTAGCATATAGTGGAACACTCAATGTTTCTTCTGTCCTTATCTTTCTATGCTTAGTATTGCAACTTCTTTTGCCATTATTATCGTTGATAATACAATTGTCATGACTTCAGACACAATTTTAGAAAATAAATATTGTTTCAGGGGTTACTCTGCTGTTTAAATTCACACTGAATATCTCATCCCACAACCTAAGCTAAGGGATGTATAAAGGTTAATAAAAACACATAAAGAAAAGGTGGGGGCAATCTCCTCATCTGTTTGTGGTGCCATTTGTCTCCCTGTTAAATTGCAATAAAGACAATAAAAAGAAATCGGTTGTGAACAATGAAAGCACCCTCTATTCATAAAAACAGTTCAAATGAAACAAGCCTTTTAATGGGGAAGGAACCACTACTTTCATGCAAAGCAGTGAATGGGAGAGGGACACATAAAACCCTTAAGATAATTCATTAACCACAAATTATTGTAGGCAATTCAAATGCTCTTCCCCAAATCGTGTAGATGTTTTAACCATCAGAATGATAGATGCTTTCAAGCAAATATTGCAACTGATGTTTCTTTTGCAAAACTGTAGGCAAAAGCAATATATGTGATTGATTATATATGATTACTGAATCTGCCCTATTGATAGCACAGTTTTTAGCAGGAAGGTGGCCCCATAATAGGCAAGATGGAGACAATGTGGTAAAAATGGAAGGCCAACTGATTCACAAATAGGAGACCTAACTTCTCAATCCACTTAAATCAATTTGCCTCTCTGAAAGAACAAGTCAATCATATTAAAGCTAATCACCTAAGCACTGACCAACCTCACCTAAAAATAAGGATCACTCCTATTTGTCTTAGCAGTCTCTGAACGGTTTTTATGCTTAGCAGAAAGATAAATGCAGAGTAATTTCAAATTGTCCCTTTCCAACTATGCCAACTACCAGATACCAAAGAACAAACAGCCCATTAAACAGGGTGAACTCAGGGCCTCCCTGGTGGTGCAAGGGGTTAAGTTGCAGCACTGCAAAGGTAACCCACATGGTGCAGCAGACCTCTCCTGTCTCGCCTGCCGCTCCTCTCAGCAGTGTATTTCAGTCAATCTGCCTGTTCTATTCCCGGCTCTGTCCCTGGTGAATCCTCCCCCCCCCCCCCCGTACCTCTGGTCTGTACCCCAGTTATTGTATGCATAAATAAATCTTTTAAAAAAAAGTGAACTCACTTTACTACCATCTCTACTCCCTTCCCCACCCCATCAGGGTGCAAAGGAAGTCATCCTGTGCTTCTGAGTTCTTCTAGTCTGGCCAATAATAAAATAAGCATCAGGCAGATTGACGAGAAAAAGCAAATGGGAAGCTTAATAATAATGTGTAACTCCTATGTACATGGAAGAGGCCCAGTATGACCAACTAGCCCATATAATTTTAAACGTCATCTTCAATTGCTTAGCTAAGACAAGGAGACTCTGGGGGGCACAGAAAAATTTCAGCTAAGGATGTTACCAGGACAGCACACCAGATAAAAATAATATGATATGAAGAGAGAGAGAGAGACCTACCTAAGTACATATATAATAAAAATAGATACCTTTTCCTAGGTATTCCAGAGCATGTTCATATGTTATTTGTAAAATGGACACATTGGGTCTCCCCGGTGGTGCAGAGGTTGAGCGCCGCGCTGAGAAGCTGTCTGCAGCCTCTACAGCGCAGGTTCAATTCCCCTCTAGCCAGGGAGAACCCCACATGGCACAGCAGACCTCTCCTGCCTCACCTGCTGCTCCCCTCAGCAGTGCCTTTGCTCTGTCTGCCTGTTCTGTTCCCCGCTCTGGCTCTGGTGAATTCTCTCACCCTCCCATGCTTCTGACCCCAGTTCTTGTATTAAATAAATAAATCTTCTAAAAAAGTTAATTAAAAAATAAAATGGACACATTGCATTCACCTTGCCTTTCCTATTCAAACTCTCCCATTTGGTTTGTAAACATACAGATATATTTCAGAAATGTATTCATATGTGTATCTATCAATGTCTACATATCTTACTTTAGATGTACAAACAGAATAACCCCATTATGTAGCTTTTCAGTGGATTAATGGATCCAGTCATTGACTGTCATCAGCTACTAAAAAAGATAACAAAACCACTACATGCTTAATCATGGAAAAACACAGTAACATTATCAAGAAGCATTTTATCAATTAATCAATTAAGCTAACTATATCTGTTTAAACTACTAGACTATCCCCAATTTACAGGAAACACACAGATCAGATAAACATAGTTAACACCATAGGGATGCAATCATCAAAAACAAGAATATGGAAAACTCCACAGGACAAATGACCTGGCTCCTTCAAAAGAGCAAAGTAATTTTCAGATTCAATTCATACAAATTGTTTAAAAATTACATTTATGTGACAATTTGAAGTTTGAACAAATACTAGGTATTTGATATATTAATCTACTTGTGACAATGCAATTACGGTATTTTAAAGTATTATCTTTTGAAAATAAACAATGAAAGCATTTACAGAAGAAAAATTTGATTTCTAGGATTTGCTTCAAGTTGTCTCGCAAGAATACTTGGACAGAGGTATTAAGGAAATATTTTATGATATCATTTGATAATCTCTGAAGTGATACATGGGGGTTTCTACATCTTTATTTCTACATCTGCATATTACTGAACTTTCCATAATAACTTTTTAAAGAAAAATAGTTTAACTTTTTCAAAAAAGTTTATTTTTTTGAGATTGGAGAATATATAAAATATGAGCCACTCTTGAGTATAATTCTCAAGCTAGGTTTCTCCACTTACCACTATTATGTATGTGAAGCAAAGAGCAATTTTCCTATGATCTGCCTCCCTAGAACTGCAAATATGTGATATATGCATAACAGTCTCCATGGCCTATATTCCAACGCCATGTGGTTCTCTCATAAATGGGAAGCAGCTACAAAATGGCATAAAGCACCTAATTTTATACCTACTTTTGAAAATCTTTAATATTCAATATTTTAAAAGCACATTAGTACATCTGACATAACACTGGAATATAAACTACATCAGGTTTGAAGTAGAATTATGGCATAATAAAAATGTGCAGCAAAACTGGACAGTGGAATAGCTCCCTGAATATCATTGAAATGTGTTATATTATCAATCATGGGTATAAAACACAGCATGTAAAAGGATTTGGCAAGATAGAATACACAGAATTTTTTCCTAGGACAAACAGTTATGTCCTGACTCATGTAGTAAATATCATACAAAATATCAACATCAGCATTTTATAGTAAAACATAATACAGTGAAAAAAAAAACTTTTAAGTAAGCATATTTGTTATGTTAGTATTTAGAGACAGGTGCATGTACATTGTGAGATATAGTAATTAGGTTGGTGTTATTAAGAATCAGTATTTTTGGCATTGGAGAAAGGATATGCAAATGTAAGATAAAAGATAACATTTTAAGCTCCAAACTTCCTAATTAAAATTGGAATTATTAATGTGAACTTGTGATATATTTTATCATATACATATAAAAACAGCAACTAATTGGCTAAAATTCAATGACCTCATAATACTGATTATTAGCAAGGATGCAGAGCAACAAAAATTCATCCATTTATTAGTGGGAATGCAAAGTGGCACAGAGAATTTGGAAGATAGTTTGGCAGTTTCTTACTAAGCCTTAGCACATTATCCAGCCATCTTGCTCCTAGGTATTTACTCAAATAATTTGTGATAAATGTGACCATTCTAAAGCTTGCATGTGAATGATTCCAGTAACTTTAACATTGCCAAGAACTGGAAGCAAACAAATTTGCAAAAATAGGTGACTACAAAATAAAGATTCTGACACATTTAAACAATGAGTATTATTCAGTGATTTTTCTTTTTTAAATGTGCTATCGAGCAACAAAAAGGCATGAATGAACTATAAATGTATATTACTAAGTGAGAGAATTTGAAAAGAATCTGAATATACTGAATCTTTAGGGTGGTGAAAATATTCTGAACACTGTTATTGTGGTACATGAAACTGCATTTGTCAAAATCCATTAATTTTGGGTACATGAACAGTATATCTTAATTTATACAAATTAAAAAAATAATTTAGGCTATTAAGGGGATCCCAATATGGATTATAGAATGTGATGAATCAATCTAACTGTAAAAGAACTGTATGATACAACCTCATTTAGTAGGGTTTGGAAAAATGTGCTGGCTAAGGCAATTTTCAGAATGTATGAAACCAATAAAATTGAAGGAAAAAGAGACTGCACATAAGAACTGCACTCTAGCTGATGATGGTATTTTCCATGGGGGTATGACATTTCTGATACTGGTATACATAAATGCCAGATTTGACCATTAAGCAATTAAATGGTGGAGGGTGGGAGCCAGAATAGAGCCAGGATTTTCACCATTGTAGTTACAGTTAATAAATATGTAGAAGAGGCTAGAAAAATCCATTAGAGTTGGAGGTATCAGGTCTCACTCATAGCAGGAATCTAGAAAACTTAAATAAGGGACCAGGAAAAAGAATAAGAAAGAAAAAAATCAAAATCAACAAACAACTATGAACCAGAGACAGACTATGCGGGGGGTGGGGCGGGGAAAGGAGGGATTGGAGTCAAAATAAGTGGGTTGTAATTGTATGGGGAATATAAAAATAAAATATAAAATAAAATTAAAAGAGTTGGAGGTATCAGTAGAAACCCGTGTTTATTTTAACATAAGTAGACTTTCTACTTATACAGATAAATATGCTTACACAGAATTATTTCTAGTTGTAGCTAGCACGCCATTCTCAGCAACATGGTTGGAGCTAGAAGGGATTATGCTCAGTGAAATAAGCCAGAAAGAAAAATAACGGATGGTTTCACTTATAGGAGGAACATAGGGGAACAAATAAGGGATCAGGAAAAAAATAATTACAACAAATTAAAAAAAAAATAACAGGCAACTATAAATCAGAGACTTTTTTTTTTTTAAGATTTATTTATTTTTACAAGCACTGGGTACAGTCAGAAGTGTGAGAGGGTGAGAGAATTCACCAGAGCCAGAGCAGGGAGCAGAACAGGCAGAAGGACTGAAGTACACTGCTGAGGTGAGCAGTGGGAGGCAGGAGAGGTCTGTCCTGCCATGTGGGACCCTCGCCAGTGGCCGGGAATTCAACCGGCACTGGGCAGCTTTGCAACCCAGCGCTCAACTCTGCGCCACCAGGGAGGCCCTAACTCAGAGCCATTCTGCAGGAGAGGAGGAGGGAGAGGGATCAAAACCGGAGGGAAGAGCACAAGGGACTATGGTGATGGTGCACCAGTGAAGAGGTGGTGGGAATTTTACGGGGACTACAACTGAGAAGAGAAAGCATACATTGTACAAAAAGGAAGAATGATGTGAAATATATATATAAAATAAAGTGTTCCAGTGACCAAAACTCAAACGATTTAAGAAAGAAAATAAGCAAGTAGTATTAGGTTATAACCCAAAGTATAGACCAAATAGCCACGAAACCAAACAGATATATATGATGCATATCTATATATTATTGGAAGAAAAAATATATATATATAAATATCCCTTAAGGGATATTTATCTACTTGTGGGTTGTAGGTAATGAATTTCATCTAAAGACTACAATATAGAAAGGTTAAGGTGGAGATAGGAAAGCAACTGCAGGGAGAAGCCTGCAGAAGCCTTTTAAACACAATGTCAGTCAGATGATCAGTCAAGAGCGCAGTAATATAATGTTATTATTTTTTAAAAGATTTGCTTATTTATACAAGAACAAGGGTACAGGCCAGGTGCATGGGAGGGTGAGAGGATTCACAAGAGACAGCGTGGGGAACAGAACAGGCAAAGTGACGAAATACACTGCTGAGGGGAGCAGCAGGCAAGACAGGAGAGGTCTGCTTCCCCATGTGGGATTCTCACAAGCCGGCCGGGATTGAACCCGCGCTGCAGAGGCTGCGGATTGCTTTGCTCAAGTGGTGGCGCTCAAGCGCCTGCGCCACCAGGGAGGCCCTGTTATTTTCTTTTAAAGATTTATTTTTTATTTGTACAATAGCTGGGGTACAGGCCATAGGCGCGAGAGGGTGAGAGGATTCACCAGAGACAGAGAAGGGAGCAGAACAGGCAGACAGACCGAAAGCACTGCTGAGGGGAGCAGCGGGTGCGACAGGAGAGGTCTGCCATGCAATGTGGGAATCTCCCTGGCATGCTGAGAATTGAACCCGTGCTACAAAGGCTGAGGACAGCTTCACAGCACTGTGTTCAATCCGCTGCGCCACCGGGGAGGCCGCAGTGATATAACCTTGACAGCATAAACCATTAATATGTGGAGAACATGACACCTTACCTGTGATCTTTACCCCCCAAAACATTTAATTCGTCTAATTATGAACAAAAATTATTAAATCCCAATAAAGGGACATTCTAGAAAATACCTGACCAGTGCTCCTCAAAATCATAAAGGTCATCAAATAGTTTTGTTTTTGATGAACTTTTTTTGTACACCTGAAACCAATGTCATATGTCAGTTATAACTGAATGAAATAAAAGTGCTCCCAAATAAAGACTGAAAGATTATTGCTAACAGATGCCTTACAAGAAATATTAAATTCCTTGAGGCTGAAATGAGACTATACTGGTTGGTAATTTAAATCCACAGGAATAAATGAAGAGTCCCCAAAAATAGGTATTTAGGTAAATTGAGCACTATACAAATACCTCTGTTTCTCTTTTTAAAAAATATTGCATAATTGGTGAAGGAAATTCTATGATGACTACACCTGAGGGGGTGGGAGGAAGCAAATGTTGTTTAGAAATGAACAACAATGTAAAAAATAAAAAAAATTAAAAATGTTACAGAAAGCAATAATGGCACTGTACCTTGAGACATATCATATATATGATCATTATAGCACAAACAGGAAGAGTGATAGGAATGGAGCTATTTTAGAGAAAAGTTGTCCATAATTTGCAAAAATTATATCAATATTTACCTGAAGTAGATTGTGTTAAATTAAGAAGTATATTGTAATTCCTAATGTCTACCAATAAATAAATTGAAAAAAAAAACAGCTATTAAGAGACACACTTACAGAATTGGGCTTCCATGAATCAGAGAAAAAAAAAATCACAAGGAGAATTTTAAAGTGTCTTAAGCAAGTGTTAATGGAAATGACAGGAGGCTGACATAGTAGAGATAGGGGGCAGTACTTAATCACAAGCAAGGTGGTCAAAATTAGCATAATAGGTGGCAAGGCTGGAATGGCTACCAAGGCTGAGTTGACCTGGGAACAAGATGGACAATCTTGTTGTTATTCTTAATAAGTCATAATAAAAGAGAGCTCAAACGTGGATGAGTGGAAGGCAGAGGTCATCCACCTAATGGAAAATCATGATCCATGGCCAGTTTTCAAACCTCAATTATCAGACTCAGAGCCATCAACAAAAGGAAAACCTAGAAACGGTGCAGAAAAATGTGGATATTCTGGCTCACACACAACTTCTGAAAGGGCACTGTGGCTCCTTGCTCAGATAGCCATACACTGGAGAAAGAAAGGTAGTTCAAATGCAGCTACGTACAGGGCATGAGGTGATGCTGAGAATCAGGGCACCAATGAATTCTTATTAGGTCTCTTATTATAGTAAAGAACGTGGGGCTCAGATAATAAATGGAGTATTGATCCAAGTCCATCTCACAGTGTGTCCAATAATTCCACCTAACAGTTATTTCTCAGTTGCAAAATGTATAATTAAAGGGACCTAAAAGTTTAGAAACATTATATTGGCTCCTGGACCCATAGACTCAGCAGAGAGGCAAAAGTCAAATCGAAGTACCTCAAACATCTCCTTTCTAAATAGTAAATAAAGAACAGTGTTGTATTTTAGGGGGAGATGTGATTAGTGCCATTTTCAAAGAAATCAGTGATGGCAGTACCATCGTGGTGTATTCAGTTTACTGGTATTACTCTTGAGAAAAGTCCTCTAATTCATGGTGAACAACAGGAGCAAACTAAACAAATAGAAAACCCAACTTGAGTGCCTGTATCAGATATGGTGTCTTTAGTGGAGCAGATTAACACAGCCCTGGTTATATGATAGCTATAAATGTGGCAAATGCAGCCATTAAAATATCTATCAGGAAGAGGGATTAGAAGCCATTTGTTTTCACTTGGGACTAGCAACAATATACATTCTTGGTCTTGCCTGAGAGCTCTCTTAATTCTCCTTTCTGTCAAAACACAGCTCAAGGGGACTTGAACCATCTGGACGTTCTGTAGGAATCCCATTGTCCACTACGTAGATGGGATCATGTTTACCCAGGCTGATGATGGTAAATCCTAGAAATTAACTTTGGAGGGTGACAGATGGCAACTGGCCTTACTGTAGAGATCATTTCACAACATACGCACATATAGGATGTTGGTATACATCCGAATGCAATAGCTCACTGACTTCTCCCTCTCTAAATTCTCTTGTATGAGGCCTCTACCCAGTATCTTTGTTGGTGCTGTAAATGTGCTAATTTTAATTGGCTAAAATTTTGATGGGAACAATTATAGTATATTTACCAAAAATGTTTAAAATACAAACATTTCTGCATCCCTCCTATCCTTTAACACCATTCTCATAAAGATTGGCCAACTCATATTTCCAGAGGTCAAGTACCTTCCTCCTGGCACACAAATGCCCAAGGATACCCATGGGGAGGTAATACTATTCTTTTGCCAGAGGAAATGCAGTCAGTTTCTCATCCTGAAGAGCTCTATCCTTAGCTATTTATACTTTACTGTCCATTTATACATATTCAGTGCATTATACATCCCTTACATTTGCCAATACAATGCTATGTACACACACACAACAGTTATCTGATACTTACTGAAGAGTTAGCTAAAATAAATTGAGTATACTAAAACATAAAAACATTTCCATCCCTCCAAAATAGAGGATGCTCTCAGTATAAATCAGAGACATCAAGTCATTGCCCCACAGAGAGTAAAGGACATGAATTCATTAAATTGATGTTCTACTTGGATGGAGGCCATTTTCCAAATGAATGTGTCCAAACTCCCATCGTGAGCGCCTGGATGTGGTGCCATGCTGTATTTTCTGTAGAAACCAATTGTTAAGAGTGCCAAAAAAGAACTGCTGTGAAACCTGGTGGGATCTTAGTTTTATCCAGTTTCCAGATTGTAAAGTGATTGCTTTGGGTTTCTACCATTTCCCATTCTCATTACACTCTTTGTCACTAGAATGGATTTATGTGGTGCCATATTCTGCACACATTACAATGTTTGTCAAGATAATGAATAGTCTGAAAATTTGAATTTCCAATACAGTCAGTGAATTATGAAAGTGTGTCTTAAAATATTTCTTCATGCTGCTCACTTATCCAACAGACTCGCTACTCCCTCCTCTCAAAAGCCCAACTGTTGCCAGGAAGAGGTCTGAGGGGTCAGGGAAGCAAAGATGAGACTATGGAAAAGGTCCACGTGGTATCACCACTTCTTTAATTCATGCCACATATCAGACACTAAAATTCTAGGTCCTCACACTGATGACAAATGAGAATAGAAAAATAGCATAAAATTAATTGGCAACACTTTTTAAAGTGACAAATGGTTATTAATTTCTTTGATATTCATTACAATAACATTAATCATGAAAGACTCTTTGAATGTGCAAGTAGCTATTCTGTACAGTTCCATAGGAATTCGGTGGTAATTTAGCATTCATTAATGTCCATTTACAATGAAGTGTTACTATATTAATCCACTTTTCTGTGACAAAACCTGTAACAGGCAAAAGACAGAAGGTCTTTTCTTGTAGACTTTCCATTTCAAGTCTGAAGCCAAAGTCTGTCTTTAGTTAAGACTAAAATTGTAAGTGGTCTCTTGATTATTGTGGTTAGTCCCTTGAGCCAAGGTTCAAAGAATGAAAGCACTGGACTATCTCTGGATACCATGGAGAATAGTGTTATAGGGAAAATTGGGAGGCACCAGGGACCCCCCCCCAAGCCTGCCTGTTCTAAATGGGTTCTGCCATCGCTATATAAAGACAAATATACTCTTAATGCTTAAGACCTTCAATAGAAAAGAATTTTAATAGGATTAGTGTTCCATAGAGAAAAGAAAAAGAACACAGCTAAAATAGTTTCCAACTAAACACCCAAAGTAACCCATCCCTTTGTGGGTAAATTGCCCAGCCAAACAGGGTTGAACAAAAGCAGAACTGCTGAGGTCCAAAAGCCTGCCACAAGTTTAAGGAATCTTCTGGTGGGGACCCATAGGAAAGGGGCAGAAGGAGCCAGGCAAGTGTGGAAGGAAAAGAGCAAAATCAAAATCCAGGTCAAGGGCCTCCCTGATGGCACAGGGGTTAAAGACATAGGGCTATGAAGCTATCGCCACTGCAACATGAGTTCAAGCCCTGGCCAACGAGAAAACCCACATTGTGCGGCAGACCTCTCCTGCCTCGCCCGCTGCTTCCCTTAGCAGTGTGTTTCAGTGGATCTGCCTGTTCTGTAACCACTCTGTCTCTGGTGAATCCTCTCACCGTCCCCCACCTCCACCCCTCTGATCTATACCCCAGTTCTTGTATACATAAATAAATAAATCTTAAAAAAAAAAAATCCAAGTCAAGATAAAGGCTGTTGTTGTCAACCTCCCCACAGGTGTCTCACCCATGCCTGTCTCTTTTAAGTGTCTCCTTCCTTTTCCCCCAAATTCCTGGTATAAGTCCAAGAACAAGCATGGCTTCTTTACATAGCTCTGCTCCAGGTGCCTCCCCCAAGTCTTCTCTTAGCCTCCCTTCCTTTTTCACCCAAGTCCTTGTCCAGCTTCTCCTCCTGTTCAGCTCCACCCTTCCTTGGGTAGGGCAGGGAACCTGAAACCTCCCCTTTCTATGGATATCTCTCTAGTACAATTTTACCACTTTTAAAAACTCATGTTACTGTTTAAAGTGAGTTTTCCTATTAGCTGCAGGTTGTGCCAGCCAATTCAAAAACACTAAATGTGGGAT
The DNA here is from genome assembly GCF_964194135.1 of Talpa europaea. NCBI lineage: Eukaryota > Metazoa > Chordata > Mammalia > Eulipotyphla > Talpidae > Talpa > Talpa europaea. The sequence goes on along the minus strand of NC_140080.1, from coordinate 75,975,718 downwards.
TTAATCTTCTTAGAGGGAAGTAGCTATTCTATGCCTCAAGCCCTAACCTCTTGATGCAAGGAGTTGAAATATCCATTCTGGTTACAAAGAGTATAATGTAAATGGAAAATATTAGAAAGCTAAGTGATGACTACATCCCATAATTGGATAAAGTTAAGATCCCCTCAGATTTCCTAGACATTGTTTACTGTCACTGAATCTAATTCCACTTAAAAAATAAAACCCTCCACTGAAGCAGTTATCAATGTCTTACATCAATAGCATTATCTTTTTGTTGTTATTGACAATAGCAATTTTCAACTGATATTATTTCACAATTTATGTTAAGACCTGTTATAAGAAGTTAACATTCATTAACTAACTTAATCCTCCAGACAACTCTTGGGAAACAGCCTTATTATTTTTCCTATTTTACACAGATGAGGGGAGGTACACAGAACATGCAGCCAACAACTGGCTGAGCCAAGATTTGCAACCTGTCTGGCACCAGGGTCCACCCTCTGGAGAATGACACTTTGTTTCCTCTTTTCTTGCCAAATGGGCTGTTTGCACAAACACTGAGTGAGATGATGGAGCAGTAAATTTCCAAAACCTAGAAACCTTTAAAAACTCACCTCAATTTCATGAGAACCTCACAAAAAAAAAATAAATAAAGTGTCTCCAGATCAGATCTTTCCAAAAATGTATGTTGCAACAGGTACAAAGAGATACAACCCCCTCAGCGCTGGGGCAGCCAGACCTGGTGTCAGGTAGCTGAAGCCAATTGGCCATTTGCAACCCTAATCTGCCTCTTCCAGGTGCCTTGGAAAGGAGCATATTGAAAAGGAACAGGGTCTGAAGTACCACACACCCCCAGACTCTTGGCAAGAAGAGTGCTGCTTGCCACTTGCTGCCCTGCGGGCTGTTAGGCACAGACAGGAGACGCTGTGAGACTAGGCAGTGTATTCACAAGCCAGCTGCACAGCCCAGAACTGCTGTTGAAATGGAGTAAAGAACCAACAAAACTGTTAAAGGATGCTCTACTCTGAGCAGTCAGGGAGCTCTTCTATCTGTAACCCAAGTTATGGTCACTTAGAGGTGGGCAAAGGCCCAGTAGTGGCCTAGATATCTGCCATCATATATATTGAAACTTCTGTCAATTCACAGCCAGCGTGCCCTTTTATTAGCACCCAAGCAATCTGCAGGGTGACAGCTCTAATAATTCATGCACGTTTTGCAAATTAGAACTCCATCATTATTTCTAAATACTTGATATGAAAAAGTTCAATTAGAATCTTTTCACATTATCACAAGAAATGTCAACATTAGTCCATAAAAGAAAAGGAAGAGCTGTTAGATCCTCAATGCAATTTCAACTGTTGCAAATTGAAGAATAATTGCAAAAATTGTTTTAAGCTTTTTGTGAAACCATTTGTGGAATAAAACTTTTGGTGGCAAAGACAATCAACAATTTGAAGATATCATTAAGAACTCTTGATCAGAGTTCGTATTTAGTCATTTCAAATATTAACCCTTGAATTAAAATTTTGTATCCATGGAAGAAAACTCACATTTTTCCATAGAAATAAGTGAAAAGAATTTATGGAAGTTACTAAATATTTACTGTATCCTTTCACTTTTATATTTATTGTAATTATATTATCTACAACAAAGGTAATGACCATTTTACAAAAAATTCTCTCAGCATCACTTCAACATACCCCAGAATGTTATACAAATATTTTCATGGCAAAGTCAAGAATCACTGTTCTAGAGGTGCCTCGAAGGCAAGACACAGGAGGGACAAGTTCACAAAAACTCAGATCAAAATAATCTAGAGAAAAAAGAACTATCAAGCCCCCACCCCATCCCCCACCTTTCTAAACATTTTTAAATATCACACCCATGATGCCTTTTTTACAGGATAAATTCTCAAACAGACTGAAAGTTAACTAAGAAGAAAGGATCAGGCTTTGAATCTGACAGGCCAGGGAATGCACCCGGCACCTGACAAAACCCTCTCTTTGAAGAGACTTGCTATACCCATGCAAGCTCATGCTGCCTGCACTGGGGCAGAGGCATTTGTTTTATTCACATTCCGACCAGGAACCTGTCCTTGTAGGGTCCCACCTCACATCTCCAGCACCAGTACCTGGGTTATCCACTTAGTAGCAAAACAAGTGAACATGTGTTCTGGGTCTGCACATTGAGCCCTGGGGGACAGACTTACATATATCCTTGGGTCTCTGCAGCTCACATGTGTGCCCTGTCTCACATTCTCACTTCCCCTACATGTGGTTGCTAATGACACTCTTCTGGATGGATCCACAGCTCCTGCAGGGAGGATATTTTTTTCCTCCATAATACTTAAAAGAAAGTTCTGATGAAATAGACTCCCTCTGCCATGTATTTGTTGATTCTCTTTGTCCAAGGTACTGAACCATACTGAAACTCAGTTTCCTCATCTGTAAAAATGGGGATACACTGACCCATGCCATCGGGTCTTTACAAAGATTAGTAGGATCAGGTATATTAAGTCTAAGATAGCAGGGCCTTCAGTACATTTTAGCCAAAATCATAATACCTATTATTAATGGTTGTTTAACTGAAATGTTAATGATACTATTTGATGCACTAGTTTCAACAGTTCTATTTTTGCCTGGCTTTATAGCCTCACAAGATAATATGCATAAATGAAAGTGAGAATTTTCTTATCAAAGCCATAGGCTCTGCCACACTTGTTCAGGCCTAAAAATTCTCAATTGAGTCTATCAGTTTCTGACTCTTTTCATCTCTGTGGCCCATGAGGCTAGGGCATGAGAAAGGTCCCTAAAGTATTGACTCTTTTCCCTGCAATGTCAGGCTGAGCACAGCTGAAGCCCATAGCCATCATCCAAGCTGCTGTTGGTTTCAGTGAGCTTAGCCTTCAGAGCTACCCTACCCCTAGTGCAGGACCAGCTCGCTTTTCTTACATTTTTTCTCTCTGCTGCTCTTTTTTCCCTGAGTTATTGAATCCCCAACCTTCCTTATATCTACTCCCAAGATAAATTCACTTCCATTTCACTTAGTATTTTTGCTCCTTAGCAGCCCATTAGTCACTGCCCTCATTTCCAAATTTTCTCACCTGGTTTGCCCCTGGTTTTAAAGACTCAAAGCCCTTATTCCCTCACTTATCAGCTACCAGTCTAGCCCATTGCCATCATCAAGGTGCAAGAAACTGACATCCCACCCATCCTCACTCCTTCCAAGAGGAATTTAGGGAACCTCTTTGTTCTTTCTGATGGGTGGTGAGGTCCATGCATAAGAGCTGCCACTCAAGTGAATTTTCCTCCCTCTCACTCCTGTTTTAACCAAGCAGTATGGAAGTGCATGAGGCCTTCACATCATTAAGTTTTGAAAAGGCATAATGTAATTGAATACTTTATAAATATTTATAACTATATAAAAACAAGTATTTTTGTGTGTGTTTTCCTTGTGCCTCATGTCGTATCTGATTACTATAGATACATGATATTTAAGATATAAATATATTAGTTATAGAATGCAGTATAAAATACTAGAAGAAAATGTTCAAAATGATTGCTTTGAGTGACTGAGATATGGCTGGTCTTATTTGTCTCTATTCTTCAAATTTTCTACAATGATCATCATATCTAACATAATTGCAAAGTGTTTTATTTGAAAAATAATCAAATATAAATCATTGGTAGCACAAACGTGGGTTTCCTTAAAAATTTAAATATTTTTTTAAACCAACACACAAAAATACATATCAAATTATCAAATTACATGAATTTCAAAAACATGCAAAATTAACCAAGGTAATAGAGAATAGTAGTTCTCTTTGTCAAGATGGGGTGTGGCTATGGATAGAAGGGGACACAAGAGGGACATTTGGGAACCAAGTATTCCACTTTTTGGTATGGTGATTTTTTGGTCTGTGTTCGCTTTCTGAAAGTTGACAGGTACATTTATGTGAACCTTTCTGCATGCACATTAAACTTATTAAAAAGAAAGTTTACTTTTAAAAACTTAAAGTAATTGCTTTTCAAGGAAAACACCTCATATGAAAAAGGTTTAATTTTAAAGTTTTGGTTTGTTGATTCTAACCTCACTCTTCACAGAAAATACAAGCATGAAAATTAAGAGAATAAGAATCACAGTGGAGCAGTAGAGTATTATTTGAAATGGAAAGCTATTAAATTGGCAGAATGATTATTGCCATATTGAAATTCAAGTTTTCAATCTTTAAAAACAGTCATGCAATTATTCAATATACAAATATAGTTGGAACAGGTAATAGGTAATATTTGCTTTTCATTCTAATTATAATGATTTATTATACTCTGACCTCGCTATCTCTAAAGTGAAGGATTTTTTTCTGTCTCTCTGAGCCAAAATCCTTTAATACCGCTTGTTAAAGTTAGGAAGACTAAAAAGAACACATCCTACAGCTTCATTAGAAGAGAAATGTTCATTCTCTGGGTCATCCAGCCCTTGACCTTGTCTATCACCTTTTATGGCAGTTTGAAGTGCCTTATTTCATTGAGTACATTGAATGCACGAGCATGTCATCCAATAAATGACACCACTTCCCCACACACACCCCAAAAACTACATGGACAGCCTGATCAAAAGCAAGCTGAGGACCTCCCTGGTGGCTCAGGGGTTAAAGTCTCAGCACTATCAACCTATAAAGCTATCCCCAGGCACTGTGGCATGAGTTTTATCCCTGGCCAGGGAGCTAACCCACATGGCCCAGCAGACCTCTCCTGTCTCATCTGCTGCTCCCCTCAGCAGTGTATTTTAGTAGATCTGCCTGTTCTGCTCCCCCTCTATTTCTGGTGACTCCTCTCACCACCTCCCACACCTCTGGCCTATCCCCCAGTTCTTGTATGCATAAATAAATAAAAATAATTCTTAAAAAAAGAAAGCAAGCTGAAACAGGAGGCTCCTTCCGTGCCAGACAGGCTACACAAACTCAATTACACACAGGGTGAACAGGTGCTAACAATTGGCATCTAAGGTCAAAATGCTTGAGTAGTCTAATTATCGCCAGCTGCAAAGATGCCCTGTAGTCTCCCCACTACAAAGGAAAGCAACTGAGGGTGAGGTCACCGCTAGAGAAAACTCCACGGAAAGTTCAGGTGTGACTGTCTCTCCCCTTTGCCCGAGAATGGGGAGCCCAGCACACCAGGGACACTGATGGAATTTACCTGAGTCCTTCCGGCACCATCCCTTCCCCCAAACAAACATGTATAACAGATACAGAAGCTAAAGCCTTTTTAGAAATACTCAGTCCTACAGCAAATTACAACATCAGCACGGTGCCACCCAGCAATGTTAGTTTTACCTATCATTTGGATTATGAATGTTTGGTAGGTGGTTCATTAAAAATTTTAATAAGGAACTAAGCAAAGAATGGATAAAAAGTTTATGATAAGATGCCAAGTACATGAGGAAATAATTCACCTTACCAGTAATGAAAATAAAAATATAATGTAACATCATTTTGCATCAAGATTAGAAAAATAATTGGAAAATAAACTCTTAGAATTCTGTTAGGCCATGTCCAGGTCACTGTAAGTGTGCTATGTAAGGGCTCTAGAAAGCAATATGGACACATGTAGCTTGGGCAATACCAACATGCCTTTTTACCTAATATTTTTTGGTAACTTGTATTGGGATTAAGAAGTTAATGGTTTACAAAATATTCATTGAAAAATTCTCTAAACTACTTTTAAAAAATAGTAATTGAATAAAATATTAAGATATATTTTTAGTACTGTCTATGAACTTTACATATCTATAAGGAAATATAGTTTATATAACAAATAACCAATAACATTGTTAACTAAAATATTAAGATTCAGAAGTATATAATATCTATTACAATTACATAAAATATAGATGCATACCAAACCAAACTGAAAGAACAATATGCTAAGATAAAAGCAACTAGTTTCTTCAAGTTCTAAATTGGGATAATTCATGTCTTTCTAAAATCCATTTAACACTGTGTTTGGTGCAATGAAAATACATTTATCTAGACAATTAGCTCTTGGGCATTACTGCAAATTCTATTAAAAAAAAATTCAGCACACTAAAAAGATAATCAAATTAAAAGGTATTTTGTTTAAATATTTTTTAAAAATTATGATGCTATCTAATCACTTAACCTTTCTGGGCCTTTACTTCCTTTTTTATAAAATGGATAAGATACACAGGCCTCTCCGATGTCAGAGTTTGCACTGCTCAATTAAACTGATACATACGAAGGTGCTTATTAATCAACTGCCTTATCCATCAGGATATCATATTAAAGCGTCATAACCTTGTAAACAACAAAACTTTGTTTCTTACAGTTCCGGAGAGTCTGGAAAGTCCAAGATACAGTCGCAACAGATTCCTTGTCCAGCAGGGCTCGCTTCAGTCTCCTCTCTGTAAACTCAGAAGATGGAAAAGAGCAAAGGTACAGCTTCAGGCTGCTCTTATAGGGAAACAAATCCTATTAGAGGCAATAGCCAACACCTGGTGAGCCAGAATTCACGCGAAAAACTCCAGGTTGACTCCAAGCCCAATGAATTCTGAGATGCTGATTCTTCATAGCTTCTGCACTCTTAGCCTAAATATTAGTAGAAATGTGATATTTTCAGAACAGGTACATAATACCACTCCTATTTTCAGGGATCACACCAGGATACTGCATGGTATGCCGAAGACATTTTTGAGAAGCTGCATCACAGAAAAGCAAGCACTGTGGGAAGGAGTTTTGAAACTTTTCCAGGGAAACTGCAGTTGAGGAAAGGGAATCATTTGGTAATCATGCTGCAGTGTGCATATGGTTGGGGACAGAGATTTGGTAAAAAGAGACACAAAAAGATAGTGCAACTGGATTATTTTTCCATCTGGATCAGTTTATTCCCTCAGCTTGTATCTTCTCTTTCAATAGTCCACCTGGACTGAATACTGGACTGAACCCTATCAATACCTCTACATAAATATTCAAGATTCGGGTCATTGGCACAAATATCTACTCTTCCTATGGCTGAACAAGACAAGCCTTGCATTTAATTGCCCTTACTTATTATAACAGCCACCTGTCAATCTGGGCTAGTCTGCCTCTTTCTTCTTTCTGTCCTAGTGTGTGGGGACCAGCTTCTGATTTCACCAAAAAAGATCCAGAGTTTTCAAACCAACCTGCTACCTGAGACTGAAAACAGAGGTGCCCTCTTCAAGGGCCCTTCACAAATTTAATGGAGTTTGCTGATATCTAGGTTGCCCTTCCTTCAAAGAAGCTTTAAAAATAGTAAAGTTACCAATTAGACATAAACTTCCTTATGCACATTTTCTGTCTTCAGAAGTTTAATAACCTATTATCTTACTTCCTGAAAACTGATTTGCTTCTAGTTTGTAGAGAGATTGCCCCTCCCAGGAACACAGGTCTTCTAAAAGGAGAGTTGCTTAAACCCAGCGCACCAACCCACTTTAGTGTAGATTCTAACAAAAGAGGATCCTGAGATGAGGTTTTAAGTGCAACACTTTATTTGGAAGGTGATCTCAAAAAACCTTGGTAGAAAGAGAGGTGCAGTAGGAATGGAAAGGATGTATAAAGGGTGGGTCCTGGAGTAAGTTACTATTGTGGATAATTGGAACTTAATTCTGGGAAACTGGAAAATACTTTAGAACATGTGTCCTGGAGTTATCCCACGCCATGGGGGAAGGAGCTGGGGTATTCACTGGCCACCTAAAGAGAAGTGGGCAATATATGAACGATTCTGGCTTGCTCGGTGGGCAGCCAACACAGGCTCCAACAGACAGAACAGCCAGGGAGAATCACCGTACTGATAGGCAACAATTTTGAAGAAATGCTTAGAAGTATTATTGCTATGGGGATGTAGGAGGGAATTGACAATATCAGCTATAAGGTCTTATTGTTTATTGAGTTATTCAAGAGTAAAATGCCTCCTATAAAAAGTGATTTGAGTGTCAAAAATGTATTTTTAATGAAATTGAAGGGTGTGGTTGTTTTAAGCCTAACAGTCTCCTATGAAGGAGAAATTTTAAAGTATATATGGACTATTGAAGGGGTTAAAATCCTTGAATATTTCAAGGGATTCCATCATAATCAAAACACAATTAGGTCAGCAATTTTTGAATAAAGGATTTTCTAAATAAGTGCAAACCTTAGTTCAAGAACTATTTGAATAACACAAATTCCAAGCTAATCAAAACTGAATTTGTGATGATTTTTAAATTTGTTTTTGGATTGATTTTTGGATATGGCAGCAACATTTTAAGTGATCACTAAACAATGACTTCAAGAAATTTAGCTCCTTAACTTTTTCCAGCTGATAATGCAGCTTTTTAGCAATGGCACAGTTTTCTGTAACTCCTTGCTGGTTACCTAGTGCTACAAAAAGGACTTGCCACCTACTCTAGTACTGGGAAGTTACTTTTAACTGGGAAGTTACCTTTAAGCATCAACCAAGGCTTCAGAATGCCTGCGGGCAACAGGGAATCTATAAATATCTTACTGAAGATATTTAACCAGTGTCTTCCTGGGCTTTCATTTGAGAAGTAACTGCTGGAAATGCCATCAACAGCGTCATCTGCATGGAGACATGAAGATGAAAGAAAGATTTTGTTGAAGATGAAAATGAAAGATGAAAGAAAGCATTTGTTGTTTGAATTCCTGAATGTCTGTGTTTATTAAATTAGTCAAACCTTTATTCTGGATTAAGAAAATATGCATTGCATGATTTGCACAAATTCAAACAGTTGGGCTTTCAAAATAATTGCGCAAATGTTTCCTTTAAAAAGTCATGACTTAAAGTCTGATTTTGTAAATATGATTAAATTTTTCCTAGGTGCTTTGTATGTTTGGGGAGGTTCACATTTCTGTTAACTTCTGTTAACTTCTGTTACTTTAGAGAATACACACTGATGGCAGCATTTGAATTTTCCCCAAGCACTCTGGTTTTATGTATCCAAAGTTTGCTTTGTTTTATGGCAAGTCTTTAAAAGGAAGATTGAAAAAAAAATTAATTCAATGTTTCAGTGTCTTTCTTTGCTAATGCAATCAAAACAAATAAATGGTGAATAATTCAAACAACCAGGATTTATTGAGCACAAGTTACCCATGCTAGTGCTTGAATTGATAGAGAATGGAAGAGAAAAAGAAGAGAAAGTGTCCTTCCATAGAATCACTGTGCTGGGCACTTGGTAGTAATTATTATGCCTGTTTCTAAAAGACAAAACTAAGGTTCTGCAACTCAAAAGAACACATACAAGGGTACTCTCCTGAGAAATGTCAGGCTAACAGTGCAAATTCTTATCTACATAGCTTAGCCCATTTTCTTTATATTACAGTGAAATGTTGATCTGCCTTCCCAAGAGAAAACAGAAGATTCCTTTAAAACTGCAAAATAGATTGGCAGAATGCCAGTTTCGGATCAGTTATTTTAGATAGCTTTGTTAAGGTAATATTGATATACAGTAATGTATATAAAGTGCACATTTGACCAAGTTTAACATATGTATTTGGGCTTCCCTGGTGGTGCAAGGCGTTAAGTCGCAGCAATATGAAGCTATCACAGCCACTGCAGCATGAGTTCGATCCCTGACCAGGGAGCTACCCACAAGGTGCAGCAGACCTCTCCTATCTCGCCCACTGCTTCCCTCAGCAGTGTATTTCAGACAATCTGCCTGTTCTGCTCCCCACTCTATCTCTGGTGAATCCTCTCACCCCCTGCACCTCTGACCTGTACCCGAGTTCTTGTATGCATAAATAAATAAATCTTAAAAAATATATGTATGCCCCTGTGAAATATATGTATGCCCTGATATCATCACAACAAGAAATGAACACCCCAAAATAATCTTCCCCAAAGTTTCCTTGAGATTATTTGGGATTCTTTTCTCCTGTCCCTCTCTCCACTCCCAATAACCACTAATCTACTTTTTCACATTTTCTAGAACTTCATATGAACAGAGTCATAAAGTTTGTATTTTTATTTTTTTGTCTGGCTTCTTTCAAACAGCATAATTATTGTGAAATTTATTCATTTTTGTTGCATGTATCAACAGTTCAGTCCAATTTTTTGCTAAGTAACATTTTATACTATGAATATTCCATACTCTGTGAATTCACCTGATATTTCCAGGTTTTGGCTCCTGAAAATAAAGTTGCTATAAAAATATGTGTGTTAGTCTTTGTATGATCATAAGTTTTCTTTCTTACTTTTGATTTTCCTGAGTAAATACCTAAGAGTGGAATTCTTAGGCTATCCAGTGGTACAATTTTAAGTTTTTTAGAAACTAGCAAACTGTTTTGCTGTGTAGTTAAACCATTTATATTCCTAACAGCAGTAGGTGAGATTTTCACATGCTTGTTAACACTTGATATTGTCCATCTTTTTTTTTTTTTTTAGTTTATCTTTAAATGAAGTACTTTTTCTTACATCATTGTTAACTTTTGGGCAATAAATGATTTTTTCCCTGAGACAAAGTTCTCCCACCACCAAAGCACCCACTGTCCATCACCATAGTCCCTTGTGCTCTTAATTCCTACTAACCCACTTTTATTACTCCCCTGTTTCTGAAATGTATGTCATGGAGTGTTTTACTTACGTTCTCTTTATATATTTTATGGTTTTAGGCCTTACATCCAAGTCTTTTATCCATTTTAAGTTGCTTGTTTGTGTATGGTGTGAGATAGTTGTCTTCTTCTTTTCATTTCATTGTAATAGGAATGCTGTTTTAATTACTAAGTTCTTAATTTGCATTTCTCTCATGATACTGAACATATTTTTTTATGTGCTGATTGCCATTTGCATGTCTTCTATGGTAAAGTATCTTTAAAATCTTTTGCTATTTTTTTTACTGGGTTTTCCTTTTATTGGATTGTAAGAATATTGTATATATTCTAGACATAAGTCCTTTTACTAGATGTGACTTACTATATTTTCTCTCAAAGTATGCCTATGCCTTTTCATTTTCATTCCAGTTCCTTTTGAAGAGCAAAGGTTTTAATTTTGATGATGTCAACTCTTTTTAAATTCAGTGCCTTTTCTTTTATTGATTGTGACTTTTGTGTGGTATTTAATAATTCTTTGCCAAACTCAAAGTCACTAAGACTTTTTCCTCTGTTTTCTTATTGATGTTTATAGCCCTAGCTATTACCTTTAGGAATGCAATCGACTTCAAGTTAATTTTTCCATATTGTGTGAGGTTAAAGTTAAGATTCTATTTTTTTTGCATATATCTATCCAATTATTCTAGCACTAATTGTTGAAAAGATTAGCCTTTCCTCATTAAATTTCTTCAGCATCTCAGTCAAAAATGAATTAACCATATATGTGTGTATCTGCCTCCACAGATAAACTATTTTTTTTCTCTTTTTTCTTTTGCCATTTGTACAATATTTATTTTTAAAATTACACAAGGATCTTTAAAAAAGAAAGAAAAAGAAAAAAAGGGCCTCCCTGGTGGCACACCGCACTATGGGGTTAAGCACCGCACTATGAATCAATGCGCAGCCTCTGCAGCAAGAGTTCGATCCCCAGTCGACAAAGAGCAATCCACATGGCAAATCAGATCTCTCCTGTCTCAGCCGCTGCTCCCCTCAGCAGTGTATTTCAGTAACTCTGCTATTCTATTTCCCACTCTGTCTCTGGTGAATCCTCTCACCCCCACACCTCTGGTCTGTACCCCAGCTCTTGTATGTATAAATAAATAAATCTTTAAAAAAACATCAATTTGGGCAAGAATTTTTTAAAAGGTATTTTATTCTAGATTAATTCATTTAAAAGTTGATGTGCCGACATTGACTATTATGCTTTTGAATTTGTAATGTTCATTACAAGTGTGGCTCTAAAAAAAATCAAGCTCAGGCCCTGCTGTCCTCGAGGGGTCCATAGGCCAGAGGAAATAGGAAACATATTTATTTATTCTCATTGTGCCAAGAAGGAGTGGTAAGGGATAAGACATGTATAGCTGAAAGTATTCAGAGACCAAGGAAGGTAGAAGTATATTCCAAAGTGGGGGTAATCAGAGGGGCCTAAACACTTTGGAGGATTTGAGGTAGACTTTGACAGAAGCGTAAAATTTAGACACATTGAAATAAGGAAGAGTGAATCCCAGAAGGCGTGGAAAGCATGAGCAGAGGCATGAAGATGAAAAAGCATGGGCACGTAACAAGAATAGAAATTTAAGAAGGCAAAGTGAGGAGGAGTAGGTATTTCGTTCCAGGATGCATTGTACAGATGAGGTTGTTGAAAGGACTGGTTTATCAGGGAGGAAATGAACCAGGAAAGAACAAAATTCCAAATCCCAGTACCCCGATATTCTGGCCAATCCACCATCCCTATCACTTAATCAATCGGAAGTTGAAAATTCATAGAAAAGAAATAGTTATTTCTTCAAAACAATTAAACATTTCAGATGGAAAATATACAAAACCATATATCCAGTTCAAAGTCACATTTTCCCAGACCTCCGGGACTACATTCTCCTCTGAACACTAACTCCATTACAATGACTTATTCGGCAGCACCCTGGACTATTAGCCATCCTATTGTGCATTTAATTTGTCTCTCAAAAAAGTCTCTTTTAATTATATATTGTCTATTTTTTGATTGTTAAAATTTCTCAAGCTACACTTTAAAAAACCACATACATACGTACATGCAGGAAACATTTTCAAGAAATATTTGTTTTGCAATCCATCCAGCAGAGATTGGTTTGTGTTAACATTAAGGTCATTTCTTGCAGACTAATCTCTATGTGGTTTGTTTTGAACCAGCACGCTAGTATCCTTTTTATAGCTCTCCATATCAGGTTTATGTATAATTCAATCAATACCTTGGGGCACACTATTTGAGGATTACAATAAAAAAAAAGATTTATTTTGTTGTTCTTTGTAAAGGTACTTTCATTATCACATGTCACTCAGTTACAAGAGTTTATGGGACCATTTACACCCAACGGACCCTTTAAACATACGGTTTTTATGACAACTAAACTCTAGGATAAATGAAAACATTTTAAAAAGATATTAGGATCCTTTCCTGGGTCTTTGATTGATATGAGTTTGGGCAGTAAAAAGGGTTTTCTTCTGTAGAGTTGTACTTGTTACAAGGCATTGGAGATATGGAGCTGAGATGAAGTAGACGGAAGAACTAATGGCTTCAACTCATTACCAGCAGGGGCCCTATGCTAATAATAATAATAATAATAATAATAATAAAGCAAATGATTTATTAGTCAATACCCAAATACCTTAGGTTTATTAAACAAATATTTATCAGACACTTTCCCAAAAATGATCCATGAGTATCCCTCTTCTCCTTAGCAACCCCGAGACCAACTGATTCCCCAACAGTGTCACTCTTTTGAGCCTTGAGACTATTTTATTTTCAAAAGAGCCATTTAAAATGCAAACCCATACAATGGGAGAAAACTGAATATGAACTGCATATTTAATAGTACTATTAAATCAATGTTAAATTTCTTGATTTGGAGAACTGCATTGTGGTTATATAAAAAAAAGTTCATGTTCTTAGAAAATATGTGCTAAAGGAATGAAGAGCTATGACCTTGTAAGTTTCTTTCAAGAGATTCAGCAAGACAAGAGAGAAAAGTTTATAGATAACCTATAAGGAAACCCTGATTAGATTAACACTAAACTGCTCTGAAGAAACACTATGAACAAGTAAGGAATGAAGCAACATATTCAAAAATTTCCAAGATAAAAACTTCCAGCCAAGAATACTCTAGCTTACAAAGTTCTTCTTCAGCTACAAAGAAGAAATAAAGGTCTACTCAGAAAACAGAATTTTAGGGAGTTTGCAAGCACCAAAAGCCCCCCAAAAAATACTAAAAGGAACTCTAGTATTTAAACCAAATAACGGAATAAGTAATTAAATAGAAACACAAAACAAATGGGAAAAATGTCAGTAGCAGACCTTCATATAGGAATAATTGCTCTAAATGTCAATACAATGAATTTACTAGTAAAAGAATGCAAATATTCAATTGGATTAGGAAACAGGACCCATGGTTATGGAGAAACAGGAAGGCTCTTACTTGGTGGGAATGTAAACTGGTCCAGCTCCTATGGAAAGCTGTTGGAGTTTCCTTAGAAGACTAAGAATGTATGTTCCACATGATCCAGCAATTTTCCTCCTATGTAGCTACCCAGAGAACACAAAAACACTAATTCAAAAGGAATTATGCACTCCTATGTTTATTCCAGCACTATTTATAATAGCTAAGATATGGAAACAACCTAAATGCCACAGAACAGATGAGTGGATCAAGGAGATGCGGTATATATACACAATGGAACACAACTCAGTGATCTAAAAAAGATCATGCCATTTGTGGCAACATGGATGGAATTGGAAGGGATTATCACAAGTGAAATAAACCATAAAGAGAATAATAACTAATTGGATATTTTCACTCATATATTGAATATTGAGAAATGAAATAAAGGATTAGGCAAAGACAAACTTTAAAACTGACCCTTTAATTCTGAGCATAGATCTGAGGCATCCAGAAGGGTAGGGGGTCAGGGAATGAGATGGGGAGAGGAAAGGGGTTTGCAGAAAGATTGTGGGTGTTTTGATGATGGGAGAACTATGGTGACCACACCTGAAAGGATAAACCCTAAATTGTGAAAAAAAATTAACAAGGCTGTAATATAATGGTACTTCATTGAAGTATATACACACATATGTATATTTATACAAAACAATAAAAATTTTAAAAAGAGGTTCAGCAAGATGAAAATTATTGTGCAAATTATAATAGTGAGTGAGACAGCAATGTGGTAAAATGTTAACATTGGGTTGAATTTGGGTGAAGGACATGGAAATACAATATAATAGTCTATAACATTTTCTGTACATATGAACTTTTTAATAACAATCTAACTGAGCAGGATTAAGAATCTTCCTGATCAGGTACCACATGATCAAGCCAGATGGCACCTAAGGGCAGCTCGCCCCTCAGTGATGCTTAGCGATTTATTTCTTTTCTAAGATTGTTAGTTTATGACATTTGGTAGGTTTTACATGTACATCATTATAAATCAACATTCATGTATATTACTTTATGTTCACCACTAAAAGTTGAATTCCACCCTTCACCATACAATTGACTCTTTTACCTGACATACTTCCTTTGTGGTAACCACTAATTTTTTTCTCAACACCAAGTTATTGCTACATTGCATGTCCTCTAAAAGTCATCAATCTCTAGCACAATCCTTAGATTTCCTAATTCTGTTCACTCTAGTCATTTTCAGCATTTGATTTAATGGCATTTCTGTCTCTTCATGTTAACCTGTTAGCAATCTGTCTATACTAACTTGTGTTCCAAGAAGGTGTCTCCATCCAATGCCTCCTCCTAAGATAACCAAGAGATATCTTCCTCTAGGATCTGCTCCATCAACAATGCTCACCCCTCTTTCCTCTTAGCCCCTTCTTGCTCATCCCCTCCTGTTGTCTCTATTCTGTTTTAATGTGTGTGTACATATATGTGTGTGTATATGTATAGGTGATCACCTTTCACAGTTTTCAAAGTATAAAGTAGACAATGAAATGTTCCCAACAAGAAACTGGTTTAAAAAAAAAAAAAAGAATTGGGGCCTCCCCGGTGGCGCAGTGGTTGAGCGCTGGGTTGCGAGGCTGCCTGCGGCCTCTGCGGCGCCGGTTCGATCCCCGGCTGCTCCCCTGCCATCAGAGGAGGGTCCCACATGGCGCGCAGACCTCTCCTGCCGCCCGCTGCTCCCCTCAGCGGTGTCCTTCGGTCCTTCTGCCTGCTCTGCTCCCCGCTCTGGCTCTGGTGAATCCTCTCGCCCTCCCGCGCTTCTGACTGTACCCAGTGCATGTATAAATGAAGCAGACAAACAAACAAATAAATAAATAAATAAACATGCCTCTATTAAAAATAATAAAAAAAAATAAAAAAAAAAAAGAATTAAAAAAGAAATGATCTATGATCACACATGAATCCATAGTTATGGATTTAAGAAGAAATGCTTAAAGAGATAGAATGGTTCTAATTTTAAAAAGTTGGCTAAAATATGATTAGTAATTTTACACAGATATGGAAACCATGTGGTAATTACTTAGAAGGGTAATTCAGAAATACAGTAGAGGAAAATCAAATATAAAGCTACAGTGATAGAAAGCAGATCAGTAATTGCAGGGATATGGGGTTTGGGGGTGAGTGGGAGATGGAAACTGACTAAGCAAAGGCCTGGGGAACATTTAAGGGTGATAGATATGTTCTATACCTTAATCATATTGATGATTACATGACTACACACATTTGTCAAAACTCAGGAGATTGTACTTTTGAAACTGATGAATTTTAATCTAGGTAAATTATATTTTTAAAGATTTATTTATTTATGCATACAAGAACTGGGGCACAGAGGTGGGGGGGGTGAGAGGATTCACAAGAGACACAGTGGAGAACAGAACAGACAGAGTGAAATACACTGCTGAGTCAGGGAAATACATTGCTGAGTCAGGCGAGGTCTTCTGCGCCATGTGGGTAGCTCTCTACCCGGGGATTGAACTCGTGTTGCAGAGGCTGGGGTGAGATTCATAAGTTGTGCCACCAGGGAGGCCCTACTCCAGGTAAATTACAACTCAAGTAAATTTTAAAACTTGAAGGGATCATAAGGTTGGAAGGACACAATCACAGCTGGCCATTGTACCTGTGTACACGATGCCTGTTTGTGCTGGGGAACAGTGAGAACATTGCCTCTGCTTCTCTGCATCTCAAGGTAAAGATGCCCTTCCTTGCCTGTGGTTGTTGCTCTTAAACTGCTTTTTTCTGGATGTTTCCAGCTCTGCATAAACCATTGTACTGCATGTTATCATAATAAAATCAGCTTTTATTTTATTTGAATATATTGAGACTCTCCCTCACACCCAGAACATATTCATGGCATTAGAACTCTTTCAGAGAACTAAAAGGACAGGCACCAGTCTTTGTATTTGTTATCAGATATTATCTCACCTGCACTGAGCTTAAAATTACCAATAACAGCAGTAAAATTCTGTCCTTCACATTTCTTCCTCTGTTTCTCTGGAAGAGGGGGAAGACAAGGAAAAATTGGTCTAATTGCATCCAGGATGGATTTTTCTCTTTTGTTAGACTCAAATAACAAACTCAGGAAATTCTAAATCCTAGAAGCCTGTCTGTCAGCATCTGGTTCCCCAGAGACCAAGAAAATGCTTTCATTTAACTAAAGGTTGCTATAGGCAGCCACACGCCCGCCTGGGAAAATACATCATTTTTTGTAAGGAAGAAAATGGCTATTAAGGAGAGTCCTAGTTACATGCCCCATTTCAGAGCCCACAACCCAGAGGCAGGGACCAAATAGGACAGTGACAGCCCTAGGGATTCAGCAATTAAGTCTCTGTCTGACACCCTCACCATCCCTAGGTCACATTGAGGAGGAAAAACTGCCTCTGTCACCAGCTCAGAAAAACCCTGTGTGGCAGGGTCTAATCTTGACTCCAAGGCATCATTGCTGACCCCTCACTCAGCTTTCTGAGGCAGACCCTTGAGGAACTCCGAGGAACACTGCTGCAAAAAATGGTGACTGGAGACAAACAGCTCAAACGAAAAGCTAGTCTTTTGTTCTTGCCTCAGCCTCTGGTTAACCTGCCCAGTCCAGCTTGTTTTCCCATTGGCCTGTTCAAATCCTGACCCTGCATCCCTAACCTCCATCTGCCTCTCCCCCTTCTGACACCTGCCATGCTCACACCCTTCCCCCAAATCTTGGGAACCCAAAACTGATCAACTCTTTTGAGTCTCGAGGCTATTTTAGGTGAAGAGAATCATTTAAAATATAAGCCCATACAATGGGAGGAATTTGAATATGAACGGCATATTTATTTATTTATTTATTTGTTTGTTTTTTTTTTTTTTTTTAAGTAGAGGCATGCTTTATTTATTTATTTATTTGTTCGTTTGTTTTGTTTATACATGCACTGGGTACAGTCAGAAGCGCGGGAGGGTGAGAGAATTCACCAGAGCCAGAGCGGGGAGCAGAGCAGGCAGAAGGACCGAAGTACACTGCTGAGGGGAGCAGCGGGCGGCAGGAGAGGTCTGCGCGCCATGTGGGACCCTCCTCCGGTGGCCGGGGAGCAGCCGGGAAACGAACCGGCGCTGCAGAGGCTGCGGGCAGCTTCGCAACCCAGCGCTCAACCGCTGCGCCACCGGGGAGGCCCTGAACTTCATATTTAATTGCACTATTAGATCAACATTACTAATAGCCCTAACCTGTTTCAACCACATTTTTGATATTCATGAAAAAGTTCCTAAATCTTTACTCTTGCCTACATTCGCAAGCAGCACTTTAGCATATCATTTCTGCCACAAGATGCAGTTGATTCTAAAGGGAAATGTCAGTGTCCCCTTCAGACCTTCCAGAAGAGTGTGTACAGAGTCTTAATGAGACCCTTTTGAGATGCAAATATCACTGGTCAGCCAGGTCCACACACCCATCATCACAAGCTCTTTGCTCCTGTTCCTCAGCATGTACAATTCAACTTTGCACCTTCACCTAGGAACAAATGGCTGGGAAGCTCTGGAGTCCTTAAAGAGGGAAGGCTGGGACTGCTAATGTGAGAACCTGGGCCTCCTCTACCATCACCACCATCTACCCAGCAGGCCTTTCTGACATGGAGAGAGATGGCAAGGCCTTCCTAGTCAAAGGGGTCCACAGGTTGCACATATCTACAGGGTCATCTGGCTGAAATGGAGACTCTAGTGGAGAAGCCCATCACACCCCCATTTCCTGCCCTGCACATTGAATATTTGTAACTTATTTAAAATCCTTTTTGTCGGGCCTCCCTGGTGGCACAAGGGGTTAAGCACAGCACTGTGAAGCTTTCCACTGTGAAGTCTCTGCAGCACGAGTTCAAATCCCCAGCTGGCCAGGGAGCTACCCACATGGCACAGCAGACCTCTCCTGACACCCACTGCTCCCCTCAGCAGTGTGTTCCAGTCAGTCTGCCTGTTCTGTTCCCCACTCTGTCTCTGGTGAATCCTCTCACCCCCCCACACCTCTGGCCTGTACCCCAGTTCTTGTATGCATAAATAAATAAAATCTTTAAAGAAATAAATTAATAGAATCCCTTTTGTCTTGTGACGGAGGACTATTATTTTTCAATGCAAAATTGTATCTTCCCACCTCCTCGTCCCAGGCCAATCCATCAAGTCGTGTCTGGGGATTAGGCGAACCCTTCTTGACTCACCTTCCCAATCTCAAACCCATTAGCCAGAGACCCAGATACATATGAAAGCACCCTCTTTATCTTCTTTTTATATTACTACTGAGAAACATCAGTGGATTCCTTTGATCTGAAATATCAAATGCCTTGGCCATTCTTTTAGTGACCACCATAACTTCTGCTGCTATCTCAGCACTTACCTTTAGTTCCAACTAGACAGACTTAGCTTTCCCAGTCCACTCTGAGCATTACTTGTACCTTTGCTCTCCTTCTTGCTCCTTCTCTTCTTATTTCTCTTATAGAAATCATACCTATGTCTGGGGTCCTAATGCATCTGTAGTACACACCATATAGGGTAGTGAAACCAGGGCCCCACAGCGTGGACTGCAGGGCAAGACAGGCATTTTCCCACTACTGCCTAAGCAGCAGAAACCACTGGGAAAACGTGGTGGTTTTCCCCACCCTCGCCAGAAGTTGCTGCCTGTGGGCCGCCCATCCCTCAGGTGCTAGCAGGTTGAAAATTGTCTAATCAGGCAGGTGTCAACTAGCATGGAGTACCCTGAAGGAGGACATAAGGCAGGGCAGGATCCAGTTTGAGAGGCCCAGATACCCAGACTCCCACTCTATATCTGGTCTCCAAAGAAGAAGAATCCAGCAACTGACCTCCAAAGAGAAGCCGAAATGCTTGCAGTGACCAGGTGGCTAGAGCTGCCTCCTGTCCAGCTGCTGCCACCTCCTGACAGGACACTGAAGTCCCCAGGTCTGGTGTTGCAAAGAGCTGCTTCTCTGATTGTCCAGCACCACGTTCCAGAGCTGTTTGTCTGTTGCTGCCTGGTCCAGTGTCCAGTGCTTTCATACTGTGGCTTTGGGCTGCTGCTGAGTCACCTCTGTGGCCCCTCTTGTGAACACCTCCAGCTATGGCGCTTTGGAGCCCCACCCGCTGCTTCCAGGCTGCTACGCACTCCAGGTCCCATTGCAGGATGATGCCATCTTGTGTAAATGATATTTTGTTTAGGACTTCTGGACACTGTGGAGACTATTTGGGGTGAGATAGCTAGCCATCTGTGACCTTAAAGAGTCTTTGTTTTCCCTGTTTGTTAAATAAACCCCATTATTGTTGTTCCCTGAGGCTGAGTGGTCTTGCAATTGTGCACACAGGTGAAAACCCAGACAGTAACCTCTCCTCTATTGGACACTGCCCTTGAATGGCTATACCCCTGTTTCAGTAACACTTTATTGTTTGCAAATTGTCTTGCACATGTAGTGCACATGTGCATGCATTTTCTCTGCATTTTGAAAGTTAACTCTATCAGGCTAGTACCTGGCAGACTGCTGGACCTATGCCAGAGGCTTCTTGCCGTATTTCTAGCCTAAAACACTTTAAGAAAGTTGTTTCTATCTACTTCCTTGTATCTGAAAAGTAACTATACCTAATCCACTCAAAGCATGTTCAAAATTCAATAATCACTGGTGAAATATTCCCATTCCCCATGTGATTTGACATTTTTCCCCAGGAGAACATCTCTTATCTTCTCTACTGCTGCTCTATGGCTTTGACAAATAGAGTTCACCTAGAATCTCCCTTCAAACCATATTTAAGCCTCTACTTTTAGCAAAGACTCCGGGCCGGATTGCATCAAACCAGTCAGTTTCACTAATTTGTAACCAATTTTTGATTTACTAAATGCCAGCGTTCAGCTGGAGGACAGAGAGAAAGCCCTAGGTAACTGCTGACCTTCTGATTAGAGGAATAAGATAACCACACCTGATTTCACATTCAGGTATCTACAGAGATTGAATGTGAAAGATCTTTCCCAGGGTCAGAGAAAGAAGGGAAAGCTTATGGACCAAAAATGACATGTGGTTAAAGGATTTATGAATTTAATAAAAGGAAGGATTTATTATAACCTTCATAGTTAATAAGAAATATGCTAGTGCTATGCTTTTCTGGAAACTTGAACACCATTCTGAGAAGACATGGAAAACTTTATCTTCTAAATAAGTGGAATTTAATATTAGTAATAGAGGATTTTGCACCTAATGAGAGGTACAGGTAGCTGCTTTTGCCAAAACATTATGAAAACCTATGGCCAGTTCAAGGCAAAATTGTGCAACACAGCACCCCTCCTCATCTGTGGGGATACTTTCCAAATCCCCAATATGGATAGTATCAGACCCTCTAATAAATTAGGCACAGTTACAGATTAGCATCAATAACTAATAATAAAACACATTGAAGATAATATACTATAATAAAAAGTATGTGACTGTGTTCTTTCTCCTTGCACCTTTTTTCTTCCCTTTGATACCCACACAGACTTGTCCCAGGCCCATGTAAGAGTCACACTGTTAACAAAAGAGATGACTTGACATGAAGTCACCCAGGAACATAACCATTTGAACAGGGAGGAAAATGATATGACATGGGAACGACATATTTACAGCTGAATTTTTAAAAGCTATTTTGGCCTAATGATTCTTAAACACAAATTCTGCATCCAGCCCACCTGGATGTCGAGACATTGTTGGAGACAGACTGGAGTCAGGTAGTCACAGACGAGGCAGGCCTTCTGCAGTGATGCTGAGAGCAGCATTAGCCGGGAGCCAAAGAGCTGACCTGAGATGAGTCAGGGCAGGCATCCAGTCACACAGACCAGCTGGGTTAGAGTAAAGCAAGCAAGGAGAACTCTGGGGAAGGACCATTTGGCGATGAGTCATGCTTCCTCATGGTGGGGAGTTGGGGGGGTGATTTTTTTTTCTGTTCACAGGGGCTGCTGGGAAAAACCACACTAAAGAGTAGCTTGAAAAAACACCAATAAGTTTCAACCTCAAGGGGAAACCAAGTCTGCCTATATGGTTAGGACAGGCAGAATAGTGACAGAAAGATACCCAAACTCACTTTGCCTTTTTCTATTCACATTAAAAATGAGTGCTTTCAACTCAAGTATGTGCCAAGGAAATGAAAAATTTCCTCTTCAGTCTCGTGCAGTCTTTCCTTTTGCTATGAGTCTACTTTTCCTCTACTGATCTATTCACTGTGGAGTTGTGCTAGCTCTACTTCAGAGATTCTCTCAAAAGATTGAACAGTCATGAGAGGTTGCAGGTCTGAGGGAATAATGGAAAACACATATGGGATGATGCCAGCAGGATAATGGAAAACACATATGGGATGATGCCAGCAGAGACTGTGGGAGACGTGTCAAAAAGGGCAAGGGGTGAGCCCAGGGGGCTTCTCTGAGTCTGCAGGTCAAAAGGGCTCACTGTGGGTAAGGACATTGTTACAAAGTCACCCAAGTGCTTCCCATGTCACTTCATTCACCTCACAGAGCAAACTCTCAAGACTGTTTCCCTGTTCTTCATTTACAGATATGGAAATTCAGCCTCAGAGATACTAGTCACCTGGCTCAAGATTAGAGAGCAAGCCAACAAAAGAGCTAGAATTCGAATACAGTGGGTTCTTGAACACTGGAGAAAAAGAAAAACATGATTTGGAAACAAACGAGGGGAATTTAACTGAATAATGGGAGACCATCCACCCTGGGCAATACATTAACAGGCTGCTTATCTGATGCTTTATAGAAAGTTTTAGTTTGATGTTACCAACAAAAGAGTATCACATTTCAAAGTCTCCGAGAGAAATGATTTTATACTGTTAAATGATAATGCTGTCTTGTTTTTCAGTTGTTCTTATTGTCAGGTTTGTCTGTTCCTTTGTCTTGCCGGAGTCTCTCTGGGAATGAGGCGTTCTTCCTGCTTCACTGAATGATTAAACAATATCTCACTGATGTTTTTATTTATGGTATAACCTGTTCAGCTTCCAAGCACATATCATAGACTCACTGCTTTTTCAAAATATGGACCATCTAAGCTTGTGCATGCTCAGTCACACTCTATGTGTGTTTGTTCAAGCACTCTTTCCCTAATTATTAAATTTGAGTGTATTTCAAGGGACATTTAGCCTATCTCTGAGTCATTTACTTTGAATTCATTCAAATCATTCAGCAGTTGACTGTAAGAAATATTTGCTTGTAAGTAGTAGTAGAACTGTTGCATACCTGAAAAACTTGGTTCATTGGGCCAAGATGAAATGACAATGTCAGTTTTCTAGCAAATTTTTTGAACTTTGAGGTTGAAAGAACAGACTGTCAGCAGACAACATTGTCTGCCTAACCATATTTTCTGTGCTAAAATTTCCGGTCCAGTACTGCACAACATTTAGGAGCAAGCAAGAGGCAAAGGAATGAGTCAATTTTATTGACTGCTAACGTTCCTTGGCACTTCTCTGCCCTGCACTCATGTTACTTGGTAAGTATTCATATTTTTGCCCTGAGGCCAAATTGTACTTTTTTTTTTTTTCTCTCCCCCCAAGCATCACATTTCTACATGAACCTCTTAGGAAAAGTCAACATTCAATAAAGAAAAGCCAAGTCAGAAATAAATCAAAATATTAAGTTACAGAGGCACGAGGCTGAATACTGAACAACAAGTGTACTGTGATAACACAATTTGGACAGCTATAGGTAAAATCCAGGTCAGCATCAGGGAGCCATGCAAGGTGCTCCTTGCTGAGCAGAGAGTTACTATGTAAATCAGAAATCAAATGAAGAATACATGAGTGTACTGCAGTCCCACTGAAGATCAGTCAGTCTTCCCATATTTTCCCTATGATATTGACGCTGAAAAATAAAAATTAGTGATCTCCCAATTGGGGTGTGTTCCCCAAGTTTGTTACTGAAGTAGTTGAGACAAATAGAAAGATTCTTCCCTAAAAAAAATATTCCACACTAGAATGAAGGAATGGCACAGTTGGCTCTGGCTCTGAGTATATTTTAGATGAAGGCATATTGTACCCTGAATTTTTGCTTTTTTCTTTGGATTTATAGACAGTCATACTCTCTAAAGGACAAAGGTGATCTTGTTACTGCATGTTAAATATTTCTGCTTATTATACAGGAATGTATACCCAGTTTATACAGGAATGTATATTACAGGAATGTATTATACAGGAATGTATACCCCCAGTTCATTTTATCAGATCCTAAATCACCTCCCCCACCCCCTTATTGCTCAGGCTCTTCTCTGGCCACGCACGTTCAGGTAGACTGATTTTTCCAGGCGAGCCTGTAGTTTGAGGGGACTGCGCATGCCTTGGCAAATCCAATGGGGCCACTTTTTGTGTCCTCTATACCCCATAACTTTATACCAGGCTAATCTGTTGGGCTGACTGGATAGAGGAATGGGTTAGTTTTTTTAACCAGTAACTTCACGCCAAAGTGACTGGAACTCTCTAGAAATTGCTACATATGTTTCAGTATGCTCAGTAATAAGTTCCTTAATATGACCTAGTAGTAAGGACTTTCCACAGCCTTCTCAGCCAAAAGGAATCTATTACTTTCAACATTTTGGAAAAGAACCTATTTTGCCACTCATTTTATTAACACGCTGTTACTTGGTTAGGGGTGAGGCCAGAGTTTTGCACTTTAAGAAAGACCATTGCCAGTCTGTAAGTAGAAGCAAAAATACCGACGTGCTACTAGACCTATAGGTTGGATGATGATTTCTCAATAAAGGTCTGTGTTTGATGTGAGGAGGAGGTCTGAGATGCTCCAGTGCTTAAATTCCAAGGTTATATGGTTCACAATTACTTAATAAGCATGTTAAACTCCAATTACTTGCTGTAAATGAGAGCTGTATTGAAAAGACTCATAGAATTTTATCTTTATTCTTGGTAACCTATCCATTAACTGATAGTCAGAAGCAATAAATGATTACTATGTATCTGGTATAGTGATAGGAACAAACAGCAATTTTTTTTTTAACTACACTGGTTATCCTGAAAATTCCAGAAATACAGTTTTTTTCTGGTTGAAACAAGAAACGAACTTAGTTTTCAGAAAGCACAAATCAAGGTAAGCAGCTGAGAGTCTTTGCCTGGTGAGGATATAATGGATCTCATGCTGTGAGATTTGGAAATAATTTACAGATTTTATGCTACATACACACACACAGACACCAATGTCCCCACCATTATCTCTACCAAAGGAAGGAAAATCAATTCTCTTTCCCGCATCTTGTCTTCCTAAATCCTGCTGAATGTACACTCTAGCAATTCTCTTTAGGGAGATTTTACCATGGCAGGCAAAGAGCGCTGGCAATACAGTGGCATTAATAACTATTAAAGAAATGTAAGCCGAGAGCTATGAGGGAAATCCATTCTGACAAGCATCTCCCAAGAGGCATCATCATTCACTTAAGAGAGGTAAAACCCTCCCTCACACCCAGCCCCCACAGGAAGCCTGGTCCTGAGGAACCCTCCCCTAAGAAGACCAGCTGGACTGATTAGGCTTTTCTCCAAATTAATGGGGGATTCTCTAGCTTTTGCCTTTCTGATAAGCAAGGGAGATTTCAACGCTGTTCTAGCTTACAATAAGAAAGTAAAATTGGCTTTCTCAATGATGTGTATCCCCAGGGCCTTTGTGATGAATCAGCTTTCATAGATTCCTTCTTTGACCTTATTAAGGACAGACACAGCAGATAATTTTAATAATGCAGCCTTCAATAGATCAAGAGTATTGCTTCCAAAGAAGGCACTGCTGAAAAAACTAATTAATGTTGTTTCTTTGGGGAGGGAGCTGGGAAAGTAGTGAGAAGTTGGAACAATTTAACCAGAGCCTGGACGATAAAAGGATGGCCTTAATTTTTCTTTTCCTTATCTGGCTGCCTCACACAATGAATCGAAAGCAGCATATTTAGCTTGGCATGTGGAACCATAACCAGTTCCCAGTCAATGGATTCCTAATGAGAACAGCCAGCCAAGCAGCCACAATAATCACCTTTTGGACAATCGATACAGAAGGAAATGTGAAAACAGTTTGATATCAGATATTTCTCTAATCACCCCTAATCAGAGGAGTGTGGTGTGTATTCCAGGGACTGTGGTATCGGAATCTTTTCAGATAATTGTATAATTAAGATGTATGGACCACATGGCCTGGGATATACACAAGAGCAGGGGCTAGAACCACGTAAAGGTTTAAAGGGAGTAGCCTCTATCTTCCCTGTTACCAGATATGACAAATCAGCTGTCTCATTTATCCAGAAACAAAGTTTTAAGGAAAAGTATATTTACTTAAAATATTAACTCATAGCCACGACTAAACCAAACAACACAAAAATTGCTCTACTTCCCTCCCCAAAGCCAGAGAAAGAGCCAGCAACTGAGCGTCAGCTCAGACCCTCTGAAATCCCTCAGAGCCTGCTGAGATGCTCAATTACCCTGCTTCAGTACACTCCTTTTGAAGCAAGAACTCTGCTTTTCCTCAGCATTGGGGCAACACAAATTAGAGTTTTGTGATACTTTGTCTACCGTCTCCCCTACAGCAGCATGATATAGGGGTGACAAGGTGCTGCTGCCAGTTGTGTGACCTTCAGTGAGTCACCTTACTTTTCTGCACCTCAAATCTCTCATGACAAAGCGAAGACATGATAAGCACCCAAGCTCCTCTCAGATCTGACACACAGGATGTACCAGGATCCAAGCATCCCACTGTGGTTCCCTTCTTACTCGAGTGCCAATTCTCTTGACAATAAGCTGAATTGAACACTTGGCAGGTCTGGCCCTGCTGTCCCTCCAAAGGAAGCATGAAACCAGATGAGTACTAGTTAACACATGGTGAGAAAAAAATCAGATACACAGTGGGAAACCAGAACATTTTGGCAACTTTCAATTCCCATAGCTGTATGATGGATGCTACACAAACATTCAGATAATTTACCGAAGAGTTTTTTTGTCCTCATGTTTTGACATTGTACACACCAGATCAACGCAGATCGCACTGCTGGCTCTTACTTCACTCTCTATTGCTCTTATAGTGAAAGTTAGAATGCTGCCTGCTGCAGAGTACCGAGCACATCGCAGAATCACTGGAACAAATCACTCTGGTTCTGTTTAGTACGCCAGAAACTGGAGTCAGAGCTTGTCTTTATAATAAAAAAATAAATAAAATGGTCAAATGATATCAGTATTTTAATTCAAATGCGTGGGACCATTTTAAGAAGTTGCAAACTGAAGGGTGGCAGAACATGCCACCCCAAAACATGCCACTTTGCCCTATTATTTTGAACATGCCACCTTGCTCTATTATTTTGAGCTGGAGGCACTTGAAAAACAGTAGCAGGGAGGCTTTCTCTGAACTCATCCTATCTGCCTAAAGACAGATCCTCCAAAAGGAACTCAATTATCATAAAGTCTCCTCCCAGGGAATTTCAGGAACCAGAGAGAAGTAAGTCTTATGATAGCAGAAGGGACTAAAAGTTGACACCACACCCACAAGTATTGTGCTACAAACTATTATATCTTGCATCTATTTTTCTAAGGTCCTAGTCATCCTTCATAGAAGTCATTTATTATCCCCTAAGAGACCTACCACCTTAATGTCTCTTTCCTATCAGGATGGTATTAACACTGCATCCTAAAGCCAGTTCTTTGATATCTTCCCTATATACATGAAAGATACATGTAAATAAAAACACACACAGCCCATTTAGCTCCCTTCCCACTTTGCTCTTCCCCATCCCTCTCCCTCTCTGCAATTCTGCAGTCAAATTTCTAGGCTTTGTTATTGGTTTGGTTTTGTCTGACCCTTGACCTTGTTTCCCTATATTCCACAAAAAAAAGTGAATCTGTCTGGTATTTGTCTTTCTTTTGCTGACTAGTTTGACTTAGCATTATTCCCTCCAGTTCCACCCATGTTGTCAGAAGTGGTGAGAGTCTATCTCTTTTTATAGCTGAGTGGTATTCCATTGTGTATATGTACCATATCTTCCTGATCTACTCATCTGTCTTTGAGTACTTAGATTGTTTCTAAAACCTGGCTATTGTACATAGTGCAGCAATGAACATAGGGGTGCATATAGCCTTCAAGTTAGTGTTTTTGCAATCTTCAAATAGACACATAGGAGTGGCATTGCTGGATCTTGTGATAGGTGTATTTTTAATATTTTGAGAGACTTTTTGCTGTTTTCCACAGGGGCTAAATCAGTCTACGTTCCCACCAATAGTGTGTACAACGTTCCTTTTTCTCCACATGCTTGCCAACACTTGTTGTATCTGGTCTTTTTGATATATGCCAATATCACAGATGTGAGATAATCTCTCATTGTGGTTTTGATTTGCATTTCCCTGATGATAAGTGATGAACATTTTTCCATGTGACTGTTGGCTGTCAATTCAGTCACTTTTGTCCCAGTATAGTTGGTGACTAGGAGACCAGTTTCTGCTCCAGAGGCAAGGAACACAATTGTTTTATTCATAACACAGCTGGGGAAATAAAACTACTTGGCTTGATCTTAATATCTTTCCTCCTTGGAAAGGAAGCACCCTATAAATATGTGTATGTAAATGCTAACATATTAATAGTGCAAATGGGGACTCATAAGAGAAAACTAAGCAGAGCTCATAAAGAGATAAAGAGACTGCCAAGCCATTCCACAGAGGTCTTCTCTCTCATCACCACACTTGGCTGTTTGCTGTTGGTCAGTCTAATCCTAAACTAATCCTTAAAGTTCCCTGGGACTTAAAGTTCACTTGGACTTACCACTGAAATTCTGAATACTGAAATTTTCTTCTTAGTTGTCTAGGAGGAGAGTTTTGCTAAGTAAATTAATATTGCAAAGTATATTACTGGGGGCTAAAAAGAGATAATTAAACAATATTTCTAAACATTTTCACAGCACATACTAATGTACAAATAACTTGGAAATTTGAAATCATTGTTTTGTTTCTTTGAATACAATTCTCCTATGGAACACTTGAAAAATACTTTAAATTTCTCTTTGAACTTGGGATAATAAGCCTGAAATTTTAAAAGTTTACATTTCCCATTTAGCCCTAATACTTCTTTTTTTTTTTTTTTTTTTTTTGCGGTTTCATATTCTGTGGATATATGGCAATGAGCACTTGGTGGTGGGGGGGTCTTTTTTAACACTTGCCATTCTCAAAGGTGTGAGATGGTATCTTACTGTAGTTTTAATTTGAATCTTTCTTATAAGTGCCAATGAGCAATACACTTGATGTCTTCTGATCTTATAGATATTCACTTTGGTGAGTTTTTGTTCCTATCTGCTGCCCATTTGTTAATTGATTTTTTTTTTAATTTCATGACTTGCATGAATTTGTTATATAACTTGAATATTAATCCCTTATGAGTGATATATTATGTAAATATTTTCTCTATCCAATAGGGTGTCTATTTACTTGTCCTGTATTTTCTTTCACTATATAGAAGATTTTTAACTTAAAGTTATCGCAATTGTTTATTTTTGTTTGTAGTTTTCTTGTTATAGAAGTTCTATATAAATACACACTTTTATTTTTTATTGTAATTTTGGTTTCTTTTTTTTTTTTATAAATTTTATTGTTACATTCCCCATACAATTGCAGCCCCCCCATTCTGACCACAATCCCTCCCCTCCCACCCCCGCCCCCCTAAAAGTGTCTCTGGTTCATAGTTTTTTGTTGATTTTGATTTTCACTTTCTTATAGTTATTCATTTTCCTGGTCCCTTATTTAAGTTTTCTAGATTCCTGCTATGAGTGAGACCATCCGGTATTTTTCTTTTTCTTTTTGGCTTATTTCGCTGAGCATGATCCCTTCCAGCGCCATCCATGTTGCTGCAAATTGCATGTGTTTATCTTTTTTGAATGCTGAGTAATATTCCATGGTATATATGTACCACATCTTCTT
Source organism: Talpa europaea (assembly GCF_964194135.1). Lineage (NCBI taxonomy): Eukaryota > Metazoa > Chordata > Mammalia > Eulipotyphla > Talpidae > Talpa > Talpa europaea. Next base: position 75,945,730 of record NC_140080.1, on the reverse strand, counting down.
GATCCAGTCATCTATTTTTGGGCATTTGGGTTGTTTCCAAAGCTTAGCTATTATAAACAGTGCTGCTATAAACATAGGGGTGCAGGTGTTCTTTGGAATTGATGTTTCTGTGTCCTTTGGGTAAATACCTAGGAGTGGAATTGCTAGATCATATGGAAGCTCTATGTTTAGTAGGTCCAGAAATCTCCATACAGCTTTCCACAGTGGTTGGACCAGTTTGCACTCCCACCAACAGTGCAGAAGAGTTCCTTTTTCTCCACACCCTCGCCAACATTTGTTGTTGCTAGTTTTTTTAATATGTGCCATTCTCACTGGTGTAAGATGGTATCTCATGGTAGTTTTGATTTGCATTTCCCTGATGACAAGTGATGTTGAACATTTTTTCATATGCCTGTTGGCCATTTGCATTTCCTCTTCAGAGAAGTTTCTTTTAAGCTCTTCTGCCCATTTTTTGACTGGATTATTTTCTTTGTTGTTGTTGAGTCTCATCAGCTCATTGCAGATTTTTGTGATCAGTCCTTTATCATTAGTGTTGGGTGCAAAAATGTTCTCCCAGTTGGTGGGGTTTCTCTTTGTTTTTGTTATTGTCTCTTTTGCTGTGCAAAAGCTCTTTAATTTGATGTAGTCCCAGCTGTTTATCTTTGCCTTCACTATCACTGCTTTGGGTGATGTGTCTGTAAAGATGTCTTTGATGTGCAAATCACGTAGTGTTTCGCCTATATTTCCTTCTATATATTTTATGGTTTCAGGTCTTATGTCTAGTTCTTTAATCCATTTTGAGTTGATTTTTGTGTATGGTGTGAGGTAGTGGTCAAGCTTCATTCTTTTGCATGTAGCGACCCAGTTTTCCCAGCACCATTTATTGAACAAACTTTCTTTGCTCCAATGCATATTCTTTGCTCCTTTGTCAAAGATTAGTTGACCATAAATCTGTGGGTTTATTTCTGGATTTTCTATTCGATTCCATTGGTCTGTATGTCTGTTCTTGTTCCAATACCATGCAGTTTTGATGATTATTAGCCCTAATACTTCTAACTTAGTGTAACCAAGAAATATCGGACCTTTGTGGCTAATGCAGCATCCTAGTCCACTGTTGCCATGGAGATATTTGATAAAGTCTGCAGGAAACATCACAGTGTTTCTGTCTCTGCACAATGAGGGAACTCATTTTCAACTGAACTTCATGAGGGAACTAAGTTTTTCTGCAAAATGAAGGTGACGATACTCCAACCCTCAAACACCACAATTCATAATCTACTAGTTTATCAATAAGATCCACATCACAAAAAAATCACACCATCACAAAGCTAAAGGCAGCTTCTTTCAGAGATGATTGAGAGGCAAAAACATCTTTCACCAAACACAACTAATAGAAATTCAGTATTTCAAGGCTTTCTTTTTAGTAAATGTTCAAGCATAGAATATTCTTTTTAATAATATGCTTAGCTCAAGATGCACTAGCATTTACTCATAGAAGAATACTAAAGAAAAAAGAGAAGTCTTCACTTAAAGAGACCCCTTCACCAAACCATCACCAGTTCACTAGGGCACACAAATTGGTGACTAACTTCAGAATCTTTGGCCTTTCATAAGGCCTGCTTCAAAGAAATGAAAACCAAAGCCACAATGAAATGCCACCTCAAACCTGTGAGAATGGCACATATCAAAGATTGGGAACAAGTATTGGTGAGAGTGTGGAGAAAAAGGAACATTTATACATTGTTGGTGGGAATTTAGACTGATCCAGTCCTCATAAGATAATGTGGAAGTTTTTAAAAATATTAAAGATAGATATACCATATGAGCTATCAATTCTACTCCTAGAATTTATGTGAAGAAGAACAACAACAACAAAACACTAATTCAAAGGGACACATGCACGCCTATGGTTACTATAGTCCAATTTACAATAGTCAAGTTATGGAAACAACCTGGTTGTCCAAGTACAGGTGAGTGGATTATGGAGAGGTATAGATACACAATGGAACAATACTCAGAACAACAACAAAAAAATTGCCATTTGCAACAACATGGCTGGAACTGGAGGGCTAATGCTAAGCAAAGTAAGTAAGAGAGGAAAAACACACAAAATAATTTTACTCGTATGTGGAAAATATAGAAACAAAAAAAGAAACAGATAAAACTAAACCAAAACAAACCTTAGTAATCTGACTACAGACCTGAGGCTACCAGAGGTGCACAGTGGGGGTTGGGGAACCAAGGAGAGTGGGCCCCAATATATCTTGTGGGAAAACTAGGGGTGTTTTTTGTGTAGTTGGTGTGGTGACATATATCTGAAGAGGTGTGAATCTACCCCCTTAAGTCATATACAGTATTGTAAATCAATTTTACCTCAATAAAAAAATTATATAATTTAAAAAAAATTCTGAGAGAAAAATATTAGAATTCCTATTTATATTTTTATTAACTCTTTGTAAAGTTTACTTTTGTGTAAGAATTACAATGTTCTTATAGAGTAGCAAATTATGTTATGTTATAAATAAACAAGGATAATTAGGATACATGCTGAAAAGTTTGTTAGTGCTGAGATATGAGATTAAAAACTGGGATCTTTGCTCTATTCTAGAAGATTCTTTAAACAGAATTATGCATTATTTTGCTTTACATATTCACGGTCTAGCTAAGCTTGTAGAAAATAGCAGTTTATACATGTATGGTGAATAGATGAAGTAACAAGTGAATGTGACTATAAATTTAGTATTCCTGCACTCTGCATCAGCCCATCTTCATCAATTAACCACAAAATGCCAGGAACTGATTGCAAGGAAGTTTGGTGAGAGTAATCGTCAGGCTGCTTCCATTCAAGGACACAGGTCTAAACCCATCAAATTCTCATCTGTCACCAGGTCCACTTGCAGGAGGTCAGGGTGTTGGCTAAGAAATCCTGGCTCCTGTCTTCTCACCTCAACACAATAGCACAAGCAGCCTTGCACCTTGTCATAGTGAGGAAGCAGGACTCAGTTGATGAGGACAATGTCAGCAACTAAGAAGGAAGGCAGCTATCTGGTGTGGCCTGAGAAAAACATCAGCCAGCCCAGACAGTGCTCTTCTTCCCACCTGATATAAACCTGGTTTTGCCCACTCTGCTTCCTCTCCTCTAGCTGTGTGGTGACTCTCCCAAGCATTAGGGCATGTATTGGGGAAAACAATACAAAAAAATGTGACCATCTTTTCACCTGGGAGCTGGATCCAGATAATTAAATGCTCCTCACCACTTCTTACCCCCTGAAAAAGAGGGTTCTGCTTACTTCCCCACTCCCGGAAGCTGCCCAAGGCATAATCTTAAAATGAAATGTGTTGCTAAGACCATCTGAATGGTACCAGAGGTTAAACCCATGTAAAGCCTCCTTGTAAATTTGAAGATTAGGGGGGACAGGTGTAGAAAAACTATTCATCTCGTGGCTGTCCAAGACCAAGTCTCTGTAAGTTCCTTTTGTTATTAAAACACTGCTAACCAATATGGCATGTCTGCCTTTCCTGTAGTACCCTTGTGCACAGATACAGGGCTAATTTCAGATCACACTTGGGTTGTGATGCAACAGTGTAGCTTTTTAAACTTCCTTTCTTCTATTTTAATTCTAACTCCAAATGGGAAGGTCTTGTGGAGAGAAAAGGAATGAGGACAACATTTACTTACTAATATGAAAGATGACCAGTAAATACTACAGACCAACAAAAAGAACGGCACAGAATAATATGCATGGTCCTTGGGGGAAGAAAACAAAACAAAACACTGGAACAATAAACAAGAAACTAATAATCAAATAATTATGTGAAATTGGTGAGGGGGAAAATGAAAGCAAAACTTTGCTATGTAGATAATCTGTTTTGTTTTGGCCTTTGAATTCTGTAGATATATTACATTTTCAAGAAAATTAAGGTAGAGAAAGCTCCTCAAATTGGAGATATATAGAAACAGATGAACCTAACTCTATACCACAGAGGTAATCACAAAAGAGATTCACTCAAAGGAATTGAAAACACAGTATTTTCACCGTGAATACTTAGGGTGAGAAAGTCTAAGGGAAAAAGAAACCATACGCACACAAAATCTTCTCTCAGCAATTACGCTTTTTGTTATAAAGTTGGTATTGGTATTTTCAAATTATTATATGCTGATAGGTATAAACAAGTAATTATGCTAATGGTGGTTTAGGAATCAAAACTTTCAGTATAAAAATGGGAACATATTAAGTAAGTAAAGTCACTCTAGGAGTAATGTTTTCATTTAAATTATGACTCTAAGCTCATGACTTTAAGTATACATGTAAAGATCATGAAAGGTTCTAGAAGCTACATAACCTTGAAAGCAATGAGTATCCTCCATGCCCAGATTGTAGCCTCTATTATCATTCTGCATGAAAAGAAACCAGGGCTTCTAGGAAAAATAGTTGTTTCTATTCTAGAAGAAAAAAATGTAGGAGGGTGTACCTGGGAACTCTCGTGTCTTAAACGCAGGGAGCCTGCAAAGATTAATAGGCTATGCCCCACAGATCCAGCAGCCAGTGTGGAGGGGCTACTATTGGTCAGCATTGTGACAATTTGGATCTCAAAAAAGAATAATGAGTGTAGTGGATTGAAACAGATTGGATCAATGAAAAGTCAATGTGTATATAATGATACTATAAATAAGAAAATCATAAAAATCTCATTTGTCACCATTTGAGGTAAGATTAAAACAACTCCTGTTTTTGAAAATTGGGAAATAAAAGGAAAGAATTGATCATTTATCTTGCCATTCTGGTAGAACCTGGTTTCAGGGTAATAAAGTAACCTATTGAGTGAGGGAAAGTTCTTTATTATATAGGAATGCTAGCTAACAAATGAAGGAGTAGTGGAATTTTAGAAGTCTTAGAAACTAAATTAACGGCTTTAGGAAAGATTCCTCAGTTGGTGCCAAAACCAGTATGTGAATGGTTTACACACCAATACATTCATGTAGTACAAACCAATACCACACAGATTACCTGATACTCCCAAAAGAAAAATGTAGTTCTACAATGGCGGGACTGAATTGTCCATTTTTAAGTTCAAGGGCTGAGATTGATATGACTTATGATGGGCCAGCTAAATATCACATGTCCTCTGGCATTCTATAGTGTTATACACCTCAAATCAGATGAAATCAGCCTGACATGTTTACCTTGAACTCATTATGTCTTCTGACATAACTTTCAATATATGGGAAATATCTGGATTATAAAATGACATCACAAACCAGACTCATGCATGTTATAATACATTCTACAGGACAACTGACTTGCTCAAATTAACCAGTACCTTTTTTTAAAAAAAGATTTATTTTATTTATTTATGCATACAAGAGCTGGGGTCTAGGCAGAGGTTTTGGGAGTGAGATGATTCACCAGAGACAGAGTAAGGAGCAGAACAGTCAGATCTACTGAAATACACCGCTGAGGGGAGCTGTGAGTGAGACAGGAGAGGTCTGCTGTGCCATGTGGGTCAGCTCTCTGTCCGGGGATGGAACTCGTGCTGCAGTGGCTGCTGATAGCTTCATAGTGCTGAGACTTCACCCCTTGCGCCACCAGGGAGGCCCCAATCAATATCTTAAGAAATAATGGTGCTATGATAGATTCATAGATAACAGAAGCAAAGGTAAACGTTCACAGCCATTTGAATGATAGGGAGACCCCAATTGCCCGCATTTGCTGATTTTCATGTTCTAAACACCCCCACTTGGAAATTTTCAGCTACCTGAGTGACATCATACAGTTCACAGAATCCCCTGTGCTCAATGCCAGCCAGGCCACTGCTTATAGAAGATGACAATCTGGCTCAACATGGTCTTGGATTGATACTGGAGAAAGCAACTACAAGAGTCATTAACATGTCACTAGGAAGAATATTTGATGCATTTGTATTTTAACAAAATAAAAAGATGGACATCACTACAGAATAAAGAAGCAGGTTGCCCAGTAGTGTATTATGCAACGTATTAGGCTATCTTGTTTTGGTGTAAAATGCTACATCTTTGCACAGGTGGAGGAGCAACCGGGCCCTAACAGCAATGACTTGGGTGATGAGAAGGCACTGGCTTGGACTTTTAATTGTTTCATTTCTCTAGGACTCAACCATACATCTCTACTGGTGCTCTAACATTTGGCTGCAACATTATAGGGATATTTTTAAAAGAGATGATAAATGAGGCAAAACGGACATTTTGGAGTAGAGAGGCACCATGACAGATGGTGTTTGAGGGACTGATATGTCTGGTCTCATCCTCTGAGGGGCCGTTTTGGCCACTGGGTCCTGTTATAGAGCCTCTGAAAGAGAAACTGGCTGCACTTTTAGTCAGTCACAGATAAAATAAAACTCCCAGCTGGTCTGTTCTCCGTCCTTTCTGTCAAGTCTTCTGTGACTGCTGTAGCCCCGTCCATTTAGAGCTCTCCCTTGCCTTCAGTGTGACCCAGGACTTTTTTTTAGTTTATTCACTTGATTACTTATTCCTGTAGTCCCTCAAATGTCCTGGGTCCCTCTCACTTGGTGGGCTGGAGACAGACATGGTGTGGATGCAGATTCCTGGTCCTCAGCAACTCACCTGGGGCTCAGGTTACTCCTGCTCCTCTTCTATATGGGAGAGTTTTGAGGGCAAAGACTATTACTCATCACTCATCCTTCTTAGTCTCTTTTTTTAAAAAAAACATTGATTTATTTATGCATATAAGAGCTGGGGTGCAGGCCAGAGGTGGGGGGGTGGGTGAGAGGATTCCCCAGAGACAGAGTGGGAAGCAGAATAGGCAGACTGACTGAAATACACTGATGAGAGGAGCAGAGGGAGAGACAGGAGAGGTCTGCTGTGCTGTGTGGGTCACCTCCCTGGCCAGGGGTCAAAACTTGTGTTGCAGTGGCTGCGGACAGCTTCATAGTGCTGACGCTTAACCCCTTGCACCACCAGGGAGGTCCTTCTTAGTTTCTGTGAAAGTGTAACCCAGGATTATTGACACACTAGATAATGAGAAATAATTACCGATTACAGATGGACCAACTCTGTTTTGTAAATTCCTATACCAACCAGGACAGAACATTGGCTGGTTGTGTTCAAATGGTTTTGACCATGTAATCCTCTCAGTACTACCTATCCTCCTATCTGTCTATCTAGCTATATTTTAAGCATCATCTCTTAATATATGCATATTTCTTTATCTATGAATTATGTACATATTACATAACACCATGCTAACATAACACATGTAAATTTGTCTTACTTTCATGCAATGAATTATTTTATTTCTATACCCTCTAGAAAATGCTGGGCTAAACTAGGATTCTCTTGGTTCCTTTTTCTCCTCCCAGTGTTCCTTACTGCATACACATGGACAAGAATAAAGTTCTTTCAGAAGGAAGGCTATGGGAACCATTGTCATCCTGAGGTATAACAATTCTCTCAGCCTCTCCTTCTTCTCTGCCTCCTCCATCTGGAAGAAATGCCACCTGATGGGTCTTATGTGGCCCTCTCTTACTCATACACACACATACCTCTTCAATCTGGAATGTAAGCTAAGTAAATGTAGCTTCATAGCCCACTACATAAATAATATCAGACACGATGCAGCTTCCAAATGACTCCAGATGTGCTCTCTTCACATTGCCAGAAAGAAAATAACTGAGTTAGTGTCATCTCCGCAGAGAGCTAACTCAGTGATTCTCATCTGGATGAAATAAGGAAAAACTATCAGGACTTGTCTATCACCCATGCAGGTGAGATAGGAATAGAAACATCCGCTCTGTCAAATTGACGACCCCATGCTTTAGCACTCTTAGACTCTGGTTTAACATCAAGATGTCTCAGGCTTTAAATGAAATGTCAAATATAATTTGGCTCTGGATTCCCAAGATATATGATAGCCCTTGGAGAAAAATTGATAACTCAGCATTCTCATGTCAAATATGTATCTACCTGATAGTGCACTCTATAAAGCTGGCCCCCCACTCTCCTTCCAGCATAAAAACCCTTAGTCAGCCTGGTGACCCTGACTCTGCTCCTTGCTTTAATGGACATGAGGCTCCATGAAGAAAAACTTTTTGTCCATGAAGCAAAGGCCCCTTTTCTAAATTCTCCTTGGAAATCTAATCTGCACAATCTCTGCCAAACCCACCACACATATACTCCTTTGCTCTCAAAGCCTTCTGAATTTCCCATTTCATTGTCGAGTCCCTCGTTTGGGATTAATTTTTTCAATTTATTTATAGGACAATCAGAAAGTCCATCAAAAAAAAAAAGAAATATATATGTATATGCATATATATGTGTGTGTGTAGCAGACTGTGATGTATATCATTAATGTTATATAAAGTAACATTACCACAATAATGTATTACATGTGTATATATAATACCAATAATGTTTGTTTATATAATAATGTGTGTATATATTATTGTGGTAATGTTAGTTTATATATATGATAACATTATATATATAATAATGGTGATGTTACTTTATATAATATATATTATATATATATACACACTCACATATTTATAATTGCACTAATATTAGTTTTTATCACTGTTAGCATTTTGTAAGTATGGGATCCCCCTTCAGGTGATGTTCCGAAGGGCACCCACCACCCCTAGTCCACCACCATAGCCCACTGCACAGCCTGCTTCTTGAAAGCAAAAGAAACACACAACCTAAACACGGAAGGGCTGGGGCCCTGGGATTCGCTCAACAGCTGCTGGCAGTGGAGACAGAGTAGTGAATGTGTTGAAAAAATTCACGGTCTGGGCCACAGTGATCTTTGAAAACTAACTTGGTAGATAGAGAAATCTGACAGCCTCAGCCTTGAGTGTATGTAAACATTTTGGTGGAATTTGATCTGTAGCAAAGGGCCTTTTGCTCATTGACATATTGCAGTGTCAGAAATTCCAAACTACAGCCAGCAGGCTGAATGTAAATATCACCGTGAAACGCAATGAACCACCCTGTTAGGAACATACTGAGCATTCTAAATGAGCCTGGCAGTTTAGATCCATTATCTCTAATCCCCAGAACAGCAAAGAAAGGTGATATGGCTTGAATTGTGTCCCCTGAAAAAGATGTGTTGATGTCCCGCCTCCAGTACCTCAGAATGAGATCTTACTTAGAAATTGGTCTTTACAGAGAAAATTAAGTTAAGATGAGATCCCTGGGGGAGAAACTAATGCAATATGATTGGTGCTCTCATGGAAAGGGGGTATTTAGACACAGGGCAGAGACACACAGAGTAAAAGGATGTGAAGGCAGAGGGAGGATGCCAGATGAAGCAGGGGACCAGGGTGAAGCATCAAGCAGCCAGGGAATGCCTCAGGCTCCCAGAAACTAAGATACAGGCACAGAGCAGATCCTTTTCTAGAGTTCTGGAGGGGAGATGGCCCTACACACACCTCGCTTTTACATTTCTAGCTTCTAGAATTGAGACAATTCATTTCTCAATAGAAATGAATAATTTCTAAACCACCCAATTTGTGGTGTGTTTTCAAAGAAGCACTCATAACTAGCAGTTAAGTAACACAGAAGACAAATATTATTATTCCTTCCACAGAAGTAGATACTGAATCAGAATTCAAATTCAGCCTTGACTCCAGAACTTATGTTCATGCAACTCTAGCTATGCATCTAGATTGTCTTCCATGGGCCCTCAAGTTTCATAAACCGGTACCAGGGGTTTCAGGATTCAATCCAAAGATTTTTGATTTTCTATTTTAATTTTAATGGTTTTTGAAAGGAGGACTGCATATGGATGTAACTTAATGGCCATCTGATAACCAAACACTATCCCATGACTTCCACATCCAAGCTTCTGTTTGTATTGGAACCAAACTAATACTACTTTAATTGTCTCAGAATAATGAAGAAAGAATACAGCGTGTTCATTACATAAATAATTGTTTTGGCACAAAGTGAAGTGCAAACAGCATTACAGCTAATTGTTTGAAGAGGTCACAGTAGGTGAAATAGAAAAACAGTGAAAATTGAGTCAGCATCACACAACACATAATAGTGCTCCTGCACTGACCCCAAGGGCAATAAGCCATAGGGAAGAGCAATGATTTCTCCTGAAATGATATCATCAATTATGAGTATTTTTGTTCATATAAATTCTATCAGTGTATATTTGTTTCTACTTAAATAATAACTTTATTATGCTTGTAATAGTGTTAAGAGTTAGAGGCAATAGAAAACACATATCTACTTTAATGTTTATACAAGAAGTAGGAGGATTAATTGAGATATTGTGTTTTGCATCTGCCTCACCCAGTTCTTCCCCTCCAGATGGTCATCAGCCTTTATGCTCTGTCACATAGGGAGCAGTTGTGAGGCCATAGCAGAAGATGCTCAAAGATCACACCACTCATATTTTTCTTTTTCTTTCTGACTTATTTCACTGAGCATGATCCCTTCAAGCTCCATCCATGTTGCTGCAAATTGCATGTGTTTATCTTTTTTGATTGCTGAGTAATATTCCATTGTGTATATGTACCACATCTTCTTTATCCAGTCATCTATTTTTGGGCATTTGGGTTGTTTCCATAGCTTAACTATTATAAATAGTGCTGCTACAAACATAGGCATGCTGGTGCCCTTTGGAATTAATGTTTCTGTGTCATTTGGGTAAATACCTAGGAGTGGAATTGCTGGATCATATGGAAGCTCTATGTTTAGTAGGTCAAGAAATCTCCACATGGCTCTCCATAGTGATTGGACCAGCTCAGCGAAATAAATCAGAAAGAAAAAGAAAAATACCGGATGGTCTCACTCATAGCAGGAATTTAGAAAACCTAAATAAGAGATCAATACAAAGTAAAAATCAAAATCAACAAGCAACTATAAACCAGAGACACACTTCAGGGTTTGGGGGGGGAGAGGAAGGATTAGGGTCAAAATAAGGGGGGATGCAATTATATGGGGAATATAATGAAATGAAAATGAAAATGCATACATTGTGCAAAGACAAAAAATGATGTAAACATTTTATAAAATAAAATATTTTAAAAAATGTGAAAAAAAAAAAAGATCACACCACTCATGACTTTTCATAAAGGCCTCAACTATTGAGGAAATATACTGAGGACACCAGAGGGGCAGAAAAGGGTGCAAAGATCCTTGCTAGGAAGCAAGGGAGAAGTTGAGGACGTCATGGTAGAGTTTCCCATGGTAGAGCAGGTTTGGAGGGTCCCTCACTTAGTGGAAATCTATGCCCCACTTCTTTCCTGACAAGAGTTGGAAGATGGCTGTTTAACGAACCCTAGAGAATTGGCTCTAGGGTTTTAGGGCCCATTTTCTGGGCTCCAAAATGGCCCAGAGGATGCAGAGCAGTGGACTTTAAGTTGCCAGATCTTAGATGAGCCATTTCATTGATAACTAGTACATCCAGCGGCTTACATGCTTTATCATTGCCGGAGACCTCTTCAAGACCCGTACACAACCTTTAGTAATGTGTCAACTGAGAGGCAGGCAACCTAATACGACTAAGATTTAATTTCCTGTTGGCCTGGTAAGATGAGAACTCAGAGTCTTACTCAATCTGAATCAAAGTACATAGAGTAATGCAACATCTCTGGCATACCCAAATGTTTCACATATCTATTTAATTAAAGATATAATTTAAAACTACTAGGTCAATACTTGGGTCAGTAATATTTCTATTCTTCTAAAGTAAGCCTGAACATGATGAGGTTTAAATGCCTGGGATTAATTCAAGTTGTATCCCATGGGCACAACAGCCAGCTTAGCATGGGTTAATATACCTACTAGCTTCCTGTCACCTTGGAAACGAAGGAGCAGAGCCCCAAGGGCTGGGGCAGGCAGATTTATAGACTTAAATAACAATTCCAGATAACAAGGGAAGGAATGTCAAAGGTAGTTCATGATTAATTGCCAAATGAGTTGCACAAACAATAATAAGTGCTTAAAAATAAGAGCTCCCTACATTTTCCCAGGTTAGAGTTTTATAGATCATTTTCATATACCTACTTCATTCATTTTTACTAAAGTGGCCAAAAATGGACTGTGGCCATATGAAGTGCTCTACCACCATCACTTTCTAAATACTTTGACACCTGTTTATAAGCATCTGTCACCACTCCGAGAAGGATATACGTGATAGGATTTTTTAACACAAAAGACAATTGAATATGTAAAGATGGTATAAGAGGGTAAAAAATTTGAAAGTCAAAAGGATTACTGGGGGTCCTAGACAAGATTTTCCCATTTTTCTTCTCCCCTTCCCCCAATTCACATAGTCTGGGTTCCACACAGTTAATTGACTACCAGGTTCTGTCTGAAGAATATTATCCAACCAGCCCTCCTCTCCAGGGCTGTCCTACCTTAGAGCAGGTCTTCATTATCTCTCATCTAGGCCTAGCCAGATCTCACAACCACTCTCCCTACTCCTTTCCAAAGCCCCTCTGTCTAGCAAATGATCTCATGTTCTCTCAACTTCTTCCACAGTCCAGAGGCTCATGGCCTGACTCCAGGTGGCCTCAATAGTCTTCATTCTCCCACACTCTCAGGGCTCACTTGCTGCGCTTCCAGTTCACCAAACTTCCTGTGGGCAAACTTATTCTCAGGCATCTCCCTCTTCATGGTCCTTCTGAAAGCTCCCTCCACTGCAGGCCCGGTCTCACAGCGTACTCCTGCCCCTTCACCCTTGATTTAACTGGCTTCATTTAACTGCTAGCAAGGTGGTTGAGAATGATTTGTATTTAATGGGGTATCTCCATGTTCCCAGATTCTGGGCTAAAACTGAGGACAAGAGGTAAGTACTTAGACATTCTAAAGAGAAGCACACAGCATCCAGGCTTGCGAAAGAAAACTAGAAATATGAAATGGGGTCTGGTGAAGGAACAGAAAGCATGTGACTTTTCTCAGCTGAGGGGTTGGAGGAAGAGTTGGAAGAGGATCATTTACAAATCCTGGGGAATGTTGGACTTGCATCTCCAGGGACTTTTACTGTGCCCCTGAATCGCGGGCTTCCAAGCAGTTGGGGATGCAAGCAGAGCACAGAACGAGTCTTCCGGGGGAGAGTTCGTGTACAAAAGGAGACTATTATCCTTGGGAAGCTATTATCCTTTCTTCTCTTCTAACTCTATGCACACCAACCAATTAAAGTTCTTTCACATGACATATGTGGTGTCTTTGTGTGCACAGATGACCTGACCTCTTTAGAGGGTGTGACTTTGTGTATTCCGGGGTGCCTCTCAGTCTATGCACTAACAACCTCAGAGCAACAGGGGTTAGAGTGACATGGCCCCTGCATCTGGAAAGTGCACTGCACAGGAAATCTTTATGTTGGGTGTGGGGGGTGCTGGACACCAAGTCTTATGAGCAACCTACTAAGTGCCTCCATAGCCCTGACCACCACAGCAGGCCTATTGCTCATGGCAGGATGTCAGCTATGAGTGTCTTCGCCTCTCTTATCCTTGCATGTCTAATGCCCTGCCTCATTTCTGCCCCCACAACCCCAAATCCTGCAAGAAACAGAAGCAGAAAAGGAAGAAAGTTAAGGGAAAGAGGACAGATGCCACTAGTGTCCCCTCATCCCCAAGGCATGAGTTAGCCTGTTCTGAAGGAAGATGTGTCATTTTAAATCATAAGTGATCTCAAAGTTATAAAAAGAACAGAATTAGGCTTTTGAATAACTGGAAGGGATTCTCTATTGTTGAAAAGCTATAAAACAGATTTGGATGGCTTTGGAATCTGCCCAAGATGCCATCAAGGGGCAAGAAAAGAGAACTGAGATAAAGCACACTGAAGGAAATGACAAGAATTGTATTGTACCTTGTTTGTGCAATACAACATTTAGCCCAAGTAACAAATTCATCTTATTTTTTACATATATTTGTATGTATGTGTGCATATGTACACCTGGATGTGTGTGTTAAAGGAGATAACTGTATGTATTTGTTTGACCATACATTCTTTTAGTCCGTAGCCTTTTGAGCAATGAGGCATATTTGTTCATTTCTATATCCGCAGTGCCTGGCACACTGTTTACAGCGAGATGAAGACGAAGGGCTGTCGGGGTGCATGGAAACACTGTCTGGTGCACCCCCAGGCTTCAGACTGTCAGAGACAATCACCCAGGGACCAGGCTTTGCTCTCTTTTCACACAACAGTCACTTCCAATCAACACTGTGAATTCAGGTGGAATCCTAAGAGGGCCTGGAGTCATTACACAGACCACTTTCATCCTCCCAGCTGCCCTTGTCTTCCGAAGGCTCATGGAGGTGGGGTGATAAATCCTATGGCCAGAGACACTCATATGTCACTCACCCCCTTTGTTTGAGGGTTTCTCCCTGTCAGCTGTATCCAAATGACAAATGCATCCAATATGAAAATGGAACCTCCCAAGTCATCTTTTACAAAAATGACTTCCCTGCACATCCAGGCTGTGTGTGGTCCCAGCAGTAAATGAAATTTCTATGAGGGAACTTGAAGGTGAAGTAGATGGAGAGGAGATGACTGTGTTGGTGATTTTCCTGAGTAAATTACTTAAAGTTCTATTACATTGTTCTAGTTATCTATGGCTGTGCAGCAGCCGACCCCAAAATGTAGTCACTTAAAATAAGTATTTTATCAGGAATTTAGGGAGCCTGGAGTGGGTAATTGAGCTCAACTGTAGCATCAGCAGGGGTGGCTGAGGGTGTGAGGGCAGTTGAGGAAGGAGGGTTTATATCCCACAGTATCTTCACTGACTGCTGGGCAGAATGTCTGGCAGCTGATTCTGGATGATGGCTGTGAGCCCAGCAGTGGCTGTTGTCCAGAAAGCTGACACTTGGTCTCTCCAAGTGGCTTGGGCTTCTCACAGCAGGTGGCCAGTTTCCTGAGAAAGCACCCCAAGAGTCAACGCACCATAAGGCCCAGATCGATGCTGAAAGATTTCCTCTGACTAATTTCAGAAGTCTCTGAACATTCTTTCTTTTTTTTTAAAAAAAGATTTATGTATTTATACATACAAGAGCTGGGGTACAGGCCAGAGATGCAGGGGATGAGAGGATTCGCCAGAGACAGTAGGGAACAGGACAAGCGGATCGACTGAAGCATATTGCTGAGGGGAGCAGTGGACGAGACAGGAGAGGTCTGCCTTGCCATGCGGTTTGCTCCCTGGCCAGCCGGGGATCAAACCTGCACTGCAGAGGCTGTGGATTGCTTCACAGTGTGGCGCTCAACCCCTTGTGCCACCAGGGAGGCCCCATGAACATTATTTCTGCCACAATCTTTGGGTCTAGCAAATCACTAGGGAAGATGCAGAATTAGAATCTACCTTTCAATGATAAGAATAAAAGAATCTACAGCCACTTTAATCTACTACAGGATGTTGAGACATAGTCCATGTGCATGAATTGGACTGCTGCTTTCTTCACCTCATTTTCACACGAAAGTGTACAGAACAGACACAACAATGGGAAGAAAATCAGGCCTTCCTTATGCCCAGAGTCAACTAACCTTGTTTAC
Organism: Talpa europaea; assembly: GCF_964194135.1. Lineage (NCBI taxonomy): Eukaryota > Metazoa > Chordata > Mammalia > Eulipotyphla > Talpidae > Talpa > Talpa europaea. The sequence goes on along the minus strand of NC_140080.1, from coordinate 75,930,252 downwards.
CTTGAGAAGGTCATTGAGCCTCTCCTTGCATGTCAGAAAAGGTGGGTCTTCCTAGTTTACAAACCTAGTCCACAGGTCTTTAGATGTGAAATTCAAATCCTGGTTCTGCCACTAATAAGTTATGTGATCTTAGCGACACTATTTGACTTCTTGCTGCCTTAGTTTCATAGTTTGTCTAATAGGAATAATAACAGTGACTTGCCTCACAAGACTTTGTGAGGATTAAATGAAACACATGTATCATATTACTACATAATTAATATCACATAATAATTAATGTATTAATAATACATGTATAGCAGTGCCTAGCATGTATGATTATTATTTTCACAGACCATGATCATAGTAAGAATCAAAGGATTAAAGTAAAATTATTTTGAAAATGTGGAGGCATTATATACAAGTACTAGAAGATTACATTTTTATTACCTGAAGTATGAGAGATTTCTAATAGGTGATTTCTCCAGTCTTCTCAATATTTCCACGAACCATTCATTCCATGGTGGTTGTTCTGTTTTTAGAAAGTATCCCTTAAATTAAGCCTGCACAAATGTTTCTGTAAATCTCTCCACATTACTGAATTGTTCATTTTTGTGAAATTTCATAGGACTTAATTTTCTGTACTTTTCCCTTGACATCACTTTCCTAAACAAATTTATTCTTTCTTCAAGCACATGTCATGTCAGACACACTGCTAGACCAGTAACACAACAAAGCACTGCACCCAGGTCTGGCAGGAGAGTTGCCGACAGATAGTGTAACTGCCTGCAAGCACCATAGATTGCTACCACTGTGCTTCCTTCTCTCCTGCATGAAAGTAACATCACCATTTATTTCTCACATGCATTACAATTTAGCAGGTGCTTTCACAGACCTATGGGAAGGACCCTGAATTACACTTCAGTATTCCGACTTCAGAGACGAGGAACTTGTGCTCATTCCACCACCCTGTGACCCATGCCCAGAGCCTGGCATAGATAAGGTCCCAGAAACACTTGAAACAAGGGGCTAGTTAATGAGGAAGCCATATCTGAACCAAAAAGTTTCTGGAGGAGTTCTGGCCAATGTTTTTCCTAATGCTGAGTGGATGGTTAAGGTCAAAGCCAGTGTGGCCTGTTAGAAACCAATGCACCTGGGCCTCCCTGGTGGTGCAGGGGTTAAAGACAGTGCTATCAAGCTACCGCCAGCCACTGCAGCACTAGTTTGATCCTCAACCAGGGAGCAACCCACATGGCACAGAAGACCTCTCCTATCTCGCCCGCTGCTCCTCTCAGCAGTGTATTTCAGCAGATCCACCTGTTCTGCTCCCCACTCTGACTCTGGTGAATCTTCTCACCCCACTGCACCTCTGTCCTGTACCCCAGTTCTTGTATGCATAAATAAATAAATCTTAAAAAATAAAAAGGAATATGGAGAAAGAGCCTCTCTGTGCACTGATGGTGGGAATGTAAGGTGGTGTGGCCACTATAGAAAAAACAAGTTTCTACTTTGTTCCTGGTCAAAATTAAAGGAAGGACTTACAATAATATCCAGTTATTCCACCCAAAATAATTGAAAGCAGGGTCTCAAAGACCTAACTGTGCACCCATGATCATATTACTCACAATAGCAAAATCATAGAAGCAACCCAAATGTCAATGAGTAATCAATGAATCAACAAGATGTGGAACATACCTACCATAGAATATTATTCAGCCTTAAAAAGGAACAGAATTCTGACTTCTGCCATGACATGGGTGAATCTTGAGGACATTATCATAAGGGAAGTAAGATCGATCTTCACAAAAAAGCAAACACCACTATTGCACTTAAATAATTACTTAGTATAGCCACACCCAAAGAGACAGAAAGTGGAAAGGTGGCTGCCAGAAGCTGTGGAGAAGGGGGTTGGAAAATTGCTGTTTAATGGGCCTCAGTTGGGCTCCTGGCTTTGCCACCAGCTTTGTATTAACTTCTCTGGACCCAGGTCTACACCTGACAAAACAGGTGCTAACAACTGCACAATCCAGTGTGGAGAATTTTGTTTCTAGTATCAAATCAGGTTGAATATGTAAAAACCCTTTGAAAACAAGGAAAAGCCATAAATACGTGTTGCAGTTATTACAGCTATGAAATATGTGGTCCGGAGAATAAAAGTACCCAATGCTGGCTTGACTTCAGGATTGGAGATCAAGCAAATCCAAAGGAGAGGGATTTGGATACAATTCCAAATCCTTTGTATCCTCTGGATACAAAGGGGCAAAGTCCATAAGCAGCTCAACGCTTGGAAAATAAGGAACAGTTGGTTTCACAGCTTGACCCGGCAGAAGAATTGGCATGGACCCTGGAATAAGCCTGCTCTGCCTGGTGAATTGAGTGGGCATCACCAGGGACTGGACATTTGCTCCTTCTGGCTGAAAAAAAGGCAGAGAACATTGTGATCACCTGTTTTGCTCAGGATGTCTCTATGCCTCTTGCATATTTTCCTGCAAAGACAAGCCAGGTCCTTGGCAAAGTCACAAAGCAAAAAAGCCTCTGCCTTCATCCTCCCTTATTTCATTTTTTATTTCCCTATTTCCTCATAGTGATCCTCCAGAGGTGACCAGTGGCTCCCAATCGCTCCACCCCACGACTCTAGTGGCCCTCAAAATTCCAGACATGTCTGTTCCTCACCCCCAAATTCACCAAAACCGCACTGGTCCTTTCACCCTACTGTCAGGAAGATACTAGCTAGAATCTCAGCTGATAAGTAGCTAATACTGAAAAGATTATCAAGTAAGATCAAATTTAAAAGTAACTCCTCTCAAGAGTACTAGGATGTTAATAGTAGACACAAAAGTAATTTTCCCAAGTAAGGAAATACAAAATGCCAGAAGGATTGTCTCTAGGAGTATTAATGGGATCAGAGGTGAGAATTTAATAAAAAAAAAAAAAAAGGAAAGAAAGAGCAGGCAGAAATAGGAAGGGATAACTTTCATTCAGACCACGATGCAGGTTTAACATTTACAAAAGGATAAAGGTAAGAGCTGGGTAGGAAGGACCTCAGTTCTATGAGAGTTTCAGCCAAGCCAATGGCAGGGGTACAGATCCCTGAATTCATTAGAGCCCAAGAAAAGAAATCCTTCATCAGCAGAAATAACCTGGTTTGAATACCTCCATTATTGCTTGATCAACACTGGGAGCGGCTACTTCTTCCTGTTTTGATAATTAAATGAATTCAAGGACAAGGAGTTATTGCCACTTCCCACATGCACACGACCCAAATATAGAACAGACAGTGCATTACTCCATCAGTACATGCCATTATATGCCATCTAATGGGAATCTATTCATCCTCTTCTCAGCTTTCAGTTGCTTAGCAGTGGAGAGGGAGTGAGAGGCATTATTGGGAGAGCCAGCTACCATGGAGGACAGCGCCAAACAGGAAAAGAGGTTGTTTATGGTCACTGCAAGCTGCTCTGACCCACGTCACCACTGATTTTCTATGGCCTTCGGGAAGATGCAGCTCTTTTGTTTTGGACAGTACTAGTTTCTGTAACTCATGATCCAGTTAACATGCAGATTATTCAAGTCTGTGTCTTCTGAAAAGTCATTGTCCTCTTTCTGAGTCCTCTTTCTTTAGTAACCTCAACATAATCAAATGTTTTATCATTTAAAGTGCTAGTTGTGCTAGTTGCAGGAGAGCAAAATGCAAATTTATGGTGTTATTGTAACGAAGTAAAATGAATTTAAAAAAGTTGCAAGTTAATGATGGACCTTATCTGGATTCTGGACTTGGGATTTTAACAACTTAGTTGATGCCAGAGTGAAGGAGACTCTCACAAAAAAAAAGTCAAGGATAAGTTGAGGGATGACAGCATGACCAATGGTCTGAAGATACATGCCAAATCCAGGGCCAGTAAGCGGAACTTTCTGAGTAGACCTAGGAAGGACTGTGGAGATCAGGAGATACTTATATTCCTGGAAAGGGGGTTCATGTTAAAAGGAAAATGCTTAATTTCCAATGTAACTTAAATGACAATTCTACTAAGATTTTTTTTTTTTTTTTTTTAAGGATGAAGTCGAAGGCATTATCAAAGATGACTCAGGACAAGAACTTATTCTGTCACAAACCAGATTTGTGACTTTAGATAAGAGGTTTTACCTTTCAGTGTCGCAGTATGATGACTGTAAGATAACAGATGTGGATTAGCTCAGTCAAAAAATATTTACTGAATGCCTTATTTGGACCAGGCACCGAAGGAGGTATAAGAAACTCAGTGGTGAAGAACTTCCCTCTTCCCATGACTCTTTGGTCTCAAATACTAGTTTTAAACATTTTGACATAAGCCACTATAAAAATTATGTAAATGTATTTTAAATTGAATATTGTGTGAGTCTGTATTAAAAAACCCAAATTTTCATGAACAATATACAAACATATTATGTGCAGTACACTGTGCTATTTTGATTCTATTTTATTCCAATTTTTTTAAATGCTGTAATTAAGTTTATTTCATGCTTGGCTAAAGAATTATGGCCAGCAGTTTAAAAAAACATAGAGGTTTCTTAATGATTTCTTAGTCTTATAATTCAAGGATTCCATCACTCTAAGATTCCATCACTCTCCAAACAAGTGACAATTTACTTAATCTTTGTTTAAAGTTGAGCCCTTTATTTTTTTTAAAGATTTATTTATTTATGCATACAAGAACTGGGATTTATGCAGGCCAGAGGTGCAGGGGGTGAGGGGATTCACCAGACACAGAGTGGGGAACAGAACATGCAGACTGACTGAAAGACACTGCCGAGGGGAGCAGCGGGCAGACAAGAGAGGTCTACTGAGCCACGTGGGCAGCTCCTTGAATGACTGGGGATCGAACTCATGCTGCAGAGGCTGCGGAGAGCTTCACAGTGCTGTGCTTAAAACCTTGTGCCACCAGGAAGGCCCTAAATTTGATCCCTTTAAAGACTGACCTTCCAGATGTAGAAAAGATTAACATGTGGAGTCATTCACCCACAGCAAACACTACTTTAAACACATACTGTCTATTGAATTCCATTTGAATAGCTTTGACATGTCCTTTGCATTTTTATTTTCAAATTTTATGCTTTTTTTAAATTTTTTTTAAAGATTTATTTATTTTTATATGAGAACTGGGGTAGAGGCCAGAGGTGCAGGGGGTGAGAGAATTCACGAGAGACAGAGTTGGGAACAGAACAGGCAGATGGACCAAAGTACACTGCTGAGGGGAGCAGTGGGCAAGACAGGAGAGGTCAGAACTGCCATGTGGGTATCTCCTTGGCCAGCCAGGCATCAAACCAGCGCTGCGGAGACTGCAGACAGCTTCACAGCACTGTGCTCAACCCACTGCGCCACCAGGGAGGCCCACTTTATGCTTTAAAAAAAAAAAAAACTGGTAGAAAACATGCACACTCCTTTAATGTCTCATCTTCACAGAACAAAACACTGCCCCTGGCAGAAGATACGTTCAAGAACAACATATTGACTAGGTATTTCCAGGAGAATAACTTCCCTTCCTTGTCATGTCACCCCGATAGAACTGGGTTTTATCGAAGATCACAGTGTTTGCACCAAAAGCTCTCTTCCTGTAAAGAATGCTTTTAGCATAGAGTTGTGCGCCACAGTGGGGGAAAAATGCACTTTCTGATTTAAAAAAAAAAAAAAAAAGGTTTTCTGGTTTTATGAAGAGCAAATCAGATCAAAAATGAAATTCCATTTTGCTGTTTGCTTGGTTGCTTATTAGTTTCCCAAGAGAAGCAGAAAATCTCTAGAGGTAGAGATTACAAGAAATTTCTCAAATGTGTGTTATTCAGAATGTGCCCTGCTAATGTTCAAAAGGCTGAAACTCCCTTCCTTAATTAGACAATGAGGGCAGAGGGACATATCATGGAATCAGAGTTGGAAAACAATAATTTGAGTCAAGTTCCTCTTAGATGAAGGTTGATACAAATGATGACCAAAAAACTTCACATTCCAGCAAGGAATTTACAAAATATGCAAAATGAATTAATAAAAAATAATACATAGGTTGAACAAAAGATTTTTGTAAGAATTGCATCACTAATATGAAATATCTACCACATTGTCACAAATGTCCGGAAGGTGGCCAGCCACCAAGCAGAGAAGTCCGGGGTCAGGGGAAGTTCAGGCACACATGGAAGCACCCTATTGAAGCTTTGAAGTGATCTAATGTGGATGGGTAGGATTTTTAGAATCCATAAGGAGGGAACTCTGGCAATTATCTCACTATAGAATAGTGAAAACATAATTCTATTCATTTAAAAAATATTGTTTGATTCCCACATGTTCAGGTTTATAACTCTATTCTTGTCCAGGTACCATTTTGTATAAATCTAAATCCCTTTATGTATTAAAAAAATAAATTTAACATTGCCTGCCCTTGTTATATAACCTCCTGGTTTTATAAAAATGGATAGCTCAGGCAAAGGAAGCTTATGAAATTTAAAGTGACTTAGAAACAAAAATTAATATTATTCATTCCATAAACATGTATTGCAGGCCTGGTCCAGAATCTGGGATAATTGCAAATGACCCAGCTGATTCCCTCCAACTGATTGCAATGAAATAGAATTGGAGGAGGAAGTTGGAGAGCTTTCACCAAAAAAGTGATGGATAAGTAGTTTCCTGAATGACTAAAAGAACAAAAAACAAAACAAAGCTCACTAATCATAGAATGCAGCGGAGTTGGAGGAGGCATGGCTGGAGTGGAGGAGAAAATTAGGGAAATATATTTCCCAAAGAAGAAATAACATAATTAGAGATTTCTAATCACTTCCACCCAATAAAACGTATATGCCTTGAACTAGGCACTATCACGTGGCAAGTCCAAGGACAGAGCCAGGCCCAGGATGCTGCAGTTGAGTCAATCAGAGCATGAAAAGTTCAGTGGTCACATGGGAGGGAATAGACCATATCTCAGAGTGCAGGAGTGCATCATGTGAAAGCATGTACCTGCCGGAAAGAAGAATGGCCAGTTTGAGGGAAATCAATGGATCCAGCCTCTCTGTTATAATGGAAAACTGGAAAATGATGATGGCTTGTACATGGCTTTCAGTAGAGAGCTAAGGAGTTTACTCTTTAGCATGACTCGTTGGGCACAGACTAGTCTATGGAACAGAGAAATGATAGTGTTAGGAAGAATAATTCAGGCACCTGTGAGCTGGATATACCAAAGCAGAGGAAACTGGAGGCAGAGAAGACTGGCTAGTTGACTGCAAAAATAAACCAGGTCTGAAATGATGATGGTCCGGAATAAATTAGTGACAGACTGAATGGAAATATCAGAAAAAATTTTCTTGTCTGGAGGAGGTAGATGTCTTCCATCATTAAAGATGTCAATTAAAGATGAATTAATCTCATATTAAAATTCTGATTCCAAGCAATTTTCTGTTATTTATTTTTCTGAATACATTTTTAAAAATGAACATAAGATTATTACCCTCAGCTCTAAATTGGCCCCACAAGGAAAAGAAACTGAAGCCATAAAATAAGAGGGGTATCCTAAATCAGTCAGCCCAGGTGGCAGATAAAGGAGAAAAATCCTGCTCTTGAGACACCAGTTGCACTTCATGTCACTCTGGAATTTCACCCGAGAAACCATCCATCACCCATCATGCCAACAGACCAAGATACAGAGTGAGGGCAAGCCCCTGCCAGAGACTGCATAGCTCCGGGTTCTTGGCTATACTGGTTGCTCCAAGTGAGAGGCACAGATCCCACATCCCTCAGAAACGTTCACTGAACACTGCTATGAAACAGCCCTGGTGCTAGAAGCTGTAAATGTGGAGACAAATAAATCCCGGGCCACTGACAGCTGTAGAATGAGTCCTTATCAGGGTGGATAGCTCTTTGCTGAGGTAGATAGTGTGGACTCAAGACTAGTGGTGTCTGCAATTCCCTTTGCTATTGTAAAGACTGAAATGCAGTCCATGGCCCCGGTGCCCAGTCCATGTGCTTATTCCCTGGGGTTGAAAAGTAAATGTGAACCCAAGTCTCCCTTGGCTGAGATCCCTTTAAGTCCACTTTGTCAATTTCTCTCTCTGGGAGCTGGGCCATGTCCCTGAAATCTTTAGCCACTGATTGGGATCCAGCTTGCAGGCACGGCCAGCCTGCCATGGATCCAACTTCAAGCATCCCTATTCATCAAAGATGCCCAGGGCTGCTACGCCTGCTTCAGAATCTCTTGGTTTCTGCCTGAATTAAATCTTAATTTGCCTACATCTGTATCCAAGTATTTTAAGCAGAAGCTACCTCCTGAGGGGTCAACTAGGTGTGTTCTCTTTGTCCTAATATTGCCTAGCCCAACGTTCTCCCCCTAACACCTCCCTGTTGCAATCTCAGAAATGCCTTAGAGGAAAACCACCTGAGAGAGGACAAAAGCAACAGGTAGGGAGGTATGGTTTCCCAGGAAACCCAGAATAAAATGGGACTCCCTAGGGACTGACAACAAAATGCCAGAAAATAGAAGAACAGAAAGGGCAGGGGTTATATGAAGGCTGAGCACCTAAGACAAGCAAAATCCCGATATGGGGATATTTGGCTACTGCTTCATTTTACTCAAAGCTTATTTAATCTGGGCTCAGCTGTTGCAATTAAACTGTCTGGGTTATTTATATGGGAGAGAGGAGCTGTTGTAGGTATCCTCCACCTACAGATACCAGGTTTATTTGTGTTCCAACCTATCACTCTGGTGCTCAGAGCAAGATGAAAAGTAAAACAGAAATAAACCACCCAGAACCATCAAAGGGGGGTGGCTTCCACCTCTAATGAGCGACCACAGCCAAGCAAATGATGCTTTCTGATAATGCACACATATTGCTGTAGCCATGGAAACACACTTAGCAACAAAGAAACCTTGACCTTTCCCCATCTGTTTTGAATCTTCACAATGACACATTAATTTCAACATATGAAAACAAAAAAAAGAAGGGCAGAAATGCTACATTTTCTATAATTCCCAGGCAGCACCTAGTGTGATGAGGCTAAAACTCTTAGATGATGAAGGAATGAGGCTGTTAGCTTTACACCAACACTCTGAGGTGGAACCCAGGTGACATTTTAGTGGCATTAAGCAAGATGACTCAGATATGTTCTGCTGTTTTCTTCGAGATTCCTGGAAAGGCTCCAAAATTGGGCCTGAGATGGACAGCTTCAAGAGCAAACATTAGCCAGTGTAAATATTCCCAAGAGACAATAATGGAGCTCTCCAAAATTTCATATGCTGAGAGCTGAAGCTTTCTTCCCATGCAGCTATTGTTAGCAGCCTAAGGCGAAAGACAATTGAGACAGATTCAGTCCAATTCTCTCCAATCCAATAAACATTTAAGGAGGTTGTCTCTGTTTTCATTGATAGATAAGAATTGGGTCTAGAAATATACAACATAGATTCTGTCCCTAAAATGCTACATTTTTGGTAAGTATGTATTAACTCACTTAAATCAATTACAAAAACTGTGAAAGGAAAGACAGATTTTGCAGAAGTAATGAGGCAAAGTCTCTGCATGTGGTATCACTTGAGACAAATCTGAAGATTTCAGAACATTTTTCAATACGTTAACTGTCATGTGAGTAGAGAGAAGAATCAAAGATATATTTAACTCTCTTCATAAAAAAACCAGTCGGAGAGTAAAGCTGATTTGAAGGAGTCATGGAGGGGATGTCAGGGGGGAAAGGATGGTGGGGTGGAACAGTAACACATAAAGAGCTGGAATCCTATATTTCTGAAGCATTTATGTATATTGGTTTACATGTATGCAAACTGATGTTACCTTAATAAAAAAAGTTTTTAAAAAAGAGTAAGGTTGAGGGGCGGGAGGGGAGGGATTGGGGTCAAAATAAGGGGGTTGCAATTGTATGGGGAATATAAAAATAAAATTTATTATAAAAAATAGTAAGGTTGCAAATTTATATTAAAAACTAGTAAAATCTATTAGAGATTATTTTTCCTACCCAATAAAAATCATTTAACATATACAAATCTCACACAATGTAACATCCAAATTAAAAGAATCTGAACCCTAAATACTGGATGGTGTCACTTATACATGGACTATAGAGAAACAAAATAAAGGGTTGGACAAAGACAAACATTAAAACCAACCTTGAGGGGCCTCCCCGGTGGTGCAGTGGGTTGAGCACAGCACTGTGAAGCTGTCCGCAGCCTCTGCAGTGCAAGTTCGATTCTCGGTCAGCCAGGGAGATACCCACATAGCGCAGCAGACCTCTCCTGTCTCGGCTGCACTCCCCTCTGCAGTGTATTTCAGTCAGTCTGCCTGTTCTGTTCCCCACTCTGTCTCTGATGAATCCTCTCACCCTCCACAGGCCTTTGGCCTATACCCCAGTTCATTTATAAATGAATAGATCTTTAAAAAAAAAAAAAAAAAAAACCTTGAAAGCTGACCATAGAACTGAGGCATCCAGAGGAGGAGGGGGGCGGGAGGAAGGGATGAGGAGTGGGGGGAAAACAATCAACTCTGGTGGAGAAATGTTGGGTGCTTTAGTGGTGGGAGAGCTCTGGTGGCCATACCTGAGAGGAGAAATCCTCCACTGCAAAATACTAACAAGGATGTAAAACAACAGTACATCATTTAAAAAAAGAAAAAAAGAATCTGAGCCTTAATAAAAGAATAAATATTTTTGAAATTACCATCACCATTGTTTTGATCCTACTTCCTTCTCCCCTCCACCGCCCCATAGTTTGTCTCTGGTTTATAGTTGCCTGTTGATTTTGATTTTTACTTTATTATAATTAGTCTTTCTCCTGATCTCTTATTTGGGTTTTCTAAATCCCTGCTATGAGTCAGACCATCAGTATTTTTCTTTTTCTTTCTGGCTTATTTCGCTGAGCATGATCCCTTCCAGCTCTATCCATGTTGCTGCAAATGATATGAGTTTATCTTTTTTGATTGCTGAATAATATTCCATTGTGTATATGTACTATATCTTCAAAGAATAAATATTAAACCAATTGAAATTACCTTTGTCCAATGTATGAGATGACCCTTGGGCGGATTTGTTATAAAATGTTCTAAAATGGCATGGGAAGATCATGCAGTTTTGGACAATCTTCTTTAATGAAGGTGGGATATAAGTAGAGAACAACATCATCATGAGTGAGTCACTATTCAAACCTCTGCTCCCATGGATTATTTTTTTAAAGATTTATTTATTTATGCATACAAGAACTGGGATACAGGCTAGAGATATGGTGGGGTGGGGGGTGAGAGGATTCACCAGAGACAGAGGGGAGGAACAGAACAGGCAGATCTACTGAAATACACTGCTGAGGAGAATAGTGGGCGAGACAGGAGAGGTCTGCTGTGCCATGTGGGTCAGCTCCCTGGCCAGGGATCTATCGCTTTATAGCAGGGAAACTTAACGCCTTGCACCATGAGGGAAGTCACCCCCCTACACTGCTCCAGTGGATTATTAGGGGAAATGAGACTCTCAGCTATAAAGTGGAGAAGAAAAATAGAATTCAGTTTCAATCTGTGAAATACAGGATTGAGCAGATAATCTTTACAGACTAAAAATTTATAGAGAATCTATTTTTTTTTTCATTTGCTAAAGATCTTTGTGGGTAGGTTACAAATAGAGTAATAGTGGGACCAGAAATCACTTTTGAGAATTACTGACCCCATTGGGGGGGGGGGTTTGGAAATAAATCAAGTACTACGTAAAAAAGGAATTTGATTGAGTGCTGTTCCCTTTAGAGAAATACAAAATGTTCAACAATTGCTATTTTTAATTAAAAGCTAGCTAATATATTCAACATAACTAATATGTATTGAGGATATATAGCTGTCTATACAAGTCAGAATGGAAGAAAGGACTGAAAAGGTGGACAGACTGAGTGTAGAGAGGAGAAGCATGAACAAATTACCAGACAGGAATCAGAGACAAGGATCTGGAACAGGCTGGGAGGAACAGGGCCAGGAGGCAGTGGAGACCTAGAAGCGGAAAAGTCACAAACAAGAAGGAGTAACAGGTAGAAGCAGGGATTTAAAGAGACAAGGTTAAAAGAGCAAATTGGGAAGGTAATAGGCAAAGATAAAATGAGTTAGAACTGGAAGTGAAGTGCAGTGGAAATTTCCATTCCCTTATTATTCACACTGCTCTGTGGATTTCTTTGTCATGCAATTAAGGCAGTGATCAGCTGACTGACCATTAGCCAAAGTTCTTCAGTCACTTTACTTCTTAAACACAGAAGGGAGCAATTGTACATTGTTCGATAAGAGAATGTCAGGCTGCCTGAGTGAAACAAGCTGGAGTCTAAATCTGGAGCGTGAGGGGCTTCTGTGCCAGGGGAGCCTGGCTGCAGAGAAGGGGTGGCGCTCGCTGCACGCCCAGCATGGCCTGACCACGTCCCAAGGCCCCTGGCATCTTCCCGAGCAGCAATAGTCACGTGCCTCATATATTGCAAGGATGTGATCAAGCTCAAGTCGAATGACAGATGAGAGCAGGTTGCCCGGCTGGAGGCTCTGCCGGGGTCTAGCTGCTTCTAGAAGGCACAGGTGCAGAGCCACGCCCTCCAGGCACAGGATGGACAAGACTCCTCCAGCCCCTTCTGCTTTTCTGACTAAACCTTCTTCATGTATCCTCAGTTCCAAACACAGCTGACTCCGCTGCTAAGAGGTTAACACAAGTTACAGCGCTGCTACTTGGAAGTTTTTGGCTTTTAATTTCTGTTTAATGGCGTATTGGCCAGGGCACTATCACATCGTCTTACTTAACAGCCTTTCCTGGACAATAAACTGTGCTTGGCACCCACCTCGGCCCACAAACCCTACAATTAAGCGATCGTTTGTCCTCTCCAGTTTGACAGGACCAGGAGTCTGAGGCGGGCTGGGAGGAGCCCGGATTTATTAAAGTAATAAATAATCTGGAAGCCCCCACCCAAGCGCTGCCTCCCCTTCTTATTTACTTCCTTTCTGAGGCTTCAGCGATGGGTAGATGGGGAGATGGGGGACTTAATTGCTTGGAAAGAAAGTTGTCTAAGAACTCATAGCACTCTCATCCCAGAAACAATAAAATAAAACTGGGAGGCTCTAGGGCTACAGCTTAATAAGGGCTGCTGCTGGCTGGGTTTGTCTCCTTGTCAAGCGCTCGCTCACTCTGTGTTTCTGGAAGAGCAACACTCATGCCCACACATTACACACCCAGCCAGGCAGAGCCATCCACATGGCCAAGCCGCGGTCCTCAAGATGAGGTTCTTACTCACCTGCCACTTGTCCCATCTCCTTTGATTTTGCTTTTAACGATAACTATTTTTTTAATCATTGTCAGATACTATCTTGGGTGTAGAAATCCCTGGATGTTACTATGTACTTCAGTGTTTTTAACTATCTCTTTTTTTCTCTGCTATTCTATCTCACTTTATCAGCAGTTTCTAAATTATCAGACAAAATGCATTTGCATTTGCATGATTCAGGAACAACGACTTAGCCAAAACTCATCTTTGCAGATGTATCCAAAACATTTATTATGTAAAAGCATGCTCACAAATGTATTTCTGGACTTTCCCAGCCCTCAATCCAGAAAATAATGATTCTCTATGAAGGATCAATTTTTAGGGATTAGTTACTCTTCTTCCTAGTTCCCTTGTTTAAATTAAGCTTGGGAAATTCACATGATATAATATTAACCATTTTAAAGTGGAAAATTCGGGCCTTGCTGGTGGCGCAAGGGGTTAAGCACCATACTATGAAGCAATCTGAAGTCTCTGCAGCATGAGTTCCATCCCCTGCTGGCCAGGGAGCAACCCACATGGTGCAGCAGACCTCTCCTGTCTCTCCCGCTGCTCCCCTCAGCAGAGTGTTTCAGTCAGTCTGTCTGTTCTGTTCCCCACTCTGTCTCTGGTGAATCCTCTCAGCCCCCACATCTGGCCTGTACCCCAGCTCTTGTATGCATAAATAAATAAATATTTTTAAAAAAGTGGAAAATTCAGAGGCATGTGATACATTTACAATGTTATACAATCATCACATCTATCTAGTTTCAAAATATTTTCCTCACCCTCAAATAAAACTCCATACCCATTAAGTAATTATTTCTCATTCCCTCTGTCTCCAGCCTCTGTCAGTCACTGATCTGCTTTCTGCCTCTATTAACCAATTCTGTATATTTCATATAAATGCAATCATATATAAATGCGACTTTTTATCTGGCCTCTTTTACTCAGATTAGTGTGATGTGTATTCAGTGTTTGTTGGTATGTATCAGTGTTTTATTATTTTTATAGCTGAATAACATTCCAGCTGTATCACAGTTTATCCATCCATCTACTGGCATTCATCAATGAGTTATTTCTGATTTTTGACTCTTGTCAAAAGTGCTGCTATGAACATTTGTGAACAGTGTTTATTTGAACACCTGTTTTCTATTCTTTGGAGTATATACCTAGGAATGAAATTGCAGGATCATCTGATAATTTTATGTTTAACTTTCTAAGGAACTAACAAACCATTTTCCACAGCAGCTAACCTATTTTGCATTCCTGCCAGATGTCTGTGGGTTCCAATTTCTCCAATTTTATTTTACTCACATGTCTCACAAATATGTTTATGTACTTTTCAATCTCCTCGTCTAGAAAGTAGTAATAATTGCAGGCTCACTCTTAGGAGCCAGTCATTCTGTTTTATCCAAGTTGAGCTTGTTCCCAGAAACACCTAGTGGTGATGTGCAGTTATTGCAGTTCATGGCTTTTTCCAGAAGCTAAAAATTTCCATTAAAATGTAGGCAAACTTGATGTAAAGAAATTAGACTTTGGGGGGCCTCCCATGTGGCACAAAGGGTTCAGTCTCAGCACTATGAAGTTATTGCAGCCACTGCAGCACAAGTTCGCTCCCCAGCCAGGGAGCTAATCCACATGATGCAGCAGACGTCTCCTGTCTCACCAGCTGCTCCCCTCAGCAGTGTATTTCAGTAGATCTGCCTGTTCTGTTCCCTGCTCTGTCACCACCCCCCACACCTCTGGCCTGTACCCCAGTTCTTGCATGCATACATAAATAAATCTTTTAAAAAATAGATTTTTTATAATGTCAAAGTTCTCAAAAATATATTTTTATATATACAAGTTCCTTAAAATATCCACTTAACTATTCCAACCTTGATTGTCGAGCGGTCCCTCAGGACCATCACCAATTAGTAGGTCCTCTGCTGTGTTACTATCAGAGGAGATGCTCCAACAAAACAAAGGCTTAAGCCAAATAAGAGGAAAATATGAAATCTAGGGAATAATCCAGGGAAAATTAAAGACGTTTTCAAAAATGACAGCAAAAGAAGTCCCAGGGTGACCACTGAGCTCAAGGTCTAGAGAACAAAGCCAGTGAGAAACAGAAAACAGAAAATAGAAGTCTCCAGGACAGATGATGCCAGAAAAAGTTAAAACTGGTAGTTTACCTCTTATAATTGACTTTATAGAAAACTGTATTGGAGTTTTTGGAATGAGAGGGAAACAATTTAGTATAAAGGAAACAAAGCAGACCAATAATCAAGGTAATTACTAACTTAATCACTTTAACAAGATAAAAAGTAAAGGCACAGAGTACACTGTAGGCAGAAGAATACAAATATAACCACTATTTCAACCAAATATCATAACAGAAAATTATATCAAAAGAATGGAGAGAGGAAACAAAGGAATTGGCTGTATAAGAGAGGTAAATTGCCAAGTGCTACAAAATGAAACAATAGATTACAATAATTATTATATCCAATTAGATAATTATATATTGATATGTATAATTTGATAAATCTGTTATCTATTAGATACATCTAAAATTAGTAAGACAACTTCTAAAATTGATGGCTCAACAGATAGTAACATACATGGATGTTTCAGTTACCAAAACAATAACCATCATTTTATTATCAAATATGGACTTGATTCTGCCAGTTAGCTGGGGCCTTGGCTGAGATTGTTGGCTGGAACACCCATAATATAGAATATGAATTTCTTTATAATGTGGCAGCATCAGACTTTTTACTTGGTAGCTAAGGGCTCCAAATCTCCCAGGAGGTTTTGGGAAGTCGACTCATTTTATATGACCTGGTCCCATAAATTACATATGGACAGCAGAATCACATCCCATTCTGACTGAAAGAGGGGAAACAGTACTCTCAATGGGAGAAGTGTTGATGTCACACTAAAATATTATGTGAGTTGGAGATCTCACGAGGCCATTATGAAAGAATGTACTTTGTCATACATATTAACTAAAAATCGCTAAAGTCCAGAAGGAAAAACTGAGTCTCAACAATTTGCTTCTGATCAGGGAAATTGGGAGCAGATGAAATGACTGTACTTCATAAATGGTTGTCTACATTAATTTAATGAATGAAATTTAAATTGTTAAAAAAAATTAAGAAACTGATACTCCTCTCAGAACGGGTACATGAAACTCGGGAGTACCATGGAATAGTTTCTGTCAGAGCCATCAGAGGTCTGCGTGTCCCTGAGCACTGTGAATAGGCCTCCTGGCTCAAACATGTCAGTCCAAAAAAGGGAACATTAATTGTTCTTCACTGACTTGTGTGTCCCCCACAAACATTACCTGAGTTCCTAGTATATGAATTACCTGGAATCAGATATATAGAAAATCAATGATTTAGTCCCATGGCAGATAAGTCTAGTTATAAGAACTCTCTTTTTTTAGAGATTTATTTATTTATACATGCAAGAGCTGGGGTACAGGCCAAGGTGAGGGGGTGAGAGGTTCACCAGAGACAGAGTGGAGAGCAGAACAGGCAGACTGACTGAAATACACTGCTGAGGGGAGCAGCAGGCAACACAGGAGAGGTCTGCTGTGCCATGTGGGTATCTCCCTGGATGGGGATCAACCTCATACTGTAGTGGCTGTGATAGCTTCATAGTGCTGAGATTTAACCCCTTGCACAACCAGGGAAGCCCTAGTTATAAGAATTCTAACAAACTACCTTAAGAATTTTGGTTTGGGGGAGACTGCCAAAGGAAATAGGAAAACCTTTGAATCCTTACACCAGAGGAAACATAAACTGATATGAACAGATAATTTCATATAGACTGGTTCAGCCCCTATAGAAAACAGTATGGCGATTTCTCAAAATATTAAAAATAGATCTATCATATGATCCAGCAATTCAACTCCTAACTATCTACCTAAAGAAAGCAAAAACACTAATTTGAAGCAATTATGCACAACTATTGCAGCACGATTTACAATAGCCAAGTTAGAGAAACAACCTAAAATATCAAGGGGTGAAGAGTGGATTAGGACAATATGGAATATACACACAATAGAATACCACACATCTATCTGTCTGTCTGTTTATCTATCAATCTATCTTTTCTTACCATTGGCAACAACACGGATAGAACTGGAGAGACTAGTGCTAAGTGAAATAAGTCTGAAGGATACAGACAAATACTGTATAGTTTCACTTATGTGTGGAATGCAGAGAAACAAAACAAATGGTCAGACAAAATTTAACTAATAGCAAATCCTATAGATCTGGTTTTGAGACTGCCAGAGGGGCTGTGGGGTGGAGGAGAGAAACTGTGGTGGGAGCATACTGGGGGGAGGGCTAAGGGTGCCTAGATGGTGGGTATGGTGTGGTGACAGGCATCTGTGGGGGTGTGGCCCTATGCCTATGAATCACACACAATGCTGTAAACCAATGTAAGCCAAAAAAAAAAAAAAAAGCCATAAAAAATTGGCATTCTGCAATAAAAAGATGAATGGTAAGAAACCATGCCAGTAATTTGAATTTTACTTAAACATTATTTATTTGCTGTTTCCTTTCCACATCATTTGCTCTGATGGCATTATATCCAATCAGGGTAAACGTTGAGTGTGGTGGCTGCAGTGGATTTAAGCAAGTTCTGAAGCCTCCCCTGCTCAAACATCAGAGAACTGGAATCAGAGCCAGTTTAATTAATGAGCTTTCTCATCTTCTGCCAATGTTTTTAAAAATCTATCAAACAGAGACACCTTATTAGAATCTGCAATTCTTTGGGAATGTTTGCTTTCATCCTTGCTCCACCAACTCCAGCAATAGCTGATGAGAATTATAAAGCATCACTGTATTCCAAGACCTGCCAACTCTAGAGATGTCATGTAGGAGAGGTGGGCCCAGGTGCTCCAGCTGTACCCAAAGATCTAGAAATGCCCCACGCCCACACGTGTTTATGAGGAACCACCCGAAACCATTATTTCTGAGTCAAGGTCATATATTACTTGGACTGCACTAAGGGGTTGATCCTGGAAGGAAATCATGAAATGTTGCAATGGAGAAGAGGTTTTCTTCTTTCTTACATAAACCTTGTTCTTTTTTAAAAATTTATTTTATTTATATGTATTTTAAATCATTCCTCATTTTTGTGCAATGTATGCTTTCTCCTCTCATTTGTCACCCCTGTTTTGATCTCTCTTCCTACCTCCTCCCTTGCAGAATGTCTCTGATTTATAGTTGCCTGTTAATTTTGGTTTTTTATTTATTATAATTTTTTTTTCCTGATCCCTTATATATGTTGGGAAAGGATCCCTTCCCCCTATATTTCTCCTTTGGCTACATAAGCCTTGTTCTTAATTTATGTTTCAGAGTAGGAGAGTGATATCCACATCTTGATTTCTACATCAAAATGTGGAGCTACATTTTTCAGAATTGTAAGTAAGATAGTTTCTTGTATTCTTAGAAATTATACCAGAGCTACTGTAACAGGATTTCTGGTTCAAGGATCAGAAAACAGGAGTTCATTTTCAAAAAAGGATTAGGAGTATGAAAATACAAACACTTTAAACCCAAATGAGACAGCTCTGCCACGTCATATAACACTGAGTAAGTCATTTGATTTCTATGAGCCTGACTTTTCTGAAATGTGCCATGGAGGGTAATACCTTCCTTGGTTCTACAGTAGCTGGCACTTTGACCTGCTTTGATCAATTCTTTCTGAAGCTCAGAGTCCTATCTCCACCAGTACAGTGAGAGATTTTTGGTCACTAAACATCTCTGTAACTTTAATGTTGATTGCATGCATGAAAGTAAAGTTAATCATTTCGAATGTTGGATGCATGGGCTTAGTGTATGAAGGAGGAAGAGAGTTTATCTTTATAAAGATTCCAGGATTAATTGGATTTGTTCTCGGAAAAGAAAGGTAAGATTTAGTGGAAGTAAGAGTTGGTTTGTTTCCATAGGCCCTTGGAGAACGCTAAGACCAGACATTGACAGTTAGTTGCTTTTGCTATAAAGTTAAGGGGGATGTCCTCTCAATATAGGCATTAATTATTAATTCTAGGATGGGACTAGGTGTGGAAGAAATAGATACTTTGGTTGCTTGCTTGCTGAAAAGTTCTTCTTAAAGATTATCATGAATACTTCAGAAGTCCCCTGGGTGTGGACTTCCTCCATGTCACACCTCTACTGCAAACAGCAATTTCTTTTTGCAATTTTACCCTTTTTAAACATGCTCTTGGGGCTATTGTTTTTAGCCAAGATGAAGCAAGAGGAACCCTATTACCTTCTCCTTGAAAGAATGTATAAACAATTTTCAGGAGATTGGAGCCCAAGCAATGGAGAAGAGTAATGCCTGAAGGACTGTCTCAGCTTCCATGTTCAGGAAGCAGCGCTGAGAGGTGGAGACCAGGTGGAGTTCTGTGGAGAAACTGAGCTTCAGAGACACCGTTAGAGGGAGGGTAAAAACAAGGCAAATAGAGACCACAGGACGGAGTGACAAAGAAGAGAAAGTTGTGCAGAGAAAAATTCTGAAGACTCTCATACTCAATACGTGAGGATTCATATGGGGAAAGTAGCTGAATCTGGAGAAAGAACCATCTGAGATTAGAGGGAAGACTGCCCAGCAGTCATGTGGGACTGGAAATAGTACTATTCTCATCTGCCAGACTGGAAAACAGGGTAATTCAGGAGGCAACATATAGATTTAGACGGGACTGGCTCCACGAGTCAGGGATGACTAGCATTAGACAAATTGCTGTTCTAGTTCTACCTAATCAATTGAAAAAGCCCTACCCCACAGGATCAAACTATTTCTACATAATGTAGCTGTGTGCTAAAACAGAGTTCAAAAATATTTATAAGAAAACAAAAATACCCAGCACCTTGAAAAAAAAAAATCAATGTCTGGTATCTGATCATAGAAGCCAGGTAATATCCCTCTAATGTGGAGTAAAATCAGCCAATTGAAGCTAACCCATAACTAACATCAATAATTAGCAAGGCTATTGAAATAGCTGACAGCAGAAGACCCTGGTATCACATAACACAAGCAACACAGGAAGAATTTGAAAACTAGAAAAAATTCAAGTATTTGAGCAATAGCACAGTCGTGACCTCCCTGGGTCTTTTTTCTGTCTTCCATGTTTCGCAGAGAGACAGCTAGAGGAAACCCACAACTCCGAAAAAGGCACAGGGTTCCAAGGAAAGCTTGTTCTCTATAGCCAAAGAGAAAATATCAGGCTAACAGAACAGAAAGGCTTTTTGACAGTTCTCACCCTACTCCAGCCCAACATCAGCGGAAAAATCTCCCACATTCCCTCCTCTACTGTGGTTTCAGTGAAGCTAAGCAGGTGGTTGGTCATTTGACCACACACAGTGGGAACAAGGGGTGGCCTCAGATTCCCCACATGATGGCGGTGGTGCAGTCACATGGCAACTGGTTTACAGGCCATGGCAGGAGCAGCAGCAAGGACGTAAAGTCGATGCTTCACTTTCTGGAGGGAGATGCCACAGGTCACACAAGAAGCCCAACACATCCCACTCATGTGCAATAAAGGAGTATGAATCAGCATTTCCTTCGTAGGGAACTAAACATTCACTCCCTAGCTGGACCTGCTCACTGTACCTAAACACAGAGGCTGCCTAGACAAAACAAACAATAAAGATTAAATAGGTTCCAGAGTCTTCCAACACCCAAAGTGCCCAGGATGCATGCAATTGAAAAACCACTCATCTCACCAACTTCTAGGAAAATCACAGAGTGAGAAAAGACAAAGGATAGACACCAACACTGAGATAAATTGGATGCTAGAATTTTTTGGTAAGGATTTTAAAGCAAACATCATAAAAGCTCTTCAACTAGCAATTATTATTTCTAGAATGCTGTCCAGTCTTGGCTCCCTTGGCCAATAAGGGGAAACAAAGTTTGAGAAGGAAAATATTTTTTTAAGATTCATTTATTTATGCATATAAGAGCTGGGGTACAGGCAAGAAGTGTGGGGGATGAGAGGATTCACCAGAGACAGAGTGGGGAACAGAACAGGTGGATTGAGTGAAATACAATGCTGAGGAGAGCAGCGGGCAAGTCAGGAGAGGTCTGCTGTGTCATGTGTGTAGCTCCCTGGCCAGGGATTGAACTTGTGCAGCAGTAGCTTTCATAGTGCTGATGCTTAACCCCTTATTCCACCAAGGAGGCTCCCAAGAAAGTAATCTGTCGACCAATTGAGGAGGGCAGCAGACTAGCATCTGAAAGCACTGTCCTGCTCTTTGGCAGAGGGCAGGGCTATTTATCCAGAGTTACAAGGGAGGGAGTGTGGTTGGGGGGCGGGGGGAGTGGGCAACGGTCAGCATGTCCATCCTTGCAAAACAGCAATACACATGTTACTTCCTAGTGATGCTTTTTTCCCTTGGAATGAAAGAAAACAAAGTTTACCTAGAGGGTAAATAAAGGGAATGGGAGAGCTTATCAAGTTAGGTCCTTCATCACTGTATTATTATGAACCCTCTTGAAACAACCACTAGAAAATCTCAGTGAAGAAAGAGAATATATAAAAAATAACCGAAACAGGTTGAAATGAGAAATACAAAAACCACAGTAAAAAAATTCTCATTACACAGGCTCAAAAATTGACTGCAGACGGGAAAGCGGGAATAAATTTGAAGATAGATCAATAGATATTATTCAATATGAACAACAAAGAGAAAAGAGATTGAAAAAACCATGAAACCATGAAGAGAGACTCGGGGATCTCTGGAACAGTAACAAAAATCTAACATTTGCATCATTAATGTTACAGAAGAAAAGATTGTGGGGGTGAAAAAACCTTTAAAGAAATAATGGCTGAAAATGTCCCCAAATTTAACAAAAGAGTAAGCCTGATGATTTGTGCACAGGGGTCTGATACATGGGAGGAATGTGTGGGGAAAAACACATAAAGTGAGTTAGGATTTCTAGCAAAAAAATAAGACCTATTTATCTTCTGGGGTGATGTCCATTTATCTTTGGGTTGGGGAGGTGGGTGAGCTTTAGGTGATGATGTCTGGGAGCAGCTGCCAGCCAGACAAAGTGATGTTATGGGAAAGAGGCTCTGAAGATAAGCAAAGTTCAAATACTGGAACACTCTCCACACCAACTGAGATCGGAAAAGACTGTATACAGTGGAGGGCAGCCTTGTCCCCAGGATTCCACAGGTCCTCCTGAGTGTCTACTCAACCTGTTTCCCTGGTGTGAAGGGCAGGAAACAAACCTTTTTTTTCTCTTCTCTAAAACTAAATGTTAAGTATCATCTTCCAGGCTGGCTGTTTCCCTAATGAGAATATGCAATTTTTGACTACTCCACAGGTTTCAATTGTCCTTCACCCTTACCAACTCAGGTTCTATTCACTATATTTTTTGTGTGCGTTCGTGTGTAGTATTCTAATATTATCTTCTGTTTACCTTACAGAATGATATGCTCTTTAAGATAGTGTTGAATGATACCTATTCCAAGCAAGAATGACTTCTCTATTTCTGATATCAATATATTTGGGAACTAAAAAAAAAAAAAAAAAACAAAGAAAAAATTCTAATAATACAACATCCGTGTAGAGAAACTCAGCTTCAGAAAAAAATCCGTGCCTATGAGAATCTGCAGTTATCAAATAGACTCATAGAACGTTCAAACTATGTGCAATTTTAGAAACAATCCAATCCAACATCTTTGTATTTACATATGAGGAAATTGATGCTTAGAAGGAAACTGTCTCCCCCTGTCTAGAAACAGAGCCTGCCTTAAAATCCAGAGGATTCTTATAGTTGTAGAGGCCATAGAGGACAGAGAAGAGTCAAGTTTTTCTTTTTAGCAGGAGATAACTTTAACATAGGCTTTACAAGCTAAATGAAAGAGATTTAAAGATCTACTTTCTTATTGTAGCACAGGTGGGGGGGAATATTTACAAAAAGACATGTATCCAAAATATACAAAGAACTCTTAAAGCTCAACTGCAAATAACAAAAACAAAACAATCCAAATAAAAATGGGTAAAAGATCTGTACATATACCTCACCAAAGAAGATGGCAGATAGCAAACAAATATAAAAGATGCCCAACTGCAAATTAAAACAATGAGCTACAGGGGCCTGCCTGGTGGCACAAGGGTTAACATGCACCTATGAAGTTATCCGCAGCCACTGCAGCATGAGTTTGATTCCCGGCCAGCAGGGAGCACCCACAAGGCACAGCAGACCTCTCCTGTCTCGCCTGCTACTCCCCTCAGCAGTGTACTTTGGTCAATCTGACTGTTCTCTTCCCCACTCTGTCTCTGGTGAATCTTCTCACCTCCCCCCACCCCCACGCCTCTGGCCTGTACCCCAGCTCTTGTATGCATAAATACTTAAATCTTTAAAAATATAATTAAAAAACTAAAACAATGAGCTACAACTACACCTCTATTAGAAGAGTTAAAATATGAAATACTGGGGTCTCCCTCGTGGCGCACCGGGTTAAGACTCAATCTGTGAGTCTGCCCGCAGCCACTGCAGCATGAGTTGATCTACGGCTGGCCAGGGAGCAGACCACATGGCTCAGCAGACCTCTCCTGGCTTGCCAGCTGCACCCCTCAGTAGTGTGCTTTGGTCAGTCTGCCTGTTCTGTTCCCCACTCTGCCTCTGGTGAATCCTCTCACTCCACTCCCCCCCCCCACACACACACCTCTGGCCTGTGCCCCAGCTCTTGTATGCAGAGATGAATAAATCTTTTTAAAAAAAATGAAATACTGACAAAACCAAATGCTGCTAAGGACGTGGAGCATCAGGAACTCTCCTTAATTACTGGTGGGAGTGCAAAGTGGTACTGTCACTTTGGAAGACAATTTAGCAATTTCTTAGAAAGTAAAATATACCTTTACCATAAGATCCAGCAACCATCCTCCTAAGCATTTAGCAAGAGTCAAAAACTTATATTCACCTAAAAAAGTACACAGAGGGTTGCTGTAGCTTTCTTCATAGTTGTCAAAAATTGGAAGCCACCAAGATATCATTCACTGGTGAATGAATAAACAAACTATGGTACATCCATGCAACTGAATATTATTCAGTGATTTTTTAATAAAATGAGCTGTCACAAAAAGACATGGAGGAATATTAAATGCATGTTATTAAAATTTAGTTTGAAAATTTTAATTACTCTTCCAATACAATTATATGACATTCTGGAAAAGACAAAATATAAACAAACAACCAAAAAAAGTGGTGGTTGCCAGGATTTGGGGCAGAGGCAAAAAGGAATGAATAGTTGTAGCACAGGGAAGCTTTAGGGCAATGAAACTACATCGTATGAATCTAAAATGGTGTTCTGCGCCTCCCTGGTTATGCAAGGGGTTAAGGCGCAAACTGTGAAGCTATCCACAGCCTCTGCAGCATGAATTCAATCCCCCCGAAGGCCAGGAAGCAACACACATGGTGCAGCAGACCTCTCCTGACTCGCCCGCTGCTCCCCTCAGCAGTGTACTTCAGTTAGTCTGCCTGTTCTGTTCCCCACTCTGTCTCTGGTGGATCCTCTCACCCCACACACCTGTGCCTGTACCCCAGCTCTTGTATGCATAAATAAATAAATCTTTAAAAGAAATTAAAAAAAAATAAAATGGTGACCCTGACACTAGATTTGTGAAAACCTTTAGAACTGTTCAAAACAAAGCGCAAGCCCCAATTAAACTATGAACATAGTTAAAACCATGTGTGTCAATATTACTTCCTTAATAGCAATAAATATAGCACACAGTGCAAGATGTTAACAATAGGGGAAAATGAGGTGAAGCGGGGATGTGGAGATTCTCTGTACTTTCTGCACAATTTTTCTGTAAACCTAAAACTGTTTTAAAAAATAGCCATTTAGGGCCTCCCTTGGTGGTGCAGCGATTGAGCATTGGGCTGCGAAGCTGTCACGCAGCCTCTGCAGCGCTGGTTCCATCCCTGGCCCCTGGCCCCACTCACCTCTCCTGCTGTGCCCGCAGCTCCTCTCAGCAGTGTATTTCATCAGTCTGCCTGTTCTGTTCCCTGCTCTGGCTCTGGTGAATTCTCTCACCCTCCCGTGCTTCTGACTGTACCCAGTGCTTGTATAAATAAATAAAATGAATCTTTAAAAAATAAAAAAGCCATTTAGGTGCCTCCCTGGTGCACAAGGGGTTATTTCACAGCCACTGCAGCACAGCACAAGTTCGCTCCCTGCCTTAGCCAGGGATCTACCCACATGGTGCAGCAGACCTCTCCTGTCTCACCTGCTGTTTCCCTCAGCAGTGTATTTCAGTCAGTCTACCTGTTCTGCTCCCCACTCTGTTTCTGGTGAATCCTCTTAACCCCCACACACATCTGGCTTGTACCCCAGCTCTTGTATGCATAAATAAATAAATCTTAAAAAAATTAATATCCATTTGATAAGAAATATAAGGGAATTTTTTTAAGTGTCTACACTATAACCAGGACAGAGTATTTATCATGCAAACTATCAACAAAGAGATAAAAGCAGTGTAATACCAAGCCTATACCCAAGCACATGGCAAATATTTGTTTATATTTATAAATTTTACAGTTTGTATTTTTAAAAAGGCTATTTGGAATAGAAAGAGTATATTAACCAAACAGAAGAAGCAAGAATTACAAATGCTATTATACTGGTCCTTGGTCATGTGCAAATCAGAACAAGTGAGATTTCAACACAATTATTTCTCTTTGAGACTTATTCTGAGTTGTTACCAAACCTTAATTAAATGGAATGATTCTGCAGTATAATTTTAATTGCTTATTCTTATATTCTTGTTCTCTAAGTCCATATTTGTCTGGGATGCCAGATTTCTTTTCCTGATACCCATCTCAGTTCTAATGATGTAAATCAAAGTTTTTAAAAAATCGATTCAGTCTTCAGAAATGTATAAACACTGCCTTGAAAACACCTGTCCTGTATAAATCGCAGCTATTTTAGGGAGGCAGTGTTTGGATCTACATCTTGATACTAACCACACTAAATTATAGTTGAGTAGAGAGAGAAGTTAAGAAATACCCGAGAACATAAAATGAGGTTTTCTTCTTTTAGTTAATTAAGGGAAAAGAACTCTTTCCAACTCCTGTACTGAAAAAAAACAACTCTGAACAGCGGGCAGTGCGCCCCTGAGCCGCTAGCTTAGTGGACAGCGCCATCTAGTGGAGCGACATTGCTTCTCATTTAACCACCAAGGCGCTGGATGAATGTCGGCTACATTAACCCTCCATCAGCAAGCAGTCCCTGCATAAAATTGAGGATAAGAATGCCTATCTTTTCTGCTACGGGTGTAAAAGTATGAAGTATTGCAAAATCTTGGGGTCAATAGTATTAGTTCATAGCTTCACTTGAAAGAAGAAAGTTCATTTTTGTTCTACCAGAAGGCAGAATCCTCAAGATCCTATGAATGAATTTGCTGAAAACTAATTTTTTTTTTCTTTCTTTCTAGGACTGTGGCATATATTAACCTAATTAGTGCATCTGAAAAATATGAAGTGACTGATTAGAGGTCAATAACCTTTATGTTGCATGGGGACGGCACAAACCAATTATGCTGGGAAATGATCAGCCTCATTCTGATATAGGCACCGGTAGATCTCAGAGGAGGACTTGAAAAACCCAGTTCTCAGTGAGAAAACAGATAAACCCAGCCTTGGACTTCTACCCGGTAGGCACAAAGGTCAGGCCAGAGGTTTTCCACACTGATGTGCCCATCTGAGGCCTTTTCTTGGGGGGTGGGGGCTTTATCTCCTCCTCTCATTCATATTCAAGACCATGACAGGAAGGCTTGCAAAGATATGCAAAGTGTTTCTTAAATGCACACAATTGAAATATAAATGTTCCTCCCATGAGCTAGCAATTATTTTACCTAAGCATCCTTCCATATAACAGCGGCTTAATGGTGACTATAAAATATGAGAAAATTTTCTCTGAGTTTTTCTGCCACTTCCTGTTTCTTAGTTCCCCAGGCCATCTACACCTATTACTCCCATTTCCAAGTATTATTATTGCAAAAGGAAATGTCAAAGACACGCTTATCTTTCTTTTTTTAGGGAGACTGAAAAGACCCAGAAGACTTCTCAGCCCCACCCTTCTGCTTCTCACCCACATGACCCTGATTAGCCTGCCTGGACATCTCTGCTTCTTCATCTCTGGAACAAAGATGCTAACTCATGAAAAGCATCAGCATGCCTGGCACATAGTAAGTGCTCAATAACAAATATTTTAAATAGTTGGAGTGGAGGTAACCTTTAAAAATTTAAAGTCTGGGGCCTCCCTGATGGCGCAGCGGGGTGAGCACCATGCTGTGAAGCTGTCAGCAGCCTCTGCAGCAGGGGTTTGGTTCCTGGCCAGCTAGGGAAAAACCCACATGGCATGGCAGACCTCTCCTGCTTCGCCCGCTGGTCTCCTCAGCAGTGTCTTTGGTCCGTCTGCCTGTTCTGCTCCCTGCTCTCTCTGGTGAATTCTCTCACCCTCCTGCGCCTCTGACCTGTACCCCAGTTCTTAAATAAATAAATAATCTTTAAAAAAAGAAAGTGAGACACAGGGCAAGCTAGGGTTATTAGGCAGTTTTAGGGACAGTGCAAGAGGGGACCTCTGAAGAATTAAGGGAGGCTTCAGAGATAAGGACAACCAAGGGAATGTAACCAATTCCACTGGGAAAAACAAACATCCCAGGACCATTGATAACAAAATGGGAAAAACAAACATTTCAGAATGGTTCTGGTTTTCTTCAGGTGATAAAGATAAGGTGTGGAGATGCTCTCCCGGAAGACTAGGCCATAAAGATAAAGGTGTTACAAATGGGGAAAGACAAACCTGTTAGATAAGGAATGTGAAGATCTCCCACCCACTAGCAAATTAAGTGAGACAGCCGAGAACTGACCAATCACAAAGAGACTGGTGGAGCTTTAGAATAATCAGGGAAAGAAAGTATATATTCCCTGAGATATGGCTTCCTTGCCCCTCCCAGGCCTGGTTCCCTGGCCTGGGAGTCCCACTTTATTTCTGCTCTTTTTCTCCTCAATAAACTTTTTCTTTCTCTAAACAAACCTGCCTTTGCTCGCTTGCTTGCCTGAGCGTCTGCGAAGTTCCTGCTGTGGCTTCCTGAGACACCAACCCGTGGGGGGTCTAGCGGATGGGGCTCAGTGCTGCCCTGCAGCCTGGAATCTGTTCCTGGCTCGGAGACTAGGCCTGACAATTCCGGTATCAAAAGAAAAGTTCTTCAAAAAAAATTATATATATATATATATATATATATATATATAAAGTCTGGCCAGTGCACTGGTAAAGAGAGTGAGCTCAATCCAGAAAGTCTATCAGTGTTTCTAAAGGAGAGAAACTCCTCCCTAGTGGACAAGCGGTTAAGCATCAGCACTATGAAGCAATCTGCAGCCACTGCAGCCTGAGTTTGATCCCCAGCCAGAAAGGTGACCCACATGGCACAGCAGACCTGCTCCCCTTAGCAATGTGCTTCAGTACATCTGCCTGTTCTGTTCCCTACTCTGTCTATGGTGAAGCCTTGCACCCACAGCACCTCTGACCTATACCCCAATTCTTGTATGCATAAATAAGTAAGTCTTTTTAAAAAAATAAAGGAGGGAAATTCTGGAGAAGACTATGTGGATGAACTTTCAACTCTAAGTAATTTACTGACTTTTGTCAATGACTCTTTCAAAAATGAGGGGTGGACTTTTAGAGAATATAATTATATCAACGATGAAGGCATGTTTTTGTCCCAACTCTCTATGGGTCTTTCTTATTTCTACACATCTTGCAAACATAAGCACCTGTCTCTGTTCCAGACAATATTTTTAAGGATGTTTGTAAGACCAAGAGTCTTACATCTCTCCCTCGAGTCAAGGGCAGGTTTGTTTGCTGCCCAATACACAGGTGGACCCTGCCTTTTGATGGCACAATTTGCAAATTCTCAACTTCATAATGGTGCAAAAGTAATACACATTCAGTTAGAAACTGTAGTTTGTCATGACATGCTGTCTTGTGATGCTATGCCGTAAGCCACAGTTCCATAGCACACCATCACGAAGGTAAAAACCAATACTCTGCAGAGCACTGTGCATTTTAGATGTTGCCTTTTTGTTCCCGGGCAGAATGAGGGGCACCCCGAGACCCCCAAGCCTGCCTGCTCTAAGTGGGTTCTGCCATCCCCCACACAAAGACAACACACTCTTACTGTGTAAGGCCTTCACTAGAAAAGAACTGCAATACAATTAGTGATCCATAGAGAGAAGAGAAAGAATATAGTCAAAATAATTATCAATTAAATAGCCCAAGTTACCCACCCCTGATAGGTAAATGTCCAGCCAAACAGGGCTGGCCCAAAGCAGAGCCACTGAGGCCCAAAAGCTTGCCACAGTCTATGGCACCTTTTGGTGGGGAACCATAGGAAAGAGGAGGAAGGGGCCAGGCGAGGATGGAAGGAAAAGAGCAAAATCAAAATAAAATCATGGTAATGGCTGTAATTGTCAGCCTCCCCACCATGTCTCTAACCCATATCTCTTTTAAGTGTCTTTGTCCATGTCCACCAAGTTCCTGGTACAAATCCAAGGCTGAGAAGCAGGTGCAGCTTCTTCTTTACATTTCTCTCTTTATTCCACATGGTTCTTCCAAGTCTCTTTCCTTCAAGTAATCTTCTTCCTAAGTCCTCTATTACTTCCCGGCCCTGATCAGCTCCACCCTCCCATAGGTGGGGCAGGGAACCTGAAACCTCCCATTTCTTTGGGGATTACACTGTTACATTTTGTGTTTCTAAATTCCACCATGTCTAGAAAACACTCATCTGTATCCCAGCTATTTGAGGGTCTTTATAAGCTACATATAAAATAGGCTCTGTGTAAGATGATTTTACCCACTGGCAATGTAATGGCAGGCTAATGTAAGTGTTCTGAGCACAACTAAGCTCAACTGGGTTAAATTAGTTTATTAAGAGTATTAAATGCATTTTCAACTTACGATGTTTTCAGCTTACGACAGGAATCTTCCAGCTACAGGGAAATTGTCCCGTCTGGTTCTTCTGAGGCTGTGGATCAACAAATTAACAACAGACAGATTAGTGGGAGAGAAGGCCAAAAATATAATAACATACATATGGAGAATTTACATGGCTGTAATTTTGGAGCAAATCTGAGATATTTATCCTGCCTTCAAGAATCAGGAGTCTCAAGGAGGGGTGGAGAGACTTCACATGACAGACACGGAGGGGGTGACTGCATCTTTTTTACTCTGAGTCTTCTTAGATAGGTAGGAGACAGTCACTGATCAACCTTATACCTGGATGACACACCCAAACCACATTCTTCTTGGTCATACAAAGGGGGAGCAATGACTGCTTCTTCCATTAGGAAAAGGGCAAAAAACTGAGACAAAAACAAAGCTTTCTTAGCTTCTAGGACCTTCAATACTTTTTTTTTTTAAAGATTTATTTTTTTTATTTATACAAGAGCCAGGGTACAGGCCACATGCGCGGGAGGGTAAGAGGATTCACCAGAGACAGAATGGGGAACAGAACAGGCAGAAAGACCAAAATACACTGCTGAGGGGAGCAACGGGCGAGACAGGAGACGTCTGCTCTCCATGTGGGTTGCTCTGAGGCAGCAGGGATTGAACCAGCACCGCAGAGGCTGCAGACAGCTTCACAGCGCTGCACTCAACCGCCTGCACCACCAGGTAGGCCCCGGCCTTCACTGCTCTTAACCTAAAATAGTCTTCATTCTTTAAATATGATAAATAGGTTCATAGGATCTCAATTAACACTAATTGGAAGAGGCCTACTTGGCTCTTTGGGGGAAATCAATCACACAGTTTATCATAAATTGAGGAAGAGCTGTAATAAAAATAGTGACTTTTTTAAATGATTTATTTATTTATGCATACAAGAGCTTGGGTACAGGCCAGAGGTGCAGGGGATGAGAAGATTCACCAGAGACAGAGTGGGGAGCAGAACAGGCAGACTGAGTGAACTACACTGCTGAGGGGAGCAGCAGGCGAGACAGGAGAGGTCTCCTGTGCCATGTGGGTTGCTCTCTGGTCAAAGATCATACTAGTGCTGCAGTGGCTGGCGGTAGCTTGATAGCACTGTCTTTAACCCTGCACCACCAGAGAGGCCCAAAAATAGTGATGTTCTTGAGGCTAAGGTTGGAACGGAGTGCCTGTAGCCCATTACACAACACTGGGGTTCCTAAGTTTGGGCTACTCTCCTGTGAAGCAAACCACCATGAGTGCTGCTTCCACATGGGCTGTCCCATGGGGGTCCAGAACTTGCTGGCCAAGGAGAACCAACATGAACATGAAGCTCAGGCTGCTTGCTGTGCCTAAGCAATGAAGTCCTTTGTCTTAGATTCAATGGGCTCCTGTCTTTTGCCAATGTCAGTGAAAAGATGGCACGTCATCTTGTCGACTTTCTGGAGGGTAAAACGCTCAGACCCTTTATAGTGCTTAGCATCATTTCTTCACATCTGTTTTATTCTCCTCAAAATAAGCCCCCAGATGTGCATATTCTGCAGTCAAATGTGAGAACACAATGAAATGTGACTATCACCACTTAAAAGTCTGTTTGGAAAACCCAAACTTGACTGAATTAACTAGCTGTTTAATAACTGAAAAATTCTTGAATATGACCAGTTTTCTTTTTCTTAACCCCAAAGTCAATACATCTGTAAACACGTGCATGTGTACCCTGATTTCTTTCTTGAGCTTTGTTGGGCCTCCTTGCCCCACAGAAGAAAGGAGTGTGATGTGTTAGTAATCAGAATATTTTAATATAAACAGATAACTAGGATTATCAAGACTTGGTTATTCATTGTAAGATTGGTCTCCCACAAAAGGTTCAGGGAGGATTTTTTTCCAAGATGTCAGAGTGGGGAATAGAACAAGCAGATTGACTGAAGTACACTGTTGAGGGGAGCAGCGGGTGAGTCAGGAGAGGTCTGCTGTGCCATGTGGGTCAGTTCTCTGGCTGGCCAGGGATCAAACTCATGCTGCAGAGGCTGTGGATAACTTCATAGGTTGCCTCTTAACCCTTTGCACCCCCAGGGAGGCCCCCTAGATACAAGGGGGCATGTCTCAAATTCACAAAATTCTTCCCCTCTCATCATGTGATATCCTTTCTCTCTCCTTGATGTCCCATATTCCAAACTCCCTGTTTTTACCAATTACCTTAGAATTTATAGTCATATAAATTCTCCATATTCATGTTACTAAATTTGGTCTTTTTCTCATATTAATGTGCCTGAAGTTAATGTGTTTGTCCAACCTCAGAAGAAAACAAAGGGGTAGGGAAATTTCCCTCTAATCCTTGACATCACTGTAAATCAGTTATCTGCATGTCTCAAATTCACAAAATTCTTCAACATTTTTCCATTTTCAGAATGTAAAACTCTGGGACTCAGAGGGTTTAAATATATTGCAGAGGCCACATAGCTAGCAAATTGCAGAGTTCAGTTCAAAATTGAATTCTGAAAAAAGAGAAAAAAAAAAACCAAAGAACTGAATTCTACCTGACTCCAAGAAGGTTCTGCTCTACCATACTAGTCTTCTAGATGAGATAGATAAGTGGCTTATCCTTAAGAGTTTGAGTTAGCCTCTCTAACCACAATCTCTCCTCTTTCCCATTACCAGGACCTCCATCACCAGAGAAGAGAGCCACAGTGCTTTATCACTGGGGAAAAGCACTTCAAGTGAGATGAAATGAACCTCACATCTTGGAGCTGGAGCTCACAGTGGCTTTAAGTCTTCTCTGAATATCAACTTTATCACCAGTGAAATCTACATAATAAAATATGTCCTTTTTATTGTGCAGGGCTTCTGTGTTTTAGAAAAACAGAATAAGATAATACATGCAAACAGTTTTTCAACCAGGTTTGCTTTTGTTGTGAAGTAATTGACGAACTCTCCTTATTTTAATCTTTGATACTTTAGTCTTCATGAATGTGCAGTTAAAATGCAATAGAAGGGAGGTTGCATTTTTAAATGGTAACTGGTGGACAGAAGAGCCCAGAATAAGTCTTTACCCACTACACTAGGAAACACAGGTCTACAGATGGTTGGGAAAAAAGAGAAGGGGTGTGAGGCCTCCTATTTCACTAATTTGCCTATATATACAGCATTGACCCCCAAAAGGTCAAACCTCCCAAGTGCTAGAGGAACCTAGGACAGGCTTTTCATCTTCATTTCAAATATTAATTTATTTTCCAAATAGAAGCTAGAACACTAAATCAACTAAGAGCAACCATCTGATAAGAAATATGCAAATATCTTTATAAATATACAGTACCATCTATAATGTTGACAGGTCAGATAAAGACACCAAGTTTTTAGTTAAAATTTTAAATTCTAAATGTAGGATGCAAATGCAGAGATTTTTACACATACACACTCACACATAAATGCAACCAATTTCATTTTCAGATCCACAGATGGTTACAAATTGTATATATTACTCAGACTCCCCAATCCCAACCCACCTTAAAACCAAAAGATTATCAGAACTGGGGCCTCCCTAGTGGCACAAGGGGTTGAGGGCAGCACTGTGAAACTATCCACAGCCTCTGCAGCATGAGTTCGATCCCTGGCCAGCCTCACATGGTGCCTCAGACCTCTTCTGTCTCTCCTGCTATTCCCCTCAGCAGTGTATTTCAGTCCATCTGCCTGTTCTGCTCCCCACTCTGTCTCTGGTGAATCCTTTCCCCCCCTGCACCTCTGGCCTACATTTATGCATACAGTTCTTGTATGCATATATAAATAAATAAATCTTTTTAAAAAATTTAAATTAAAAAAAAATATTATCAGAATTGACAATAAGTACCCTGGAAAGGCAATGAGGGCAGAAATCATCTCTGGATTTGTTGAACCAAAAAACCTCTTAATGATATAACTACAATGAAATAAACCCAGAATAAGTCTTATGATATAATGATATAACTACAATGAAATAAACCCAGGGGAACAGTGCAAGTCAGAGCCCAAGCTGTAGGACCCACCTTGGGGTTTGCTCTGCTCTCCAAACCCAGGTGCCATCTACTACTCCTTTCTGTCTCCTTAATAAATAATTGGGGGCCTCCCTGGTGGTGCAAGGGGTTAAGCACTGCACTATGAAGAAATCCTCAGCCTCTGCAGCCCGATTTCAATCCCTGGCCAGCCACAGAGCAACCCACATGGTACAGCAGACCTCTCCTGTGCCACCCACTGCTGCCCTCAGCAGTGTATTTCAGTCCATCTCCCTGTTTTGTTCCCCATTCTGCCTCTGGTGAATTCTCTCACCCCCCGCATCTCTGGCCTGTACCCCAGGTCTTGTATGCATAAAGAAAAATAAATCTTTAAAAAAATGAATAATTGAGATGGAGTGCCCCCAAAGGCAGCAGGTGGTCCCACGGGAAGGCAGGATGACCATAGAGGTGGCAATGGGAAGGATCTGACACCTGACTGCTGGGCAGCCCTCACTTGGCACAAGTTGGCCCTGAGCTGGGTGTCCCTGGCAGGGGATGGATGTTCCCCTCAGAAGGGGTCTGTGGAGAGAGGTCCCACCTTGCAGTTCTTTTGTTCTTGTGTGTCTGTGGACACTGACATCCGCCCCCCTCCTCCTTTCCTTCCTTCTCTGCCCTGGACTTTGCTTCTCTACATAATTCTATAAGGCCAAGAGAAAGTCAGAATAAAAAGAAAGAATAATTAGGGTCAAAAGACCAGAGGACCTATCTCTGATCTGTCCTGTGTAGCTGATGAGGCCTTGGGCTCCAGAGTATCTGACAAGACATCCATGGAATCAATGTGGTTAAATTAAAACCTGCAGAACATCCATGTTTACAAGCTGCTGTGGGGCAGAAGGAGACAGCCAGCAGCTCTGAAAAGCATGTGAAGGCTGAGCTGGGTGCCAGGCCACCTGACACTGGACCCAAGAAGGAGAGGACTCAGGCTCACAAAAAAGAACAATCAAAGCAGGTGAGCTTGATACAGTGCCTGTTAGTTCAAGTTGAAGGGGTCTTTTCTGTTCATGAAGGATATGATAATTATAGAATTTATTATTATTATAGAAAACACAGTACTCCTAAAACATGGTAGGATGCTCCGTGTATGAGTGAACACACACAGGAAGGTCAGTGAGTGGTCAACAGTCAGTTACTGCTTTTTTCCTCACTGCCAGGTATTAGCTGTGTTGGGTGAATAAAATAACAGGCTCAAAGTGAAGTCACTTGTTCTGAGTCCCAGGCGCTATGAAATGCCTTAATGCCTACTTGATAACAGGTTTAACCTCTCCCAGGAATGGAACCTTCCACCAGTCAATATGGAATTACCCACTCAGCACTGCTGCCCTAATCTGCCTGACAGACCCACCTTCTCTAAAGGAAGTTGACTTAGCCACAACAATGCACTCAACTTCTTGTCTCTTCTGTCTTTTATTTTGTATCACTCTTTGGAGCTCCTATCTCATTGCTAGGTGGAATGCTGCCCTATTCAGGAATTGTTTACAATGCCCACAAGATCTTTAAAATCTTATCAAATTATAAAAACTTACAAAATTACTCAGTTGGAGTTTGTTTCTGACAAGTTGGGTATGCCGATTTGGAACCTTTCAGCAGCCTAAGAACATAGGACAGAGTTGTAATCATTGCCTAAAATGGATGGTAACAGCTGACAGGTATTTTGCCTCCCCAGGAGCTAATTTGTTGGCATTTTAATTTCTAGTAGGCTTCAGAGTCTATTTGAAAATGTATTTTATTATTTTTTAATAAGATTTATTTATTTATGCATACAAGATCTGGGGTACAAGCCAGAGGTGCGGGTGGTGAAAGAAATCACCAGAGACAGAGTGAGGAACAGAACAGACAGAATGACTGAAATACACTGCTGAGGGGAGCAGCAGGCAAGACAGGAGAGGTCTGCTGCACCATGTGGGTAGCTCCCTGGCCAGCCTGGGATCAAATTCATGCTGCAGAGGCTGTGGATAGCTTCATAGTGCTATGCTTAACCCCTTCCCCTTGCACCACCACGGAGCCCCTGTTTGAAATTTTAGCCAAAACATTTACACAGGAAAAAAAAAAAAAATTTACACATGGGCCTCCCTAGTGGCGCAACGGGATAAGAGGCAGCACTGTGAAGCTATCCGCAGCCTCTGCATCATGAGTTCCATTCCAGGTGGGCCAGGGAGCAACCCACATGGTGCAGCAGACCTCTCCTGTCTCACCTGCTGCTCTACTCAGCAGTGTATTTCAGTCAGTCTGCCTGTTCTGTTCCCCATTCTGTCAGCTTTGGATTGGTTCCCAAATCCATTTGTTTTTATCTGAGTAGAGAGTAAGTTTTAGACAGAAGCGTGGGAATCTTCAGTGTGGGCGTCTGCTCTCCCCATCAGTGGATAAACTCTTGCTTATTTGTAGACACTGAATGGCTGAGTCAGACTGTTTATTTTTCATCTGGAGGTCTGGACATGGCAGCTGAGATGAGAAAGAGGCTGACTCAACACAGGTTCCATTTTATATGTTCAACAAGTAGGCCCCATCAACAATTTCTTCTAATCCCGTTGAATGCACAATTTTAATATTTCAATATCTGGCTATTTAATGAAGCCAATATCTGGTCTCTTCATGAAGCTTAGTTCAAAGAAATTTTAATAGTACTGTTTTTTAATTAGCTGTTTCTGGCCCAATTATTAAACCTAAAGTACTTAAGTTCCTTACTCCCAGTCCCAACTCTTCTGTTGAAGACTAAGCCTCCTTGCTTCTCCCACCTCTGCCTATACCCCTCTGCTTCAAAGCTCACAGAACTAGAGGGTTCATCTGCATGGCACTGTAATTATGATAATAGCTGATACTTACATGGCAATTACTATGTGCCAGGATCTGTTGTAAGTGCTTTACACACATTAACTCATTTAACCTTCACATATCCCTATGAGGTAGGAACTATTATTATCCTCACTTTACATGTATAGAGGGTCTCTGGAGTAGCCTGCTGGGGGAACTACAGTGTAAGGAAAAGGGGAAGGAAAAAACTCTTTTTTCAAGGACATTTACTCAGGATTGAAAGAAAGAAGACATTTTGAGCCCAGCTGGGTTTCGAATTCAGCTTCCCCTGTGGTCTAGCTTCCTGTGATCCAGCTTCTCCTATGGTCCAGCTTCTCCTATAGTTCAGCTTCCTGTGATTTGGCTTCTCCTATGGTCCAGCTTCTCCTATCGTTCAGCTTCCTGTGATCCAGTTTCTCCAGCTTCTCCTATAGTTCAGCTTCTCCTGTGGCCCAGCTTCTCCTTATAGTCCAGTTTCTCCTATGGTTCAGCTTCTTTTTTTGGCCCAGTTTCTCCTATGGTCAAGCTTCTCATATAGTCCAGCTTCCTCAGTGGCCCACCTTCTCCTGTGCCTGGCCCTGCAATTAAGTGTTAAATACAAGAGATTTCCTGTAGCTATGAGAGCTCTCAGTGGGCTGTTGTCTGACAACAGTCTAAAAAATCTAGCGAATGAGAGGTGACCAGGTTTAGATTGAAGGTGGAAGAGAGTCAATGCTTTCTTGGGGCAAAGAAAGTGCAACAGTTTTTAATGTCCATGTTGGGGTGCAAAGGAAATCATTCATACCTCTGGGTTCTTCTAGGCTGGCAAATAATCAAACAACATCAGACAGATTGATAAGAAAAAAATCCACTAAGAAGTTTAATAATAACATGTATACCTGCTCTATACATGGGAAAGACCTCACCTGACTAAGTAACTTGCCCTTGTGGCTTTCAATGCCATCTTATATAGCTTAGCTAAGACAGTGGGAGGTTCTGGAAGAAAGGAAAAATTCAGTTAGGGTTTTATGGGGAAAAAATGGTACATCTGCCTTCTCCAATGAAAAAAGATATGGAGATTAGGTCTTTCAATGTTGCTCCCCTACTTCCAGTCTGGAACCATATTAAATCCCACATAAGAAAACTACCTGTAAGGATGATGGGTTCCAGCAGACAGAGTATCTTTAAAACAAATTGCCAAAAAAAGAAAGTCTGAGGACTAGGAAGTCTGCCAGAGGAAGTGGCTGGTAGTGCAGTCCCCAGCGGAGGCCTCTGAGAAGCCTGAGAAGTTCCTGAGAAGGAACCATGCATCTGAGAGGGAGACAGTAGTAAATGCCGCCGACTGAACCCTCAAATCACAAAAGTTAACTCAGTGCAGGTTCATTCAGGTAGCGGCTTTCCAGACCCCCTTACTCTTGCCCCTTCCCCTGTTGCCCCCTTCCCAGAGTCAGAAACCTACACCTGCAAGAAGGGGCAGAGGTGAAAAGAGAAAGTGGATGGTGATCCCTCCATCCACCCCCTTCACAGGCTATAAGATTCTTGTCTTCACCAGTCCTGGGGGTGGAGTTTGGGGGGCACAGGGAGCAACTCTAACTTTGAATGAAGTTGGAAGCTTTAGCTTATTCTTGGGATTGAGTGTTAAACTTATTCTGTGTTGTCTGATTTAGAGGGATTATAGGAAATTTTATTTCCTAAACATGAAAACCCAAGAGACTTGTAAAGTTTTCATCCAAGGGCAACACGAATCAACAACAGAGTAAAACAAAGAGGCTGAAAGAGGAACAATAGGGAGCGGGGGCTGAGGAAGGGAAATGGAGCTGCTTTTAAGATTACAGTCCATGAGTTCTGCTTGTCCAATACCTGTTAATAAGTTGACAGGCCCCAAAACACATAGCAAATAACAGCAGAGCTGAGACTGAAAACTCTCCTCTAGTTCCATGAATATGTTTTCTGTCTACTGAGTAAACAAAGTAGAGAGCCAGACATGTAACTGCCTAAGGTACTTACAAAATATTCAGACCAAGTTCATCTTTATAATTAAGAAAAACACGAGAAATGGAGTTCATTTTTTTTAACAGTATTTATTTGTTTGTTGTTTGTTTGTTTGTGTATACAAGCACTGGATACAGTCAGAAGCGCAGGAGGGTGAGAGAATTCACCAGAGCCAGATCGGGGAGCAGAGCAGACAGAAGGACCGAAGTACACTGCTGAGGGGAGCAGCGGGCGGCAGGAGAGGTTTGCGCGCCATGTGGGACCCTCGACCGGTGGCCGGGGATCAAATCGGCGCTGCCAGAGGCTGCGGGCAGCTTTGCAACCCAGTGCTCAACCGCTGCACCACCGGGGAGGTCTAGGAGTTCATTTTTTTAAAGATTTATTTATTTATGCATATAAGAACTGGGATACAGGCCAGAGGTACGGGAGGGTGAGAGGATTCACCAGAGACAAAGTGGGTACAGAACGGGTGAATTGACTGAAATATACTGCTGAGGGGAGCAGCAGGCAAGTCAGGAGAGGTCTGTTGCACCATGTGGGTTAGCAACCTGGCCGGGGATTGAACTCATGCCACAGTGGCTTGGGATAGCTTGATAGCACTGAAACTTTAACCCCTATACCACCAGGGAGGCCACATGTTAACTTTGAGAGGCCCAAAAGTCATGGAGAGGCACATAAGCATTTGGTTATGTGTTCATAAGAGTAAGTCAAAGGGAGCTCTGGATACTTTAACAAGAATCCACAAAAGACTTGTTTTCCTTTGTGTCTGCTTGTTACTCATAATCACTGCCTCCAACCCAGGAATAGCCTTTAAAGGAGACAATGCTTAATTATTAATAATGACCCTTGCCTACTTAAGATGCCCATACATGATCCGAAACTGAGGAGGAAAGGGAATATATGGTTGGACTTGGAATTTCTCTGAGAAACCTTCTAATTCTATTCTGCCTCCCTTCATCCCAGAAACTTGATTAGTCAGGGGGGTGTTTGGAACAGAGTATACTATTAGGACAGAGTCCTTCATATACAGAACCTTCCAGAATTGTTATTGTTCTTTGGATCTCACATAACCATGAATCACACATGCATTTTCCCAAATCTAGAGGTCCCCAAAGACATGTCTGAACTTGTGGGCAAGTGCCTGGAGAGCTCATGACCCGAAGCCCAGGTGTCATGTGGGTTGGGAAGCTTAGGTGCATTGAAGGAGGCTCAGTGAGATGGCTTTCAGCAAACTGTATCCCCACTTTCTGGGAAGAGTTTTAAAGGTTGTATAATCTTTCCTGCAGGACAGACTGATACAGCAGCACAGTCTCTGTCCCACAAGATAAGCTCTCCCATTTCCTTTATTTTCCCTCTAGTCTTAATAAACTCTGCTATTTTTTTTAAAGATTTAGTTATTTATGCATACAAGAACTGGGGTACAGGCCAGAGGTGTGCGGGTGTGAGAAGATTCACCAGAGACAGAGTGGGGAACAGAACAGGCAGACTGACTGAAATACACTGCTGAGGGGAGCAGCAGGCAAGACAGGAGAGGTCTGCCGCACCATGTGAGTAGCTCCCTGGCCAGGGATCGAACTTGTGCTGCAGTGGCTGCGGATAGCTTCATAGGTTGCGTCTTAACCCCTTGAGCCACCAGGGAGGCCCCAATAAAACCTGCTATTTTAAGGGAAAAGAGTTTCACTAAAAAGATAACATTAGAAATGCTGACCAGCAGATGATGCCAAATGCAAGCTGGCGTCAAACAGAATCACCAGACACAGCCCACCCTTGCCCCCTCCCTCTTTTACTCCTTTGTAGCCCTAGATATATACTTCTGCCCTCTGCCGAAGAGCAGGACGGTGGTCTTTCAGATGCTAGTCTCCTGCCCTCCTCAATTGGTTGACAAACGAAACTACTTTCCTTCTCCTCAAACACTGTTACCTTTTATTGGCCAAGGGAACGGAGCCCAGCCAGCATTCCTGTATCAAGACAGGCTGCTGAGATCTTGGCCTGTGCGGCTGCGGCTGTACATCACCTGTAGCTCGCATGGCAGTGGGTCAGCAGGAGTGTAAAGCATTTCAACAGCTGCTCTGGAAGGACGCGTTCAGTTCTGCCCAGGAGTGTCCAGGTTTCTATTCTTCTGCACAATCCTGCCCCATCAAGGGCCTGTTACATCTCCCAGTCTAAGCAGGAAGTGACCTTTCCCAGCAGAGTGCCTCAGAGGCCTCTCCCTTCCCCACAGCCCATGTGGAGCACTGCCGCAGGAGGGCAGGGCTATGGCAGCAAAGAGAACACAACTGCAGAAACTACTTGTGCGTGGGAGAGTGGGAGGGAGGGGCCAAGGGAGGACAGAGGAACAGAAGGAAGGAGCGGGGAAATGTGCCAGACCCCACCATCACTGTCAGTCTTCTGCAAAGCACAATGAAAGGAAGAAAACATTCCCAGAAATGAATGAGAGAACTGGTGCTTGAGGGCTGTATTTTTAGCAAGGGCACAAGTCCCTTAAACACTAAATAGTATAACCAGGTCTGCTGGGCCATGTGAGTCACCTCTGAGGCCAGGGATGGAACTCATGCTGCAGTAGCTGCAGACAGCTTTTGAGTGCTGAGACTTAACCCCCTTGAGCCACCAAGGAGGCCCCAAAGGGCACAATTCTATGGAGAGTGTCAACTGGGGCTCCTCTGCCTGAGAGGGCCACACATTGCAGTGGTTACAGGTACAGACAACGATGGGCAGTTTGACTCATGACGTGGGCGAGAAGGGAGATGAAAACTGTGACGCCAGGACTTTGATATTTAAGAACTTATGGAGAGAAGAGACACTGAGAAAGCAAGGGGTTTTCCCCTCTCCAAGTGAGGCTGGATAGTGAGCCTGAAATACTGCAGGGGAAACACTTGATTTACTTTAAAGAAAGGAGAATCGGGCTGCTCTGCTACCTGACAGTCAGCACCCAGCAGGCAAGCCTCAGAGTGTGACCGCAGCGCTCATTCCAGCAACAGCATCCTTGCGGGCTGTGGAGAGCTTCGGTTACAGACTAAAATTCAGGGGCCAGAGATCCTGTGCAGCCTGCCAGGAACCTGCTCCTGGTCTCTGCACTGAGTGTCCCTGGATGAAAATGATGTCTCAGCGGGCCTCCCCAGTGGCGCAGCAGTTGAACGCTGGGTTGCAAAGCTGCCCACGGCCTCTGCGGCGCCAGTTCGATCCCTGGCTGCTCCCCGGCCACCGGAGGAGGGTCCCACATGGCGCGCAGACCTCTCCTGCTGCCCGCTGCTCCCCTCAGCAGTGTACTTCGGTCCTTCTGCCTGCTCTGCTCCCCGCTCTGGCTCTGGTGAATTCTCTCACCCTCCCGCGCTTCTGACTGTACCCAGTGCATGTATAAACAAACAAACAAACAAACAAACAAATAAATAAAACATGCCTCTATTAAAAAAAAAAAATGATGTCTCAGCAGTGTCTACTGATGAGGGCACACAAGGGGGGCACCCATTGTACCAGGGCCTAGATTTAAGTTTGAGTCATGGAAAATGTGAAGGTGAGGCAGGAGCCAAAGGCACAAGGTCTGGGCTCCCAACAGAGTTAGAGTGATTCCGACCTAGGTGGTAACTCACTCAGCAGAGTTTTGTCCTGACCATGTTGTGCACCGCTAAGCAATTCTACAGGATCCTCTTGATTAGTTTCAAATTATAAATCCTGTTTTCACTATAAGTAAGTACTCCTATGTCTTTTTAAGCCATGATTAAAGAAATGACCCCAAAGTATATAAAGTCCTTAAGAAAGTTTGCCATTATTTGTAGGTTTTCGAACAAGATTTACATAATCACCAATTCCAAGGCATATTCATTCAATGTTTTAAGTTTTCTATGTATGTATTTTTAATCTTCGAGGGAACTTTATTGCCAAGACCTCAATTCTTCTTCCAATCACAGTTACCTTGTTCAGATTCAGCCCACAGAAAGTTGTCACTGCTAATTTGTCTTTTTCTCTATTTGAATCTTCTAAGAAGCAAGCTCAAAATATCTGTTTTTTTTCCATCTCCAGCAACATTAAGCAGCTTATTTAGATTCACAAACCTCTGCTAACTCTTGCGTTTTGATCGCTTCCATCAGTCATATTCAAAGAGAAATGCTTCCTCTCCAGTAACCCAACTAATTTTTCAAGTTCCTGGAGACGTGGCAATTGGTATCTGTTGTACTAATGAATCCCTGGGAGTTCCTCCTCCCCTTTTCATTGTTGCTTCTGTTTTTCACACTCTCCTGTTCTAAATGATTTGTTTCAAATTGTCACTGTGTTCTGGATTTCTCTCAAAGGCAAAAGCAAGGTGACACAACCAGTGGGTGTCCTCCATCCAAGTGGTGCCATCCACCTCAGTTTATGATTTTATCTTAAAGACTCTACAAGGTCATCCAGTCTTCACCCATCACAAGCCTCTAACCCCCTGCCAACATGTATGAGGTTCTAAACAACCATCTATGTTGAAATGGACTTTAAAAAATCTACAGTGTATCTTTTAAATTTGGCTGTTCATTAATTTTATTTTCTAAGCCCATTATTTCCTTTTTACTGAAATTGCCTCATTTAAAATTTCCTTTCAAAATAAAATTCATTTTACCATTTAAAATACTGGTGACCCAAAGAAGTTACATGAGGAAAAATCTGACTCACTGCTTCTCCTAAAGCCCCAATATATGATGCCTCCACCCACCAGTCTCACATCTCTGGCTTGTGCCATTTCTATTTCCTGTCAAGACATTCATCCCTTTGCCCTCCATTAACCCAGCCCTCCTTCTTCCTGTGTGGGTTGTATTGTTTTCTTACATTTTTTGATGGCTAAGTTTCTCTCATCATTTCTTACTATAAAAGTTAGGCACTTATTCCCCCCCAAAATCAGAAAATATAGGCTATATAATGTAAGGAGCATTTATGAAGCTAAACTCTCCAGAATCTCCTGCTGAAAATGCACTGGCATATACCTCCTTTTTGATCCTTCAGTATGCACATCTATTATTTTTTTCAAAAACAGGTTTAGGGTCTCCCTGGTGGCACAGGGGTTAAACGCAGCATTATGAAGCTATCCGCAGCCTCTGCAGCATGAGCTCGATCCCCGGCCAGGGAGGTGACCCAAATGGTGGTGCAGCAGACCTCTCCTGCCTTGCCTGCTGCTCCCCTCAGCAATGTATTTCAGTCAATCCACCCATTCTGTTTCCTACTCTGTCTCTGGTGAATTCTCTCAACCCCCAAACTCTGGCCTATAGTCCAGTTCTTGTATGCATAAATAAATCTTTAAAAAAAAAACAGGTTTATATCATCCATTACATTTGTAACCTACTTTATTATTTTTTTAATATTTTTACTTAATATTTTTTCCTTTTTTTTCCCAAGATTTATTCATACAAGAGCTGGGGTACAGGCCAGATGTACAGGAGGGTGAGAGGATTTACCAGAGACACA
This sequence comes from Talpa europaea, assembly GCF_964194135.1. Lineage (NCBI taxonomy): Eukaryota > Metazoa > Chordata > Mammalia > Eulipotyphla > Talpidae > Talpa > Talpa europaea. Next base: position 75,885,838 of record NC_140080.1, on the reverse strand, counting down.
GTGGGGAACAGAACAGGCAGATTGACTGAAATACACTGCTGAGGGGAGCAGAGGGCATGACAGGAGAGGTCTGCCATGCTACGTAGGAATCTCGAACTGGCGCTGCAGAGGCTACGGATAGCTTCACAGTGCTGCGCTCAACCTGCTGTGCCACCGGGGAGGCCCCATAACCTACTTTAATTAACAAATCCGTCAGTTCTTGGGCAATTACATCATGCCAACTTTTACCCATTATAAATAGCACTAAATGAGAAAATTTTACTTAAAAACAAAGACAACCACAAAAATTCTGAGCAGAAATACATAGAGCCACTTAAGAAGTTTTCAAACTACCCCACAGTACAACTATAGTTATCAGTATTAGAAAATTCTTGTGAAAGTTATTTTTTTTTTCACTAAATCTTCATTTCAATCCAATTGCTTTCAGTACAAATCACTTGGAAATAAAGAGACTTAATGGGTCCTTATCTTCTCCAGGAAGTCTTCCCAGATTTCCTAGTGGATATTGATATCCCCTTCCATGGACCATGTGTCTTGGTGTTTTGAAGCTTGTATTTTGTCTTCAGCATAATCTGACTTGCTCTGACTTTTCCATTTATTCCATGTTCTCGGTTTAACTCCCCTAAGTTAGGATGCTCTGCATATGGGAAGCGTTCAGTAAAGGATATGGAAATGAGGATAACTAAGTATCATGTTCAGTATTATCCACTATCCATGGGATTTATTTTGAGGCTTTTTTCCTGACCCAGTTTCAATCTCCCTTTTTGGTATAGGTAACTGCACTAGTCAGGAATGTTTCAATAAAGGTGACAGAAAAAAAGCTGGAAAGAACTTAAACCAAAAAGAACTAACTTATTGCTTAATGTAATTAGGAAGACCAGGTACTGCAGGTAAAAACTAAAGGTTCAAATGATTTTCGTTCTCTCCCTTTCCCTTTCATTCTGTCTCTCTCATTTGCCCTTTTTCTCTTCTCCTCCTGCAAGATTCCTGGTTGGGGATGGAAAGTTGGGACTTCAGATCTATAGATAGGTCTTCTATCACTCCACCTAGTTACCCCAGAGCAAGGACTTCCTAACTGTGTCTGCCAGGGTACACCTAAAATCCCATGTTAATCATGTCTAGTAAAAAAGTACAGCATCTGGGTACCATGATTAGAGTGGGTATGAGTCCCATTGCCATCTCTATTATAGTCAGGGATTCTATGTACCATAGCTGAGAGGGTCTCTAGAACCACAAAGAATGGCACAAAAATATTTTTTTATTATTATTTTAAAGATAACTAAAATTTGAGATGCACGGTGTCAAGCAGCCCCATTTAGCTCATTCTTCTGCCTCTTACATTCCTTCTGATCTAACTTCAGAGACTGCAAGCATCTTGCTTTCTAGTCGGGTAGAATCTAGTATTAATTCAACTCCTTCATTTTATAGATGAGGAAATGTAATCACACTCATCATCGGTGAACCAATTAGCATAGGGAAGGTGGTGCAGGTGTCTTACCACAAAGAGGAGCTGGGCTAGGAACTGGGAAATCAATAAACACGCAGTCACAGCTCCACATGAATTTCCTTGACTCACAGAGCTCACATCTGGGTCTCGGTTTTGTCCATAAAATAAAGATTTTGGACACCTTGATTTCTAATCATTTTTTGACTCCAGGCATTGCAATTCAGAGTCATAAAGATTCGTTAGCTTTTTCAAATGACTGCCATTTTAAAATTTTTTTAGGGCCTCCCCGGTGGCGCAGCGGTTGAGCGCTGGGTTGCGAAGCTGCCTGCGGCCTCTGCGGTGCCGGTTCGATCCCTGGCTGCTCCCCGGCCACCGAAGGAGGGTCCCACATGGCGCGCGCGGACCTCTCCTGCCACCCGCTGCTCCCCTCAGCAGTGTACTTTGGTCCTTCTGCCTGCTCTGCTCCCCGCTCTGGCTCTGGTGAGTTCTCTCACCCTCCCGCGCTTCTGACTGTACCCAGTGCATGCATAGACAAAAACAGGCAAACAAACAGATGAATAAATGGAACATGCCTCTATTAAAAAAATAAATAAATAAAATATTTTTAAATAAATTTGTGCTTTTTTATTTCCTCTAATAATGAACATTCTACCCTGCATCCCATGGAAAACAGGGGAAACCTCATGTAGGGAAATGAACTAATCAGGCAATTTTTGTGCCACTAGCCTCTGTGGCTATCACTTGCAGTCTTGATTGTACTATTGCAGGAGGTGCTTGGGACTGTGTGCACTGGGCACGAGTGCCTGGACACCTGGGTATGGGTGTTGCCATGCATAAGTGTGCACACCTGAGCCTGGAGGCCAGTGTCACTCAGAGATGGAAGGACAGCTATGAAAGGGTGGATGTGGGAGGATATAAGACTACGGGAGAGGCAAGACCATGAGAACACCAGGTTGCCCAGAGAAAAAGAGTAAAGATTGGTCTGAGGCAGGGAAGCCTGCCAGCCTCCTGGCCAACACCCCCCCACCAATCCCGGCCCCCCACTGTCCCCTGCCTTGCCTACCTATGGATAGAAGAAATTGACATGTAAAGGTGATAAAACTCATACTTATCAGGTCAAAGTCACATACACTGGTAATTTACAAGGCACAAGTTGCTTGTGGTTTTGAAAAAAAATTAATCTGCCAGTTAGTTGAAGATAGGTTACATATAAAGATCTGAGGAAATATTTTGGTAACATGATATACTTCAACAAGAACATTCATTTTAATCATCATTAAGTATTCTCAACTAAACAGAACTATATAGAGGTGGGAATTTTGTGAGTTAACTTCAGAAAAATGGTGATAGTAAGAAGGTTATCCTCTCTGTCATAAAACTCCCAGAAATCATAATATGAACTATTTTATCCTTTGGGAGTTCAAAGAAAATTGGAATATAGAAACAGGAGTAACGTGTGTAAACACATTTTCAACTCGCTTCCTTTTTATTAGCGTGGGGTGGGGTTGCATTTCTTTGCAATTGGACATTTCATTGCTAAGCTGGCATTTTACTCGCAAAGTTCAATTCCATATGTGCTGAGAAATTGCATTGGCTGGGATTTTGAGTAGGGCTGTATTTGATTGTAATACTAAAAAGGACCAACCACTTTAGTCGAACATTTGAACTGTGGAGGGCTGAAGTAAAATGTTCAAAGTCTGCAAAAGAAGGAAGAATTTGTTAGCATGCAACTGAGGGGTACCCAAACAGTTAAGGGGTACATGCTCTAAAATGAATTTGACTATGCACATGCACAAAAGCAAAGGAAGCAAAGCTTAGTGCGACAGATTTTTAATAGAATTGGAATGCAGAGAGAGAAGAAAAGATTTCTAATAATAGTTTCCCAATAAAACTCCAAAAATAAACAATCCCCTTGCGGGCTAATGCCCAAACAGGCTTGGCTTGAAGTAGGGCTAATGAGGCTTAAAAGCTTGACACAAATCTAAGGTACCTCTGGCAAGGAATCACAAGAAAAGGGGTATGTAGGCCTCAGAGAACTGGGATAGAGAGACTCAAAATTCACAATACACTATTCCACCTCAGGATCTAGTCAAAGCAAATGAAATCACTACTCATAGATATCTGCACTCCCATGGTCACTGTAGCATTATTTATAATAGTCACACATATATACACACACTAGAATATTATTCAGCCAAAAAAAGGAAATTTTGACATTTTCTGGGATTCCTACTCGGTAATATTAAATAAGATGGCACTTATGTCTGAGAGGTCCACTACTGACATCCTGGGATACCAATACTACCAGAACTGTGGGTGGGTTATTTAGTTGTAGTGGTCTTAGATGTCATGCTCTCATGGGGACATGTGATAATATTTGAGAACAAGTTCTAAGCAGATTTTGGATTCAGAGATACTATCGTAAAGATACTGTAAAATTTTCTGGAGACACGTCTTCACCCTCTCTGGTTTAGCAAATAAGAGCACAGACATTTTTCATAGACTTCAACGTGTGAACAGGCTCTATCCTGTAGTTTATGCAGGATTCTGTTACCTGAAGGTAAAATCAGTTGTTCACACCAACTGATGACCAAGAAAAACTTTTAAGATTTAACAATAGGTGTCCAGACTTTGTATCTCAGCAAGGCATACTTTTGAGAGAAAAGAATAAATCCTGCATTGTTTTCCTCTCATAGCATTATGTCATTAAGTTGGAGCAATTTAAAATGAGAAGCCCCTCTTATCAGAATAATTGCATTCTTAATGTCAATGACTGTTTCTACCTATATAAACAAAATTGAAAATTGTGTTTATTGCTCCAGCTCTCACAGTAGTTTGCCAGACTGCCTCCAGGTTCTGAAACTTTACTTTGATTTTCTAATAAACTCTTTACTGTCATTAAGAATTTACTTCCAATTAACAGCGGTACGGAAATTTGAGCTAGGCTCCTGTGTATCTGATTCTGGCACATGCATGTGGCTCTTTTTCCTAAGGAAAAACAAGCCGATACCTCTACCTTGCAGCAGTAACCCTATGCAGTGGGCTAGAACCCCTGGGCATTCCTAGCATGCATTTTGGGATGGCTAATTCCTCACCTGAAATAAAAAAAAAAAGTTAACACTTGTCCCAGAATGCCAACTTGGCTTTCCACTCTCATAACCTAAGAAGCACCAATTAATCAGAATTGGTACTACCACTACCAATTCACCACTCATACCTGGAAGGCAGCGTGCTTACCTTTTCAAAGGGTGCATCATTCATAGTTTATTCTTCTCCTCCTTATGGTGAAGGAGGTTGTATTCTCACTCCAAATCAAGGGCAAAGAGAACTGCTCAAAAGTTTGGAGGTTTCTGCTTATATTTTGGGTCTTGCTCCTGCTTTCTGCATAATGCTCTATTTTCAAATCACAAGTATTTTCTGAATTGATTCCATGTTTCAGAATCTGTATAGACTCAAGTCACTGTACTAACTTCCAATGTCTATTTCTCTTTAAAAACTGAACTTGTAATTTACACTGAGGTCAATAGTTCAGCATTTGTATGCCTGCAGCCAAGCCAGGGGCTGGGATCCTCCACCACTTATTTGATTGCTTGTTTGTCTCCAGGGCAGGGACCTTTCCTTGCTATGCTGGAGAGTCATGCAGTCCTCAGCACAGAGGCTTGTAGGAACTCATGTCAGGAAAGCAGTACGGAAGAGGTGATGCAGGCCAGGGCTCAGACACAGGACAAGGCCAGTTACTGCAATGCCAGGCAAGGAAGAGAGAACCCAGATCCAGCTCAGGAGAAGCCCAGGTGTCCTCCAGGTAGAACCAGCTCTTCAAGCTACAGTTGCAGAAGCTGAGAAGAGGGTGGGATGGAGTCTCTTCACATTTACCCACCTCCTGTGAGATACAAAGTCAATGTTTCCTTGCTTTAGAGACTTTCTTCTGCCCTCTTTTTTCAAAATCAGTTTTGGTGAGGCATGATTTGTGCCTTAAAACGTATTATGATTTTTAATAAATACTCGATTGATACAACCATCTCCAATTTCCAATTCTAGAACATTTCCACCTTTGCATTATCCTTTTTAATTTTTTCTTTTGACAGAGCCAGCCCCTGACAACCTCTGACAAAGAAGAGCTCGATCTTAAAAGGAAACACTAACAAGTGTAGAGGGAGTAACAAAATTTTTAAAAGTCATCAATTGGTAAATAATAGTTTCCCAATAAAACTCCAAAAATAACCAATCCCCTTGTGGATAATGGCTGAAACAGGCAAGAATTATCAATATATGCTAAAAGTCATGGGTAAAAGCATGGTAAAGAATAAGCACTAATTTATAGTTTCAAAGTATCTTCTTATGAAAATTCATCCTCTCCTTATGAACTGGTTATCAATATGAGTATCATACACAAGTTAACTTCAGAATGGAGAAAGATAGAAATAAATCTCTTACAAAACTATAAAAGTTACCACTGCTAGGAAAAATCAACATCACTGTGCCTTGTGATGAAGTGCTCTGAAACAAGGCATTATTTTTGAAATAGTCCTACAACAAAAGGAATAAACCGTGAGGAACATTTGACAAAAGTAAACTAGAAAGGGATTTTCTACAAAGTAATTGTCTCAGATTTTTTGAAATATATCAAGGTCAAGAAAGACAGATGAGGACTGAAAGCGTGTCAGGTTGGAGACCTTCAGGTGAGTTGTTTCTCTAAGCACTGACCTGGTGGAGTGCACACTACCTTCTGAGTCTACTCGCTCCACGTTTTTTTTTAAACTAGTCTATATTTTATTTTTTTAACTGTCCCTTTTCTGTTCCAGGACCCCATTTAGCTGCATTCTTTATGGAGAAGTATTAATATATCAAATTACTCATTCTGGCAAACCAGTGTATTTTTGCATTTAATTACAGCAAATCCAGTCCATGTGGGTTTTTAAATGTATTTGGGGAAAAGATTCCCCTTGACAGTCTGGCTTATGTTTTTGTAATTGCAATGTTATATCTATGTGCAAGGATATAATGTGTATCATGGTTATAGGTTAACAGTTCCACAGCTAAGATTTATTTTGTCTTTATGTTTTTACTAAATAATTTATTTCCCATCCCAAGGCAGGTGTGAATACATGTCATAACAACACAACCAGTTTCTTAGAAATTTGTTTAATTTACTTTATTAGTATAGTCTGTAACTTTGGTATTCCTGTTAGTGACAATAGAAAGAGAAAAGAGTTTTGTTTTTTAGAGACTGATACCTAATACACCAAACATACACATGCACATAGAGGTATTATCACCAATTCCTCAGGAGAATCGGATGGTGAAGGCTGTGATCATTGTAATCTGACTAACTTCAAATCCCAACTCTGCATTCATTTGCAGCCTGACTTTGGTCAGGTAAGTCAACTGTCTTAAACTTCTGGAAAAAGGGGAGACAATTCCACCTCATTGAACATTACACAGAATAATGACATGAGTCACATGAAGCAATTAGCAGTCCTGACATGCAGTAGTAAGCCTTAATATTATGCTGACTTAATACTATTCTCAGCTGAAAACTCTATGACAAAAATAAGCCAGGGAACATCTACCCTTAGTAGACAGAGAATGGCAAAAACATTAGTGTATCAATCCTTTCTTTAGGAATATGAACCACTTCATTTTTCTTTTTCACAATCCCATTCTCAGTGTCTGTGACTCACATTCTCTCTCTTCTACTCAGAAATCTCACTCTAAATGTTTACAGGAGATGACCTTATTACTCACTTTCTAATCAAAGCACTGTGTTCTCAGAAATTTCTCAAACTCAAAGTAAGCATTTTGCACAAAATACTATTAAACTGTACTAAAGAATCTGGATGGCAATAATAAAGAAACAGACTGCATTGTGAAGACCGGGCTCTGAACAAGACAATAGAATTTTGGGGAAAACAGTAGGCGCAGAGGTTATTTTGTGCAACAGAAATTAAAACTGGTCAATCACTTTTCTTTCTGTGGTAAACTCACCACCCACTGCCAAAATACTCAGTGAAACCACAGTTTTTGTCTACCCTCAGCTATGCCCCTTCTTTACTCAATAACTGTCTTCACCACTAAAAACACTTTGTCTCCTCTATATTGATAGTTCTTACCACTTTTGCACTGAATACAATACTAGATCAATGCTCCTGACTAGTTGTCAGCATTTGTCCTTATAAATATATTAGTCCAAATATTATTTATGAAGGTCTGCTAGATACACACCATGATCTATACTAAATATTGTGAAGTTTAATAAAAGAGCAAGATGATTCAGTGTTGCCATATAATAATTAAAACAGGGGTCAGCAAATTATGGCTGGAAGGTCAAATACGGTGATGCCCATTTGTTTACTTGTTGTCTATGACTGCTTTCTTATTATGTAACAGCAGAGTTAAGTTGTGAGTGAAATTAAAAGCACTTAATATATCAAAGCATCTTGGCCCTTTTATAGAAAGTTTGCAACAGTCTAAAATAGGAGATATAAGTATAACAAAAACACCCAACTTTATTAAACACCAATTACAAGTTGGTGTTTATAAAGAAAAATATTTTTTATGTTTTGTAATTTTTTGGCACTTTATAAATAATTACAGGAGTCGAGAAGGCTGGAGAAATCACTTCCACAGGGACATTAAGAATTTTTTGGAGGAGATGCCACTAGATATAGGAATGAACAAATGAGAATGCAAATGGGCGAAAAACTTTCAGGCAACAAAAAAATAAAGATGTAAACATGGGAAGTAAATTTAAAGCAATACAAAGGATGTAACTTGCCCATCACATTGGGATAAACTCTCTTAACGATTTGCTAAGTTCTCATCTTTTACCATCTTTCAAACCTGAATGTTGCTTTTTCTACAAATCCCATTTCAAGTACCTCTAGGGTAGCTTTTTAAAATATGCATATTTTCCAGCTGGTTACCCCACTCTAAAGAGGAAAGTTCTCAGATAAGAATTTGATAATAAATATAATTAATGTCATTATATGAAAATGTTCTTTAATTCAACCCTTTTAATCTTTTCCATCACTTGATAATTAATATTCACTCAGCAAAAACATAATTGTTTTTCTTCCTAAATAAGGTCACATGACTAATGCAACACTTTCATTTGTGAAGATTATTATCCTGTCCTCTTCTCATTCATGTACATTCCCTTTCCCCAAAGATCCATGAGGGAAACAGCTAGGTGGATTAGTGGGACTCTTCACCTTTGGAACAGGGCTTAGTATGTTAGGTATACACTAGAAGATCAGTGGTAACAATATTTTACTGAAATACATTACAAGACTAGAAGAGGTATTTCAAAAAGCTTGAAAACGTTTGCATTAAAAAAAAATATTGCAGAAAGGCAATTTACATGCAAATATAAAAATATCTTAAGCGTAATACTGAAAGCTGCTCTAGTATTCTTTTGGCCAGTTACTCAGATAGCTACATTTTCATACGCTACTTAATGTACTTACAAACTAGAAAAAGAGTGAACTGTAGTTTAAAGAAAAAACAGCAATTATAAAATGTCTTATTTGAAATATATACAATTCTCAGATTGTAAAATAATGAGCCGTAATATATGAAACTTTTAAGTATTTTACAGTCAGTCAACAAACAAATGTACAAAAAGCAAAATTTGGGGGTAGGAGATTAATAGGAAAGAGAGAGAGGGGGAAGAAGGGAGGTAAAGATAAAACAAAAACCTTTTAAACTGAGACAAGACAGTTAACTCAAATTCATATAACTGCTTTCCTGATGTGAAGAGATGAGTGGGGGAAATGATATTTCAAACTCAAGCACTAAGAGGTTTATCTATTTCAACATATAATTTCTTCAGAACTCTCATAATATATACATGATGCTTGAATAAACTTATATTAACATAGTATACATTTGAAAATAAATATATACAATATTTTAAAACCATCTCTCCAAGATCATATATATAAACAATGACATACAAGGAAATAAAATTCAGGCACCATCTAATATTTAGCATATATGGTATCTTGAAGATTAAATGTTCTCTTCCTTCTTTTTAATAGTCTTATACATGGGTTGCTTCTAATGTAGTTTTCATACAAAGCCAAGCATCTTGATGGGCCAAACTTATTTTCATTTTCTCCAGTACTACAAAAATTAAAAACAAACAAAGAAACAAATAGAAAATAATTAGCTTCATTGTTCACAAAGAAAGATAAAACCATAATAGTTTAAAGCATTCTAGAAAAGTTTAGAAAGTAGATGAACAGAATTCCTTAATCGGAAAAATTTCCACTTCTTAATTATAAAGAAACAATTCTATTTAAATTAAGTGAAAGAATTACTTTACTAAACACCAAGAAGACAGTTTCAATTAACCACAATGTACAGGGTTTCAAAAACGTGACTTAAAAATCAATTTATATGAGAAAAAATAGGGTTAGGGAATATTTGTTGACCACATGTCCAAGATGACTGAATTATTACATGGAAGGCAAATCCAGTACTAGTGAGGCAAAAATTTCACTGAATTCTGAAGTGATTGATGATTAATATTTTGAATAGTGTGCCCAGAGAATGTGTCATTTTTAGAGTAAATGTAAAACTTTGTTAACTTGTCCCAAAGAGCACAACCACTTCATTCCAGAAGTGGTCTGGAATCAAATCAAAGAAAGTAATCCTAAAAGAACAAGAGAGGCCCAGGCCCAGAGTTATTCTGGGGCCAGCATATTAACCATATGCTAAAATATTCACAATAAGCAACATTAAAATATTAAGTAGATATAAAGAAATCTACACTTTCAGGATCTATTTTGTGATCAGTACCCTCATAAGTTACTTACAAGTTGATAAATACCTGTAACAGTCCCCTCTATTATTTCTCAAATTTAGCCTTCAGTGAAACAAAGACTGCAATGTATTAATCTTGAGAACTATTTAATGCAAAATTAATAAGCAATAGTTAATGGTTGTCTTTAACATGAGCAGGTGTCAATCACTAAAAAATTAAGAATATTATGTGTAAAAAAAAAACATGGTTTCTATGAACTTCAAATCATTAGTACTCTAAGAGGAAATATGGAAGAGAAAAATCTCTGAAAAATGTTTGTGTATATATGTTCCCACATGTATATGCATGTGCCTACATGTGTAAGAGCAAAATTGTGAAAGATGCTGATTTTAATACAAATTCTAGAAAATATGGTAAGATTTATTTTAATGCGAATGAAAGGAACATAGTTTGCAATTAAAGATGCTCTTTAAATATTTTCTTAAAGGCAGTATTATCACCAACTCCTCAGAAGAATCTGATGGTGAAGGCTGTGATCATTGTAATCTGACTAACAACTTCAAATCCCAACTCTGCATTCATTTGCAGCCTGACTTTGGGCAGGTAAGTCAACTCTGCATTCATTTGCAGCCTGACTTTGGGCAGGTAAGTCAACTGTCTTAAAATTCTGGAAAAAAGGGAGACAATTCCACCTCATTGAACATTACACAGAATAATGACATCAGTCACATGAAGCAATTAGCAGTCCTGACATGCAGTAGTAAGCCCTCCTCATGCTGACTTAATATTATTCTCAGCTGAAAACTCTATGATAAAAATAAGCCAAATGGTCCTTGGCACTTATATAAAATGACATACATTTATTTGATGACTACTATAGTCAGGTTCTGTGGAGAGACCACAAGTCACTTAAGACATAATTCCTGAAGACACAATGCTTTTATATCATCATCGTGCATGTATGCATCCAGAAGTGGGCAGCAGGGGATATAAGTATCATGGGCTACACAATCATCAGAGCTACAAGGAAAATTATTTTGGAGGGAGGTAGAAAATGATGAAAAGTGAAAATGCAGGCTATTCAACTTGTTAAAGTTCCTCACTGGGGGCCTCCCTCATGGCACAAACGTTAAGTCTCAGCACTATGAAGCAATATGCAGCCACTGCAGCAAGAGCTCAATTCCCCACCAGGAAGCTAACCCACATGGCACAGCAGACCTCTCCTTTCTTGTCTGCTGGTCCCCTCAGCAGTGTATTTCAGTCAGTCCACCTGTTTTGTTCCCCGTTCCATCTCTGGTGAATCCTCACCCCTGGTACTTCTGACCTATACCCCAGTTCTTATATACACAAATAAATAAATCTTAAAAAAAATGTTCTAAAAAATAAAATAAAAAGATGTTCTGAGGAAAAGAAAAAAGGTCTTCACTGGCATGTTACCAAGTCTAAATATATAGCAAGTACCTATAATATTTACACTTTATACCTAGGGCTGAGAACAGGCAGCTGTGACAGTGTCACTACAGTGCAAGAGAGTGGATACATGGGCCAACAATCTTTCATCTGATCATCAGAAGAAAAAAATCAGCTATGCCAAGTAACCAATAGATATGCTATAAAAGAGAGTCATTAGGAACAGTTAGTCTGAGACAAATATGATAAAGCGGGATAAGATTTATTTCGTACAATGACTAAAAAGCAGTCTTGATTCTTGTTGACCCCAAGTCCTCTCCTATTGCACTGCAATGGACACTGATTTTTGGTATAAAGTTGAAAGGGAGAAGGAAAACTTTATAATCTGTATCCTTCTGTGTGGCTTAAATATATTAATGAATCATTTGTGTACCAAAAAAATAGTTTTCAAAAGAGAAATTCTATGCTGAATGAGAAGCACATACAAAGAAATTTCCTTCTTTTATAATTTAGTGACAGAAATACTTGGTCTTCAAAAAGGAATCTGTTTATATGCTTCTTCATTTCTAATAATAATAATTTGTGATGCTTGCCTTTGAATACTTCATTTTAGGAAACTCAGAATCAAAGTAGATAATCAGAACAGCAGTACTAGCCTGCACATGATAATTTCCCTTGCCCACATGTTAATTAGATGATGTATAGTTCTTAAAGCTAGCTTCATTAAAGTGTCACATAAAATCTAAATGAAGCTCACAAATAAAAATACATTATGGTGTATTTGAATAGACTAGTGTCTATAAATATATCAAAATATTTATCATTATTACATTAATGCATGCAATATTTTTATATTTAATCACATTTATTAATTTTACAAAGATTTAAAAAGAAAAAGAAAATTCCACTGTCCCCTTGAAAAATGACTTTCAAATAACTGAAACAAAATGGAAGTTTTAACACCATCACAAGGACTAATTTCTCAACTGTCAAAGACAGTTGATATGATCTAAATATGCACACAAACCTAATACAAACACATCTATACTCTGGACACAAGCAATGTTTACACTTTACACCTAGAGAAATAAATGGAGAAACGAGTTTGCACACAACCTGTTAATTTTTTATATTCAGTCTACAAAAATATCTCTCTAATCCTAGTTAACCTATCAAAATTCAGTTAATTTGATTTAATATATAAGATTAATGGAAACCACACCTCATTCCCCACACTTCTAGAACATCAATCAGTGAAGAGAGACTGAAAAGCAGAAACAGAAGAAATGGTGACAGTGGAGAGATTACCATTGAAAGGCCTAGTTTCAGAATGGTAAGTGACCCAAACTATGTGACCTCTACTTTTTTGTACAGACAAGACTAGAAAGACCTTTAAAGACCATTTCAGCAGGGAGAAGAATTCTGATGATGCAATTTCAAAGACAATGACCCAAATAAAAGTGTTTTTCAGTGGAAAATTTGTACCACTAATAGGTGGGTGTTGCTAGGCAACGGATAGCACAGTGTTTAATCTCTACCCTTCCTACAGAATGACATGATGGAAGAAAATAAGCCTTTTCAGCATTTCAGTGTAATAGCTGTATCTGCCAATTTTTAGTCTTCTTTTAGAATATCATTTCTTTCATGTTGAAACAACTGTAACTTTTGTTAGTATGCATAGTCTAACTCCATTATACAAAAACTGGTTTACAATCTATAGCTATTAATAGGAATGCACTAAAATTAGCATAAATCAATTACCAGTACCCATAATATTGGTATTATATGCCAGTATAATAAATGCTGTGGGCCTCCCTGGTGGTACAGTGGTTGAGCGCCACGCTGTGAAGCTGTCCGCAGCCTCTGCAGCGCTGGTTCGATGCCCCGCTGGCCAGGGAGAACCCCACAGGGTGTGCAGACTCCCCTCAGCAGTGTCTTTGGTCTGTTTGCCTATTCTGCTCCCCACTCTGGCTCTGGTGAATTCTCTCAACCTCCCGCGCTTCCTGTACCCTGGTTCTTGAATAAAATAAATAAATCAATCTTTAAAAAAATAATAAAAAAATAAATGCTGAGTGACAAAAGGATGTTGGTTATCAGAATTTGAGCATGCATGTGATTTATTAGTCTCAATACTTAGTTTCAAAGAGAAGATAAATTTCAGATATTAGAAATAGTTAATGCTTCTATGATTTTATAATTCGATAAGATTTATGAGTCTAAGACCTCATTTAGTAATCTTGACTAAGCAATTTCCAATGAACTTCTACAACCTTAGACTCTTATTTTGATACTGTTTCAGTTGTACAGTACGAAGGGCCCAAGTGAACTGTTTAGGAAAGCCGTAAAAACATTTTCAAGTTCATTTCTTAGGATAAAGACTAAGGGATTATGATGAAGACCTGAATTTCATAAGCTAGGAAACAATCTTTTTTGTGGCTCAGTCTTCTCATCTATAAAAGGGGATAATGCTAAAAGTCACCTGCGTGTTGTTTATAGTAAGGACTACATGGTATTTAAAAAAGGGGAAGCACTATTCAAAGTAGAAAGTTTAAAAAAAGGCTATAGTTGTCTCATATACTGTCTTAATATTGAATGGAGTGCTGATATATGATCAAAAAAATTACATAAATATTCACGTAGCATTAAACCTCCATTTTCACCTGGTTAGGGTGATGAGAGTGGCGCTTACGTTGCTGGAGTCATCCAGATAATTGCTCTTAAGTCTCAATATTCTTGTTAATATTGCCTTAGATTTTCTATACAATTGCTACCAAGAATCTATCCTAGTTCAAAAGTTTATAGCAATCAAAGTACTTTTAAATAACTATTTATGTAGGGTTTCTTTATCTTATCTACTATTTTACTGAAGAACTGGAAAAGGGGAAATAAGGAAACAGACAATGATTCTTTCAAAGAAATATATTCAACTATTAGTTCATGCTTATAAAGTGATCTGTCTATTCTCTAAGAGTATGCCTATTCATCATCATATTCACATGCTTTCTGTGAACAGAAAGAGTATATGACATTTTGTCTTTGTGAAAGTCCTTATTAGCTTTATATACAGGAAACAACCTGTACATCTCTGACATCAGACTGAATTTGTTAGTTTTTATCACAATATCAACCCCTTTGTAGAAACAAAGGCCCAGAGAAATTGGTAATTTAAGGGTCTTCCATTATTATGTACCTCAAATAACAGCATGGTACCTTTTTTAAATAAAAATCAGGCTCTTCCTCTCTATTTTTAACACCAAGAATTAAGAGAAATAGTTCTTCTATTTTTAGATAATTAGATTCTTGGCAAAGCAAAACAGGCATGCTATACAAATTGACAACAGAATTTCAAAACTATACCATTAAAGTAAAGTATGTCACTAGTTTCTTTTAGAGAACTTCAAAGCTCATACTTACACTGGAGCAAATTAGATGAGTGGCAGTTAAGTCTACACAACTAATTCCTCTCTGCATATGCATCCCTTTCCTCCCATCAAAAGGTAGCAGATATTTCTTCTATGAATCTGGGCTAGACTTGCCACTTATCTTAAGACTGACACTTCTGCTTTCACATTACATTCTCTTGGGGACACCAGTTGCCATACAAGTAGAGCAGCAGCTTAGGCTAGAGTAGTGGATGGGGATTGGAGGAGTAGAGACATACAAGCTATCTGGAGGACCATCAATGTAAGGATGTGTGCATGAAGCCTTTTTGGACGTTCCAGATAAAACCAACCAGCAGCTGAGGAAAGTTAAATGAGAGAGCTCACCTGACATAATGGAAAACAAAAAAATCCTGTGCCTGGGCTCTGGCTAAAGTTCTGACTAAAGAATCATAAGAAATAATAGGTTAGTAAATCTAGGATTTGTTACGTAGTTACAGATAACTGACATAGGTGTTAGACAGAAGCACTAATTGTAAATGTAGAGATTTAGTTTCATGACATGTTGTAGTTGCCCAGGAAAATAAAGGAGAAAAGTTAGAAATTTCAAGTATGGAATAAGGGGAAAATCCATGAAGGAGAGAAATTTGCAGTTGTGGACAGGGACTAAGAAAGATGAAATAGAGACAGGCATATCCTTTCATGAAAATGCAAAGACAGAGGAATGAAACATTTTTAATTCAAGCATGTTATAACTGGTTGAGTTAAAAAAAAATAAAAAAGGTGTGTACATACAAAAATACAAAAAGTGAGAAAATAACAGGATTGTGCAGGCTGTGGCCAGGGAAAATTTTCATTGACAAATAATACGGTTAATTGATGAGCAAGATACTGACAATTAAGAGACCTGGCTTCAAAAGTACTAGAAGTGAGTCAAAAGACTTGAGCTCAAGTCTTATTTCATCTCTTGCTAGGCATATGAAGTTGACTAAGTCATTATACTTCTTTTGCTCTTCCCTCCATATATTCTGCTATGTTATACACAGACTCAGATCTACCACTAGCTACTGGGTGAATTTATTAAGTCACTTACTTGCCATCAGATGCACACTTTACTGTCCTGAGAAGTGACTGGTTAGGCTTAATGACCTGTGAATCAGGTCTTGAGTTAACTTTGGAAGAAAATATGAACTAGAGTGGTGTTCAGGAAAAAAACATTTTCTTCAAGCCCCAGAAAAAGAGCATAAACACTTAAGGGAAGAATTCCTTGATGTTCATTAATTTTTCTTTTTTTTTCCTAGGTGTATGAGGTATTGGGTCACTATTAACTGACAGATATAGCACAGTCTTCAAGAGGTACATATTTCAGGAGTTACAAAGCAAGATTCCAGATATTTATAGTAAAAAGCAAAATAGGTACAACTCATAATAAAGGCACAAAGTACTATGAAAATTCAGAGGAAGATGAATCAAAGCAAAATTAAGAACAACTCTTAGAGGATGGGTTAGATTTTGGCAAGCAGAAGTTTACAGAAAATTCTTAATTAAGAAGATGGATATTCTGGGCTGAAGAAATAGCAGTTAAAAAAAGTAGTCACAGAGGGCATAGGGGAGGAAAAAAAAAGTAGTTATAGAGATGGGAGAGATTATCCAGAGAACATTGGGAGAACAGTTTGGAAAGTAATCTGAAGCAGTATTCTAGAAGAGCTTGAATTGCCAGAGACTGGACTTCATTGTTAGGAAATGGGATTATCATACATATTTATATTTAAGAAAAAAGAAACAAGGTAAAACATCATTTTGTGAAAATATATTTTATCTAAGTATTTCAAAGAATAAAGATGAGAAAGTGCAGGGGGGAAAAAAGACTAAATTAGAGAGAACATTTATGAAAGGTTTTCATTATCCAAGGTATTGTAAAATGAAGAAGAATTAGTTTTAGATAATACTAGTGAGAAAAATGATAGAAAAGGATAATTGAAGAAATAGTAAATGACAAGGCTGGGTGACATAGCAGATACTGGTTGAGGGAGAAGCCAAAGAAGATAGGCTTTGAAATTAGGTGATGAGTAGAATTATTAACTGATTCTGTGAAGTTAGGAAGGACTTCACAACAACAGGATTGTGAGGGTATGTTAGAGGAAAGTGGCCCAACATTTTTATTTCTAACCATTTTCATAGCCATTATTATGATAAAATTCATAATTAAAACAGGTTTTAAATCTGAGGTTTATCACCATAGTCAAGTATGAAAAAGTCTTCTCAAATACTTATGTGAGATTCTGCTAACAGCATGTCTACAGCTAGACCTGGTGAGCTTTGAGTGATATGCAATGCTTTTCTCAGCTTCTAAACTCCTTTCCTAGCATTTCTTTATGTACCAAACCCATCAAATGTCCAAGCCTCACTTGCTACGGCTCTATTAGAACCAAGATCATTCTCAAGATTCACCTTAATAATCACCACTGATTACAAAGGACACATACATTTGCTAATGCTCCACAATTCACTCATTACTAAGAAAAATTATAGAGTTAATAATGCATGGAATGAGTTGAATGAGTTTCTATTAGCTGGCGATTGAGATATTAAAAAGCTTGGCCAAAAAATAGAAAAGATGTCAGCTGATGTGGTGCTCTGAGAACTCTGGGGTCACAGTTGGAGAAATTGAGAAAAATAACCATCTTCAGAGAACTTACCTGGGCAAACTTGTGAATCTGTTCCACCACTGCAGCAAACAGAGCATGGACGCTTTCATCAATCAGACTCTGCATGTAATGCACTGCCTCTTCATCAGATAAGTCTAGACGGAATTTATCCTGAACCTATAAAGGTCACAGTCTGTTAATTTTATAAATCAAGAAAAACAGGGATATATTTTAAAGAGAGAGAATCAAAATGATACAGATATAACTATATTATGAGCTCTCTGTAAACCCAAGAAATGGTTTGTGACTTGTAAGTTCTGAATATTATTCTGTGAAATG
The DNA here is from genome assembly GCF_964194135.1 of Talpa europaea. Lineage (NCBI taxonomy): Eukaryota > Metazoa > Chordata > Mammalia > Eulipotyphla > Talpidae > Talpa > Talpa europaea. The sequence continues at coordinate 75,867,847 of NC_140080.1, read as the reverse complement.
TGGAAGATTACTGTTTTTTGCTATCTGTTCTTTATATCATCCTAGCCTTTGTTGTAAACATTTTTAAGAACAAATTAGCAAATAGAAATTATTTCGTTTAGCTCTGCAAATACAAAAGCAGACACAAATTTGTTCTTTTAACTCAAAGGTGTGTTTTACTCTTTACACTTCAAGTCTGGAACCTCTATATGATTTAAATTATGACATCTGTTAACAATCTCTTTCCCTTCATTCCTGTTATTCATCATCACTTGGATGTTGAAAGGTAAGATTATATAAAGTCTCCCCACCTTCACTGCCTATATAATAACAAGAATATATCAATCACTGGCTAAATCAATTAAACTAGCTCTTGTAAAATGTCTTCTATAGCAATTCCTTGTACTTCAATAAAGAACTACTTCAATTGATCTATAATTTTCAAAGAAAGGATTTTTTCTTAGTTCATATTTAAAGATACAGTGGATTCTCAGTAGTAATAGGTACTAGAAAAATTAAAAGGCTCTGTACTATACAGGCAATATTTCATTTGACACTCATATGGCTCTGAGGTAGACAATATCTGCATCTATAAGATGTAGAAGTTGAGGCACAAAGAATCTATGAAGCCAACCCAGGACTCTGATAATGAGGGGCTCACATGCTTCTAGACAAGCTCACAATACTGCCTGCTACCACTACCCGCTACTCCTTCCTCCTCAGATAAATGGCCTACCTACTTCTGAACATGAAACTTCCAAGTGGATACAAAGTGATTCACATTTAGTGTTTCCTTTCAATTAGAGGATTTAACTTTTAGAAGTAAAATTCATTTTATACATGCCGAAATAAATTTGACTTACAAGCAGAAATGAACCCTTATATGGAGACCTATTTCTTTAAAGTTATCAGAAACTACTTAGTTTACTTTTATTTTATTTGAAATTCTTTATTGCCATCCTTAACTATGTATAGCAAACAATCTAGAACAAGAATTTCAAAGTTAACATTATCACTTGAAGAATATATGTCTTCTCTTTGAAAGGATAAGATTTTAGTAAGATTGAAAAAAAAAAAACTTGACAAAATAATTACATTGAGGATTATAAGACAATTTATTTTGAAAAGTTAGAATCTTCCAAATATATTTCAATTAATATATTATTTGCCAATAATAAAAAGGGTTGATTAAATACTGGTTGCATCGCTTTTTTGCACTGGATTATGGGTGGCTTTAATTTGGCAAAATTTATATTATTTCTAGCTATAAAAATTGTTATTTTTATTTACTTACCAAAAGGCAACCTAACTTTCCTAGTCTAACACTAAAGGGCAGTGTGTAACTTCTCAAAATGTGCTGGAAAGGCAACTATTTATTCTCTTAGATTATCAGGATTATTGTCCACTAAATTATCTTCCTGTTCTTCCAGATTTTCATCCATGACTGGATGAAGTAAAAATTAACGTAACACATTTAAATAAGGAAAACGTGTACATCTGTCACAAGAAGATGCCAAAGTAAATTTGCATGTTCTACAACAGACTATCATTCAAGTGAAATGAGTCTAGAGATGTAATTAATGATAAACACACCAGTTACTCAATTAGGCTTTATTAGCAAGTAACAGAAAGTCTCTGAGGTATCCAAATCCCACTTTCAGTTAATATTTTAGATTTAGTATCTTTTAACTAGAGAGATCCCTCTTTCATTTTAACCTGACTCTTCGCATCTGAAAGATTTACTAGAAATTTCCTGAAGGCATAGCTTTTAAAGGAAAACAAAGGCATTTCACATTAGAAAGTTGTGGCACCTACCTTAGGCAATTAGGCCAGTGTTCTAAAGTTTACTGAGTTCTTGGTATGTCAATTAATTACGAAATCTGTCATATCTTTTTTCTTTTTCTTCCAACTAACTTCAATTTAGACACTGGAAATTCAGTATTTTATTTTTCTACTGAAATTTTAGCACACTTTCACTCACAAATTAAATATTTACTGGCTTTAATATTTAAATAGAAATAAATGAGCAATATGTTTTCCTATATTTGTAAACCAATTTAAAACTATATTTTCCTCATCTGTAACTGAGGAATAACATAATGATCTGGAAGACCATCATCCTCAAGAAGCACTGGCTATTTATTGTATCTGTTCTCCCATAAATCTGGGATGAATAATACTTGATGCTTCTGGTGATGAGAGATTATTTCATGTGTAGATGGTTCTTTTGAGACCTATAATTAAGAATTCCCTGGGCCTCCCTAGTGGCACAGGTGGTTGAGCGCCACATTGTAAAGCTATCTGCAGCCTCTGCAGCCCGGGTTTGATCCGGCCAGCCAGCGAGAATCCCACATGGCGAGCAAACCCTCCTCTAGTGCCCGCTGCTCCCCTCAGCAGTGCATTTCGTCAGTCTGCCTGTTCTGTTCCCCACTCTGTCTCTGGTGAATCCTCTCACCCTCCTGCGCATCTGGCCTGTACCCTGGGTTCTTGCATAAATAAAATATCTTAAAAAAATTAAAAAAGAAAAGAATTCCCTAAGTATGTAGAAGGAAAAGACATCTTCCTCCAATTACGCTCTATTACTCTACCACAGGGTCAGACAAAACTCTCAAAGAGACTAAAGGAGCTGCGACAGCTAAGCAAGAGGCCTCCCCGCATTCAATTGCTTTGTACACCAAAAGGGCAGCTACACAAGTGAAGACTCCTTTTGTTTCTAAGGACCAATTTATAAAATGTGAACTTTAATGTAATGCATAGATTAGCCCAAAATTCTTGAACAATATTGGAATCACACTTTCAAATCACACGCACTATGTTTGTGCATGTGTGCCTGACATCCAATTAGTGCCAAATATTAAATTTTGTTTTTAATAGTATCTAACATAAAGTCTTGCACACACATTCTTAGGTGCATGAAGCTGTTTCCCAAACAAAACCCTGCAACACATTTCTAGACTAAGCTACATTATCTTTCATAAAAAGTAGAGTGATTTCCTTTATACCTAATCTTTACCCTTTTGACAGATTAATTTAACATTAACACAGAAAGAAGGCTTTTCTTAAAATTTAGTGTTTTACCATCTTTCAAATAGAAATTTTCATTAATATAAGAAAAACAGAATCCTCTATTAAATTCTTATAATTTAAAGGATTAGAATTAGAAAAACAAAATTTCTAAACTCACTTCCTAATCATTTAATCACAAAAAAGATTACAACAAAGCAACAATTTTCATTTATCAGGGTGAAAGGAAAAGTTTTATCCAAGTATTATTTTCTTGCTGAATTCATTTGATTACTTGAGATGCATCAGAGTAACGAAAATCTGACTTGAATATATAAGTAAAGGGCATTAAAAAAAAAGTGAGGAAAACTGAACCCCTAGCTAACTATTGCTAAAAAAGTATCAATACTGTAAAAGATTGTGGTAAGATACAAGAATATTTGAAGAAAAAAGCTCATTGCCACAATTCCATTGAGAGTTGATATTATGACTTATATTTTCTTATCCTTTCAGGCATCAAGAGTAATTTAATTTTACAGGTCATTTGAAGTAGATCTTTACATAATTGCAGTTGTGTGTTACATAATTTCTTAATTTTGAAGTTTAGTAAAAGAATAGTAGAAGTTTAGTAAAAGAATAGTAGGGGTCTCCCTGGTGGCACAGGGGTTAAAGACACATTGCTATGAAGCTGTTGCAAGCCACTGCATCAAGAGATCAATCCCCAGCCTGCCAGGGAGCACAGCAGACCTCTCCTGTCTTGCTTACTGCTCCCCTCAGCAGTGTATTTCAGTAGACTGGCCTCTTCTGCTACCTGGTGAATCCTCTCACCCCACCCCTGCACCTCTGGCCTACACTCCAGTTCTTGTGCGCATAAATAAATCTTTAAAAAAAAAAAATAGGAACACTTTTAGTTTCTCAACACAAACTAGCATTATCTTGTTTATTTTGAACAAACTTGTTTAGCACAGTTTAAAATATTTCATTTTTATTATTTAAAGGAAAACAGGAATGATAAAGGATTGTCTTTCTTTCAACACTCTTTTGAGTAGTTATGTTTATGATTCCCCAGGAATACATTTGATTTTTATCTCAAATGTTTTACATTTTCTTCATTCACTGGTGCATTCTATATAAGTTTTTAACTTATAAGTCTTATCTCCATAACAGGTTTATAATACAGTTCATTTATTTATTAAAACAAATTGACACACATGCATTTATTTGGTGAGGACTTTCAAACCCAACAAATCTAAAGTTTTCAAACCAACAGTATCCCGACACTTGGTTGCCTTCTTAAATTCTTGTTCTCTATAATAATAAATCACTCTTAAAAAGCTGTATATTTTACTTACTTGTTTCTTTGTTTTCCTTACTAACATGTAGGCTCCATGAGGACAGGTAATTTTGTTTTATTACTGTTTATAATTCAAACACTGAGACAGCACTTGACACATTTACAGCTCAATAAATACTGTTGGGTGAATAAATGAACACTCATAGGGAGAATATACTGAAAATTGTAGGAGACTGATTACCCTTTGGTAATCACTGTCACTGTAAGTGACAGTAACACTCTAACTACAGCATTTGATTTAGTAATAAAAGAGGATTTAAAGATGATAGGGCAATATGTTAATATTTGTTAAGTATGTATGGTGGTTAACAGATATTTGTTATAAGAGCATGCACATTTTTTAAAAAGATTTATTTATTAATGCATACAAGAACTAGGGTACAGTCCCGAGATGTGGGGGGTGAGAGAATTCACCAGAGACAAGAGTGGAGAATAGAACAGCAGACCAACTGAAACACAATGCTAAGGGGTGCAGCAAGCAAGACAGGAGAGGTCTTCTGCGCCATGTGGGTAGCTCCTTGGCTGGCAGGGGATCGAACTCATGCTGCAGAGGCTGCAGATAGCTTCACAGTACTGTGCTTAACCCCTTGTGCCACCAGGGAGGCCAGCATCCATATTATTTATAATTTAAACATTTCATAAAAAAATTTATAAAGAAAAAAGTAGTATTTGCTCAATGTTGGAAATTATTCTATTTACTGCACTTTAGCTACACAAGTATGAAACTTATTTGCTTTTATCAGTATATATTATTTTAGGCTTCTTGGATAATCTTGTTATAAATAACTAAGTGATCAAATAAGTTTTTGAGCAAACATCTCAGCACCAAGTAACTGTGGCACACAAATATACTTCTAACCAGGTACTCAACTGATATTTGTGATTGATGTTTATATGTTTAAAATGTTGATCCCTAACTCCCATTCTTGGGCAATGGGGTTTTTGAAGAAATAAACACACCTGATTAACAAAAATGTTATGTATTCCATATGTAATCAGTTTCCAAAAAATCAAAAAAGACTGATAAATATTAACTAAGTAGTGGAGACAGGTATTGCGCTTGTTTTAATTTTTTTTAAAGATTTATTTATTTATGCATACAAGAATTGGGGTACAGGCCAAAGGTTGTGGGGGGGGGGGTTGAGAGGATTCACCAGATACCAGAGAGAGGAACAGAACAGGCAGATTGACTGAAATACACTGCTGAGGGGAGCAGCAGGTGAGACAGGAGAGGTCTGCTGCGCCATGTGGGTAGCTCCCTGGCCAGGGATCAAACTGGTGCTGCAGTGGCTGCGGATAGCTTTATAGGTTGCTTCTTAACCCCTTGCACCACCAGGGAGGCCCCACTTTTTTATAATTACTCAGATAATTTGCTAAAGACTTCAGACTAAAATGTGTTACTGTTTTTCTCTAGTTGGCATCCATTCAAGAGACCAAAGCAAATTTGTTCTAAGTAGTAAGACTTTGACGTTATATCAGCAATCACTGTTTCATCAAATTATAAAATCCACTTCTACTTAACCTTTCTACTTCATCTATTTCTTTTCTCACCCCCCAGAGGTGTGGGGCGTGAGAGGATTCACCAGAGACAGAGCAGGGAGCAGAACAGGCAGAAGGACTGAAGCACACTGCTGAGGGGAGCAGCGGGCGAGACAGGAGAGGTCTGCTGCACCATGAGGGATTCTCTCCGGCTGGCCAGGATCGAACCCAAGCTGTAGAGGCTGTGAACAGCTTCACAACGCTGCTCTCAACCGCCTGAGCCACCAGGGGAGGCCAATTCCTATTAGACTTTAATGTCAAGTTTATACTGCAATCCATTACTTCATTTTCTTGCAAAAACAGCAGAGAGCAAATAAACTAGGTATGAACATAAAATATCAATACCTTTTTCTTAAAGGTTCACTTAATTGAAACTAGAATAATCAGGGAATTCTGATCTAATGGAAAAAAGACTGATGCATATATTTTTTATCCCAAACAACAACTGCTTTACATTGTTTTCAACAAAAAAACCCATGATCTCCTAAAGAGAAAGAGAGCTGGGACAAAAGATCTAGTAAGAATAAAAAAAAACTAAATTAGCTGGCAGAGGAAACTAACTCACTTTGACAAATACTGTTACAATTTTCATAACTTCTGAACACAAGCGAAGGAAGGGAAGAGTGAACGTATGACAGAGATAAATGGTTGTAAAATAAACAGCAAAACAGACCCTGAATAACATAATGCAAAATAAATAAACAACATTTGAATCTAGTGCAGCCATCAATTATTGCTAAAGAAATTTTTATCAGTCAATTATATTTCTTGATGGATTGGCCTTATTCAATAAAAAATAAACAAGGTGTCAAGAAATAAAGCAAGTGTGATAAGCAGTCTATTTCCCATGGGAATATTAAAATAGTGCTTACTGGATAAAATAACAAATGAAATCCTAATAAAACCCTGATTTTCTTAAATGGCTAAACAAGAAGATATTTACATTAAAATCCCTTTCAATGCCTGTCAAAGACATAAAATTAGGTAAAAGAGATTAACTTTGTTCATGTTTGCCATGGTCTGAGCACCTGTGCCCCCTTAAATTCACATGCTGAATCCTAATGCCCATATGTCATGGTATTAGGTGGGCTTTTGGGAGGTACATAGGTAACAAGGGTGGAGCCTCATGACTGAGATTAATGCCCTTATGAAAAAGACCCCATAGAGCTCCCTAAAGCCTTCTACCATGTGAGGATACAACAAGAGCTTCAGCTAAAAAGGGCCCTCACCTGTCCTGCTGGCATCCTGATTTGACATCCACTCTCCAGGAATAAATTTTTGAGGAATAAATTTTTGCTGTTTATAAACCACTCAGTCTCTGGAATTTTGTCATAAACAGCCCAAATGGACTAAGACAGTGTCCAACCCACAGAATTATCTAACAATGTTTAATCAGGTACATCAGAATGTAGGGCTTTTGACATCAATTATTTTCAACTCCATCTCTAAGACTGCTACTGTCCTTTAATAATATACAAGTGAAAAAGCTCTACTATTTTTCTTTGTAGTTCGATATTGATAATCACACTGATATTTATGATCATCTTATGATATTTTTGGGGTAAAGTGCTTGACACAGATTCCCTTCCTTGACAGTCAGTCAGAGAATCAGAAATTAATTGGAAGAAAAATCCATTGCCCTTCCATCCATGTCCAGTAGGCTAGCTTTGAAAATTCTGTTCATCCACATGACAATTTTCCTTTGTTTTTCTCTTCACAGTCTGAGTTAAAAAAGAAGGTTTCTCCTCTCCTGACACAGTAAAAGACCTCTGTAAACAAGGGTAAGGTAAGAAGGATAAGAAACAGCTGTGTTCTCCTATGTAGTATTAACAACGTTTTGTTTCTGATCCTCAGCATGCTTAGCCCAGGGAGTGCTAGGAATCAAGGTATCCTACGAGAAATATTAATGAAGAGCTAAACTTGTCCAAGAAAAAGACGAAGTGGGTGAGCTTTCTTTCCAGATACTGTGACCTATTCATGTGACTTTGGATATGACAGAGGTCGGGGACAGAAGTGGCCACAGAGAAGGTCTCTTTCTTAATTTACTTAAAGAGTATAGGGGCTTGGCCTCCCTGGTGGCGCGAGGGGTTAAGATGCAACCTATTAAGCTGTCCACAGCCACTGCAGCACAAGTTCGATCCCCTGGGCAGCCAGGGAGCAACCCACATGGTGCGGCAGACCTCTCCTGCCTCACCCGCTGCTCCCCTCAGCAATGTACTTCGGTCAATCTGTCTGTTCTGTTCCCCACTCTGTCTCTGGTGAATCCTCTCACCCTCTACACCTCTGGCCTGTACCCCAGCTCTCTTGTATGCATAAATAAATAAATCTTAAAAAAAAAAAAAAAGAGTTTAGGGGTTGGTACAACAGAGGAAAATGGGTTGTTAAAATCTTAACATCTATATATAAAAAGTAGACTGTGATCCCTGAGAATGTCTAAAAATTACCTTTTTCACAGTTTTATCTGGTTCAAGAGCAATATCTGGAATGTTTGCATCCACCATCAAGGAGAACAAGTTTAAAATCAGATTAGAGTACCTAAAAGAAAGTGGGAAAAAAAAAAAAAACGCAATGCATTAAATTTTTTCAATTCTTTCACATATCAGCAACACTCCTAGAAACAGTGGTTCTTGGATCTTCACAATTATTACTATAAGCCCTATATAAAACAAATGTAAGATTATATAAATCAGCTGCCTGAGAAAAAAAGAAGCCTTGAAAAAATATTCTGGGGTCTTGATAAATGCCATTTCTAGCTCCCACACTATGAAACAAACTTTTGAAGTAAACATCTCAAAAGATATTCTTTTTATTTAATAAGCATATGCTTTTTAGAAGGATCCTAAGGTGAATCCACCCTTTATCTAATTAGAATTTTACTAAACAACAAAGATCTGTCTTTGCTAAATGATGACAAGACTCTGAGAACTTAAGTCTATCTCAGTGTGTCAAGGGTGAATGAATCAAAGGGAAATACCGTCATCCCACTAATCACTCATAACTACTCCCTAGAGATATTAATCATCATTTTAGAAACTACAGTGGCTTGTTTGGATATAAGCAGTCCTCAGTGAAGGAGAAAACTGCTAGTCTCTACTGTATTAAAGGTGGCTAAATATCTAAACATTATCATCTTTGGACCTATGCTTACTCCCACAAGGGCTAAAAGTTCTTTATCAATCCTCAAACTCTTCCTTTTCCTTTAAATAAAGAAAAAGAATGTAACCATTCCAAATGCTCATTTCCAGAAGTGGAGGAGGCTTATGGGGAAAGGTGTATAAAACTGTACTGGGCACACTTTTTCCTCTTTTCTAAAACACTGTCCTCTTGGACAGATATGCTCTGGGTAGGTTCTTCTTAATAGTGTTTGACAAAAGGAGATTCACATTTAACTTTGGAGATGGATATGAGTAAAGAAAGGGCAGTTTTAAGCAACGAAGATTTTTAATTGGTCTCAGAAGAATGTCAAGAAAGTGCCTTGCACTGTTTTTTCTAAGGGATGAAGGTCAGGATTCTGGCGATACAGACCTTTATTCCAGTCATCTACCTCTCCATAATGTAAAAAAGCACAACCTTTTACATAAAACCTTAATACCTGAACTGTAATGATAATGGGAACTTACAGATAAAAATGACTATCCAATGAATTTCAAATTACCTATTTTATCATTTTTAGATTTTATATTGTCCATGAAAGTGAAAAGGCAATATAATGAAAACTCCAATCTTTTAATCAAATAGGCACTGAGTTAAACTCCTCAGGAAAAAAGAATAACAGCTAAACAGCTTGAATCTAGCTGAAAGTTACTGATTTCCTTGTGAAAATTGATTAAAAAAAAAAACCTATCACAAATGTTATTCCATTTCTCCTCATATGATAATTTTATTTATTCAACCAACAAATGTTTACTGAGTATTCACTCTACATGCTGTTCCAGGCCTAGGGATACAGGGGTGAACTGAACAAGGAAAGTCACTACCATCAAGAAACTTACATTCTGGAGTAGGATGAGGATTTACACAAAAAACTGATAAACATGGTATCAAATACCTGATAAAAAAGATTAAACAAAATAATAAAAAACAGGGAAATGGGTCAAATATTGATGGGTGGAAAGAGGAGTCATCTTAAAGAGGTATGAACTTATTGTAACTGTGCTGGAAAGCAAATGACTTTAGGTGGCGCAGGGGTTAAGTCTTGGCGCTATCAAGCAATCACCAGCCACTGTGGCCTGAGTTCCATCCCAGGCCAGGAAGGTGACTCACATGGCGCAGAAGACCTTTCCTGTTTCGCCTGCTGCTCCTCTCAGCAGTGTATTTCAGTAGATCTGCCTGTTCTGCTCCCCCCTCTGTCTCTGGTGAATCCTTGTATCCCCTGCACCTCTGGCCTACATCCCAATTCTTGTATGCATAAATAAATAAAATAAATATTTAAAAAAAAAAGTAGAGTGAGACACTGAGATATGCATTTGTAAAAGCTTTTACTGGCCATTTTATGGGAATAAGAATGGAAACAGGGGAACTATTTCACAGATACTCAGGCAGAAAAGAAAAAATATAGAGGCTACCAGGCTATAATTTGGAGATGGAAGTGAATGACACTTGTTTAAGGTTTCAATGGAGTACAGAAGAAAAGGAATTGAATGTCACCAAGGATACAGCTCAAGTAATGAAAAATTTACTATTTCTTATCAAAATAAGAATGAGTGAATGAACAAAGAACAAGATTTTGGTAAGGGAATGAAGAATCTTGTCTAAAAGGGCCTCTCTGGTGGTGCAAGGGGTTAAGCACTGCACTATAAAGCAATCTGCAGCCTCTGTAGCACAAGTTCAATCCTTGGCCAGCCAGGGAGCTACCCACATGGTACAACAGACCTCTCCTATCTCGCCTGCTGCTCCCCTCAGCAGTGTGTTTTGGTTGATCTGTCTGATCTGTTCCCCACTCTGTCTCTGGTGGATATTCTCACTCCCCACATCTCTGGCCTGTGCCCCAGCTCTTGTATGCATAGGTAGATAAAGCTTGGGAAAGAAAAAAAAAATAGACTTTTGTCTTAAAATTTTAAGCTTGAGATGCATACTAGATAGATACCTCATAGAGATGTCAAGTAGACAGATGTAACTCAGTGGAGTATCAGAACTGGCGTTATTAAAGTTATCAGCATTAACATTCTATCTAAAGTCACAGTCTGGATGAATATTCTTAAAAAAGAGAATTTCGGGGTAAAAAAGCTGCAGAAATAAATCTGTTATATTGATAATAGCACTTCTCAGCAGTTCAATATGTAAAGGTCAGAAGAAATCAGCAAAGAAACAGGAGTGACCAGTAAGGAAAAAATGAAACAGGAAATGAGTTACATGGAATCTAAGAAAGGTTTTTAGTCACAAAAGAATAGTCAACTATGTCAAAGTGGCTAGAAACAAAGATGGACACTAGATCTGGTATAGGTAACTCTTTACTTTAATGACATGAGTTTCAAAAGCAGAATCTGACCAGAATTCTTACTGTAGAAAGCTGAAGGAAGAAAAAAGAGGCATGTAAGAGGAGAAAGTAAAAACAAAAAGTTTTAAAGAGAATGTGCTGTGAAGGAAGTGAAGCAACAGAACTGTGGTGTAATGTCGAGTTGTCACTGGGCTCTCCTGACTAGATGTCAATGGCATTCACCCAGTTGTGATAACTACATGCAGCCAAATGTACTCTGGGGGGAAGAGGAGTATGAAATAGATTCCAGGAGAGAAGCACAAGTTAAAACTGATGGTGACACAAAAGTCAGTAGCCTTCCTATACACAAACAATAAATCTGAAGAAGAAGAAATCAAGAAAACAATTCCTTTTATTATTGAAACAAAAAAATCAAATACTTGGGAATAAACCTAACAAAAGAAGTAAAGGACCTATACAAAGAAAACTATAAAACACTGTTAAAGAAATAGAAGTAGACACAAAGAAATGGAAAGACATCCCCTGCTCAAGGATCAGAAGAATTAACATTATCAAAAATGGCTATCCTACCAAAAGCAATTTACAGATTTAATGCTATTCCAATAAAAATTTCAATGTCATTTTTCAAAAAAATAGAAAAAAATATTGATGAAATTCATATGGAGCCACCAAAACCCCCGAATAGCCAAAACCCTCCTGAAAAAAAAAGAAGGGGATGGAGGCATCACTTGCCCAGATTTCAAACTATACTACAAAGCCATAATAATCAAAACTGCATGGTATTGGAACCAGAACAGACACATGGACCAATGGAACAGAACAGAAAACCCAGAAATAAACCCACAGATCTATGGTCAACTAATCTTTGACAAAGGAGCAAAGAATATGCACTGGAGCAAAGAAAGTTTGCGCAATAAATGATGCTGGGAAAACTGGGTTGCTACATACAAAAGAATGAAGCTTGACTACTACCTCACACCATGCACAAAAACCAACTCAAAATGGATTAAAGAACTAGACATAAGACCTGAAACCATAAAATATATAGAAGGAAATACAGGCGAAACACTACATGACATACACCTCAAAGACATCTTTACAGACACATCACCCAAAGTAGTGATAGTGAAGGCAAAGATAAAAACAGCTGGGACTACATCAAATTAAAGAGCTTCTGCACAGCAAACGAGACACAATAACAAAAATAAAGAGAAACCCCACCAACTGGGAGAAAATTTTTGCACCCAACACTAATGATGAAGGACTGAGCACAAAAATCTACAAAGAGCTGATGAGACTCAACAAAAACAAAGTACATAATCCAGTCAAAAAATGGGCAGAAGAGCTAAAAAGCAACTTCACCAAAGAGGAAATACAAATGGCCACCAGGCATATGAAAAATGTTCAACTTCACTTGCAATCAGGGAAATGCAAATCAAAACTACAATGAGATACCATCTCACACCAGTGAGAATGGCACATATTAAAAAAACTAACAACAACAAATGTTGGCGAGGATGTGGAGAGAAAGGAACTCTCCTGCACTGTTGGTGGGAGTGCAAACTGGTCCAACCACTATGGAAAGCTGTGTGGAGATTCCTCAACCTACTAAAGATAGAGCTTCCATATGATCCAGCAATTCCACTCCTAGGTATTTACCCAAAGGACACAGAAACATTAATTCCAAAGAGCGCCTGCACCCCTATGTTTATAGCAGCACAATTTACAATAGCTAAGCTTTGGAAACAACCCAAATGCCCAAAAATAGATGACTGGATCAAGAAGATGTGGTACATATACACAATGGAATATTACTCAGCATTCCAAAAAGATAAACACATGCAATTTGCAGCAATATGGATGGAGCTGGAAGGGATCATGCTCAGCGAAATAAGCCAGAAAGAAAAAGAAAAATACCGGATGATCTCACTCATAGCAGGAATCTAGAAAACCTAAATAACGGACCAGGAAAAAGAATAACTATAAGAAAGAAAAAAATCAAAATCAACAAACAACTATGAACCGAGACACACTTTTTTTTGGGGGGGGGGTGGAGAAAGGTGGGATTGGGGTCAAAATCAGGGGGTTGCAATTGTATGGGGAATTTAAAAAAAAAAAAAACTGATGTAGAGAACACCATGATGGACTGACTTTCTTCAGCATATCAACTGGTGCCCTGCACACATCAAACAGGGAGCAGACAGTTCTGATTAGAGTTGGGGGTTGGAGTAAATGAGGTCATAGGACTGGATAAAAAAGTGTTTGAGGGACAGTTTAGGAAGATGAGCACTAAAAGTGATTATAGTTTGGAAGCACAAAATTGAGTGGAAAGAAGAAAAGTGAGTCTATGAAGTCTATTATATAAAATGGTAGGCTGGTGAGACTAGAAGTATCAAGTATAAGGTTGAAGATTCATTTGAATAAGGGACATTCAAAAATGAGCTATAAGGGTAAGAGGAGTTGGTCAGAGTGGAAATTTGGGATGAAGATTTTGGAAGGGTAAATTTACTATTATTGATAAGAGGGAGTGGCCAAGTTTAGCTCTAAATGATGACAAAGATATAAGAACTGGGCCTCCTCTATTGGTGCAGCGGTTGAGTGCTGGGCTGCGAAGCTGCCCCCAGCCTCTGCAGCACCGCCGGTTCCATCCCCAGCCACTGGGAGGGTCCCGCATGGTGCAATAGACCTCTCCTACCGTGTTCACTGCTCCCCTTAGCAGTGTATTTTGTCAGTCCGCCTGTTCTGTTCCTCACTCTGGCTCTGGTGAATTCTTTCACCCTCCCATGCTTCTGACTATACCCAGTGCTTGTACAAATAAATAAATCTTTAAAAAAATAAAGTTCTTTATTAAAAAAAAAGATATAAGGACAGGAATAATTTAGACTATTTAAAAAGAGTGAGTTGAGTATAGTGTTCGGGGGGAAAATGTTCTCTTTCTCTTACCTGTGTTTATGCTAACCACCTTGCCACTCACTGCTCTTACAGAGATGGTCTAAACAGTTCAGTAAAAATATTCAATAGTAAAAATAGAAATGCATCTTACTACATCAAGTCTCACTGGAATGTTCCAGGTCTATTTCCCTGACAATCTCTCCATTTTGCATGTAATAAATAGCATAGTATCTGATAACAAAAATTAATTTAATAATTGTACTACTTCAAGGAGGGAAAACAATAACTAATGATAAAAGGTAGTGTGATTAAGAAATTCAATGGTGAGCAGGCAAAGATCTTTTGTAATAATGTAAGATCTTTACTTGATATAGTTAAATACATTCCCAATTTCAGAATTTTTCCTGAAAGCTTTAGGCCATCTGTGCATTATCAATGCTTAACTTGATATTTGGCATAAATAAGGGTTAGGAGAAGTAGTTATACTTTCCTTGAACACATAAGATTTAAAATAATTTAGAATTACTGTTGCCATGACAGCATATTCAAAAAATAAATTATTCCCTTTTATTAATCAATACCTATTTTACCAGTAGCTCTTTGGAGAATGAATTTTTTGTTACATAACAACTACATGAGCGTCAAATGTGTTTTGACATCTGAACAACTGCAACCACCCAGGACTCTGTCTGAAAGGGACTATGGCTGTGGTCCAATGGTATTCACCAGCTTCTTGGGGCAGAAATCATGAAAAGTTGGTCATACCAATAAACCTAATAATAAAAGTGCAAAATAATGTAAAATCCAAATTAACTTTCACCTATTGGCCTAATTCTCATATTGAGAAGGAAATTTTTACTAACTTAACCATATATTAAATACATTAAAATAAATGTTGATTAAAACATCAGGATCTAGCAAATCATAACTAAACTACAGTGAAATTTTTAAAAATTAAAAATTGAAGTTTTCATGATGACTTGACATAAAATTATTTGGAATAATCTCTTTGTGATTTTTCTTAGGAAAGCCTTTTCTGAGGAAAGTTAACTTTGGCTGCACATTAATAATCTGTCTGTGTTTTCTCATTCTACATGTCAGTTTATAAAACATATTGTTTTTCTTCTGCTTTCAATAACACAGAGCACCTTTGACATTTCTCTAGTTATCATTTTATATCATTCTGACTTTCTCCTCAATGAGATCGCAATGGCTCCATCTAGTATTCTGCAGGCTCTAACTATTTTACATGAAAAAAATCCAAGATATTAAAGTGGAATTCTCATTTCTCTCCAAGTGCTTCTGCATCATCAAGCAAATCAAAAGAGTGCCAATCTTCTCATTATTCCTTTAGCATTTCTGGGAAGTGAAAGTGAACCACTCTACCACCTACAGGCTAAATAATATGATCATTTGTAAAATGCATGTACATGATATTCAGTTAACAACATATTGTGTCTATGTTTTAACCACTGAATAACTAACTCATGTTATAAACAAGACAGTGCACACATAGAAAATTCAATGTCTACTGATTGTATTTTAATCTGGAAGAGCATGAAGGTTATTCTGTCTTCTGTGCTGGACTTTTCTACTGGACTAAGAAAATTCATTTCACATAGTTAGGTTGAAAACAGAGTTAGAGTCAAATGAGCTTGTCGTTTTTGAGTAATCATTATAGCCATGTCCTGAATTTTTTTTTTAAGATTTATTTTACTTATTTTATGCATAGAAGAGCTGGGGTGTAGGCCAGGGGCACCGGGGGGAGGTGGGGAGTGAAAGGATTCACCAGAGACAGAGTGGGGAGCAGAAATGGCGGACTGACTGAAATACACTGCTGAGGTGAGCAGCAGGTAAGTCAGGAGAGGTCTGCTGTGCCATGTGGGTTAGCTCCCTGGGTAGGGATCAAACTTCACAGTGGTGAGACTTAACCCCTTGTGCACGCAGGGAGGCCCCCAAGTCTTGAATTTAACAAATTTGACTTTTAATTTTTTTTAAAAGATTTATTTATTTTATACAGGAACTGGGGTACAGGTCAGAGACACGGGAGGCTGAGAGAATTCACCAGAGACAGAGCGGGGATCGAAACAGGCAGACTAACTGAAGACACTGCTGAGGGGAGCAGCAGGAGAGGCAGGGGAGGCTGCCCCCCCATGTGGGTTTCTCCCTGGCCAGCCGGGATTCGAACCCATGCTGCAGAGTCTGTGGACAGCCTCGCAGCAGAGCGCTCAACCCTCTGCACCACTGGGGAAGTCTTTGCCTTTTAATTTTTTTCTGATGCTTTGATGTTCACTCTTAAGTAAGTTAAGATGAAGAAAGCAGACAGTGACATTGTATCTCATTGGAGAAAAAGAAGGGACAAAGAATAATCAATACACTTTTTCAGTAGAGTGACTGATGAGGTGCTTAAGAAACAATAATATATAACATTTACTCTTTAATCATTTAACACATTTCTGAAAGCTCCCAAGGAGCAGCCAAAACTAAGGATGCTAAAAATGGCTCCATTTAAATATCACTCTAAATATGCCAGATACTTTATTCTACGATAAAAAAAAAATGTGGGAGTCAGGTAGGTGATTATACTCCTTCAAGTCTGGCTGCAGGAAGATCTAAATGGTGTAAAGCTTCTCAACCTTTTCTCTGCGCCAGTACTGTCAAAGAACACAGAGCATATTATATTAACATGATTTCAACCTCTTATTTTGAAGCCTGTGTTTGCCTAATCTTGTGTAATGCCAGCTTAACCTTTGGTGGGATTTAGCAGTCGGAAAATTAGTGGAAAAGCAAGGAATTCTGTTTTTCTTTGATATCAAACTGTTTATCAAAATATCAAATGTACACTAGGAAATATTGTTGCGTGTGTCATTTTGAAAAAGAATGATTTAAACAACTACCTTTATTGTTCTTTGAAATGAGCTTACCAAAATTGTCCATACCGAGCAATTCAACTTACCTTCGAAGGTGGAGAAAAGCAGTGTAACACTGTTTACGGAACTCTTGGTACTGCTCGCTCTGGGTGCCTCCCATTCCTTCCACCATTTCTTTATTAAGCTTCATTGGGGGTGGAAGAGGCTTCGGATCCCGACCCAAAATATATCCAAAGTCTATGTGGAAGAGTTTGCCTGGATGTTCATAAGAAATTCATTTTCTTTAAGATTAAAAAACTGGGAAGGGGACAGTACATACAACTGATCTAAGCAATAACTTTTCATAGAGTATTAATTCATGATGAAGCATAATAAGTTCTATGATTTTTTTTAACTCTCATTTTGGGATGGGGCCCTTAGAGCACATTGCAGGTTTAACTCACATTTATTCAGATGAAACTATACTTAAAATAATCCTCCAGTAATATTAATTAAAAAACTTGAATCCTACATTCAGATTTCTACAATCAGTACAGTCAAAGCCTAAACGAAGGATAAAGGTGTTAGCAGAAATTATCTTATAGCAAATGTCTCATGTTGAAGTTTAAGTGAACTGCCCTTCATATAGTGGAAGATAACTGATTTTATATAGTTGTGAGATAAAAATTCTTTTTTAACTTATTACTATCCACCCCCATCAAAAAAACCCCAAATTTCAAATTCTATTATTAGCTTCATCTGAACTATTTTCAACTACTCTTTGTCCCTCATTTGGTGGAAACTAGGAAACCAAGCACAATATGCATGTATACTAAGAGCTGAGTGGAGCTGCAGTGCTCATGAAGAAAATTCCTAGAGCCATCGCGGAAACTCACAGAAAGTGATTCTTCACTTTAGAGAAAAATTCCCAACAGGATTCTTACAACATCTTGTAATTCACAAGTAGATATAAAATAGACATATATTTTAATACAAGAAGTAACCCCATGGATCTGAAACTCTGAGCTCCATGTAGGGAGGAATTTATGCTTGTTTCACACAAACTGTATACCTGCCACCAGAATAGTTTCTGGTATATAGTAGGCATTTATTGTTAAATGAAGGAATGAATTAATTTAAAAAGTCAACCAAAGATCTCCCTAATGCAACCTGACCACTATTTTGTTATTTATTACATGATGATCTGTTATATGTGGAAATTTATCCTGAATCATGTATATGGAAACTTATAGTTTCCCTTAAGGGCACCAAGCCAAAAACTTTCCTTGTTGAAATGTGTATTTTGAGGTTTTGCACATTTTTGCCACTTTACAAAATATTTTTATACACTGACTCTATTCAGTAAGATGTTAGTTATATCCTTCTGTCTACCTCTTCCTCAGAGCATTATTACTATAATCTGAAAACTTTATATTCCATCATTAGGTCAGTGTTGGAAATATAATGATGGGCACAGAAATGAATATGGTTAGAGCAGTAAAACTGCAGGGTAATAACGACCCACTGGTAGGCGCTGGGAGTCAGTAGTACAAGTGCCCTACAGAAAAACTGACACCTTCATATCTCACTTGGTCAGTTCAGTTGCTTAACTTTCTAAATTTACTTTCTAACTGCAGTATATTCAATACTTACCTCAAAAGACAGATTTAAGAGAGATAATATACCTGCTACCTAACACAATGGATAATGCACAGTAAACATTCTAAATGTAATAAGCTGTCATTATTATACCCAACTAAGTTATAGAAGAGCTGTCAAGCAAAATAACCAAAAAAACCCTATTAAGTCAAGAATGATTACATCTATAGATCTGCCCCATTTTGCTATTTTATTTTTTTTAAAGATTTATTTTTATTTATTTATGCATACAAGAACTGGGGTGCAGGCCAGAGGTGCGGGTGTATGCAAGAGGATTCACCAGAAACACAGTAAGGAGCAGAACATGCGGATCTACTGAAATGCACTGCTGAGGGGAGCAGAGGACATGGCAGGAGAGGTCTGCTGCACCACGTGGGTCAGCTCCTTGGCCAGGGATGGAACACATGCTGCAGTGGCTGGCAACAGCTTGACAGTGCTGAGATTTAACCCCTGTGTCACCAGGGAGGCCCAGACTTGCCCCATTTTAAAAGGTCTATCTCTAGGTCACAGGAAAAGTCATTTTAGTCTGAATTCAAATTATATTAAGCTATTTTATAATGTAATGAACAGGTCTTTTAAAGGTGAGCATAATTTTATCTTATATACTTCAAATACTAATTTTTTTTAAAGATTTATTTTTTTATTTATATAATAGCTGTGGTACAGACCAGAGGCACAGGAGGGTAAGAGGAATTCACCAGAGACAAGAGTGCAGAGCAGAACAGGCAGACAGATGGAAAGCACTGCTGAGGGGAGCAACAGGCATGACAGGGGAGGTCTGCTGTGCCATGTGGGAATCTCTCTGGCAGGCTGGGAATCCCTCGGAGCACAGGCTGCAGACAGCTTCACAGCGCTGTGCTGTGCTCAACCCACTGCGCCACCAGGGAGGCCCCAAACACCAATTTTTATGAAAAATTCTGAAAACTGAAACTTGTTTAAAAATTCATATTAATAAAAATCATTTTAAGACTTTTGAAATATACTGAATAAATATTTGTATGTCACTAATACCTGCAATCACAACTGCCAATAATTAGTAATCAAATATTAAAGGCCTTTATTTATTGTAAGCAATTATATTGCTTACAACTCTTATAGGCATCTTTCTTGTAAGAAAAAAAAATATATTTTACTTGGAAATCTTACAAAACTTTGAAAATGACACTTTAAATTTTTCAAGGCCAGATAAAAGTATGAATTTGAGGCAATAATGATATTAAATTTAAGTAAAATTCAAAATAAATACTGGCACTATTTCACACAACATTAAAGAAAAACACTGTAAATTATGGGGAGTCGACAGTAGAACTTGTACTAAATTTGACACATGGGTTCATATGTAAAGAAACAACTTACATATGATTACTCATAACAGCAATTGTCCAAAGGTTTAAATAATATGATCACCTGGCTATGGTGAAACCAGTTTAGTTTTTTCTTTATCCAAACATGTCCTTGACATTTTTAATTTTAAACTTATACTAGGCTTCAAATGTTCTGTTTAAACTGAAGAACAGATTAGTGTCTTATCAGAATTTTTCTTTTAAAAAAATGGATATATCTGGTATAGTAACATAAATTGGGGAGGCGAGATAAGAAGGCATTAGATACAGATAGCAAGAAATCTATGGAAAATTGAAAAGTGGTTTTTGTTATTCCCCCAACCCACCCAAAATAAAAAAATCAACAAAAGTAGTAACATCTTTGCAAAATGTTTCTTACTCACATTAAGGCTACCAGAATCTACAGACAGTTGGTAAGGTAATGAATGAGGCTCCTATTATACCAACTCTACAGAACACCTTAGGCAAAAGGAGATTTGAATAATTCACTTACCTAAACTTGAATTTGAATAATTCACTCCTACACTAAACTCTTAATGAACAGTAGTTCTTAGGTCTTATAATCAAAACTCTGATTTTATTTATCTTTGTTATAATTCAAAAGTTTGGGATAATACCACTTTGAGAAGCACTCAATACCACTTAGCATTTATTTAACCAATAACTTCTCAGTCTTGCATTTATGGGTAAGAAATCCTTTAGTAACACCGTTGATACCAGAAAAGTTTCTAGAAGTCTACTAGTTCTCATGAGAAACTGCTTTGCTTTAATAGTTTGTGTCTTTACTTTCCTGAAAATCTATAGTGAAATTAATAGAGGCTGAGTCTGGATCATCTAGATGTTTCTTAGTACTTAATACTACACTGTGATTTCAGTATTTTCAAGTGGCTTGATATTAAACAGCAAGGCTATTTTAACTGTTGCAGGCTCATTGTAACAGAAACATTATTTGTTAGACCTTGAAATTACATGACATTCAAAACAAAACAAAACAAAAAAAGATATAAAGTAGTTCAAGTAGAGAGAAGTAGTTTAATAATCTTCATGGGATGTGGTATTAACAGCATTCTGAACTCAAACTATACTATCTATACCACATTCACACTGCAAGTGATAATTTAGTTTCAATATTACTTCATCATGTCACATTAATGTTGGTAAATTTAGCTATTTTATAATTGTGCATTTTATAGCTATATAAGAGTAGATGCACAGGAAATTACTATCAGACTTTATATGTTGTACATATTTAAGGTTATGAAACACACTATATTAATATATCAAGTTTCATTCCTATTTAAGAGGTCTGTGTATTACTCATGATTGGAAAAAACACCTTTCTACAATCCTAAAATGAGTTTAAGGGGTCTCTAAACACAATGAAATTTGAAGGGAAATCCATATACCACCAAGTTCCCAAAGGAAGCCCATGATTCTAAACACATGAGGAAACAGTTTCAGAAAAAGGAATTTGACAATTGTATTACTGGGAAAGCGTCATCTAATCCCTTAAGGTTCAAGGATATATCCTATCATAATTTTCCAGGTTATGATGAAAAGTACCTAATTTCTGTTACGGATTTTAGCACCTTCAACTAAATATGTACATCCTCGCCTTAACTAAAATAAACACTTCGTTTTGTATACTGAGCTCATTCTGAATTTTTCATTTATTTTCTACATTGTTAGATAAACACCATTATACTCTTCAAAAGACAGAGATAAGAACTTTACAGTATCATAGGTATAGATGAACTTTTCTAGGTTTTATTTAATTAAATAATGCTGTTTCCTTACAATGTAATTCCTAATGATATGTTTAGCTTGAAAATCTTTGATTTCAAAATGAACACCCTTAAAAAACCATGTATTAACTAGTATCAACATCACACATGGTTTATTTAACAGACTTGGTGCTTTTAATACAAAACCTAGCCCAATTTTCCTCTTTTCATTACAGGCGTTACTGGAATTCCCATGTCAGTTATGCGTCACTGCTTGCAAATGAGGAGTATTTCTATATTTTCTTGTGAGAAAACTCTTAGAGAACAGGATTACAACATAATTATAAACCATAAAAGATTCAGTATCTAACAATGAAACCATTATCATGCTTTGCAAGTTCAAAGAGTCGTGTATTTTGAAAAGAGGCTATTAATGTTTTGAGAAAATTCATTCTACACACCAAAGGGAATGGCTCTTTTAAAGTTAGTGTCTATAAATGAAACTTGTAAGGATTTTTAAAATGCACTTCATGAAATAAAACGGTTTAATTAATAAATTCAGAGTGTGTGGTCTTATTCACAACTATTACCTTGAACAGACCAGAGGCAAAATATATATACATAAAAACAAATTGAATGTTGACTATGATTACCTCCTTTGTACCTGACTTGCAATACATGTGAGATAAGAGTTGCTAACTTAATTTTTCTGTTATTGTGTGTGACATGAACTTTTCTCTAAAATTGTAGTTCAAGACATTTGTAGTTCTTGGATTAAAAAGAACAGATACTGCTGAAGTTAACAGCATTTAATAATAGAGCTTCTTTTTTTTGTTTTGTTTTCTAATATAAATATGACCAGTTTCAAATTATATTCATTCTGTCTTCATGCTTGTGCTTACTCTCCCCAATTTGACACTTGTAATCCAAACCTTATTTTTTTCAAATTCCACACATGCCCCTAATTCAGATATTCTTCCCTGCCACTCTACTCCTTGGTTAATGTCCCATTTTCTTCAATTTTTTTTGTATACAACTTTACATTTTACTATTTTCCTACAAAAATCTCTAGATTTGTCATGTGAATGTCCTATTGTTCCTGTATGCGTACTATAGACCTAGAAACAAAAAAGGTGGTGAACAACTATTTATTATTACAATGGAACTTACATTTCTGGAATTAAAAACTCTTTCTATACCTACATTCCCACTGCTCATAATATATATTAAAACCTTATGAAATACAGATATTTTCACTTATAGTTAAAAGCACAATAATGATGAAATATTTTCCATAATAGCTTTTCAGGAACAAAGAACAATATAGCATACTTAAGTATAGATATTCCAATTATCTGCTAAGTGTTTTGAATAATTTATTATCATTTCCATATAACTGTTAACATGGATGTCTTATAAATAGGGACAAAATTAAGCTAACTGAAGAAAAGGGGACAACCATGCTTATTTAGATAGTATATTGGACCATACAATTTCCATTCCAAAAATCAAAATTATTAAATGTTACCTATTTTAATTTTCCTTTAGTCACAAATCATTAACCCAGTAAGGTTTTATTCCCTGGAACATTCTTTCCTGTTAGGGAACTGTTTTGATGTCTAATGCAGAACACCATGTCTTTGGAGATTAAAACAATGGCCCTCAATAAGCAATTCTAAAACATTTTGGTCTCAGAACTCTGCTCTTAAAAATTACTGAAGACCCCAAAATGGCCTTAGTTTGACTACCTTTATTTAGACTGATTAAAATTGGAAATTAAAACTGAGATCTTTTAAAAATATTAATTTTAAAATAACCAATAATTAAATAATATTTTAACATTAACTTGTTTTTATGAACAGTAACTTCAAAAATAAAATAATTTAGTGAGCAAAATGGCAGTGTCTCACATTTTTCAAATTTCTTTAATGTCTACCTTAATAGGAGGCTAGATGAATTCTCCCATTTGATGTTTCTTGCAAGTAGAATATGTTGTTTTAACTGAAGTAAAAGAAAAGAATCTAGTCTCTAAACAGATATGGATTTTTTTTAAAACAATTTGTTTATTTATTTATTTATACAAGCACTGGGTACAGTCAGAAGCGCGGGAGGGTGAGAGGATTCACCAGAGCCAGAGCGGGGAGCAGAACAGGCAGACTGACGAAATACACTGCAGAGGGGAGCAGCCGGCGCAGCAGGAGAGGTCTGCACACCACGTGGGACCCTCGCCGGATGGCCAGGGATCGAACTGGTGCTGCAGAGGCTGCGGGCAGCTTTGCAGCCCAGTACTCAATCGCTGCGCCACCAGGGGAGGCCCAACAGATATGGATTTTTTTAAAGGAAAAGAATTTTAATAACTTTTTCTGATAATTATGGATATTTCTCTCTCTCTCTTTTTTTTTTAAAGATTTATTTATTTATTTATACAAGCACTGGGTACAGCCAGAAGCACAGGAGGGTGAGAGAATTCACCAGAGCCAGAGCGGGGAACAGACTAGGAAGACTGATGAAACACACTGCTGAGGGGAGCAGTGGGAGCAGCAGGAGAGGTCTGTGCGCCATGTGGGACCCTTACCGGTGGCCGGGGATCGAACCGGCACTGCAGCAAGCTGCAGGCAGCTTCGCAGCCCAGTACTCAACCACTGCGCCACTGGGGAGGCCCAATTATGGATACTTCTCTTTACTAGTAAAACACATTCTCAGGCCTTAACAAACTACTGAATCAGAAACACCGAGGCAGGGATACAGCAATTTGTATAAAACATGTTCTCCCAATGATTTTCACTAGGTTGAAGTTCCAAGACTTTTGATCCAGTTCACACTGAACGATACAACTCTCAACTTCAATTTGGTCACCATAGAAGGGACAGTAGAAAGATTAATCACCAAAATGAATTAAAAATTCATATTTGAGGCCTCCGTGGTGGCACAAGGGGTTAAGATGCAACCTATGAAGCTATTATCTGTGCCCACTGCAGTGCGAGTTTGATCCCCTGCCAGGGAGGTGACCCACATGGCGCAGCAGACCTCTCCTGACTTGTACGCTGTTCCCCTCAGCAGTGTATTTCAGTTGATCCGCCTGTTCTGTTCCTCACTCTGTCTCTGGTAAATCCTCTCACCACCCCATTCCCCCGACCTCTGGCCTGTACTCCAGATCTTGTCTGTATAAATAAATAAATCTTTCAAAAAATTCATAATCAAGACTAATAGTTACAGTTTCCCTGTGTTGTACAACCCCATTATCTTAAAGTTGGGCACATTTTTTATTCAAGGGGGTCACTATGAAAATGTATTAATAATTTTAATATCTAGTTTATAGTCGCTAGGCTACTTTGAATGCTTTTTTAGTACATTAGAATTTAATCTCCCCCCCAAATTCTTTGCAAAGAAAAACAAACACAATGCCTAGACAATAGACAAAAAAATGCATCACCTGATAAAAAATCTTAACAAAAAAATTTAATATCCTAATCTAGTTTTACTCTACAGACTGAATTAAACTTAGCTATATAAAAGGTGATCCACAAAATTAGATTTCCCTCTATAATCTGATCTCAAATTAAATCTAACCAGCTTATGTACTAGAAGCAAAGGCATTATTTAAGCTCCTATGATTTACACTGGAATATGTGCTTTTCTCCATTTACATCCCCTCCAAACCCAACACATTCTTCATGAACCAACCAAAGTTACTTTCTCCATGATGTAATTTCTAGGTTCTTAGACACACAAGGTATTATTGCACATTATTTTTTTCTAATAACCTCTTCTGAGAAACAATGCCCTTCTCAAGTAAACCTAAAAAGAAGACACCATGTACAGCCACCATTAACTTTTTTCCTCATAATAGTTTAAGAAGGGAAAAGGGAAAGGGGAAGTTCAGGGTCCCCCCAAGGAAAGGTGGGACTGAACAGAGAGGGAAAGCTAGAGAGAAGGAAATGGAGATCAAGAAGGAAACTTGGAGGAGGCACAGGGAGCAGAGACATGTGAAGAAGCTGCACTTGCTTCTCCACCTTGGACTGGTACCAGGGACTTGGAGGACATGGAAGGAGACACTTGAAACAGACATAGGTGTGAGACCCTGGGGAGGTTAACAGTGGCAGCCTTCATCTTGATTTTCATTTTGCTCTCTTCCTTCCAAACTTGTCTGACCCCTTCTGCCCTTTTCCTATGGGTGTCCACCAGTAGGTGCCTTAGACCTGTGGCGAGTTTTTGGGCCTCAGCAGCCCTGCTTTGGGCCAACCCTTTTTGGCTAGGCATTTACTCATGAGTGGAAGGATAACTTTGGGTGTTTCATGAGAAAACTATTTATTCTTTCTCTTCCCTGTATTGCACACAAATTGTAGCTAAGTTCCTCTTGTACCATATTCTTATCTAGAATATGGTTCGTCTGCAGTGCATGGCAGAACCCACTTGGAACAGGCAGGTTTGGGAGTCTGGGGTACCCCTCCTCCATAACAACAGGTTTCAGTAATCATGAGAAGACTAATTGAACACTCAAGAAACTTTCAAAAGATTTTAAATAAGATCTGAAAAGAAAACCGTTTACATTAAGTCAAATTCCTCTCATTATTTAAACATCTATAGTAATGATCAATAAAAACTAAAAAAGTATTCATGAATAAAAAAGGGAGATCGTGTATGCCTGCCTGGTTCCTTTTGGATACATCAATGAGAAAAACCAATAGAACTGGTAAATAACAATGAATCCATATTCTATCATAGAAATAAAAAGTTTAGATAGAAAACAGATTTTTCTTGAAACCCTAATGAGTAAAATTGACATGAAAAACCCTAGTTCATTTAATTAACTTACAAACATTTAATGGATGCCTACTAACTGCAAAAATAATCCTCTCTCAAGTTCCAGACAATGACAAATTAGCACACTGACAAATTAGCCTACAGTTTTAGATTTTACAGTATATTTAATCTGTAAAACTAAATAATAGCCGAGGAAGCAAAACCAATGGAATAGTAACTAAGTTCTTTCTATATAAAAAGATTTTGAACACTATGAACAACTGTATTTTGCCCTGAGAAAAAATAAAACAAATAAACATACTTTATTTTTAAAATATCTAGGTTTATCTCAAAAACACAGAAAGGATAACATTAAATCAATGATCATACTATTTCTTTTATAAACCTTTCTATACCCCTAAAATAAAGAGCTATTCAAAAGAGAATTGAATAGCAATAGTTTAATGGAGTTGGGATTGAGAAAACAAATTTTTGAAATATAATCTAATTTAAATTTTAATCCCAAATAATAGCTGTGTAAGTCAAAAAAAGGGGAAAGCATTCTTATTTCCTGATGGCAAAACAAACTAACAAAACAATAATAGTTAGCCCTGAATGAATCTTAACTACATGTTCATTCCATATAAAACTCTACCCTATCATATGACTCCACCTTCTTAACACCACCATAAAAGAGGTTCTGTATTGTTTATATTTTTGAAGAGGAGACTGACTCATAGATATTAGGTAATTTACCTAAAGTGACCCAATGACAGAGGGACAATTTAAACTGAAAGAATCACTAACTTCAGAGTCTTGATATTAATTAACTCCTCTGTGAAACTGTTCCTCAGGATTGGAAAAAAAAAAAAAAAGAATTGATCAAACATTAAAGAATGATAAGGATGGGTCTCCCCGGTGGCGCAGTGGTTGAACACTGGGTTGCGAAGCTCCTGCAGCCTCTGCAGCACCGGTTCGATCCCCGGCTGCTCCCCAGCCACTGGAGGGGGGTCCCACATGGCGCGCAGACCTCTCCTACCGCCCGCTGCTTCCCTCAGCAGTGTACTTCGGTCCCTCTGCCTGATCTGCTCCCCGCTCTGGCTCTGGTGAATTCTCTCACCTTCCCGTGCTTCTGACTGTACCCAGTGCTTGTATAAATAAATTAATTAATTAAAAAAAAAGAATGATAAGGATGATCAGGAGATATACTGGAAAAAATGTCCAATTAGGACAACAGAAAGAATGACTATTTTTCTTTAAGCTTTCAAACCAAAGGGTCAAAAACTATACATATATATACTCTGAAGACAAAAAAAGCCTCATCTCCTCTCTCCTGTCACAAATGGTAACACCAGATTAGAAGGGGCCATTCTGAGAACCTGCAACTTTCTACTTTCTACAGATACCCAGCTCCTTGTTTTCATTTGTGAATGTGGTTTTGGTTATTAACATATTAATTTTATATTAATTCTATGATAAAGTCTGCACATCAAAAGTAACAAAAGTTTTTAAGTTATATTGGTCCACTTTTCCCCTCAGATTCTCAGAAATAAAAACCTTTCTCCAAAAATTTGGGATATACCTAAATATATTGATAGTTTTATTTGAGCCCTGCCACAATTGATTATCCTGAACAAACTTCTTAAAGCTTCCTCGAAGGAACCGAAGAAAAAAATACACTTTTTCCAACCCCCATCACAGCTTAGACTCTGTCATACCTTGCCCAAATAATTATTATACTAATGCATTAACAAGTGAAACATCATTCACCCCAAATCTGCTTCAAAAAAAAGAAAAAAAAATGTTTAATTGACCACATGAGAATACATTGAAAAGGAATCCGCAGATTTCTACATTTATGGATACTTCTACATTGTGGATACACAGCGCCCTCTGCTGCACAAAATGAGGAAATGTCAACTAAGCTAAAAGTCCACAACCAAATGAAAGCAAGGGCAAAAAGTTTCTGGTAAACTATAATTTACATTTGTGTATATTATACAACTGTTTAGTTTTGAAATTCTCTATTTTAATTGGCACATTTTCCTCCAAACACTGCTAAACTTCTCTGGCTGAACCTTTTCTGTCTCAACCATATTTACAGATGGAACAGCATATATTGGGGCCAAGTCACAAAAGACCCCAGTGAAATAAAATCTCAGTGTCTCCTTCTTCATACTATGAAATAAAACAAAAATGAAGTCAATGGAATAATGACCAAACTTCCAATCCACATTCACACAAAGGAGAGTCAAAGACTAAAACTGTCCAACTTGGCAAATGAGAAGACAAAACATTTTACTTTGAAGAATGAGAAAAACATTACTTTCCATCAAGAAAGTTCTATCAGGGTCCTCCCTGGTGGTGCAGGGGTTAAAGTCTGAGCTCTATCAAAATACTGCCAGCCACTATGGCATGGGTTCGATCCCCAGCCAGGGAGCTAACCCACATGGTGCAGCAGACCTCTTCTGTCTCACCCACTGCTCCCTCAGTATTACAGTAGATCTGCCTGTTCTGTTCCCCACTCTTGTCTCTGGGGAACCCTCTCACCCCCTGCACCTCTGACCTTGGCCCCAGTTCTTGTATGCATAAATAAATAAAATAAATCTTTAAAAAGCAAGCAAACAAAAAGTTCTATCAAACCTGAGAGGTAGGAAAGCATCTAAAGTTCTAAATTTTTAATATGTTATAGTCTATGTTGAAGGCATTTGAATCCAAAATGTACATACTATGGAAAAAGTTTCATATTAGAGGCATTTTTTTAAAGATTTATTTATTTATGCATGTAAGAGCTAGGGTACAGGCCAGAGGTGTGAGGGTGAGAGGATTCACCAGAGACAGAGCAGGGAACAAAACAGGCAGACGGACTGAAATAGTCTGCTGAGGGGAGCAGTGGGCGAGTCAGGAGAGGTTGCTGCACCATGTGGGCAGCTCCCTAGCCGGGGATCAAACTCATTCTGCAGTGGCTATGGATAACTTCATAGGTTGTGTCTTAACCCCTTGCACCACCAGGGAGGCCCTATTAGAGGGCCTATTTCACTTTAAATACATAATAGTTATCTAAACTATACAAAGTCTATTTATGACATACAATTAATGTAACTTGAAAACTTTTTAAATATGGACTGTTAGTAAAAGATAACTAAAGGAAAAAAATAAACAAATCATTAAAAATTTTTAGAAATTGAAGAATGAATTATACTTCCATTTTCTTGACATAACCAGTCTTTCCGTCTAGAATCTAATTTTATTTAACTAAACTGAAAGCATTTATCCTAATAAGAAGACTCAAAAAGTTAATGGATGAAATTATTAAAGGGCAATTACACAAAAATAACACAAAAGAAATGTTTTAAAAGAAAGAAAATGTACCTTTTAATTAGCATTTTTAAGGTAAGTTTTTATTTTTTAAAGGCAAATTTGGAGCACCCTCTAGTGGAAAACTTGTAATAAGAAGCTTAAAGCTTCTAATTCTGAAATTTTATAATTCAATTTCCATCACACAACAGTTTGACCTGCATGAAAACGTAGTGAACAGACTCCTTTTTCCCAAACATTACTCTTAAAAAACATAAACACACACACACACTCCTACAAAAGAAGAGTTTTCAAAGCTCAACAAAGGAGGTTTGACTGATCAACTTCTAAAAGAAGAAATAAGTTCTATGAGTTCTATGAATATAACATAGATATAATACTGTGACATACATTAAAGAATTTCATTGTGATTATAAAAGGATTAAAATTGTAAACAACAGATGACTTTTCTAAATAACCTGAAAAAAGGAAATTCAGTTTATGTGAATTAATAAGGTTAGTATATTAATACTCACATTGCACTCAATGTATTATGTTAAATTCTGGGTATCTTATCTTGGAGGAATACTAACAAAACAAAATGTCCTTAACTGAGAGACCGTTTTACAGAGTAATTTAAAATCCATCAGAATCTCTGTAAGTCTGAAAAACTTACACTGTTCAACCCAAAAAAGGTTATACAGAAGAGCAGAAATATTTATTCATATCTTCTTTAAACACTGATTTATCAAACACTTTAGCTAAGAGTGTTTAAGGCTCTGGAAGCATGATGGCAAACTGGATGGACAAGACCCCTGCTCTAATGGAATCTGTATCTTGAACTGGGAGATGGTAATGAGAAGTCATCAAGCTCCACAAAGAGTCAGGATTTCTGCCTGTTTTGTTTATTCTAGTTTCCCCTGCACTTATGAAAATAAGTGTTATGCTCAATAAATACTTGCTGAATTACATATAAAAGATAAAAGTTCAGCAAGTGAGTACTGGTATAAGGAAAACAAAATAATTAAAAGTAGGGAGCAATGGAACAGGGTAGATACATGTTACTTCAAATCAGAAATTTAGAATTGGCTTCTCACTGGAGATGCATTAGAACTTAAGACATAGTAACTAAAGTCACAACAGCAAAGACCTGGGATGAGCTTTCCAAGAAGAGGAAACAAGGGCACTTGCCTGAGGCAAAAGTGGTCTGACATTCACAGCTTTGGGGTGGTCAGCAGAGGTAAGCCAAGACAGCCAATAGCAAAGACTTCAGATTTTATTCAAACAGTATGGACAAAAATTATTATTAGCTTCATATTGGGTCAATGCAGTAAACATGAAGCAAGAGAGTAATTTCATAATCTATTTTGGAGGGGGGAGTGAGACCAAGCGCAGAATTAAAACCTGTGCTAAGTCTTGGACTTGAACAACTTGATAGATAAATATGTTTCTGCTTTCCATGATGAGAAAAAGAGGTGAGAAGCAAGTTAAGTAGGTAGCAGAGGAAAAGAACAACCTTTACAATTTGCTATATAATTAGGACTTCAAATAAGAGGTTAATATTTCAGTTTGAAGTTCAAGAATTATCAGGAAGAAGGGGCATCAGAGGTTACTCCAAAGGGAAAAGCAAAGACTAACAGGTAGCAGTCAAAGTTAGCTTAGTTTGAAAAGAGAAAGTAGAGCTTGTCTACACAATGGGCTTTCCATCAAAGGCCAAGACACAAGAGCTAGATGGCCATCTGGAAAAGGTGAGGAGTTTCCCCTAGAAGTATTTCAAATGTACCATTTAAAGGAACATTTAAGTTTATGATTTAATTTCACTTTATGCAACTTACTTTATTATTATTAAATAGATTCCAGGATAAAAATCACTGACATATAAAATGTATTTCTGCTAGTAGCTAATGTTACCTGTTTTTGTGAGCAAAAGGTTATCCAGGTGTCTGTCTCCAACACCAAGTATATATGTAATCACACAATATCCAGCTGCAATGACAGTTAAAAAAAAAATGAGAAACACATGGACACACCACTGATGTAAAAGAAGCTTATGCAACTTTAATGTTAATTTGCTTACTATTTTTGATCTCCCACCCAAATCCTCAAATTAGTAATTTCTAGATACTAAAGAGCATATCATCTGAAACTCAAAAGAAATTACCATTTGTTAGAAAAGTCACTTGTAGGGCCTCCCTTGTGGCGTAGTGGTTAAGTCTCAGTGCTATCACCACTATGGCCTTCATTCCCATGCCAGGGAGCGAACCCATACATGGTGCAGCAGACTTCTCTTGTCTAGCCCACTGCTCCCCTCAGCAGTTTATTTCAGTAGCTCTGCCTGTTCTGCTTCCCACTCTGTCTCTGGTGAATCCTCTCACCCCGTACCCCAGGTCTCTGGCCTACAACCCAGTACTTGTACGAGAAAAAAACACACACACACACACAAAGTCACTTGTGTCAGTTTGAAGAAAGTTTTAGGAACCTTAATTATAATATGTCAACCACTTCTCATTTCTAATTGGACACGTTTAAAAAAGACAGTGAAAAAGAAGTGTCTACAGAAATAAACATAATGTAGCGCCTCATTCCACAACCGTGTTATCTACAAGAGAAGAAAATAAGTGAAAGGTTTAAAAAAAAAATCTTTAGAAAAACAACTTTGAAGTGCCAGCAGCAGATAGAAAAACAAATGAATTCAGCTGAGTGGTAAAGACATGTATGAAGTTCACACCATAATCTTCTAAAGTATTAAGGAAAATTGCAGAGACAGAGTCATTGGCTTTGCTTTACTCTCTCTTATCTTTCTCTTCAAAAATGTCTAGAAAGCTGGCATGTGTTGAAAATGCTCAAAATTAGGCAAATAAAACCTTTCTGAAGTTTTTTTCCCCCTCTGTTTCTCCCATTAGAACACCTGACAACAAATACATCTTGCAAATAATTATGAATATTTATATGAATATTTATATAGACCAGTACTTACAAAAACATGTTTATTTGAGCCAGTAGAAGGAAAAAAGACTACGCCATCTATAACCATATTAATCCAAATTCAGTAAACATCACAGTTCATGTGACTCAGATTCTGAAGGCCATTTCAAAAGTCCAAAAGTGACTTAAACAGTGATATCACCACTCATTTTTAATTATTAATTCATAATAATCACAGTTATAATTTTGGAAAGGCTAGGACATCATCATGTATCAGTGCACTTAGGCTGCTGTATGATACAAGTTACTGTTCATTCTAATTATAAATCATAATTAGTTTATCACTATATACTTTGCTTCAAGTTGTTCAGCTATTTCTAAAGAGTCATGATTCATGCATACAGAAACAGTATTTTTGACCTAAAATGCTTATGCAACTAGACATGCATTTAATTATGCCTGTCACTACATATAAAGCAAGATGCTTTTATAAATTACTCTCCATTATCAAATTTGCTTTTACAGTGATATTTCATTGTTATTATTGGATTATTTTTAATGGAAATGGGAAATGCATGAGCTATGAGCCCTTTATCCTCTTGTAGTAGGTTAAAGTCATAAATAAGCTTGATGGTGATTTTGATAAATGGTCTGAAGTCACTGTATAGATAAAGATATACAGAGACATACAAAGGTGGAGGTGAGAATTTAGGATGTCTCAATAATTCAGTGTGTCAGTAGTTGGAGGGCACTTTAGACAAAGAATATGACTTGAAAAGTACATCTTGAGACAAGGGTGAATGATTTTGAGAAATCTTGGGGAGAGAAAGAATAGAAAAATTCCAGATGGCCCTGAACAGATTTTAAAGGAATGTTTTTTTGAAACTGAACGTATTATTTTACTACAGTGGAGGCACTATACTAGTCTAAGAGAATCTTGTCAAAAGGATGTTGTTCATTAGCATTGACTCCATAGAGATGTACAACATCTTGAAATTGGTGTTATAAAATTCTGATTATCAAGTAAAATAGAGATACAGACAACTAAATGACACTATTTATCTTTACTTTGTAAAGATAAGAATGTGAGAGAGAATAATCAGTATTCTCACACTTACTTGCATGGTATTAACTGGACTGACACCAGTATGTGGAAAAAAAAATAACCATAACTATCACTCTTTCTTCTTACACTTTGTCCTTAGCCTTAAACATTACTTTCTGAAATGAAAATTATAAATACATCTATATGATAATGCCCAGCAATCAGATTCCGGTTCAAAGGAGAGACTTATTAAGCAATTAATTCTTTTTTTTTTATTAAAGATTTATTTATTTATTTATTTATACAAGCACTGGGTACAGTCAGAAGTGCGGAAGGGTGAGAGAATTCACCAGAGCCAGAGGGTAGAGCGGAGCAGGCAGGTTTACTGAAATACACTGCTGAGGGGAGCAGCGGGCAGCAGGAGAGGTCTGCACGCCATGTGGGACCCTCGCCGGTGGCCGAGGATTGAACTGGAGCTGCAGAGGCTGCGGGCAGCTTCGCAGCCCAGCGCTCAACCGCTGTGCCACCAGGGGAGGCCCTAAGCAATTAATTCTTTAATGAAAATTCAAATAACGGCTTTCATCCTCCAACATTACCTGGAATGCAACCAAACTCAATGAAATACAACAGATTAGTTAATATAGCAACTAATTATCAGTTATCAGGAAATAAATAAATGTGTAACTTTGGGAAAAAAAGGGGACATTATATAAAAGGCACATGCTATGACATTTAGCATGTATCTATAATACACCATTTCAGTAATTTTACTAAGTGAGCAGCATTTTCAAAGTTTAATCAAGATTTATTATGTATATGCATATAATTCAAATAGAAAAAGTAACTCCTTTTTAAACAGATTATAATATAAAAACTTTACTGTAGCTATCTCAAAATTAAAATTAAATTTTTTAATAAATTTTTTATTGAAGGTGGAAATTGTGTCACCTCCCATCTGGATCTAGGCAGGTGCTGTGAGTGATTGTGGTAGAAGTGACAGTCTACTAGCTTCCCAACACTGGCCTTCAGAAACCAACAATTTCTGCTTCCTTATCTCTTAGAATACTCTGTCGCAACTCAATTCTGAGAAGCCCAAGTCACAGAAAAGCCATGTATAGTTGACTTGATTGACAAGTTCTGCTGAAAGATAGTATAAATTGCCAATTACATAAATAATCTATAATCTCAGATGTTCAACTTGGTTGAGTCTTCAGCTGATATTCAATTTTTCAGGTCATAGAAAATACAGACTTGAAGGTCTAAGTAAAACAGGAAAGAAAAGGGTCAGGGAAGAAAGGATGGAAGGAGGGAGGAGAAAGGATAGGGAAAAGACAGAATGGGAAAGGAAGCAGGAGTGAGAGACAGGAAGCATTTTTCTTGAATGTTCCAGTGTTTTTTGGTCTTTAAATATACTGTATGCAATCACTTTTATGAGTAAACATAGTTACATATAACACATTTATTCTCCTTAAATAAATATGACTTAAATTATATAGGACTCTAAGACAGGTATTTTGTTTCACTGTCTTCAAAGTTTCTAGAAATACTGTTTTCTGTATACTCCTTGGTCAAAAATGTAACATCAAGTACAAATTTGGAATTATATGCCATATATCATTTAGGGCTCAATTATACTGTTGAATCCTTTAATAACCCCCTTTTTTTAAGGTTTTATTTATTTATTTATACAAGCACTGGGTACAGTCAAAAGCAAGGGAGGATGAGAGAATTCCCCAGAGCCAGAGTGGGGGCGGGGTGGACAGAACAGGCAGACTGATGAAGTACACTGCTGAGGGGAGCAGCAGGCGCGGCAGGAGAGGTCTGCACGCCATGTGGGACCCTCGCCAGCAGTCGGGGATAGAACCAGCACTGCAAAAGCTGTGGGCAGCTTCACAGCCCAGTGCTCAACCACTGCGCCACCGGGGAGGCCTTAATAACCTTTTCTTAACCTAGTTATGAAAATATATCTCTCAAGAAAGTAAAAAATAAAAATCATCTACAATATAAACTTAATGGAATGAGGACAGGAATAAATGGCTGAAACATATGAAGTAATCTCAATGATATGCTACTACTTACCTATCTCTAGGAACTAAGTACTAATCGTAACACAGCATTGTTATCACAGCAGAGTTATCTAAAACATAATTACTGCTGCCTTAGACTTTTCTCACAGTCTACTTAATTATAGTTACTCAAAAAATACAAAGAAAACCTAGGGAGAAGTTAACAGCTTCCAGTCAGAGATAACTTACAATTATAAAATATTAAGTGGCTGTAAAGACATATCCATTAAAGAATAAATAGTCTTAGAACTTCTATTTTGTCAAACCTTTATTAACTTCTTTTGTCAATATTTTCTATCTGTTAAACACCCTATGTGATACATGAGGTGGGGCCTTTAGGAGTGCTTAGGTCATGAGCAAGGCTGCCCCTTGAATGGGACTAGTGTTCACAGAGCTCCCTAATCCCTTTGATGATGATTTGACCCAAAGAGGGTCCTTACCTAGACTGTGCTGGCAGCATCCTGATTTCTGCCAGCCTCAGGAACAGTGAGTACCAAATTCCTGGTATTTTTGTCAGAGCAATTCCAACTGACTAACACAAAACCTTAACATAAGTATGAGTATGGCAGTATCAGGACAGTCTGCTTGCCTTTATTTACAACACATCAATGCAAATTAGCAGCTTGAAAAACTTACCACAGCTTTTAACATAAGTATCCATAACCTCAGCACTGATTCCATTTGGCCCATTTTCACTTGGTGCATATTTTCTAAAGAAATTCTGAAAAGATATTTACATGTTAATAAATTTAAATATAATGCAATCTTTTAGGTACCTTGACATTGTAAATAATGACCAACAAGTATCTGATCTAAACCTATTTAGTGATTATAAAATGTGGACTTGGGCCTCCCTGGTGGCACAGTGGGTTGAGTGCCACATTGTGAAGCAGTCCACAGCCTCTGCAGCGCTGGTGCGATTCCCGTCTGGCCAGGGAGAAACCCACATGGCACAACAGACCTCTCCTGCCTCGTCCACTGCTCCCCTCAGTCCATCCTCCTATCCTGCTCCCTGCTCTGTCCCTGGTGAATTCTCTCACCCTCCCATGCCTCTGACCTATACCTGTACCACAGTTCTTGTATAAATAAATAATCTTAAAAAAAAATAAAATAAAATATGGACTTTAAGGAAGCACAATTCACAGGAATCAGTCTTATTACTGCTTATAGAATCTTAAGAATATATCTCTCTCTATATATACATGTTACTACTTCTATACATACATAAGAGAAAACATTAAATTTACTGCTATATCTCTTAATTTATCACTTTGTTTCATTTTCTCCTAAAAGTGAACATGAGTGAAATACTGTTAACATGCTCAATAAAACTACATCCAAATCTTCAAAATAATAATATAACTACTAAGAATTCTCATAATTCAGAGGAAACTGGTGGATAAATATGAGAGAGATGCTGACTGAACAAAAAATTTACAAGGTCACAATAAATGCACTAGAGAGTCCAAAGAATCTGGGAACAACGGAAAAAGATGGTGTAATTTTATTTTTTTCAGATTGCCAACTGGACTTATTTCCTTACATTTAGATGTTAAAAATATACAGAGAGAGCGTATCATTTGAATATACAACTAATATACTTAAACCAAGTTTATCCTGTGCTTTTAGCTATTTTGTACACCCTGGATATTGGGATCTATATCTATAATATATATAGAACTCCTACAAATCAATAATAATTAAAAAAAAAAAGACAAACAACCCAATAGGAAAATAAACAGGCACTTCACATAAAAAATAAATGGCCAATGCATATGTTTTTTTAAATGCTCGACCTTATTGAAAATCAAGGAACTACAAACCAAAACCACAATAAAATAACAAAATTCAGAAGTTTGCCAATGCCAGGGTTGGGCAAAGATGTGTAGCAATGTGAAGCAAAGGAGATGCAACTATTCTGGAAAATAATTTTTAATTATCCACTACAGCTGAAGGTGAGAATAACCTATAATTTCAACTAAACTCTTTCTTAAGATTCATTCATTCATTCATTTATGAATTATTTATTTTTTATTTATGCAAGCACTGGGTACAGTCAGAAGCACGGGAGGGTGAGAGAATTCACCAGAGCCAGAGCGGGGAACAGAACAGACAGACTGACAAAATACACTGCTGAGGGGAGCAGCGGGCACAGCAGGAGAGGTCCGTTGAGCCATGTGGGACCCTTGCCAGTGGCCGGGGATCGAAGAACCGGTGCTGCAGAGGCTGCGGGCAGCTTCGCAGCCCAGTGCTCAACCGCTGAGCCACCAGGGGAGGCCCTCAACTTAACTCTTTAAAAAGATTGACCATGGAACCAAAAATCAATAAGGCAAATCATCAATATCTTTATTTTACCAAATCACAATTGCCAAGAACAACATAATAAGTGAGAAGTTGTACAATTAAGTCAATGTAACTAAACAATTACTTCAGTTAGAACCTATGTTAAAGCTCTACATACATTTCATGTCATCATCAGAACAATCTTAGAACAAGGTATTGTTATTACCTAAAAACTAAGGCTTGCAGTGTATGGTAGCAGGTTCCCAAGAAGTCCAACATGTGTACATGACTACATCCTCAACCAAAGCCTAGAATACCCACTTGCTTTGCCATGGTATCAGAATAATGTCTTCCTCAAACATAAACTCTACACTGAATTACTGGGACCCTCTACACTTGAAAAGACAAAAATACACTATGACAAGTAATCCTCTATCAAGCCAGTCTCTGCATTATCTTTCATCTCAGGCATTATCAGTTTTTTCTGTGAGAATTACATACAGTTTTTCTGATATAGGGGAAAAATATATTTTAAAAAATAGCAAAAATATTCCAATGATATACATTGCTTAGTCCTAGTAACTATTTTCCTTGTCTTGTATTAAGGAGAACAAGGTTACAGGGAAAAAATAGGATTGTTAAAAGATAATTATGAAAAATATGTATGAACAACAGTATCACATTACCACTGTTTTGAATAACAACAAAACCAGAAAATATTTAAAATGCTCATTGGTTATATTTCCATATTTTGAAATATAATAAACTTGATCATTTTTTTATTTGTACACCAATTCCTGATCTATCATGTATCAGATACTACTTGAGGAACTGAGCATCTCCAGCTATATATTGCTTATGAAGACCAAATTTTAAGAATGTATTTATAAATTTTATAAATCTTTAAAATAGATGGTACTGTACCTGAATGCTTCCTTCTGTATCAAGAACTTCAGCAACAGGAACTGACTGGATGAACTGCATGAAGCCTACACAGAAACATACACACTGAAGTAAGCACACTTATTGGTAAGCAATAAAAATAAAGGTTCTGCAAAGAATAACTTTATTTGCAAATATATACACTACAAACTGAAACAATTTAAAGAGGTGTATAAACACTGTACTAAGGTTATACTGACAATTATGTCAGAGGAACTACAAGGAGTAAATTGGTAAATTAAATTACAGTAATTCAACATTTTTCTAGGCCAGTATTACTATACACAAGGAACATAGTAATAGGTTAAGCTTCTTAAATCTGGCATAAAAGATTTATTCTTTCTGTAGTTTTGTGACATAAATCAATTAAAAATGTTTCAAATTTAAAATCACATTTAAACCTGGAATTGTGAAATATCGGTCACCTAACCTTGAGAATGTATCATGTTTATTGGTTCTTTTGAATACTTCATTCTCTGTTATTTCTTGGAAATGATGGGAGAGGAAAACATAACTTCTTTGAACTACCAAACAATATACAGTTGATAATACAAGTGGAAAGGATGTTGGCTTGGACAGGGTGAGGGTGATGAGGGTAGAGGAGGAGTCAGGTTCTAGATATATTTGAAGGGAGAGCTGTCAGAGTTTGCTAGCAGATTAAATGTGGATAGTAAGGGAAATGAGCTGACAAGGTTTTTCTTCTTTGTTTTACTATTACTGTCTAAAAATAAATTGTGTTTATCACTCTCCTTCAAATTCTTTTTTTTTTTAAAGATTTATTTATTTATACAAGCACTGTGGGTACAGTCAGAAGCATGGGAGGGTGAGAGAATTCACCAGAGTCAGAGCGGGGAGCAGAGCAGGCAGAAGGACCAAAGTACACTGCTGAGGGGAGCAGCGGGCGGCAGGAGAGGTCTGTGCGCCATGTGGTACCCTCGCCCGGTGGCCAAGGATCGAACCGGCGCTGCAGAGGCTGTGGGCAGCTTCACAGCCCAGCGCTCAACCGCTGTGCCACCGGGAAGCTCTCTCCTTCAAATTCTATGTGCTTAATTGATGATCAACTGGTTGCTAATTCTACAATCCCTGCTCTTTGAAAGCAGGGATTCTTGTCCAATGCTCCATCCCTAGAGTCTGGTATAGTCTGACACAGAGTAGCCATTCAATAGAGACTGCTGAATCATGAATGAATGAATGAATGAACAAGTAACTGCTATACTTCCAACAAGAGTTGTTCTAATACAGCAGAAATAGAAAGTAGACATTTCCTTTAATATAGCCTATGAGTTCAGACGCAAATTCAGTTTTGTATCAATATACTGGCCGTATCAGGGAAAAAAATGTTTATTAGTTTGTATTTTAGGTTCTCAAATGTATCCTAGGCGTTTATATCTCAAATTGCTCCTCACTCACCTGGGGTTTGTTTTCTATATCTTTCATTTATTTACTTTATTTATTTATTTTCTTCCAAGTCTCCAACAGTCATGGCTTTCAGTTTTCAATTTTGTGGAATTTCTAGAAGAGAGCCCTGTTCCACTAATAACACATAATGCATTTCTAGATTTCAAAGTAATGTTCACTTGTTCAGTTTTTAGGCAATGAGCTTTATAGACAGTAGAATTTCATGACAACCTAACCCTTGTGTGCCTAGAAAACCTCTGAGGGTGGGAGGGATGATGACTAAAGAAATGGAAGGAAAGCCTGATAAATTGTAGGGTATTAGGCAGTTATATAAAATTCAGTGTAATAAAGTCTTTTAATCAGAAATAGACATGAGGCATTAAAATCCTTAAGTGCTTATTATAGATTACTAATTATCTATATGATTATAGATAATGGAATAAATTGTGTAAAGTACAAGTTTGGTCATTTTTCATGGTTTTTTAAAATGAGGTTTCTGATTTTAAAAAACAGACAATAATCAAGGATACAAAAAGATTTCTAGCCCAGAAGTGAAATAATCCTTGAGTAGTTATTGGACTGCCTGTAATTTATGAAAATAATTAATGGCTTGCACAGCTTTCTGAATATCTGGTGATTAGTAAAATAATCTTCTTTTTCAAAGTGACAAGAAAACTGACCTTTAAGCACGAACAGGTTAGAACAATTTATGTTAAAAACCACTTTCTGGCTTAGTGGACTGAACAGAATACCTAAAGTGAAGCTGCCTTTGAAGCTACTTGATTCCTACAAATATTCTAAATGCTTCAGGGCTTGGGTAACCACTGAAACAGGCAAACTCAGAGTCCTTATGATCTTCTAGGTGTAGACCCTGTGCTCTGCACTGCTCTGTCCTATTTCCTTAAACCCTTTAAGTTATGATCAATAAGAATCCGAGTGAAAGAAGGGACGGAGCAAAGGAGAAGGAAGCAGAAGTAGAGAAGGATGGATGGGGGAAGGTGGAAGAGAGGAATGGAGGAGAGAGGAACCCCTGGCCTCTATGTAGCAAATAGGCCTAAACTTCAAAAAAATTCAGAATACTCTTTAGCTCTTAATGTCAAGTTAGTTCTAAACTAAGTCAACATTATTATGTAAAGGATGAGCTACTGGAGGAATTACAAGCAATTTCTTTGTCTTTGAACACTTACAGTTCACTGTTTGAAGGAAAAGAACAGATTGTGTTCTTTGGGACAAGACCTTAAAACCCAAAAGTCAACCTAACATACTGTCAAGAAACATGTCATTTAGAGACCTGCTGTTGTGCCAGTCCTTTTCTACAGAACACCCCAGTAGCTCATTGTGTAATTCTTTTAATAATGCAAAGATCATACAGTGAGTACTGCATTAAAAACATACTCACTTTTTCTAAGGATCTACAGGAAATGTATAAACATCCTGCTTATATGGTCTTTAAGAATACTCAGAGTGAATAAATACTGATGAGACTTCTTTTATCTTTTTATTTTTTTTCCCTACCACCATCCTTATAACCCTTTGTTCCTTTCTCCAACTCCCACCCACCCCAAAAACAATAGGTATTTATTGTTTATATACTGTGCAGCGAGAAATTTATCCAGTAAAAAATAGAGCCACAGATCACATGAATGTAGAAGTTTTACTGTGTAAGTACTATGAACAAAAGTACTATGAAAAAGAATAGTGTAGAGGAGACTAAAGTCACATCAGAGAGAAGAGAACATATGAGACGTTTTGAAGTATAATAAAATAGATAACTGTGGAGCAAAGGATGTTAAAGAAAATGACTATAGCATAAATGAAGATCTCATGGCTTAAAGAGCATAGTGTATACCAGAAAATGGAAAGTGGCCACTGTGGCAGAAGTCTGGGAAGCAAGGAGGAAGTAGCATAAAAGAATCTTAAGACAGGGCAGGGCAGTCAGCTACATTAAGGCTTTTATGTTTGTCTTAAGAGCAAATGAAAGTTGGCACAGTCAAAAAGCAAATTTGTACTTTTAACAAGATCATCTAAGAAGACAATGACAAAAGTAATAAAACTATCAAAAAGATTTTTAAGTGGTGAGAGGAAGGACAAAATCTAAAAATATACATTTCTCCAAGGTACCAGAGGGTATGAATCTCTAAGAGTAACAAGACTATGGAATTTACAGTAGGTATTAGGTAAGCATTCCTAGCGAATCTGCCTCCAAACTTCCAAAGGTTATTCAATTTCAAATAACCCTATATTATGAGTACACATGTATATACACACAAACACGTATTTAATTGCTATGGCAATATCATTGGCTGAGTGGCTTTATAAACAGAGCACGGCAAGAAACCTCTCTAGTGCAGAGTAACTCTTAAATGGTGACTCAGGATTTAGAGCACCAGATAAGAAGTTTTGTGAATTGCAACCAGTTTTGAATGCAAAGAAATATATCATAAAGGTATTAAATTTTCTTTTCTAAACGCTGTTACATGATCATAAGAGATGAACAGAAGGATAGAAGGAAGAGAGGGAGAATGTCAGGTAGGCATGTAGATCCAGTTGGTCCTCAGTGCTACAAATTAGCTCAACCATAAAGATTTTTAAAAGCATTTAATTAAAAAAGGAAAAATATGCAGAATGGACATTGGAAAAAACAATCATGATGTAAAGTAAACTTACCATGCTTTGTACTAGTGGCTAATACTTTATAAGGTGTCAACTTCAAATCCAGATTTTCTTTCCGTAGCAGCTTTTAATAAAAAAAAAAATAATATATTAACCAAATGTAAAGATGATTATGAAAGTTTTATAGGTAAATATTATAGTTTAATATGAAAAAGATTTGGAGGACAAACAAAATTAAGATTTAACTACATTGGTTAATTTAACTTTTATCATCAAAATTAATTTAGTAAGCACTTATATGATGGTATGCCATATTTTTAATCTTATTCTAAATCACTAGCACTAATTTTCAATGAATGTTAGGGTTCTTCCTATTGATCTATGAATTCTGTACTGGACATAAAGTACTTCAACGCTCAGAAGGGAATGAGGACAAACATGCTACTTCAAAAGCCAGAGATGAATTTGAGTTTGAATTTTAAAAAGTAAAAATTAGGAAATTACTAAATATTATATGAAGAGAACTGGGGGAAATGTTTTTATAAAAAATGCATATATACAAGGGCCTCCCTGCCAGGGAGCTAACCTACATGGTACAGCAGACCTCTCCTGTCTTGCCTGCTGCTCCCCTCAGCAGTGTATCTCCGTAGATCTACCTGTTCTGCTCCCCACTTTGGTGACTCTTCTCACCCCCTGCACATCTCATCCATGCCCAATTCTTGTATAGATAAATAAAAATAAATCTTTAAATAAACAGATTGTTCAGTTCTCCAGGATTGTACCTAAATGTTCACAAATACTACTGTGTCCATACAGAAGTTTTCTAAAATGAAAAAATGTTCCCTATCAACATAAGGTTATGTTCACCTTGTCCATAAGTGAAATGATTTGAAGAATAAGTTGATCTTGGCGTAAATCATCCCCATGCTTAAATATAACTGGATATTTGCCTCCATCTTCTGTCTTAAAGAATAATTGTGCAGGCATAAGAGCGCTCTGGAAATAAAAATAATGCTTTCAATTTGGATGTAAATTAATCCGTTACATTTACTATATACAGAAAGAAATGCTGACATGGAAGGTAAACAAACAGGTAAGGATATAAAAAAAAGATGATTTCGCAACAAGCTGCAAAGTTGCATTAGGGTACCTTGGAGAGAACAATGAACTAGCTAATAGAAGATAACATGGCAGCAATAGCCCAAGCTCTGAAGTCAGTTATGGTTGGGACTCCAGGTTGTGGAAGAACTGAGTTAGCTCATCTTGTGTGTGGTCTTTACCCTTCTTTCTCTTATCTGTAAAATAAAGCAAGCATCTCCCCTCTAGAATTTCAGAGGGGATCAGAAACCATAAAAGTCAAGAATCTGCCACCATGCCTGATACAGCACATCCTAAATAGGTTCACCATCATTTTAATATCACAGACATACTGAATTTCAGTGAGATGAAATAGCAAAGCACAAAATATGCCAGATAAAAAGTCAAGAGCGGGCCTCCCCTGGTGGTGCAGCGGTTGAGTGCTGGGCTGCGAAGCTGCCTGCAGCGCCGGCTCAATCCCTGGCCACCAGGGAGGGTCCCACATGGAGCGCAGACCTCTCCTGCCGCG
Source organism: Talpa europaea (assembly GCF_964194135.1). Classification (NCBI taxonomy): domain Eukaryota; kingdom Metazoa; phylum Chordata; class Mammalia; order Eulipotyphla; family Talpidae; genus Talpa; species Talpa europaea. The sequence goes on along the minus strand of NC_140080.1, from coordinate 75,823,150 downwards.
CCCGCTGCTCCCTTCAGCAGTGTATTTCGTCACTCTGCCTGTTCTGTTCCCCACCCTGGCTCTGGTGAATTCTCTCACCCTCCCGTGCTTCTGACTGTACCCAGTGCTTGCATAAATAAATAAATAAATCTTAAAAAAAAAAAAAAAAGTCAAGAGCACTGGTGATTAATGGCAGGTATCCAACTATTTATAGTTGAATTGTCTCTTTTATAAAATAAGGGGGAATCTAAGTATCCGTACCTTTTTCTCTATAATAACCTTGTCATACCCAGAATTATTCCCTTCATTAAATGAAATCTTCCTTTAGTTAATATATGCTTAAATCAACAAGCAATGAAATGAAATTATCTTCAGAAACTAAACTTCACATAGAGAAGCATACTAAGACCACTACTTTGGAGATAAACGATCACAAAACTTCTGAGAGATGCCCTACTGGTTTTGATCACTGAGAATTAATGTCATATGGAAATCTGAAGAATGCATAATAATCTAAAGAAATTAGTCTCACAAAGAAAAAGTTCACAGAAACCTTACACAGCCCATGAAAGAAAACAGCATGAAAAGTATCACAAAGAAGGATAAATAAGCATGTAACAAATAGTAAAATGCTAATGGAAGTAAAATGGTAGGAACACAGTTGTTTAAAATTTAAAATTCTTTCAATTTTGCTATATGTTTGAAAACTTTCCTTTAAAATATTAGGTGAAAAGTATCAAAAATGCGTCAAAGACCAAAGACTGACTGACTGTGGTGATTATTTTGCAACATATACATATATTGAGCTATTATTTGCATGCTTAAAATGTTAAATATTTAATTATACCACAATAAAAAAAAGCGTCAAGGAAATATGTTTAGAGTTTACAACCTCTATTGACTAAAACTCTGAATTTTAAATAATCTTAAATTTGAAGTATACTTTTATCACCCCAAAATGGTTTATAAATTACCTTAAAGGTCATCTGGGACCCAAAAATTAAGTCACTATGCTAGCCTATTCTAATAAATGCATACTTTAAACAACTACTCAGAATCTTCCAGAATGCTCACATTTTTATGGGCTGAAAGAAAAAAACTGGATATTGGGGTCAAAATGATGTCCCTTGCTAGTTTATTAATGATGTACTTCTTACATGTACGATACAATTATAATATTGTATAATTAAAGAGAAAATGGGTCCAGAGTATACCTAACAATAGTGGTAAATATACATTCTTACATTCCACTCTTATAATTTCTGCTCTTAGATATTCTTTACCTTCCTGTTAAAAAAAAAGGTGAAACTACCTTTTCAATTTACTGTTCCTGGTTAGTTCTTCAGCAACAAGAATGTCTGAAAGCTGGTCTAGTTGGAAATTCCAGGCAAAAGGAACACTTATTACACATATACTGTCTTCTGTGTAGCTTTTTGCATTTATAGTTGCATGGACTATAAGCATAAACTAAGAAATATTTGTGTTTTATCTCCTGTAACAGTATTTTTTTAAAATTGTAGGTTAAATTCTATTAATGAGTTTTTAAAACCAACCAAACATGTTACAAGCAACATTTGAAAATTAAAACATTAAGCTAGTTTTTAAGAGAACAGAAGTGACCTGAGTCCACAATACATAGTAGGAGCAATTACTACTATATGTTTTTGTTGTGCAGGCTAGGCTGCCATAGGTTGCCTTTAAATATACCCTTTAAATAACAATTTCCTACTATAATCACACCCCTTTTAGATACTTAAATTGTTGTTCTATGAACCCCTTAGCTGGATGCAATGTAACACCCCAATGCAACTTATGCCTTGCCTTTTCATGCTAGAATCACAAAATCTAAAATATTATGTCTCACAGAGAACTTTCATTATAATGCCAAGCGGAGAATGATGCGTCACAGATAATAACCAAATAATGTTAAAAAGGTTAGCTAGGATTCATATTTAACCATGTGAACTTATGAACTGAATATATGATACAAGTTTTGCAATCTAACTTCTTTTAAAAAAGCTAAAAGTATTTGTGGCTTGGGCCTCCCTGGTAGCGCAAGGGATTAAGCACCACACTATGAAGCAATCCACAGCCTGTGCAGCATGAGTTCAATCCCTGGCTGGCCAGGGAGCAACCCATATGGCGCAGCAGACCTCTCCTGACTCACCCGCTGCTCCCCTCAGCAGTGTACTTCAGTCAATCTGCCTTTTCTGTTCCCCGCTCTGTCTCTGGTGAATCCTCTCACCCCCCCCCACCTCTGGCCTGTACCCCAGCTCTTGTATGCATACACAAATAAGTCTTTAAAAAAAAGTAGGTGTGGCTTTTATTAACAAATAGTTCAATGAATTAAAGATTAAAAAAAATCTGATATAAAAATATTTGATATATTTCATAAAAAAATCCCTATAATAACACAGGACCTTAAATCAAAACAAACTGATAAATAAAAGGTACCTATTCATCTAGCACTTACTAAGTCAAAAGAAATTGCACATATCACCTGCAATATAATAATTTTTGAAGGCAGTGTCTCTGTTTTAGCTTTAAAGAATTAGGTTCCAATCACATACCTTAAATAGTGTGGCTGTTTCTGGAATTATACCTCTAATTTTCACCTGGGGTTCTAAAGGCAATGGGATAAGCTCCACATCTGCCAGATTCATCTTTTCATTGTCGCCAAGCAATGCCTGTAACCTCTCATTCTAGAACAAATAAGAAAGGATTAATTAGGTTAAAGGAGAAAACTCATTTATAAAACATATAGTAAAGACAGAAAGGTCTGATCTATTTATTTTCAAAGCACCATAAAAGTGGGTACAAAGTAACATAAAGCAGACATAATGTATATGATGCTCAAGCAGGTTTAGTTACCTTGTCAATAACAGCAGCATGTTTTTATGAACTGGGATATAGGCCAGAGGTGTGGGGGTTGGGGGTGGGAGGATGAGAGGATTCACCAGCGACAGAGTGGGGAGTAGAACAGGCAGATCTACTGAAATACACTGCTGAGGGGAGCAGTGGATGAGACCAAGACAAGAGAGGTCTGCTGCACCATGTGGGTCAGCTCCTGGGTTGGGGATTAAACTGAGGCCACAGCAGTGATAGTGCTGAGATTTAACCCCTAGGCCACCAGGGAAGCCCCCAGCAGCATGTTTTTAAAAGGAGTACTTTTTTGACTAAAAAGCTGAACTTTACTAAAAAGGTTAAAGAACACCTTTTCTTACAGCTGGGAATCAGGAATATACTTGAGATGGACTTAATTGAAGGTACAAAATTAACATAAAATGATAGAATCAGGAATATATTTAAGCATATCCTATTGCTTTCCTGTTTTCAAAGGATTTGTGAAACCACAAAAAGAAAGTGTAATTTCATTTGGGTTTTAATTTTGTATAGCAAAATATTAAGAAGGAATTTTGTTATGGTACTCCGCTATATGTTGTGGGTTTAAAAGTAAATTCAATTTACTTGAAGGAACTTGGACCTTACCTTTTAATGTTTATCGACTGTTTGATATTAAGCTTATCCTAATCTCTCATCACCTATTTTCTTCAGTTCACAAGCACAGTACACTGAGTCAAGATTTCAGAAAGTGAGTAATTCAACCACAGCGAAAGAACTTTTTCAGCTTGCAGCGTCGATACTATTTACACAAAACCTTTCTAATCAATTTCAGAGGAATAATTTCTATTTCTCTCCTTAGAAAGCTGTGAGAGTACTTTCAGGGTGAATACTTGACTTGTCAACCCCAGAAGCATAAAACACTTCAACTGTAACGTTACTAAAAAGATGTATGCCATAAGAAGGGAGAACTCTGGAATCAAAAAGATGGAAATTCAGAAAAATAATATATTTCAAGGCCTACCAAGACTTTAAATTATTTGCTTTCAGTAATACTCCAAATCTCCCTCTAAAGGATGAAAAGTCCAAGTTAAGGTACACTGAAACTGTTTAGAATTACTACATATCCCTTATAAAAAACAGTTATATCTGCTGTATGACCAGATATTCCAGCATAAAGTAATGCCAGTTAATATGAATTTCAAGTTTTCCTGTAATAACCAATTTCTAATTGATGTGCTAAAGAACAAAAATGAAAAAGCAGATAAAGAGAAGGGTGAGAAAACCAGCCACTTCTCGTCACTTCTACTGCCACAAGCCGTGGTCCAAGGGCTTGGACCATCATTTCTCACCTCAATTATTGCAACAGCCTCCTGATAGTGCTTCTTCAACCTTTGAATCTTCCAGTTTCTTAACAAAAACAACTAGAATACTACAGATCATGTCATTCTTCTGTCCAAAACCTCAAAGAGCTTCCCCTCTTCTTCAGTGTTTCCTTATAACGGCTTAAAGGAAATACTCTATGTTTCCCTATAATGTCTGTTCTTATCTACTACTCTCCTCACACTCCCTTTGTTCCTAACACATAGGGCTTCTTCTTATTTCACAAACATGCTATATACACTCCCACTTCAGGGCCTTGGAACTTGCTCTTTCTGGTCTGTAATAGTTTTATAGATATCCACATAGGTTGCACCCTCACTTGCTTCAGGCCTTTATTCAAACAGCAGCTTCTCAGAGAGGCCACCCTGATCACTATTGAGAAGTGAAACACTATTTGATAACTTAAACCAAGCATTTCCTACCCACCTTTCCTGCTATATTTTTGCCAACAGGACTCAATTCTATTGAGCAAACTTCCTATTTTCTGTCTTATTTATTCTGTTTATTTCATCCTTCCATAAGAATATTAGGTCGGTAAGGGCTGAGATATTTATATTCATTGCTGTATCATCAAAAGTTAGAAAAATGCTTGGAAGTAGTAGGCATGCAACGCATTTTTGTGGAATAAATGAATATTATCATCTAAAGAATCACAAAGTAAATAAGAAACTACTTAATATTCAAAATTAAAGTTTCTTTAAAGAAAAAGCCAGTGGAAATGCATTTTTACTGAAACTCAAACATTGAGAATCAGAAACCTCTGCAATAGAATTATTCCTAAATTATAGATCTATACAGAAAAGATAGCAACATTACAATTTATTTTCCCCATGGGCCATTAAACTCCTGGATTACCTTACCACTTAGCTGGTACTGCTGCACTCACCATGGCATGTCTCTCCCAACTTCATTATGAGGGAAGGGAAATCACTACAGATGACTTTTCAATTATTAGCAGTAGTCATTTCATTACTACTTACTAGTAACAACACAAATAATGATAGTAGAGAGCCATCATGGAGTTTCTGCAAGGTGCCAGGGCTTGTTTTTAGTAAATCTATATAAATATCTAAAAAGATATTTAATCAATGTTAAGAATATATTTGGAACTGTATGACTAAACTATATGCAATGGGGCAAAAACAAACCTTATTTTGTAAATAGGCAGTCATTCTCCAGAATAGCTAAAACTGAGGTATAGTCAGAAGCTCATGTAAGAGGAACAAGCCAAATAAAACCAAACTATGTTTTAAATACATGTCCCAAACTGACAGTCACAGGAACAGACACTCCCTCTGCTGGTGGGCACTTGCTATTACACTGCTTCTGACAGGAACCTCAGGCTAGAGGGACAGGGGAGGGAATGGCAGCAGGGATTTAGCTATTTAATTGTTTTTGATTCTTCTCAGTAAGAAAAAAAACAGCAACCAGTATAAATAATGTGTTTCAGGCCTCCCTGGTGGCACAGGGGTTAAGATGCAACCTATTAAGCTGTTCGGAGCCACTGCAGCATGAGTTCGATACCCGGCCAGGAGCAATCCACATGGCACAGCAGACCTCTCCTGACTTGCCCGCTGCTCCCCTCAGCAGTGTACTTCAGTCAATCTGCCTGTTCTGTTCTCCACTCTGTCTCTGGTGAATCCTCTCACACACACACCCCCACCCCCACAGCTCTGGCCTGTACCCAGCTCTTGTACGTATAAATAAATCTTTTAAAAATAAATAAATAATGCATTTCCCTTCAGCTTATTTCCTCCTACCCAACCTTGTGAATATTATTCCACCCACATTTCTCTGCTAGCACTTCTCTTTAGTCCTGATCCCCTGCCTCTGAGCTCTGGACTCCATCTTTTCTTTTCTCCACTTTCCTCTCACAAATCTGGAAAGCAATAAAATGGGTTGTCTTTTTATTCAAAGGTCACTAAGAATGATCTGCCTGTCACAGGATTAGGTAAAGAGAAGATATCAAGTGACTCCTTCATATCATTTAGATTAATGATCAAGAGAACACCCACTCTTCTATTTTCATCAAGTGGAAGCCTATCACTGACAGAAAGAAATCAAAAGGTACTCATGAAAAGATACAAAAGTTACTTTGATTGAGATTTCAAGTTTGTATCTGTTTTCAAGTTAGTGTTGTTACTAACAACTAATTCAGTAACCTGGGGAAAGTTACTCTGGACCTTCATCTTCTCAGAATGCTAGACTAAGATCTTCAGAGGTCCTTTCCAGGACAAACTGATCATATTCTAAGATACCAACATTCTGAAATCTGTGCTAGTAAAGTATTGCTGATAAAGATATGGGCTCAAAATGCCTGGGTACAAATCCCATCTCCAAAAATTACTTGCTAAAACACTGGATAAATTACATAATCTCTCTAACCCTAATTTCCTTCACAATTAGTATAATAATGGTACTTAAAGTATAAGGCTGTTGTGTGAATTAAAAAATACATATACACTCATAAGACAGACTCCTACACATAATGAGTACTTGTAAATGTTCCTATTACCCTAACTATGTAAACATTTCACAAAATATGTCACCCAAAGAAACAGAGACAAAACTCAGTATTTAATAATACCGAGACACATTTTTAGGCATAAAGAGAAAGCAGAACTCTCAGGTTTACCTTTTTCTTACGATTTCCACTTTCACGCTGCACTGCCTTCATTAGATGGACCAGTCGGTCCACAAACGTCTGCTGTGCAGCCAGCAGAGATCGCATGACTCTGACAGACTTATCACCCTGAAGGGAATCAAAAGAAAGGAAATTAGTTTTGTACGGCATAGTGATCAGAGTTTTGCTAATAGCATGGGTAATCCTTATTTATTCTTCCAATAGCTGCAAACTTCATCATGAAGTGGAATTGAAAAAGTTTAATTATCTTGATTCACAGATAATGAGAAATCTGCTATCTTACTTAAACACCACCAACTCTTCCACGGTTTAAAATTATCTTAGTCTGCAGTAAACACCAGTATATCAAAATGGGTCTTCTCTCACATTAAAATCCTGTGACAAGATAGAACTCATTTACCCAAATACACATATTCATTGATTCGGTGACTATGTGGAGCCCATAATATTTTTAGAAATGTTCTGGTTATATGGCAAAAACATTTTCCTTAAAAGAACTGAAAGAAATGCTTTAAAAAAAAGGGGCAGGGCCTCCCCGTGGCGCAGTGGTTGAGTGCTAGGCTGCAAAGCTGCCCGCAACCTCTGCAGCGTCAGCGCCTGTTCGATCCCTGGCCACCGGTGCGGGTCTCACATGGCACGGCAGACCTCTCCTGCCGTGCTCCCCTCAGCAGTGTATTTTGGTCCTTCTGCCTGTTCTGCCTGTTCTGCTCCCCACTCTGGCTCTGGTGAATCTTCTCACCCTACCGTGCTTCTGACTGTACTCAGTGCTTGTATAAATAAATAGATAGATAGATAGATAGATAGATAGATAGATAGATAGATAGATAGATAGATAGATAGATAAGTAAATAAATAAATCTTTTTTTTTAAAAAAGGGGGGGGACAAGTACTCTAATAACAAAGTAATACATAATTGCTAATAAAATATGTCATTAAAAACTATATGCCTCAAACTCTTATTTATGCGGTGATCTCCAGTTCAAAAAATATTGTACATCTAATTTCTCATTTATTCTTCTCAAATATATTGACAAGTATAGCTGAGAAGGGTCATTGATGAAAAAAAAGAGAAAGAAAAGAAAACAGGGAGGGAAATGGAAAAGTGAATCTTTTTGTTGTTCCATGGTTGTCAGACTTGGCTTAAGAATCAAAAAAATAAATACTCAAACCTTGTTGGCTATCTACTTTCTATTCCAACTACCAACTACGATTATAATGCAAAAGCAGCCATAAACAATATGAAAAAGAACAAGCATTACTGTTCCAATAAGATTTTACTCATGAACACTGACATTTGAATTTCAATAATTTTCAAGCATCACAAACTTTTCTTATGATTTTTCTACCATTAAAAAATATAAAGAATATATATACATGCATTCTTTATAAATACATTATTAGTTCATGACACATATCAAGACAGGCAATAGGCTAGATCTGACCCATGCATTGATTTTGCCAACTAGCACGTTAAATGGTTACCTTCAACAATGCTTGGCTGAATCGTCTCATTACATTCAAGTACATTTCGTGGGTCTTTGGATCTCTCTGTTGAGTATCTTGATCTTCACATTCCACTATCACATACCTTAAAATATGTCAAGTCATTCATACAAGTGAAATGAAACTCCATTTTGTGAATACTGATACCTTTCCATTAAAATAGATTAATTCACATTTGAGAAATAATCAAATGAGAGCAATGAAACATTCCTTTAACAACCACCTATAAAAGGTAAAATTATCTAATTTAGTGTTCCTGACTGTTTTGGTGGGAACAAGACATAATAATAAATACACCTGAGAATCACACAATCAGATGTATGCATACAGATGCATGAAACTGAAAAAAATGTTTCAGAAAGCAATACTCTATGAACAATGTTAAGAGTTAAATTCAATGGATCACAATGCATAGTTTGTTAGTTCAGGACATTACCTATGTCAAACAGACAGTGACTCTAAGCTATAAAATTGTCAATACAGGCCTACTTAAATCCAACCTATACTTATCCACCCTTTAAAGTACTTAACTGTTTCCATTACCTTACTGTATTTTCTTTTTCCTGTTGACAAAGCAAACTCTTTTACAAATGAGCAATACAGGTAATATACAGGTAGCACCACTGCTCTATTCAGGCTTCCCTGATCACCAAGTAATAATGGCCTCAACTATTTCCTGTCATTAAGGGCTTGTGTTAATTCATAATAAAGATTAAATATCAAACACCTCTCAAAATCATTCAAGCCAATATACTACTGCAAAAAGAAAGTTCACCTAAAATAAAGACATGGGCCTCCCCTGGTGGCACAGTGGTTGAGCGCTGGGCTGCGAATCTGCCCGCAGCCTCTGCAGTGCTGGTTCGCTCCCCGGCTGCCAGCGAGGGTCCCACATGGCGCACAGACCTCTCCTGCCACCCGCTGCTCCCCTCAGCAGTGTACTTCAGGCCTTCTGCCTGTTCTGCTCCCCACTCTGGCTCTGGTGAATCCTCTCACCCTCCCACGCTTCTGACTGTACCCAGTGCTTATATAAATAAATAAATCTTAAAAATAAAATAAAATAAAATAAAGACAGCATCATCTCCAAATATGAAGAACAAATTTAGTAAAGACTAGAAGATCTAGAGTTGAGTCATTTCTGAATTCTTTGTTTACAGCAATAAGCTAGGTTCTACAAAGGACTCTAAGTTACTCTTCAAGTAGAAATGTAGACAAAACTTTCCAGGTACCATTTCAAAATGACATTAGTTAGCTATTATCTAGAAATTTTGTTTTGTGGGGGAAATAGTCTTTATTACCTTGGAAGGTCTTAAAAGTTACAGAAAAACATGGCAAGGCACCCAAAGTTTACTTTTAACTTCAAATTACAGCAATGGCTATAAAAGTAAAAAAACCTGGAGTGATTTATAGATCCTGATGCCCAACACTTTACAGATTGGAGACTTATAACTCCCCTCTGTGGCTTAAAAGGTTGACACTATTCATTTTAAAAGGATTGTTTGTACAACTATAGGCCTCTAAGGATTCAGCTTTAGCAGAAAATCCTTTTTAAATCACGGTATGGAGAACAAATGAAAAAAGGAAATTCAAAATGTCCAAAAGGAAAAACTCAATTAAAATTTATATTTTAATACATTTGTTCTAACAGAGTAAGCTTAGAGTAAGAGGCATTTAAATTGCCACATCTGATTAATATTTTTATACTTTTTGCCCATGTTCAAAGAAAGAGAATGATCATTTTAAACAAGTTCTTTGAAATTATTTTCCATATTTTTACCCTACAATCACAAAAGCAGTGTCCAACAAAGTAAGAAGTCCACATCAATAATTCTATTTCCCCATGAGTATTCCTGAATATGCAATACACAGACTGTAAATTTGGGTAAAACAATTACTCCTCAGAGAATGAACAGACATAGCACATGCTATTGCTTCAATGAATTAGAGTTATAGTGGGAAAACACAAATCAAATCTAAGTTTGATGGAATGCTTATAAGACTGGGAGTTGGGGCTGCACTTTGTTTATTATCTATACAGAAAACAAAGTGCTCATCTAAGGCTCCCATTGTTCAGATACTTTCAGAGTGGTCTGAAAATTCTTCCTACTTGAACTCAAATAGAAATCAAAGATTTCTATCACAACAAATTTCAGATTTTACAATGAACTCTGGTTTATAGTCAAATCCAAAGAAACAAAAATATAATCAGTACATGTACACACACTTTTAATAATAGTGATTACTCTTGAATATAAATTCTGAGGCCAAGAAAATTGGAAAGAAATAAAAATACCTACAAGGGAATTCTTAATAAATGATTTAAAAATATATAACATCTTACTTTAAAAATACCAAGGAAATTTTAAGTACTTATTCAAAAACTCAACAAATGCCTCACACACTTTTTTCCTTATTTCCTTTTAAATATTTACTTACAGTGTCATGAAGAAATACTTTTCCACAACAACAAAGAATAGACATATACTTAAGAATTCAGATTGGAATATGGAGAATGTTAGAAAGCTGGAGGTTATACTAAGAGGAAATAGTTATTTGAGGATATGAGAATTTCTATGTAAACTTTTCAAAGTGATAATGCTGATTAACAACTATCCAGACTTCTTTCAATATATTTTCAAGAATATACTAAAATTTACTATGAAGGAAATGGAGTTTTATGCATAGAATATTAAACTGCTAAAGTAAAAGCAAGAATTCTTATTTTTCTTCTCACAACTAATGATACTAGGAAAAAATAGTTTCCAAAGGGGGATAAAATGACTGATTTAATTGAGATTATTGAAAGTGTTTTTTTTTCCCATTGTAAAAAGAACATTAAGGCTAAAACTAAACAATAATTCATTGTTTGTGTAAGTAATGGATACCTATGTTTGTTAAAAGGCCTCTGATACAGTTATTTATTTCTTTAGTTACAGGGGTAGTAACCAGAACAACAGTATGTTTGGGGAGTTGGAGAACATAATTAGGCTTGATTTGAGCTACACGACAGTTTTTTTCAAACAGTCTAAGACAAGATAGTATTTTTATTTAATTTCTTCATGGGAAGAAAAATACCTCATTATTCTTCAAAAATAATGAGCTTTCAGAATGGGTCTATATTAATTTGTACCTCTCAAGTAAACTCAGTAAACCGAGCAATAAGATTAGCTCAGAGATAATTTCTATAGAGAAAAATAATTAACTACACCAAGAAGCTGCAAAAGCATTCCCTCAAAAGTACAACACAGAAGATTTCAGGTGGCCCTTACCCAGCTGGCTTTGCCCTTTGTTTGCCCTGTAAAAACTAGATAAGGCCCCAGTGTTTTCTTTTATTAAACCAATATAATTCTCATTGTAGCTTAAGGTACTTGTCCTTTACACTTTAGAATCCTGTGACAGATAAAAGGAGTGATGCCTCACTGTCTTATCTCAGGAATCCAGTTAGTCTCTCTGCCTTAGCTTCTCCTTTCCTTCAACTAAATCAGGAATCATCTGTTCAGATGTAAAATATAAATATTTATACTTGTCCTATTTTACTGTTACAGAAACAAATAAGAAAAGATCAGTGAAAGAACTCTGTAAATGGCAAATTGCTAGAGAAATAATCTAATTCAAGTTTGGGTTCTGTCAGATTCAGAAACACCATGTTTCTGCCTCACTTTCATAATCTATAAGTAACTTCAAATTCTAAAATCTTATTTTTGCACAATTCCAAAGTTTTGGTAAATCAGGTGAAAATACACACCTGAATGACTGGGAAGTATCACAGTTATACTACCTAAAAAGAATAAAAGAAAAATTGACATCGAACTAAAAAAAAATCATTACCTTACTCAGTTTTACCTGAGATCCTGAAAAGTTAGTGAAAGGTAGAGCAACAGTAATGCTAAGAAGCATTTCCATTAGCTTAACAGTAAAGGAATATAGCTTGATATAAATACTGCACTTAGGCTTTTGAGGACTGCACATCTTATTTTAAACTGCCTTTATATTTAAAAGTGTGAAAAATAGTTCTAAGGCTTGATAAGAGAATATACAGAAAATGTCACATACCAGTATAAATAATTAGCCAGTGTGGAATTTTTACAGGCTCTTGATATCAAGAAGGTACAGAGATCTTGCTGAAAAAAAGGGAAGAAATGTATATGTATTATATTACCATCTAGTATTAACAAGGAGGAATTAAGAGTCTAAATTTGCCTATCAATTTTAAACCATATATATTTGTCACAGACCAGATTTTAATCCATCCATCTATAACTCCCATCCATTCACCCAATATTTATTCTATAACAGGAAATATCTGAAAAAGGAAAGATAATGTGATTTGCAGAGTACCTTGTTCCCCTGAGCACTATAAGTAGTAGAGAAGACAGACATTAAAGAAATAATCACAGGCTTACTAGAACAGGAGAAACTATTTATACCACATACATCTGACAAGGGGTAGCTATCCAAGATCTACAAAGAACTCATACAACACAACAAGAGGAAAACAAATGAATCAATCAAAAAAAAGGGCATCAGGTGCCTCCCTGGTGGCACAATGGTTAAGACACAACCTATGAAGCTATAAGCAAGCCATTGCAGCATGAGTTCAATCCCTGGCCTGGGAGATACCCACATAGCACAGCAGACCTCTCCTGTCTTGCCTGCTGCTCCCCTCAGCAGTGTATTTCAGTTGATCTGCCTGTTTTGTTCCCCAACTCTGTCTCTGGTGAATCCTCTTATCCCCACACTCCTGACCTGTACCCCAGTTCTTGTATGCATAAATAAATCTTTAAAAAAAAGGTTTAAAAAAAATAAGCATCAGAACTAAATACGCACTTGCCCAAATAACACATACAGATGACCAATAGACACATGGAAAAATGTTCTTCATTTGCGGAAAATGCAAATCACCTCAAACCTGTGGGAGGTACCAAAAAGACTAGAAACAAGTGTTAGTGAACATGCAGAGAAAAAGGAACTCTTGTACACTGCTGATGGAAATGTAGACTGACCTACACTATGGATAGCAGTGTGGAGATTTCTCAAAATATTAAAAATAAATCTACCATATGATCCAGCAATCCCACTATATGCATCTCCTGAAGAATGCAAGAGCACTAATTCAAAGGGATATAAGCACTTCTCTATATGCATTGCAGTACTACTTACAATAGACAACCAATGGACACAACCTCAGTGCCCAGAGACAAATGAGTAGATTTGTCAGATGTGGTATTTGTCAACGAAATACTGCTTAGCTATTAATAAAGACAAACTCTTGCTATTGTGACAACAATGGATGGAACTAGAGGGGGTTATGCTAAGTGAAATAAAGTCAGAAGGCAAAAGACAAATTCAGCATGGTTTCACTTACATGTGGAATACAGAGAAACAAAACAGAGGGTCAGATAAAGCCAAACTAATTAGAACCTACCACAGAAATGAGATTAACAGAGGGGAAGACAGGAAGTGAAAGAGCACAATGGATTATGGTGGAAGAATATGGATGTCTTGATGAAGGGTATGGTGTGGTAACAACACCTGACTGAGGAGATCTCCTAAAATCATAAACAATGTTGTAAACCAATGTTACCTCAATTAAAAAATAGATTTTAAAATAATAAATTTGGAAAACAGTCAAAAAATTTTAGATTGGGAGGTCAGAAAAGACAGTAACAAGATATTCAGAAAAGAGTGAAATGATACTCTATACAAAAGATCACCTGTGAGACTATTGAAGGAAAAAAATTAAATGTATAGGAACACTAAAGCAAAAAAAGCTGTAAAGGAAGACAACAGGCAAATTATGCAAGACCTTGTTTTTGTTTTGTTTTGTTTTTAAGATTTATTTAGGGCCTCCCTGGTGGCACAAGGGGTTAAGCACCGCACTATGAAGCAATCCGCAGTCTCTGCAGCATGAGTTCGATCCCTGGCTGGCCAGAGAGAAACCCACGTGGCGCAGCAGACCTCTCCTGACTCGCCCGCTGCTCCCCTCAGCAGTGTATTTCGGTCTGTCTGCCTGTTCTGTTCCCTGCTCTGTCAATGGTGAATCATCTCAACACCCGCATCTCTGGCCTGTACCCCAGTTCTTGTATGCATAAATAAAATCTTTAAAAAAAATTAAAGATTTATTTGTTTATGCATACAAGAGCTGGGGCACATGCCAGAGGTGTGAAGGGTGAGAAGATTCACCAGAGACAGAGTGGGGAACAGAACAGGCAGACTGACCAAAATACACTGCTGAGGGGAGCAACGGGCGAGTCAGGGGAGGTCTGCTGTGCCATGTGGGTAGCTCCCTGGCTGGGGATAGAACTTGTGCTGCAGTGGCTGCAGACAGCTTCATAGGTTGCTTCTTAAACCCTTGTGCCACCAGGGAGGCCCTATGCAAGACCTTAAGGCCACAGTATTGAATATGGATCTTATTTTAAAATCAACAATGCTTTTTTTTTTTACTTATAAGTGTCTAAAGAGATCATTAATTTGCTATTAGGCTATTGTTTGATAGGATGTTGCATTGGATAATGTTTTCCTAATTATAAAAAATATATAACTTATCTGGATTCACTAATTTTTTAGACTTCAAGACTGTGTATGTGTGTGTATGGTGGGGGGAGAGAGTAGTGTTTCCGATGCCAGAGTGTTTTAATCAATATCAAACTCACTTGTCGACTTATGTGTAAAAATATACAGTGTAATATATGATGTCCATATAATATGTAACATAAAATAACATTTATTTGGTGCTTTTCATATAAAGTTAGAGATTATATACTATAAAAATAAAAAAAAGTAAATGCTTAACAAAAGATCTTAGGAGAGTGAGATAATCTTATTGACATTCATGAAAATGACTCCAGTTGCTCTGAAAAGTGTAGGCCTGAGAATCAGTTAAGATACTTTCACAGTAGTCTAGAAGAGGAGCAGAGAGAGATGATGATGGAGAGAATCCATCACCTGACCCAAACAAGCACAATGGCTTCCTGAAACTCCAAGACAAATAGGCAAAGGAATGGGGAAGAAAACAAGATGCTCCTCGGGTGTCAGTGTGGAGACAAGGATATTGGTATCTCAAATAGCAGTAAGAAGAAAGGGACTCTAGCTTCACTGGAAGTCAGCTTGATATGCAGTAGACTCTTAATTGTTTCGGGATAGCACAAAGGTGAGTACTGCTTATACAGTAGTCTACTCTACTGGGGGCAGGAGAAAGGGAAGGGAGCCATTACTTGAAAAGATTCTACTGCTTTCTGGGAGTGTTTGAGTTACATGAACATGTTAAGGAACTATTCAGCTAACGAAAGGTAAAAATGGTTAATCGTTGAGTAACAACATAGTTTCTTCAGACATTAAAAAAATCAGAAATATATAAAAACTATTTATTTTCTTTAGCTTAAAAGTTTTGAGTGATAAATACTGTGTAAAACTAAATTCTGGACATATCTTTCAGAATCCAATCACTTCACACAATCTTCAACTCGTACCATACTCACCACCAAGCCTCATCTGAATTATTTCAATAGCTTCCAAGTAAAAGTTACTTGATATTGTGGTTTTACAAGGTTCATACAAGGGATCTTTTGCTCTCTCTGATTCATGCTTCTGCTATGCTTTTTTGGTCTCTGTTGTTCCTCAAACCCAGCAAGCTCTGATCCATACTTACTATTATGTTTTGCCTGAAATGCTTTTCTCTCAGGTCACCACATGGCTGTTTCCGCAACTGCTTCATCTTTAAAATACATTTCTTTCTCCAGGGAGACCTTCCCTGATCAATCTTTCCAAAATTACAGATACTGTACCCATTTGAACACTCTCTATGGCCCTTTTCTGTTTCATTTTTCTCTACAGAAAATAGATATCAACCTATCTTTAATAACATATAAATACCATTGACTATAATATCAAATAGTAGAATGTATGCTTCAGAGACAAATACATTGATTGTTTTGTTCTCTGTTGTATCATCCCCAGAACCTACAATCATTTTGGCATATAGTAAGAGCTCAGAAAATATGTATGAATGAATGAATTACTGATCAACACATTAGCCATGAAAAGGCCAAATAATTAAAAGTGCAGTTGAAGGATTCTTTAAAGTGCTCCCTTAAAGACTCTATGGTCCTCTGATTGTAACTCTCTTTTCAGTATTTTCTGTTTATAATTAAGAGGGAGGCAGACAGTCAAACTTTGGTTTATAGCAAAGAACTAAAATAAAAGTCATCCATTCATCAATATTAACTCCTAAAATGTTACCAAAGGCAATATATATATATGTATGTATTTTAAAAATCAACTGAACTTTCTAATATTAAAGCATGTATTTTTGACATGAAGTTTTTGACATCAGGAATATGATTCTTCAGTGAGACTTTTTGAGGAGAAATCCAACAACATATACTAGATCAACTTCTGCAATATACTTCTCAAGGTACCCTTCATAGCAGCATTAGTCAAACAAGTGTGTTTCACCTCTAAGCTTAGTCTAATTTGTTTTTTATTAATTTTCTGTATAAGGTAAAAATAGATGCTTTAGCATTATCCCTATCATCAGCCATACATTTCTAAAATGTAATTACAAACACCAAAGACTACAGTGATGTTCATAAATGTTAACAATAAATATTCCATGTTTCTTTAATAAAAAATTTAAACCCAGTTTATCTTCACATTGCATGCAAATTCATTTATATGCTCAAAGCACCAATAAAATGCCCTGAAGTGAGGATTACCTGGACTTTTTGCTGAGAAGAAAAGTCATAAACATGCATAATAAAACAAGTTATTTAATAAAGCTGCAATATTTAGTTTATTAATCAAAACAAGTGTTTTAAAGATCAACATTAAATGTGTATCTGGGAGGACATCTCCTGTAGGAAACTTGAAAAACTTTGTACTCACTTCCAGATTTTCACCATCTGAACCTTCTTTAGTTTTGGTTGCAGGAGGAGGAGACGATATGGGAGGAAGAGGGCTGGTTATAATTTGGGAGCTGAAAAAAAATAATGAGATATGACTAATGTGCAACATAATCTGTCTATAAGAGAAGATACATATTTTTTCATCTTATTTTACCTCAACTCCGTCTGGCCAAAGGATCACTTCTATATAACACTAGAGTTACATTATGCTCTGGAAAAAGAGGTTCCATGGTCAAATAATGAGTAACAGCCTACTGGAAATTTATGTGTAGTTTGAGTATTAAAGTTTTGATGAGTACTACAGTTTTGTTTTTAAAGCCCATTTTACTTTAAACCAATTTCCAAACATGTTTGGCCACAAGACCACGCTACTTCTTTTCATCTTTTTAAAAAACATACAAATTACAGGCTGTATTTGGAAAGTATCAGGTTATAGTTTCCACCCTGTCATAAAATCTTAAATAGACTTCTAATAAAACATTCTAGGTGGCATAAATAAGAAGGAAGGCAAATAAGCATGAGTAGTGACTGCAGGTCTCCAATGCACAGCTAAAGAAAATGGGGTCTCTTAAAAACAGAAAAATGCGTAACAGCCTAGGAAAGAAAAATGTGTTTTTCTGTTTTTCAGTTCACCTCCAAATGAAAAAGAAAAGATAAAAAAATAGCATTATCATAACTATAAAGAAAGCTTCAGACCTACGCTCTTGGTTTATGTGATACTGAAATAAATGGACTGAATCAGGGAATCTGAATTCTCAAACTCGTTCTATTGTTATTAACAAATCTCATGGCGTTCCCAAACATTTTATATCACTAAGCCTCGGATGTCTCATCCAAAGGTTCCTATTATTTCAAATTTTAAGATTTTGTGAGTTATAACATGTTAAGTAGAAAGAACATGGGCTTTGGATTAACTCTATCTTTCACAAGATAGAAAATTCTAAGCTATTAACTTCTTCTCAATGTAAACTATAACTTTTCAATAAAATATTATGTTCAACAACATGTCCTACTCTTCATTTTATTTTTGTGTGAACATACTTGTACCTAAAACATTTGGAGCTCTATTCTAACACTTTTCTAAAAGTTTTATGTGTATTAGCTCATCTTATCTTTCGACAACCCTTAAAGATTAGTTACAATTGCTATATTCCCATTTTTAAGATGAGAAACTGAGGCCATAGGAAGTATTTTTACCTTAACACAAGTTGACACAGTTAACTTGGCAAAGTTAAGTTAAATGACAGCGTCAAGATTTTAACTCAAGTATTCTGACTCTGTAATCAGTACCGCAAAACAGTACTCTATAAATACAGTAATTAGCACTCTGTGAGTATATATGCCCTATTCATTGGTAAAATTTCAAATGTAGTAGCAAGTAAGGTTGGGAAATCTAGCAAAAAAAAAAAAAAAAAAGACAGTTTGAAAGCAGGGGCAGGTAACTATCAGATTGAAAGAGTCTCTGGATATTCACCTATCTATTTCTGCAGAATTTACTCCAGAATTTGACACACTCTCTGAAGTTGAACCCTGGCTATCTTTCTTTGTAGGTTCTAATCCATTTTTTATGTCATCAAAATTTTCATATTTAAGAGCTTGGACGAGCTGTAATAGGTACATCAATAAATCCTGGAAAAACAAACAAAAATAAACTAATATTAGAAAAACAATGAAATGTGATTAAACATAATTTATTCTTAAATACTAAATTAACTAACAATCTAACAATCAAGTGACTATATTAAAGCTTCTCTATACTGCTTGTTTCTAAAAATCATTTTTCAATTGGGACAATAAACACTCTATTTTCTATTTTTTTGAGATTTATGGCATTCAAGATCTATATGTGAGCTTACATTCATTTTCAAAGGGAAAAAAGTATATTGCATAACAGAAAATTGATTAGTATATTTAATGACAGGTATCCTTCTTGAGCAGTCTAAGTAATTCAGTTTCACTGCTAGCTTACATTACTCCGGAAATGCTGCTGAATGTATCATCACTGTGTTTTCCCATTTACAGAAAAGAGCAAGTGAAATTAAAAAAGGCTATATATTGTTATTAAATTCCTCAATGGGCCTCCCTGGTGGCGCAGCGGTTGAGCACTGGATTGCGAAGCTGCCTGCAGCCTCTGCAGCGCTGGTTCGATCCCCGGCTGCTCCCCGGCCACAGGAGGAGGGTCCCACATGGCCCGCAGACCTCTCCTGCCGCCCACTGCTCCCCTCAGCAGTGTACTTCGGTCCTTCTGCCTGTTCTGCTCCCCGCTCTGGCTCTGGTGAATTCTCTCACCCTCCTGCACTTCTGACTATACCCAGTGCTTGTATAAATAAATAAATAAATCTTAAAAAAAAAAAAATTCCTCAAGAAGGGGCATATCTGAAGAAAATGTTCCTCTTTTTAACTCACTCATCACTATCTGATTTATTGGTAATCTGGTATTCAACATTCAAACAACACTTTCCTTTATTTGTATGAAAACAAACTTATTTTATTTTTTTTAAAAGATTTATGTTTATTTATTTATTTATTTGTGCAAGCACTGGGTACAGTCAGAAGCTCGGGAGGGTGAGAGAATTCACCAGAGTCAGAGAGGGGAGCAGAGCAGGCAGAAGGACCGAAGTACACCGCTGAGGGGAGCAGCAGGCGGCAGGAGAGGTCTATGCGCCATGTGGGACCCTCCTCCGGTGGCCAGGGAGCAGCCGGGGATCGAACCGGGGCTGCAGAGGCTGTGGGCAGCTTCGCAACCCAGCGCTCAACCACTGCGCCACCAGGGAGGCCCTGAAAATGAATTAATTTTAATAGAAAGTACAAAGTCTATTTGTTACCTAGTCACAATCTTAAAAGTTCCTCCAATCATGAAGGACATAAGCATACAAATAAAACAAACAAACAGAAATCAAGTTTATTTTTCAGGCAATTCAGTAAAAATTTCATGAGCTGTGAATTAGTATCTAGGTAGCAATCATCATTTTTCTCAAGAACAAGTTAATTCTAATGCTTCAGAGTATACATGTGAAGTCCTATGTCAGTATGACTTCCTAGCGTCCCATTTCTTATTGAATTAAGAGTAACTCTTATTTAGGCATACATCGTTAGAGACATGGGTTCTGTTCTTGCCTCCTGGAGAGCCATGTACATTTACACTCCTGTTAAAGAGAAATAACTTCTCTATTTCCTGTATTTTTAACCTCTTCGACTTGGCACATACTGCTTTCGCTTCTTGGAATGTAAACTAATGAACAACTACAAAAATTCCAATTTTCCTTCCGTGCTATCTCAAAAGCCACTTCCTCTTTCAATTCTAGTGGAGCATTTCTCACTCCTTTTGAGCCACAGGATAGAAAGAAATATGGCTTTAAATTTAGCAATTAAACTTAAATTCAGAAAGGCATTAAAGATTAAGATTTATTTTTACAAGTGTATAGCTGATATAATATTAGAAAAATCTCACAAGATTTCATCTGTTTTCGTGGATCTATGGTAAAAATATAAGCTGATGTTTTTCAGATCATATAATGTTATGCCTACAAAAGAGCAGAACCTACCTAAAGTCTATTAGAACTAATAAAAGAAAACATGAAAGTGACTGGTAAACTATAAATATTAAGACAAAAATACCGTCTTCCATTTGACTATTGAAACTATAAAACATTTGTTTTACAAAACAGAAATGGGGTAGTTCATGATATTATCAATATAATTATGGAAAAAATATTTAAAAAACATTTAAGAATTTTTACAAAACTGCAACTTTAATAAAAAAAAATCATGCCTTCAGGAAGGAAGGAAGATTTAATATCACAAAGATGTCAACTTTCCCCAATATATAAATTTAATGTAATTCACTTAAAATTCTGTTGGAGTTTTAAGAAATTGATAATATTATTCTAAAATTCCTGTAAAGAATGTACAAAAGTTATTTTAAAAACTATAAAAAAGGGGCCTCCCTCGTGCCGCAGGTGGTTTAGCACAGTGCTGTGAAGCTGTCCACAGCCTCTGCAGTGCCAGTCCGATCCCCGCAGACCTCGGAGCAACCCACATGGTGCGGCAGACCTTTCCTGTCTCGCCCATTGCTCCCCTCAGCAGTGTGTTTCAGTAGATATGCCTGTTCTGTTTCCCGCTCTATCTCTGGTGAATCCTCTCACCCTCCCACGCATGTGGCCTGGACCCTGGTGCTTGTAAAAATAAAGTAAATCTTAAAAAAAAAAAAAATTGTAAAAAAGCAAAAAGGGAGGGGTTTGTCCAATCATAAATTTAATATGAAGCTATTATAATTTTGAAAGTATGTCATCAACGCAAAAATATACTTTGTAGAGTATTATCAGTAAAATATAAAATACAATTTTTTCCTAACATACTAATGCAAGTTATTTATTCAAGATCATGAAAAAAATACATACACTAGTCTATCGCTAGAAATAAAGTTTTAGCAAAAGATTGTAAGTAGCTGCCAGTGAAAAGGCTGACTTGTTAAATTATAATGAACTTACAGTAAAATATTTGCTGCTATTCAAAAGTAATAAGGTAGGTCTATAGGTGTCAACAATTCTAATTAAGAATTTCAATTATTTTATATTTTTACAGATTCAACATGTCCTTAACATCATTATGAATATTGCCAATGTTTCCAGAAGTGATATGGTCTATACTAGCAGCTTTAATGATAACGGGGGAAAGAGTCCTCGAGGACAATAAAGCATAACATAAAAAAAGACCTGGCTACCTGGAGAGTTTATGGTATTTCAAGAAATTGGACTAACTGTTCACACATAGGACATGATTTTTTTTATCAAGTTTTTCAGTTAGCCAAGATATTATTTAGACAAAGTGGCTTTTAATGTACTATGCTATGATTACATGATTCTACTATCTTTGGCAATACCAAAAAACATTGAAAATTTATAAAACCACAGATAAAGGAAAAGCAACATTTTGTCAATTAGGAATTTCATACAACATGAATGATTTCAGTATGAATCTACATTATATAAATGTAATTGTCTAATTACATTTATTTCTGTAATTGTGTGAACACAAAGTTCAAAATTTTGTTCCGCATATATTTTTCTTCTTTACTATCAAGTGACAAAAGTAGCTATGTAACTATTTTTTTTTTTTTAAGATTTATTTACTTATATAAGCACTGGGTACAGTCAGAAGCGCAGGAGGGTGAGAGAATTCACCAGAGCTAGAGCGAGGAGCAGAACAGGCAGAAGGACCAACGAACACTGCTGAGGGGAGTAGCAGGCGGCAGGAGAGGTCTGCGCGCCATGTGGGACCCTCACCGGCGGCCGGGGATCGAACCGACGCTGCAGAGGCTACGGGCAGCTTTGCAACCCAGCGCTCAACAGCTGCGCCACCGCGGAGACCCAATGTGTAACTATTTTTTAGATAGGAAACTGGGTGAGAATATATCATGTTAACAAAGTACATAGAGTCAGAGAAAGAAAAGCTGAAATTCAGATCTTGATATATACCTGAGCAACAATAAGAACAATTAAAAGATTTTGATTTTTAGTTTAGTAGATGCAGTTCATTACTGATGAAGTTCAGAGAATGGGAAATCATGAGATAACATAACCACTGCACTATTTACATGCTCTCTCTCTCTCTGAAACCTAAAAAAAGAACAAAACAAACAAACCTGACAATCAACAGGTGAACCATATTTAACAGTTTAGAATGCATACAATGTTTCTATTGTTATCCTTGAGCTCATTAACAAAAATGATGAAATGATCTAGAAATATCTGTGTCAGCAAGAACTAAAAGAAATCCAGAAACAAGCAAACACTTAGCCTCTAAACTAATGAGAAGAGTGAAGTCAGGCAGTCAAAAATGCTGATTTACAAATATTCTATTTAACTTCTGAACCCATATCCAGGTGCTATCTTGACTACAACCCAAATGCTCTTATCTAAATTCTATGAATAAATAAATAAATAAATAAATAAATAAATTCTATGGCTCAAGTCAAACAAAGAATTAATGACTGAAGTGAAATTTCTAAATTTCAAAATACACATTTTAACATTTCAAATAAATATTGCAAATTTTTTTTTAATCTCTGATACAGTAAAGACAATGAAGATGACAGTAACTGAATCATAGCTCTTAGAACTGTTTTTTAAATTAAAAAATGACAAACAGCCTGTCTATTAAAATTTGACAAAACCTGAAATTTGTCTCAAAATAACCTGTGGACAATAAGCAATGGAGAGGAGAGACTAAGTGGTGTTATAAATGAAACAAGATTGGCTGTATCTTCACTGCTGCCAAAGACATGAGCATTCACTATACTATTTAGTGATTAAATTTTACTACAAAAAAGTACACACAATCTTCCATAATTGCTGTGTTTTCCATCTTGAAATTCATATACCACTACAAATTCAAAACAATGTATTTTTTAATAATTTTTTGATAAATAGTTTTGATGGGATCAGCATTTCTATATATACTGAGGCTTGAGAAAAGTCCTGTCATATTCCATAAGCCCTATAGGCTACACAGATTATGTTGGAGAAAACGGTCACCCCATAAAAATTAATAAGAACAAATTCCGAATTAGTCTACCTCACTAGGAATTACTAAAATTCAAAACCAAGCAATGCAGTGTGTCAACAAAGATTATTCCTTCACCCCCAGTGGGCTTATATGTATGTAAATTATCAGCACAAAGTTTGCTGTCTTTGCTTTCCAGAGGATTCAAAGCCACCTTCACAAAAATCTACATATACTCATAATTGTCAGCAGCTGAGAGTTTAAAGGAGTTTGGAGGAGAATAAGATGACCATGCATCTCTATGCTTTAAAGGCCCCAAGGGCTTTTCAAGGCTACAATTAAATGTGGCTCATTGTATACTGACTGATAGAGGGGATCTGAATTATTCCCTAGCTGGTGCTGCATTAAACCATTTTTCATTAGAATTCCTTTTTCTAGACAGAGCAATACAAGCTCTGCTGCCAGGTAAATGTCCTGGGAGAGATTGTCCTATCACGTAAGAGATCAGGAAGTAAATTTTCATTTCACAGAGGAGTCCTTGGAGGAATATTTTAATTTTACTTGTGAAAACACACCTAGTATATCCTCTTCCTTTCTAAAGTTCCTCTCTCCACCCCCCCTCCCCCACACAGATAAAAAACAGATACAAACACAGAGTCTATAATCAGGCTCCAGTTCAAAATGCATGCAAAGAGGAGTAATGAACAATGATATAACCTCATCATCTGCCTGCCGTAACCGGGCAACAGCATAACGCCTCACTGTTGGATTTGTATAATGAGATGATAACAATTCCAAGGAATCCTCTACATCCATTGGCTTCCATTTTCCCAGAAGTTCCAATGCTTGTTTGGCCTCTTGAGGTAGATCCCAATTAACACATTTCAAGAATTTTGTCAAAGCCTAAAATCAGAAAAAAAATTTAAAATTAGAAACAGACCTATTACCTGAAGCAGGGAAGGTCAAGGGTGACTGGACAGAGTTCTACTTGGTCCTGACAACAGAGTCACAGAGTGAGTGACTGACTCCTGTAAACACTAAATAAAGTTATACGTATGATCTTAGAAAAGCACTGCATGATGGGGGAAAAAAGGGTATGTTTCCTGTAATTTTTTTTTCAGGTCAAATCACTTGCAGAGAACTATGAATTTTTTAAATTTCCATTGTTTTTCCTTCATTTGGCTTTTGTTTTTTTAAAATATTGCAGCCCTCAATACACAGAAATAGTAAAGGTATGTCTCACGCAGATTCTTGAGAGACAAGATTTTACAAGATGAATATGTGACATAGAATACAGCAAGTCAATGAATAAAAGAGCATGAAGCCAAGCAAGGGTAGAATTCCCAACACCAATTCCACTCTCAAACACACCCCTTACCCCCACCCCCGGTCACTGAAGGTTTCCTAGCTACATGAGGCACATGAGGACTCAAATTAAAATGCATATGCCTGTTTCTCACACACAGAAAAGTAAGCATTTAAAAATATAAAACAGAAACATACACAAAAATAGATAAATATAAAGCAGCAGCAAATATTCTATGATTTAGCTAGATGCTTATAGCATCTTTTTGTAACCTTACCTCAGTAAAGAGGTAGCATACTGAAGTTTTCACAGGACTGTTAGGTCAATTACCTTGGAATCTATCAGTCATGGCTGCATTCATAATAAATGCCCTTTTATGGTACATCCAGTTATTCATAAAAAGCAATCTATTGCTAGGTCTATCTACTAGCAACACTTTCCCAGTTGAATCAAGACTTTCTCTTCTTCTATTTCTCTATGAATTAATATCTTTAATAAAGATAACTTTAAAATTTTAAATTCCTATTCTACTGAGCTAAAATCTTTTTAAATCATTTTTTAAAATATTTATTTATTTATGCATACAAGAGCTAGGGTACAGGCCAGAGATGTGGGGAGTGAAAGGATTCACCAGAGAGAGTGGGGAACAGAACAGGCAGACTGGCTGAAATACACTGCTGAGGATATCAGTGGGTGAGACAGGAGAGGTCCGCTGCGCCATGTGGGTTGCTCCCTGGCCGGCTGGGCATCCAATTCATGCTGCAGAGGCTGCAGATTGCTTCATAGTGCATTGCTTAACCCCTTGAGCTAAAATCTTTTCATTATCAAACTAATCAAGTTGCAAGAAAATGTCCAAATGATCAACAAAACAGTAAGCACACACGTATAGCTAGTATAACAAAATGAACTTTCATGCCCATCCCTTATTCTTCATTTCACTTAATTAAGAGATTATTTAATTCAATGCTCAAATTGTATTATAGTCTCAACAAAGCTAAATGGCTTGTTTATCACTTGAAAATGGTAGACAAATTATACCTAGAACTCAGGTCCACTGACTCTCTCAGGCAGATGGTTGCCATTAAGGCATTACCATTTCCTAATTAGCTAAGCCCATGTCTTTTAGAGCTATTACTCTCCCAACACCGATGTACTAAATCCATTTCCAATTCCTGTCCGTTATTTTCCTAGCGTATTTCCTATACTACATATCTAGAGCTTGGCACAGCCTTCTCCTAGTTAAGAGACTCACAATCAGCTTCTCTTCAAAGCATTTCACACAATCTCCTGAAAGCTATGGTTAGCACAAACCCCAATTGTCAGCAGAAATTTACCTTGTAACACTCCTTTCTCCAAAACACTCAATATTTACATAACACTTACCTAAGTAATCCCTGTGACCAATTCCGAAGTAACCATTTAAGTTTACAGACAGGGAAAACATAATGAACTAAAAGACAAAATGGTCTTCATGTAACTTCTTCCCCCTGGTAAATTTAATTGTCTAGAGAATGAGACTAAATTTATCCCCCAAGGGCAGCCTTTCCAATATTTGAAGAAGACTTCCATTTTAGTGTATGGTGTTTCTGTTAGGGTGAAAAGGATGTCCTAAAGCTAATTCCATACAGGCTTTGTGGACTCCATCCCCCACTCCAAACCAAAGACAAAAGACATTGGGAACTCCAAATCCCATCACCACCAAAGGGAAGGTTGCTGGGACCTGAGGGTGGGGTTAAGTAGCCAGGTTTGGTATAAAGCCAGACAAGTGGGCTTTGGAGGGTATCCCCCATTTTGGCCCTCCACAAGCTCGCAGCGTCCGGCCAGCTCTGAGAGTGCCTTTGGATTTCCAGGTCGGCGGATGGGGTAGGATGCATTAAAGGCTTTCCCTATTTAATTCTCCCTGAGTTGTACATTTCCTTAATTCCCATTCTCTTGTAAATAAACCGTTTATTAACCTTTTGTGTGTGCCTGTAGTAGAATATTAAGAAGTCCCTTTTAAGTGCGCGGGTGAGGACCCACAGCCAGGCAACCCGTTTTATATTGGGGTTGCCCTGTAACAGTTTGGCACCCAACATGGTTTCCAAGCTTCACCCGTGGTTGACCAGCCCAAAGTACTTTTTCTTGTGTTGGTCACCATAAAGCGCACTAGGTCAATGGTCACTGTAATTTGAAATAAATAAATAAACATAATAAAAAACCCTGGCTTCTTTCTCAGAACATTCTATTGACACCTCTCATCGTAATCCAAACTTTTAATTCTCATTAAACTAACTCTCATTGCCCTTCTATGCTTCAACCAAGTTAACCTATGCTTTTTAGCAAAATAATAGTGTCATTTTTTTTAAAGATTTATTTATTCATGCATACAAGAACTGGGGTAAAGGGCAGATATGCAGGAGAGTGAGAGGATTCACCAGTGACAGAAGGGAACAGAACAGGCAGACTGACTGAAATACACTGCTGAGGGGAGCAGCAGGCGAGACAGGAGAGTTCTGCTGCGCCATGTGGGTCTCTTCAGTTGCCGGCCGGGTTCGAACCTGTGCTGCAGACTGCGGACAACATCACAGAGGTGCACTCAACTGCCTGTGCCACCAGGGGAGGCCCATTAGTGTCATCTTCTTAAGGTCAACTTTTGAGAAACTCAATTTTTCTAGGAAGTCTCCAGCAACTTTCAGCTCTTCCTTTATTGGTTTTATTTAAATGATGCTCTTCTACCTGCCACCTACTTTTGTAAACATTCTTACATCTGCAACTGGAGGCTGTATTCCCCAAGACAGCAACCCATTTCCTCTCACCTTCTATATGCCATTTAATACACTGTCCCCCCTGTCCATCTAAGAACATAGACTATCCTAACTTATTCCATGCATTTATTTTTCTTTCTTTTTTTTTTTATAGAGGCATGTTTTATTTATTTATTTGTTTGTTTTTGTTTATACATGCACTGGGTATAGTCAGAAGCGCGGGAGGGTGAGAGAATTCACCAGAGCCAGAGTGGGGAGCAGAGCAGGCAGAAGGACCGAAGCACACTGCTGAGGGGAGCAGCGGGCGGCAGGAGAGGTCTGCGCGCCATGTGGGACCCTCCTCCGGTGGCCGAGGAACAGCCGGGGATTGAACCGGCGCTGCAGTCTGCGGGCAGCTTCACAACCCAGCGCGCAACCGCTGCGCCACCAGGGAGGCCCTCCATGCATTTATTTTTCATTTCAACCCAGAATGAAGTTCTGGGTTGAATGTGGCAACACAGCAATACTTCTTAAATAACTATAGCAAAAGCTTTTCCATTTCATAGTACATCAAACTGTCTTAATAGAAATGTGTGGGTATGTTCTTATTATAAGCAAATCTTGCAGCATGCTGATGTACTCAATTCACTAACTGAAGCAATCTAACTCACAAATTCTCAGATTTATAGATTTATTAGTAAGATTTATAGAGCACACTGCTACTAAGGAACTTAAGGCATTGTACAAAGAATTTCTCAACTTTGTAAAGCTCAATATAACAAATGTAAACAAGAGGTAGTAGAATGAAGAAGGAAACAGAGAAAAGAGGAATGAGACAGTATAAGAATTTGAAGATTGCAATAATGACAATATTTAATCTCAAGTCGTTTAAAAATGCTTTGTTGATTTATATTAAGTAAAGGTACAGGACTTAAAGAATACTTTATCACTAGAGCTTCTATAGTTATCTGGAGCCAGAGTATTTGGGTTTAAGTCCTAATTCTTGGTGCTATCAATTATTAGCTGAGTCACCTATAGCCTAATAATTTACGTTTTATTTAACAACCTTTAGGTTGTGGTGTCCAAGGTTAAACGTTAACATTACTGCACTTAAAACCCTGTTTTATTTTAAGAGCAATAACTATTTTAACTTTCTTTCTGATCTTAGAATCACCTCACTATATTCTTTTTCTTAGACTCACAAGCATTATTACTTCAGAGATGAAACATGAAACGTATCACATATGTGTATATATATTAACATCTGCAACTCAATTACTAAAAATTTCTACTTTGCTGTTAATAGGAGACCTACTCAAACCAAGACTTTTGACAACAAACAATTCCCTAATTCTGTGTGGACACCTATTGGAAAGTGCCCACTTTCTCTTGTCATGTGAATGTGTTCATTCCATCATTATGGTTTTTATGGAGGATCCATTACATAGGTATGATTTATTAAATCACTGGACACAGGTGATTAACTCAATCATCCTGGGACCCTTCTTCTTCCCAGGTCAATGGATGGGGCTGAAAGCTCCAATTCTCTAAGCACAGGATTGCTACTCTGACAAAGGGCCCATCCCCCAGAGTTACTTCATTAACATAAACTCCAGAAAGGCTGAAAGGGCTTATCATGAATAACAAAAGATGCTCCTCTCACTCCTACTACTTAGAAAAGGACTAGGATTTAAACTCTGTCAGAAACAAGGGATGAGGACCAAACATTTATTTCTTATAGCACAATATCACAGGTGTTGTTCTGATTTCAATGGAAAACACTCAAAAATGAAAATATCACTTTGCCTCCTATTGTTACAGAGCAGCCCCGATATAAGACATCCTTTTCCCCCTAACACTATCATTTATGCTGAAAATGCTGGGAATTGGCTCCAAAGCATTTTATACATTTTCTTTTCCTTCCCTTGTCCTCCAAAATTAGGCCTCAAAATCTGTAGATGAGTCTCCTAATTATGCCTCTTTTTTATTCTCAGCTCTGCTCCAATCCAACTGCTAATTTTCTTTAAAACATCACTTGTTGGGAAGGGGTAATGAGGGTGGATAAACTGGGTAAAAGGGATCCTTGCATGGTGAAGTAGAGAATTGGACTTTTAGGGGTGAACTTAATTTAGTCTACACAGATGTTGATCTATAATGATGCACACCTGAAACATGTCATAATACAATAGTATTTCAATAGAAAAAAAATGAAATCTGAAAGAAGAGTACATTAAAAACATTAAGTTTCAAATAAAGTGACCCAAAAACCAAAGTCTTCTATTATTCTCATTCTCTTTAAAACTGTATTTTAACTTTAATGATTACAATTAAAAAACAAACTTACGTCCTTTAAAAAAAAGCACTTGTTAAAATGCATTCTGTTGCTTTGGTGGTTTCCTACTGGCAGTGAAGTCAAACTTCAGAGCGGAGAATTTAAAGCTCATCACATCTAACTCCATATTTCCTATTTCATTACCATAAATATAAACTTTTCTGTCTCCTCTGCCTTTTCTGCCCTTGAAAAATGAGCATCAATGTCTGCTCAAACTTTAAAATCCCTCACATAATAGCACACATTTATTTTCTTCCAAAGTTATATTATATCAATGCTATACTTCTCTATTTTGGTTGCATACAAATAATCTTTTCCCCAAAATAATTTTAATTCATATGAAGAAAAGGGGCATGATACCTCATAGTTCAGAAATTGACTAATGATAGGGCAAAAGTTGATAAATGCTTGCTAACTGAATTCACTTCTCCTAAAAAGTCCACCATCATCTTCTTGTTAGAAGGGACAACTGTGATGACTGTCCTGATATCACTGAATCAGCTGGTACTTCAGAAGAAGCTTAATAAGAAGCCTCATAAGAAATAGTGCATTATTATTACCCTTCATTATATATTGAATCTTTCTACTGTTTGGCTCCAAAAGTGTAATCAAAAGGCATTAAATTGATATTGCCAGTTAATTTTAATTAACAATTTTATAAGAAAAGTAGTCACCATGCTAAAAGCTGAATTTGAAAAGTTACGATATTCAAATTTTAAATTCCTCAAAATGAGTGATTTCTTATATGCTCAAGTAGGACTATAGATTTAAAAATAGTTCATAAGTTTAGCAAGTTTTGTTGGATTAATTTTATAACTATGAACTTTTTAGGTACATCAAGCCTAAACTAGATGATTTTCATCCAAAATACTTAAACAAGTCACTTAGAAACAAATAGATGGAAAAACCAAACCTAATTAAAGATAAATACAAAGTGTAACTTGGTAAGAACAAATTTCCACCAATTTGTTCTCTGGATACTGCTTTCTCTCTAGGAAATCTTTTCAGCCTGAGGGTCCAAGTGCCAAATAACCTAAATCACAGTTCCTGAGAAACTGACATTGGAAGAATTTCTTTCTGCAAATAAATTACTGAACAAGAGTGCAGGAGCATTTGTTTTCTACAAAACCCACTTTAAATTATTACAAAGATACAAATGTGGCTATGTGAATAATTCCTTTGGTCACTTCAAGGCCAAAATACATTTGGTTTACTGAAAAGGGCTTCCCAAACATTAAAAAATATCGTTCACTCTGCTCGAGTGATCATAAGAATCCTATAATATGTCCTGAGAATTGAAGTTTCATCACCCACCTTTCAAAAATTTGAAATCAACTAGTTAAATGAAACTTGTCACACACTTTATATCACTTGAGCATTTTATTTCTTTTGCACACATCTAGAAGTAATTGAATTTCAGTGGGAAGTGACTACTTGTTTAAACAAACAATTTTTCTTGCAAGCATTTCTATCTAAGGGAGTTCGGCTCTGTAAATCTATTCTATGCTTTTTGAACCTATACATTCTAACAGGTTTAATTCAATATCTTGCTGTGAATTTTAGACAACACTGTGCTGCATTCAAGATGCAATTTCTGAGACCAAGGTTATTCTTCATTTAACAGAATATTGTGATACTAACTCAATCATTTTATAAAACACAATCATTTTATAAAACACAAACTCACAAACCTATGTTTCTGATGATGAATATTTCCTTTTTTGCTATGATGAAAAGAATAACACACAAAGATAAAGCAAAATTAGAATTCCCCTCTCATTCTGGTTATGAATATAAAGGGGAATGAATATGATTCATCTGCAAAGAATTTCCCAAGGCATCAATAAAAGATAAAGAGAAAAAGTTGAAGAGTTAAGATGAGCTGCAACCGTATTTTCATTCTTACTTTAGAAACTAAAGGAAATACAATTGCTTCAGAAAAACAAGTTAAGCAACGTAGCTAAAGACCATCTCAAGAGAGTATAAAATATATTCACCCATTCATTCATTTTCACATAATTATATAATAGCTTTCTGGCAGATAGTAATTTTCTTGATGGTTCTCTATTCTGCCCCCAATGCATTTTAGAATTCCTGCTAAGGCATGTGCATGATGCTGCAAACATTTCCCCTATAATCCTCCTATCTATGTCTTCACGGACTGCCTTCTCCTCAAACTCATAAATGTGAGCATATCAAGAGGCAGCATATATAAGCTTTGTGATTCCTGCACAGGTTCTTTAATCTTTGTAACTCATGTTTCTTCATCTGTAGAACAATAAAAATAATACATACATTGGGGGGTTGTTGTGGAATGTAAAATACCTTTGGCACACAGTAGCAATTTAATAGATGCTGGCTATTACTATTACACCTTAAAAGTTAGCCCTTGAACCTATGTTCTAAGAATTTACAGCCCAATTTAAGAACTATAGAAGACTTAAAATTCACAATCATGTAATCAACTCACATTAAATAAGAGGAAACTAAAGCTGACCAAGGTGAAGTGATTTACAGGAAGTGAAAAGGCTTCTTAGTGGCAATGGTGAGCCTCAAAACCAGCTCTCCACACTCAACACTAGTGCTGACTACTTCCTCACTATTCTCTCTCCAGAAACTTTATTTAGCCAGTTTCCTTATGGGAAAGCAAATGTCTAACTCTAGCCTAACCTCTATCCTGCAAGCCAAGCAATATGCCAACCAGTCCATCAACTCATTATATACATTGCAAATTATATTTCTCAAACTTTCTATATTCCAATCTTCTCCAGAATTCTGTAGTTCTTTCAATAATGTGATATAGGTTCAGAGTCACACAGGTTCAAAGAGGTGAGAAGAATTAAAATAGAAGGAAATAACATTTCCTCTGTACCTACTATGCAAAAGGTGAACTCAGCCAGGTTATTCACCCGGATTATTTACTATACCTGTGAAAGATGGCTGTATCATTAGAAAAATGAGGAAACCAAGCTTTCAAAATAATCTGTCTCATGTTCTCTAAAAACTTGTAGCCAGAATTGAACACAAGTCCCTCAGACATAACCCATTTAGATATTATCTACGCATCAACAAATTGGTCCATGTGTCATTGTGTACTTTTTTGTAATTAAAAAAAATGGATTGTCATATATAATTCTTAACTTGACAATAACTATATTTCTGTGGCAATTTTACCGAATCTTGTTCATTAGCAACAAAGTTTATAAATAATTTGATATATGAAAATAGTCAAGAAACTCACTTTCTCTTGATTAGTAAGATAATATCTGAACTTCCACACAAGATCCTGTTCTTCATATGTAAGCTGTTTGGTTGGTGGATAACTCACAATAATCTACAACAAAGAAGACAAAGAGTTATTCTTGTCAAATGTATTCTTTTTCTGTATTTCCATTTCATTTAAATTTTTTTATTTCAAAATTTCAATAATAGTACTATTCGGTTGTCAGAAATGTCACAACATATTTTTTAATTTTCAAGCAAACTGCATTATGACTTTTCTGACAACCCAATATTATAGACACAAGACCAACATACACTCAACAAAGTGATACTTAAATTTGTTGTATTTATCAGTCTAAAAAAACATTAAAGTGTGAAAGAAAAGGAAAACAATGAAGATGTCACATTACATATAAGAGTATATACCAAGTCTTCACTTAACATAGTCAAAAGTTTCTGGGATACTGCAACTTTGCGCGAAACACCACATAATGAAAGCAAGTCCTCCAATTAAATCTTTTTGTTCAATGTCACAGGATTCTGTGTTTTCTCAACATTATAAGGAAGCCATACTGAACAACAATACTACCCCTGGGCTTGCTGTATAACTACAGAGCTCACTCAGTTCAACTAAAAACAAAATAAACCAAAATAAAAAAGCTCCCTCTTCCTCAGAAAAAAAAAAAAAAAAGGAAAATCAATAAACTTTCCCTTATCAATCAATGCACACAACAATACATGTGTATATACCAAGCTCTCTCTTGGGAAGTATACCCTTAAGGCTAGTTTCCAAGAATGATATATCATAAGCGGTATGTATTTTTGCAGCTGTCTCCAGGGCTAATTTATTTACTGAGAACTAAAATATGATTCTAAAACCACACAAATCTAAAACTGTTGAAATTACATAAGGCTCACTAACCTGGGAAAAATTTGCATCACGATCACTTATAAATGAAATGGTATCACATCAGCTATACCCAAAATACCTATTTATTTATATTAACATTTTACAAAGTTTCTTACATTAAGTTGATCCCTTGTGGCAGCATTAGGTTTGAGATCGTGGTCAGAAGGTCCACTTCTTAAACTCCGGGCAAGTTTGTGATGTTTGCTTTCAACTAAATTCTCCTATAAATCATTTTAAAATATTAATCATGATGTAAAAGCCAGTTTCAATAGCCAGGTAGAAATAAGAAAACAATTATTAAGACCGCTTAACACTTAGGATACTTTAGTTTGTTTTCATTATAACTTCAGTATCCTAAATATCTTTTTATGATAAATCCTTATTTTGCAACAAAACTGGTCTCTATAAGACTTTCAACCATTAAATTATTAATAATTGAATCTTTGAAAATGTGTTTTGTAAGTGAAGACCAATGAGATGACGGGGTGTTCTTCTGAGCAGAAGAGAAGGCAATATGCATATCTACTACTTATTTTGTACCTTCTCAATGAGGAAAATGATTTTCTCCCAGGCAGGAACCAGACACCCCTCTTTTACCAATATTTGACTTGCTGTCATTAATTGAATGAAATACAGGGCCTTCTGACCTTATTTTTAGGTATTAATATTTCTTGTAAAAATTCAATCTAATCCTGATGTAAGATAACTGGAGTGTATTTATGAATCACTTTTACTTAGATAACTAAGCTAGCTATAATTTTTTTTAAAGAAAATACATGCTATGGATTGGATCTCAGTCATCACTCTGGAGAAAAGCATTTTCATAAGTTTTCAAAACTCACCATAGACATCTGAGGGTCAGGAACTTTCACTATCTCGAAACTTGTTAAAATTGGAGATGACTCATCACCATCCTGGATTGCAATAATAAATTAAAAATTAAATATATGAAATTGAATCACATGGTAAAAAACAATACATGAAAACATGTACTCCAATGTATTTTGATTTAATGAACACCATGTCTCCACTTAAAGTACATATACATTTTTTACCATTTGTTGCTGATCAAATGTTTTGAGAACTAAATCTAACAATAAAATCTGCAGAGTCTGTAGATATATAGGATCTGGAAATTAAGATTGCTTTCTTTCAGCCTTGTCTTTTAACTTTGTTCATAATTACAGTGGGTCAAAAATAGAAAGTTTTTAATTTTCCAACTTAAAAAAGAAAATACACAGCATAATTAAAGCATTTGCAAAACATTTTCAAAAACTTACTAAGTGTATATTGGTAACTTTTCAAACTACCACAACTGAGTTCCAGTCAGAGAAGTGGAGTTTTAAGTGTGGCATTAAGGTTACTCAAATTTATACATAGCTAGAGAGTAAGCAGCTTTGTTTCTCAGACACCTATTCAATAACACAGCAAATCTGAATAACAAGAATTAATCAATCAATTCTTAAGACATAAAGCTGTCTTATATTGTTGCATTATCATTTCTGAAGAATGTTGGCTTTTAGTTCTATCCAATTCAGACAAGAAAGGTAAATTTAGCATAATAAATGTCCTTCAATATATCCTGGAAAAAGCTAAACTAACTGGAACCAGAATTTATTTCCTCACAATTGTATATCAAGCATCAAGTTTTTCTGTCAATTTTCAAATGCTAGTATATTTCCAATTTTAGATATATGCAGCAAAATCAGGAGAGACTGAAAGAGGGGAAGTATTGTGATTTTACTTTAGTTTAGTAATTGAGTCTTACAGAAAACCACAAATTCCCACAGCCGTTGTTTAACAGGCCAGTTCTCAGTCACAATGCCAGAAAACACATTAATCAGCCCAACTGTGACAAGTAATCTTCACTAAGGCTATCTGTCACAAAAGACAGGTGACAAGAAAGTCTATTTCCATTAGATTCAATACACTGGCCCAGCAATCTTTACACTAAGTGGAAATATGACAAGGTAGGTAGACAGGCATTAATTTATGGGCAATTTTCAAGAAGCCGTAGAAAGGGGTCAAGAACCTTCTTAAAAAAACTTGAAATTTTTCTAATTTCTCTTCTGCTATTATTTCATCTATTATCAAAGCTGTCTTTCAAAAGATCTCTCACATCTCCGCTGTTCAAAAGTACCATCTCCGTTAACATGTTTTCACAATATAAACTCCAGATGAACAGGAAATATTGCTTTTAATGAAATAACATGAAGTATAAAATGTGATTTCATTAAAATGTATACATGACAAAACAATTTTACTTGCCTACATTTCCCTTTCTTTTGAAGGTAATTTTTTTAATAAACTAATAACAATGTTAAATAGTCTATCTTCCTATCTTCATTTTTCCTCAGGGAGTATAATTTATAAAAACAAAAGACTGAAGCAAGTTAACTCTTCCTAACCTTATACAATAGGGAAGGAAAACATGTTAAAAGGAAAAATTACGATTAACTTGAAAATACCATAAAAATGATCATAAATGAACTATAACCAATAAACCTCCATTATGAAAACATCTTTCAAATAGTAATTTAGTTATAAAAATATATAAAATTTTTAAAAACCACTTGACAGTTTTAACAATAACACCAAAGCGTAAATGTAATTTAAAAATACTGCTTCTAATAAACAAATATACTGCATATAAACTTATCTATATACTAGAAGAAATATTATTTTATTATACCATGCATCAAAAGTCTGTTTTCAATTGCCCTAATTTAAGCATTTTTCTACTTCCACAATAATAGAAAGTTGATGTAGTTTTAAACTATGCATACATTTCTGTAATATCTTTTAAAAAGCCTTCAACAAACACTTAAGGCACAGATATTTTTCAAGTAGCACATTTTAAACAATGAACTATATTTTTTTGCATAATGAGCTGCACAAAGCAAATACAAATTAAATACTTGTTATTACTCAGCCTAACAATACCAGGGTTTTCTTAATTCTGCATAATTATGAACTTCTTAAATAAGCATACTCATGACTTATGGTAGGGTAACTTTTACAATTCCAACACATTATACACTTTATATATGTATAAATTTCATATATCAAATAGATATATGATACACACTTAATCTCAAAGAACAACCATAGCCCTAACTTTCAGTATCTTACACTAAAAAAAAATGGGATTTCCTTTTATTTTTCAAATGAACACTAATTGTTATTAAAACTATAACTTTAATGTCTTACTTGCCAATTCTGAGAACAATTAATCAAAAAGTTTTAAATCCCTTACATATTTATTGAATTCTGTAACCCAGAACTGCATTACATGAATGATCGACTTTCGTAATCTTGTAGTCGCTATGTGATTTGATTTGTGTATACATAAACAGCTGCTGCTGACAGCTGTCTGCTGCTATCCTACAACCAAATAATTCATCTCAGCAGGAAAAACAGTAATTTTTCCCCTCCCCTCTACTTTAGAGACAATAAACAGTTCCAAAGCAAATACCTTTTCGTAATAAACAATACCATATTCCTTATCATCACACTTGACACATCGAAACTCAACCATCAAGTACATGAAATTAGAACTTCGTTTTTCACTCTAAAAAAAGAAAAAGTTTTATTTTATAAATAATCATCTTCAATGTTCTCTTAAAAGAGCAACTGCAATTTAAAATGTAATAAATTTTCATTTCATTATTACAAATGCACTGTTTATATAGCACTATCATATTATTATATACAGCACTATTGTTTTATCTAGTACTGTCCAATATTCATTTATAACTCTCTCCTTAAATATAGTAACATTTCTGTATATTCAGTAGTTTGGATTTTAGTATATAAAATCTTGAAGGTATTTGGATACATCTACATGACAACCACTACATTTCAAAAAAGATGTTTTGTACTTCTAACAATTTTAAGCAAAGAACAATTCACTGTATACCATATGATTATAAGAATTAATATAAGTATCCAAAAATCAAAAGTAAAGCAATGCATGTAACTAAGAACAAAGGCAAACTGAGCTTAACAGATAAAACTTTTACAAGTTTTTCACAATTCATAAATGATTGTAAGGAAACCTGCAGTCATTTGTAAATTTTTATCAATACAGTTTAAGTATATTGGAGACAAGTTCCTTCTCCAAAACAAAAAGTGCTGATTCTGTTAAATAATGAATCAAAAATAAAATGAAGCCTAAATGAGCGATTAATTTTGACCCAAATAATTTTCAAAAAAGCTTTAAATCTGTATGTAAAAAAATCATAAAAGCTTAAAGAGGTCATTTAAATTGTTAAGCTTGTGAAGCATAATATAGTAATGGTAATGGTAACCTATCTATTAAAAGAGTGGCAGTGGGAGGTTGAGAAAGGCTAAACATAATAAGCTCTAACATTATACATGCTACACCCAAGAGTAACTAAGTTGAAAAGTACAAAAATATAAGTAAGCATTCTGATTAACTATTTTTGGCATATGATTATAAAGAATTAAAAACAAACTTTACTCACAGTGATAGATATAAGAATGTATTATGAATAAATTTGGAAAAGATGCTCAGTAGTCATACCGAATATAAATGTTGCTAAACACCACGATATTTTTATATGACAATTCTAGAATCTAACTCTACAATTGTCAATCATGAAATTAAAAATTCCTCTCTCTTTCTATATGCTGAAAACTTCAGAGAATATAAATTAAGTCAGTCGTGCCCTGTGGTGGTCACTATGGCTAAGTGTATACATAATTGATATCTTTTTTATAATGCTTTTAACTTTTTTTAATTATGCATACAAAAGCGGGGGTGTAGGCCAGAGTATGGGGTTGGGGGGAAGGGGGTGGGGGTGGTGGTGAGAGGATTCACCAGAGCCAGAGTGGGGAGCAGACCAGGCATATCCCACTGAAATACACTGCTGAGGGGAGTAGCAGGCAAGACAGAAGAGGTCTGCTATACCATGTGGGTTAGCTCCAGGGCTGGGGATGGAACTCATGCTGCAGTGGCTGGTGATAACTTGATAAAGCTGAGACTTTAACCCCTGAGCTACCAGGGAGGCCCTACACACTATTGATTTTTCTCTCATCTTAATGTGGTTAGTAGTTATTTCTGTTCTCTAAGCACTGAATTTAAGCCAAACATGTAGCAGACATAGAATTTCAGTGCAAATATAGGGAAAAAAATATTTTTCTTCAAATGCTTTGAAAGAGGTTCACTCAAGCCATCTTTTAATTAAACATATTCTGGACCAATGCACTAAATCAAGAAATAAATTACTTGGGCCATGCAATGTTATTAAAGGTGCAGAGTTCTACAGTATATATATATATATATATATATATATATATATGACAAGTTGTATTTTAATTGGGGAGAGCACTTGCTAAAGTTGATAAAAGGTAACTGAAATGAAGAGGAAACATTGTGTTGATAGATTTATCCACTAATAACTTGAACTTTTATATGAGCAAGTTCATATGGAAAGAAAGAAAACATACAAGTGAGGTGTCAAGTTTACTCAGGTTTGACTTTCATGACATTTAGTACATTTATGCAATAAATAATTCTCAAGAAAATTTTTGATTTAGAAATCTAGAGAAAATATTTGGAAGTACAAAAAAAGGATACAACCCACCTCATTTATCATTTCTATTTCTCTAAAGGTCAATCTGTCTAGCCAATCAACTTTTACCATGTGTCCTTGTCGATGAGCTTTGGTGAGCTGCAGAACAAATAGAGAAAATTTTAATAGATCTCACAGAAAGGAGAACAGAGGATGATAATATTCACTCCTTTTTAACATATTACCAAAGTACTGGTTAATGCCATTGGTAATAAAAATGGAATTAAAGGTAAACACATTGTAAAAAATAAAACTTTTTGTTAGAAGATGACAGGATTATCTATGTCGAAAATATGAATGGACCAAAAAAAAAAAATTCTGGAAATAATATTGTAAAATTGTACTGCAGAATAAAGGTAACATGCGAAGTCAAATACTTTTCTATATACCAACAATAAACAAGTAAAATTTGAAATTGAAAAGTATAATTTACATTAGTATCCCCAAAATTAAATTGCTATAAGTCTAACAGAATACATACAAGATCTATAAGAGGTAAACTACAAAGCTCTGATGATCAAAAAAATAAATGGATAAGAAGATTCAATATTGTTAAGAGTCCATTCTTCCCTATTTGATCTAGATTCAATTCAACCAAAACCAAATCCCAGCAAGTCATTTTGTAGCTATCCACAAACTGAGTCTAAAGTTCATAAGAAGAAGCAAAAGACTCATAGTAGTCAACACAATATTAAAGGAAAAGAACACAACTGGAAGACTGACACTACCCAACTTCAAAGCTTATTATAAAGTTATAGTTATTGATATTAGTGTGATGATGAAGGAATAAACAAATAGATCAATGGAATAGAACAGAGTCTAAAATCTCTTTAGACTCTAGAATAGAGTTTAAAGTCTCATAATTCCTGCCAAACTGGAAAGTTTACAGGCAAAAGGTCCCCTTAACCATTTGTCCTATTTATCTATTACTTCATAACAAACCACCTCAAACCACAGCGCCTCCAAACAATATTCAGTTTATTCTTTCTCATGATTCTTAGAAAAGTCAAGAAGTCATCTTCTTGAGGGAAATTTGGAATTTATTTAGCCTAACATTATCTCAAGAAACTATGGAGTCATTTGATGGCTGAGACTGGAATGTCCAAACTAGCTTCATTCACATTTCTAAAGCCTTTGTGAAAAAGGGTAGGCTTAGCTGAGATACTAGGGTGGTGGGATTTTCGCTTTCTACACGTTTTCTCAATATTACTCCCTCTTCCAGTAACATATCAACATAGCCATTTCAACAGGGTAGCTGGACTTTTACATAGTAGCTCATAATTCCTCAGAATGCAAAAATAGAAGCTGCCAACCACCTTAATACAGCCTAGATGAAGCACAGTATCAGTTGCATTGTATTGATTAAAATGAGTGGCAGGACAAGTACAGAATCCAATGCATATCAGGAGGAAAGTATCATTACAGGTTGTCCTTGGAGACCAGCTAACAAACCACTTAACAGAAAGTCCAAGAATACAAACAATTTATTCTTTTTAAAAAAATATTTTATTTATTTATGCATAGAAGAATTGGGGTGTATGCCAGAGGTGCAGGGAGGTGAGAGGTTTCATCAGGGACAGAGTGGAGAGCAGAACAGGTAGATCTAGTGAAACACACTGCTGAGGGGAGCAGCGGGAGAGACAGGAGAGGTCTGCTGTGCCATGTGGGTCAGCTCCTTGGGGGAAGGGGAGTGATTCTGATCTCTTCGAACTGTTGTGGCTGGTGACAACTTGACAGCAGACACTTTAACCCCAGCACCATCAGGGAGGCCCAACAATCAATTTATTCTTCAATGCAGTACAGCAAGGGGAGAAAATATGGAAATGGCAACGTCAGCTCTTGGTTACACTTTAGACAGCAGGGAAGTCTAGAATTAGCTATCACAACTGGTAAATGTCTTCCTCTCCACCCAAATAATCTTCTGCAACTCTCTGTACAACA
Source organism: Talpa europaea (assembly GCF_964194135.1). NCBI lineage: Eukaryota > Metazoa > Chordata > Mammalia > Eulipotyphla > Talpidae > Talpa > Talpa europaea. The sequence continues at coordinate 75,781,365 of NC_140080.1, read as the reverse complement.
TACTACACAGCCCAGTTATTCTTTCCAGATCCTTAAACCATTTAATTTTAAGACTCATTGCATACAAAATCATATTGGATGAAATCTTATAAAACTATATCACTATGCAAATTATAAACAGCTATTATAATTGGCCCATAATATGTCACTTCACTTCATCTTTTATAGATGTTGGCAACAGTACAGACAGACTTTAACAATTTACAGTCAAACAAAATGAAATCTCTTAGGCAGAGGCTGTCATTATGTTTGTGAGCTTTATGTGTCCAGGTTGTAAAGCAAGTCCAGGTCAGTACCCTCCATGGTGGAGGGTAGGTAGAGGGTAGGAAGATATATACATATACATTGGAATCAGCTTTCCTAATATTGCTCATGATGAATAGTCTTGCTTAGAATAGAGAGTACACTTGAAGCATAAATGGGAAAAGAAAGATTGAGAAGGACTGAAAAGCAATGTTTATCTATTTTTTTAAAGCTACCCAGAAATCTGCAGAGACTTAAAGGGGTAATGAGACAGAAAGATTCAAAAAGTGCCTCAAGAGAAGTGACTGAAGCTTTTCAAATTTTTCTTGACCATTTTCTTCCATATTCTTATATTTACCTTATTGTCACAAAGCATATCAAGTAAAGCATTTAACAAACAATACCATAAACATGTCCAAATTCATAGATATGAAAGGTAAATTAGTTTGTTAATAAAAAATATTATTTCTTAAGGGGTAAATAACAAGCTGTGATAACAAGGAGATACACAGACAGAATATAACTGGTATAAAAAGGAACACAAAGATGTTTCCCAACTTTGATTCTGACTTTAAGCATCTGTATATGTCTGATAACTTGGAAATAAAGTATATGAGGAAATCAAATAAGCCTTCTAAACACAACTCCAATGTACAAACTTCACTATTTTCACAGCAAAGGAAAATTTAAAGTGGATAATGGCTTGCTAACAGTACAGTATTGCCAACATTTTGAATGTCAACCACAGAGACTGTTGAAATGAATTATGCATATCTGCACTATACAAGACCCTGTGTTCTTTACAAATCATTTAGCAGAGGTATCTTAACTGCTAGCCAGCATTAAGTATAAAAGGGGGATTTAATTAAACACACACAAATTCAACAGGATCCCAATTTAAAAACAAATACACATTCATACATAATAAATATTTATTTACTATAAGCATATCAAATAAAATGTTAATGATGTCTACTTGTGGGAAGAGAGTTAAAGGTGTTTTTTTTTTAAGATTTATTTATTTATTCATACAAGAACTGGGGTACAGGCAAGAGGTACAGGGGTAAGAGGATTCACCTGAGACAGAATGTGGAGCAGAAAAGGCAGACTGACTGAAGTACACTGCGGGGCTGAGACAGGAGAGGTCTGCTGGGCCATGTGGGTCAGGAACCTGGTCAAGCATCAAGATCATGCTGCAATGGCTGCTGATAGATTCATAGTGCTGAGACTTAACCCCTGTGCCACCAGAGAGACCCTTAAAGGTGATTTTTGTATTTTTTGTATTTTAATAATCTTCTATCACTGTAGTGGCTGCATATTATCTTTGTAGTTTAAAAAAAATTATTTAAAAACTAAAGTTATTTTAAAAACAAGTAGTGGTTTTCTTAACAGATTTCCAAAGAAGTTGGTAGTAAACAATGTTATTTTCATTGATAATAAAAGCTCAAAAAATAAAGACCTATCAGATGAATTTACCATGACCATCAGAAATGAAAACCAGGTATTAACAAAATTATCCTCCCTGAAATTATTTCTTCCAAGCACCTTCCAACAAGGCCCAACAAAAGAACCAACAAACTAAATAATATTACCATCTCTCAATATGTAGCTAATAAAGACTCATATATGGAAATACATAGGCTATCAAACCTTACTCATATTAAGAAACTTTTAGAAAAGAGTTACAGAAAAATAAATTTTCAAAAAAAAAAAACTGTTATACAATAGGTATTGCTTGGCGCAGACACAGATAAGCTTTCATTGGGAATCTTAAGAGGAAAAAATTATAATTTTTTTCGCTTTTCTGTCACTTAAAAAAATAAAAAAAAATAAAGAACCAATCTGTACTGCTGCCGAAAAGAGAAAACTTTCAGATTCATGAAATGTACATGAATGTTCAAAATTTCTCTACACACATTATAACATTATTGGAAAAAAAAAACCTGGAACTACCACATACAAGATTATCTTGTTCCTCTAAACCCCTTTAAGTAAAAGGCTGTACGTTAACTCACCTGCACACATGTTCTTGAACCTAGATTAGAATTGAGATAAGCTAATAAATATTCATTGGGCAGAGTATCATTATTGGTCAGCTAATATATTTACATGATGCACTATGGCTCATTCAGATTTCTATTAGACAATTCTTTAATAAACATAAAACAATGGGTTCTATTCTTTATCAGATCAAACACAAGCTATGCATCAATACACAATTTGCACTTGAACTACTGCGATTTTAAAAGCAGTTATTGTATATTAATGAATTTGCATACACCTATGTATTTAATTTTTAGGAAGCACAAGAATTTCTTCTATCTTCCTGATTAATGAAATCTTAGCCACAAATCTTCAATTTTACGTTGAAACTTTACTTGTAAATCTTTTGGGAAGAATGGTATTTGCCTCATAAAAATTTCATTTGGTTAAACTCAGAGATTAATCTAGTCTTAAAAGCTTGTTACTTTCTATTTTCCTGGCAGAAACCACAGCTATAAAGCCAGACAATAGATTTACAGACCATAAATCAATATTCTTTTAGGGCTCATTCTTATACTGGCAAAAACTCATTTAGTCTACTTGCTATCATTGATTTCAAGACAAATCTAAAAGTTCTGACAGTCTTAGACAACAGTAAGCAAACCAGAGTGACTGATAAAAACCATGTATCATTAGGAAAAAATTTACTAGAGATTGCCAAACTATTCTTTTATCACATAAAAGAATGGCAACACAGAAGCAAACCGCATAAGCTCTGCTTACAAAAGTTACACATATTACTTATACAAAAGCCTGTAGCCAAGAGTTATTTTTGATGATGTCAATGGTGGCAGTGTACAAGTTTCACAGTCTTGAATAATTTCAACAGCTGTCATCATAATTCTGTTATTTATTATTGCCATTTACAAAACATTTGAGGGAGGCAGTGAAACAAAATGAAATTCTTCTTCCCAAAGCAAATTTTATAGCCAGGATTCTGTTTTTTCTTTACAAAGAATAACAAATTTCTCATTAAGTACTATGATCACTATTTTCCTTCCTCTAAAATTAAGACATTTAAAAACTGAAATCTTACTTGCTTCCTGTGATCATAGTAAATTATTACAGACAAAATACATAAATATTTTTGAGAACATGAAATTATTTTTACATAACTCTTTATTATATTGCCAAGTCTCAATTTGTTATTTTAAATTCTTAACAAAATGTAAACGTAACAGACATACACACAAACCTACATGTGTTTTGTATTATGAGAGGCAGATTCACATCGTGAAATTGATATACCTAGTCTAATACTGCACTATACAATACTAATTCACATTATAACTAAGAGCAGTTAATAAGTGAACTAGTTGGAAAGTGAAGATTAAGTTACTGTAGCTATAACCTAATTCATTATCACTACAGAATACAATCACTTTATATGAAAAGACCTAATCCAAAACAGGTATGACAAAAAATACCAACTTGTCAAGAAGAGAACTAATGTATAAAATCAATATAAAGTATCTTTAGGAACTTTGCAATATTTTAAAAACACTAAAATATATAATTCTAGAAAGGGGTAAAGATCATTAATTGGTCCTACCAAGAAATTTTTTACATCCAGAATGGCAGTTCAGTCATAAAAACGATCACACAACTACTTCAAGGTTGACATTTATCCAGAACTCAAGAAAAGTATACTTAAGCAACTTACTAAACCTATGAACAAAATGTTCTCTGAAACTGGTCCTTTGCAGAATAGTTAAAAAAAAACAAACAAAAAAAAAAAACTAGTATTACTCCGTATCTGAATAGTTAAAATACATTAATAATAATAATTATGACATTATGATGATTCCTAGCATTAGCAGAAGGAATAGACTTCAACTGACCACATTTTATTAATGAAAAATATACACAAACACAGAACTGGTTATTCAACAAGCCACTGTAAATAAGAGCTATAAATCAGGGGTTTTTGACTACCAATCTTTCTACTTAGTTAAAATGTAAACTCATCATTATTTTAATCTTCCTTCAGTTTTGATAGTTGTTAATTTTAAAAGTTTTTTTTTTTTTAAAGGCACCACTTTCATTTTTTTCTTCTTCTTGGATAATTTGCTGCTTCTCATTTCTCTAAAATCCATTAAGTGGGTTCTCATTTTAAAAACATCATTAAGTGGGTTCATATTTTAAAAATCCACATGAATCATCAATTTAAAAATCTACTCTAGGATATACAAATCAAAATGTTCTCTAACTTATAACACAGCTCACTTCTTAAATTATATTTCTAAAAAACAAGGCATTTGTCAAAATCAATTTTCTAATATATCTCTTGCCATTGTCTGGGTTTCTCTAACATCAAAACAAATATAGAGACGGTGGGTTTGATTCCCAGTTTCAACAATATGAAATAATAATATAAAGTAAGAAACCTCTCACAATGAACAGCTAAAATGTGAAGAGTAAAATACTTGTAACTTGTTTGGAAAATATAAGTGTTGCAAAAGATAAGTGTGCAATCAAAAATTAGAATCCAATAAAAAACTAAAGTCAGGGCCTCCCCGGTGGCGCAGCGGTTGAGCGCTGGGTTGCGAAGCTGCCCACGGCCTCTGCGGCACCGGTTCGATCCCCAGCTGCTCCTCGGCCACTGGAGGAGGGTCCCACATGGTGGTCCCACATGGTCCCACATGGTGCTGCCTGCTCTGCTCCCCGCTCTGGCTCCGGTGAATTCTCTCACCCTCCCGCGCTTCTGACTGTACCCAGTGCTTGTATAAACAAAACAAACAAACAAACCAGCAAAACAAATAAATAAAGCATGCCTCTATAAAAAAAAAAAAAAAAAAACTAAAGTCAATTTTTACAACAAACAACAGGAATATAATAACCAGATATTCATTCAGTTAACCAAATATTGGAAATTAAATAAATAATTCAAAATGAAGTAATGATATAAAAACATAAATTGAGGGATTAAAACACAAAGAAGAAAACATTATTTATTACCCTACCTGTAGTAAACCTTGTATTGGATAGAGGCATTCTTTCCCCTTTATTCACCTTTTCCATACTCAAGAGGTTTTATAAGTTAGACATATAAAACCTGCTGAGGGGAGCAGCGGGCACAGCAGGAGAGGACTGTCGCGCCATGTGGGACCCTCGGTGGCAGCGGCTGGGGATCGAACCAGTGCTGCAGAGGCTGAGGGCAGCTTCCCAGCCCAGTGCTCAACTACTGTGCCACCAGGCGAGGCCCCAAGTCTTTTCATTTTGATGCATGTTTCTTTTGTTGTGCAGATGTCTTTTAGTTTGATGCAGTTCCATTTGTTATTTTTGCTTTTGTTTCCCTTGCCATTGGAGTTGAGTCCCCAAACACATCTCTAAGGCTGATGTAAAAGAGTATATCTCCTATGTTTTCTTCTGTGTATTTATGGTTTCAGGTCTTACATCCAAATCTTTAATCCATTTTGAATTGTTTTGTGTATGGTGTGATGCAGTGGTGTTATTTTAATGTTTTGCACATCCTTTATTCCCCAACAAAACCTTCTAACATCTTCACAGTAGCTCCTTCATGGTTCACTAAGTAAACAATCTCATGAAGACTAATTTAATTTCCAAGGTTATCTTGAAAAATAGCATCCTATGTAGCAGACACAAATAATGTGGTTACTAGAAAGATCTACTCACTCATTACAAATTAATAAATTGGGACTCTAGGTTCTTGCTGCCCAACAGGACTTTCAGCAACAATAGAAATATCCTATATCTGCACTGTCCAACAGATAAGCTACATGTGGCTACCGAGCACTTGGAAGTGTGGTTAGGTGGCTAGAGCAAGTGAATTTCTAATTTTATTTAATTTTAATTAACTTAAACATAAATTGCCATGTGTGAGCTGTGGCTATTATTTTGGACATAGAATTGCCAAAATATAAATAATGCTGTGAGTTGATGGTATGAAGCTATTCTCAACATACTAATTATTCCTGGATGAAATTTTAAAACTCCAGCTCGTATTTCAATAAATCTAAGGTCTGGACCCTGGACCCAGAGTAACCTATACAGGTACTCATTTTCAGGGTCAACTAACACATCCCCCCATCTTACCACATCTTCACTTAGCAATGTTCACCTATACACTCTACTCAACATTTCCTAACCTATCTGTGTTACAGAGGCCACAAAGCATTTTTCATCTACTCGTTACTTTCTCTGTGCCTCCTCTTAATCAAATTGACAGAAACTAAAGCACATTCCAAAGGCATCAAGCAGAGTTGCTAAAATGAAAAGGAGACAGTGGAGAAGCATGCTTGTGCACTAACCTTTCATGTCTAAAGACATGGATTCAAATATAAATCAAACACTAAAGCTTGGAAGTCACATCCAAAACCCCAGGTGGATATGCATCCTAGTCATAAAACTCTTACAATATGACAAGCTGAAAAAACAGAGCAGATGGGAACAATGGGCAAATTTGCTCTAGCTAGGCCCACGATCATGAAAAGGCTGGGTCATGGGCAATGAAAAAGCAATTAATGCCTTAGAAACCTGGCCTCTGATTATTTTCCCAAATCAATTCAAATAGAAGTATATTATATACTTCTTTTTAGTAAAAATTAATTAGGAAAATTTACAGATAAGGGAAAAAGAGAATGAGGAAGATGGAGAGAGTGAAGAATATTTTAATACAATCATTTCTTCCTGTTCCCTAAGTCTAAGAAATATGAGTTATATATAAGCTATAAGAACTAAACTGAGAACTATTCAGTTTTACTTCCTTTTCTTACATTTTTTTCTCTACAGAAATGAAGCATATTCACAAAATGATGTAAAATCATTAGAGACATTAATGCCATTAAAATCCTTCTGAAAGGATTAGATTTTTAAAAAATGTCAAACCGAGAATTAGGGCTTTTAAACTTTAGTTATTCATATAGCTGTTAGAATTCAACTTTTATAGGTAAGCTATAAGTCAGAATAGGGATATTTAGTCCTGCTTCAGTATGAGGGTCTTTGCTTAATAATTACCTAACATCATCTTTTCACAGGTCACATAAATAGTTCATTTTCAATTCATAGTCCTTTTGTCCCATTAACCCCAGGCAACCAAGAGTGAAGCAATTCTATTACTAAATAAACTTTCTCACATTTCAGTTTGAAAATTGTCAGAATGCTATTTATTTAGACTCATGGATATAATGCATAGTAACTATGCTTTGCTATTACTAAAATTTATATCTACCTTTTTAATCTTAATGCAACTTTCTTATCAACAAATAGAAACAACCATAGTAAATAGATTGGCTGGAAAATCAAAGTGCAACAAGAAATAAATCATTCAGTTCTAACCAATTAACACTCATTTACTGGAATACTCTGTTCTTAAAAAGGTAATGTGAGAAATATAAGCATTACATCTAAAATCTGTTCTTCGGTATGCAAGTGAAAACATGTGCATATACATTCTTTCCCAATTTTAAAAAGCCTATAGCAGAACTGAGCAAACTCTTTAGTGTGAAGCCAGGAAAATGAGAGAGGGAGAATAAGCGGAAAGGAGGGATAGAGTTGCTGTAGCACAAGAACAAACAAATACTGAAATATAAGCTTAAGTTGAGAACAACAAATATCAAAGTATACTGTTTGGCAAGTTAACATAAGAACATAAGAAATATATAAGTATACTTTCTTTGGTATAAGACAAGGGAAACAGACAGGAATGAGACCTTTTTCAGGCAGTGTGAAAAATTCAGGAAAGGCAGAGACAACAATCAACAACAACAGAAACATCATTTAAAGGTGGGGTCTTTATTATTCACATAAGGCACACCCTTAATAGAGCTGTAATCTAGGCACACACACTGCCAAATGAAAGGAATGGCACAAACACACACATTCACAATCGCAAATTATGGATTATTCTCTCATGCTTGTTCTCTGCCAAAGAAATAACTATAATACCCAGGTAAATAAATCACCCCAATTACTTGTTATTTCAGTACTTTTAGAATCACAGATGAGTAGCTACCTAGGACCTTAGGAATCATCCATTCTAAACTTCTGATTTTATAGGTTCAGGAATTATTTTCTCTGAGTCAGTAGGACCGCCAAATCTCTGACTCATACTTCAGTGTCCTTCCCACAGTAAGTGCTTCCAAGTGTCCAAGCTTCCAATTTCATCAAACCTAACACATCATTTTAAAAACATATTCTTCTTCAACAGCAGCAGGGATATAACAGATTATGAACTTTGAACAGCATGACTGATTGCTGTACAGAGAAGAATGAAATGTGTTTGTTCAGAGTACCAGGAAATAAAAAGACCTCCTCCCTTTAAGGAGGAAGCAGTTCCTTCACAATGCTACAAACATGAAGTACTTTTCCCCTTAAAAGTAATTACTGGTTTTGATGGTTTCACAAGAAAAAAACACTATTATTCTGTTAGGGGCACAGAACTCTGAAAAGAGTTCAATTCCGACTGTATCAGAAAGACTGTAAATTGGTAAATTTACTACCAAAAACATTTTAAGGTAAATTTTATGGTAAACTATTTTTGGAGCATTTTATCAAGAGGACTGAATTGTATTTCAATAACATTATTAAAAATGAAATTTAAATTAAAAAATAACCTGCTGGAATTCATAACGTCATTTATACCACAACAGACATTATTCAGAGGTTTCTACCTGTTCTCAATAATTATTTTTTACCTTGGCAAGGCGGCTCATCTGATCTTCTGAGAGAGTACTGCTTGTTCTGCCAGGAGTTTTTGTGGGTTCTGATCCATCTGCTTCTACATTGGGCCAGACTTTCAAATCATGCATCCCTTGACGAAACATGCTAAGAGAAGAGAGAATGTTCAGGGCAGAAGTAAATTAATAAAGGTCATTATCAGATATTTCGGATTCCTAAATAGAAAGAATTCTACACAAGTAAATGCATATCTCCCTTGCCAAGTTTTTTTTTTTTTTTTTTTAATATTTATTTATTTATACAAGCACTGAGTACAGTCAGAAGGGCAGGGGGGTGAGAGAATTCACCAGAGCCAGATCAGGGAGCAGAGCAGGCAGAAGGACCGAAGTACACAGCTAAGGGGAGCAGCGGGCGGCAGGAGAGGTCTGCGCACCATGTGGGACCCTCCTCTGGTGGCAGGGGAGCAGCCGGGGATCGAACTGGCACTGCAGAGGCTGCGGGCAGCTTCGCAACCCAGCACTCAACCGCTGTGCCGCCGGGGAGGCCCTTCCCTTGCCAAGTTTTAAGCCCCCAGTGAGCTGTAAAGAAATTAAGAAATGAAATGCATGTAACATAGTTTTCCATGTACCATTCTTTCCTCCTCCAGTTAGAACCAGTATAGAAAACTAGTATACAGGTAGAATGGAAGAAAAGGCTCTTCTATTCAGAAGGCTCAGTAATGGAACATAACACACTTTTTTGCTTCAGTGGAGAACTTAGAAATGAATGGATGTTGTCACATATACAATGACTGAAACCAAATTCTAAATAATTACAAGACTATCTTCTTTAAGCAACAATTCAGCACACTAGACTATTGAGTCCAACTGCTGTGCCATCTACTACCTACATGACCTTGGATACCTTATTTAATTTTTCTGTGTCTCAGTTTCCTAGTCCAGAAAATGGAATTATAAAGAGCACCTCACAGGGATGCTGGAAAAATCAGTACAATTTACTAACTTTAAATAAAAATTTATTGTGAATAAAAATTACTTTTAGTAGTTTACTACTATTTACACTTACGTAGTAAGGACTCCATAAATGTTAGCTATTATCAACCTTTTCCCTAAGTACAAGTTGATTTTTCTCTTGTCTGCTATAAGAAACATAATTAAAGGGAATATAATATAAAATATTCTCATGTCTATATATTGCAAATTTAAAAGTGAAAATCTAGATGAAGTTTGGTGGTCCTGCTAAAGTATAAGACTATATAACCTATGATTGCTGCATTTCCTTCTCAAAAGCTACCAAGAATATCTACCGTAAAATCTCAACAAACTCATAAAAGCAGTCTAAGACATTGTATTTTTTAAATATGCTAATATTAAGTTTCTGAGTTTGTTTTCTTTTGGGTTAGAAATACTCTTCTGTTGGTGTGTTCTCTTTAGTTGTTTTATCAAACAAGGGCTTTCAAATGTTACAGAGTCTACTCAAACCGCATCCTCCCAAAACTGAAAACACAAGTTATAAATTACAAAAGAAAGAGTAAGACTGAAAGTGTGCGCAGGTGAGCAGGCAACTCCAAAGCATTAGGATATATGCTGGATATACTGACAGTTTTCTATTCCAGCCTTTAAAAAAAAAATCTTATATTTAACTGTAAAAAAGGTTTAAATTTTTTAAAACATTATTATCATGTTCTCACTAATGGAAAATTTCTTCAGATTTTCCTGAGGTAATAAAAGAGGACTCTCCCTGATTTTGATATAAGTAATGATGGCATAAATATTTAGATGGGAAACTGTAAAGGATAGCTATAAGCTCATGATCATGACAAAGCTCCCATTTGTTAAAAGGTTTTATGGTTGGCAATAAAACAGATAATATTCAGCAACCACATATGCAAAATCTTACCTTACAGGCCCAATACAAAATGCATTGACTATGTAGAATAAAAATTCTCAATATTTATCATGTCAAAGATTTTAAAATGTTATACTACCAAAAAAGTACATATACAAGTCTCTCATAAGTTCATTTTCTTCCCCTTTGAAGTGGCATATAGATTCAACATCAAACAGATCTGCTTAGACTCTAGGATACTGGCTACAGTGATTTAATTAACACCACTTTATATGAATATCCTTATGTACCTTCTGAAACAGAAGAGGGCCTTTCTTCTTTCTCTCTACCTCCCCACCCCACAGTGAATACTCTGTCTGGCTTAACTAAATCAAAAATAAGCACATTTGGCAGGAAGTCAGTTTACTAAATGATTTAGGTGCCTTGGGATGGATCTGGAAAAGAGATTTAAGGATAGGGGACATAGAGGGTAGGGACGATGCCAAGTGACTCAAATGATCAAGTGAACATATTACTTTCTTTTGACACTAATGGAACCTTTGCAGAGAGTTGCACAGCCTCCAGGTGGCAAACCAGAAGATGCTCAGAGCATCGTGTCCACTTGGGAAATTAAGCCAAACAAGCAAGACAGAAGAAACAGCACAGCAGGATCTCCTTCAGACGCCAATAGAGGCCCCAGCAACAGCTGCTCTTGATGCTCCAGCTCCCAGTGCCAAGCCACTTCAGCAGCAACTGCCCTCACTTTAGAATTCACATTTGGAAAAAACATCTGCAAGAGAGATCTGCAATTTGCCTATGGTTCTTTGCCAACTCAACCTAACGATCAATCCATTCTTCAGCTACTTAGAAATCTCACAAGCTAGACTCTCAAAATGAGGACAATTAGTTATTCTAGCCATATCCTAACAGATAAGTCTTTCAATTATTAATTAGAGTATTTTCCAAGAAGCACTGCTTCACACTGTGCATACAAGTATTCAAGTATATAAAAGAGATATTAGCAAGCAGCAAGAGTTGGGAGTTGAAGAGTTGAATACTATAAAGAACTATTAGACATTTTAAGGATTATTTTTAGAAAGTTACTAAGTTCATACCAGGACTCTTTAGGGAACAAGACGGGGAACAATATAGTATTTGTTTCATTGCTAAGGAAACTAAAGTCTACAGTTCCATTTCCCTAAGTCATGAAAATTGTGGCTGCATATGACGATTTTTAATGATAGAAGGAAGAAAATTTGCCCAGGCTTTCTTGCTGCAGGTCCCGGAAGACTCATGTAGCATTCTCTCCCTGGATGTCAGCAGTACCATGCAGAGAAGCAGCTGTGACCCTATGTACAAGTGTATGTCAGCACTCTGTTGTAACACCTGGAATATCCTGAATATCACAGTCATCCACCAACCCAAGCAGCAAAGGAAGCCTACCAGCATGCTAGGGAATACCTGGGTTTGGCTCTACTGCAACCCAGTTTGCTTTCAAGGAAAAGTTCCAGGACACAGAGAGAGAAGGATTTTATTTTCAATTTCGTAGGGTTTCTTAGAATTTCTTTTTTTGAGGTAATGGATCAGTACAAGTACCAGTCTGTGGTGAAAAGAAGTTGGTGATCCAATCTTTTGCTTACCCATTGTCCCATGTATACAGAGACCCCTATTAAAAATCGAATATTGTCAATTGGCTAGGTGCCCTATAACCATGTAGGAGTTAGACTATATTTTTTTAAAGATTTATTTATATTTGCATACAAGAGCTGGGTGACAGGCCAGAGGTGTGGGGTGGTGAGAGGATTCACCAGTGACAGAGTGGGAAGCAGAACAGGTAGACTGACTAAAATACACTGCTGAGGGGAGAAGCAGGCGAAACAGGAGAGGTCTGCTGTGCCATGTGGGTCAGCTAGCTGTAGGGGATTGAACCCGTGCTGCAGTGGCTGCCAAGTTTCATGGTGCTGAGACTCAACCCCTTGTGCCACCAGGGAGGCCCTAGGAGTTAGACTAGTTAATAATGAAAATATTGATGTAAAATATTAACTTTACCTAAAATTAAGTGACAGTGAGCTAAATAGCTGTTTATCCAACTAGGCACAAACAGAAGCATTATAATTTAAAAAAACTTTTTTTTTCTGCAGTATTATAGGCATGTTTTATAAACTAAATAGATTGAATATCATTTGCATTTCATTAGAGTTTTTGATTCAATTTCCAAAATAGCTGTTATTTTCATTGTATCTATTGTTGCCATTATCCACCAATGCTAAACACTTGTTTCCTGTGCATAGCAGGGAAAGCTGTTGCTTTAAAATAAGTTTTTTTGAAAAAGTGAGCTGGTTTTAATGAAAATATTAAGTAAATAAAAGTACAGGGCAGGAATTCTAAAAGTGTTAAGTCAATGACTCATATTTGAGAAACATACTCTAAATGAGCATTTCACAGAATCAGTGATGCTCTCTGACATGTTCCATTTGTACTAACATCAGGGTGTTCAGACTCGGAGGAACAGCATGAACTATTATCCAGTTAAGAGTTAAAAGAGATGACTTTTCAAGATTCAAAATCTTAATGCCAGAAAAACTAATTCAAGTTCAACTCCATGTATTGCCTTTACAGAACTCCTTGGGGTTCAGTTACTTTTTAAAAGAGATTAAATACTAGTGACTTTTCCTTCAGGTACTTTTCCAGTGTGGATTGAATAGGAGGTGAAAGTGGAAACTTTGAAAAGAACTGCATGCATAAATCATATGGATAGACTACTATTAAACAGTTATGCAGTATTGGGCCTCCCTGGTGGCACAAGGGTTAAAACAGAACTGATGAAGCTATCGACAGCCACAGCAGCATGAGTTTGATTCCCAGCCAGCCAGCAAGCAACCCACATGGCACAGTAGACCTCTCCCTGTCTTGCCTGCTGCTCCCCTCAGCAGTGTACTTCGGTCAATCTGCCTGTTCTGTTCCCCACTCTGTCTCTGATGCGTCCTCTCACCCCTCACACCTCTGGCCTGGTACCCCAGCTCTTGTATGCATAAATAAATAAATAAATAAATAAATCTTTAAAAAAAAAAAAAAGGTTATGCAGTATTTCTCAAGCGTGGTCCAAATGTGTCCTTTCTCAGAATCACTCAGAATATTTACTTAAAATGCTGATTCTGGGGCCTCCCCGGTGGCGCAGCGGTTGAGCGCTGGGTTGCGAAGCTGCCCGCAGCCTCTGCAGCGCCGGTTCGATCCCCCCGCTGCTCCCCAGCCACCAGAGGAGGGTCCCACATGGTGCGCAGACCTCTCCTGCCATGCCCGCTGCTCCCCTCAGCAGTGTACTTCGGTCCTTCTGCCTGCTCTACTCCCCGCTCTGGCTCTGGTGAATTCTCTCACCCTCCCGCGCTTCTGACTGTACCCAGTGCATGTATAAACAAAACAAACAAACAAACAAATAAATAAATCATGCCTCTATATAAAAATAAAATAAAATAAAATAAAATAAAATAAAATAAAATAAAATAAAATAAAATAAAATGCTGATTCTGAGGTCCCCCTACTGATTTACTGAATTAGTGAAAACCCAGCAAGATACTTTTCTAGTTAGGCTTCCCATGTGATTCTTATACATAGATTTATTACTACTGACTTCATGTCACATATGTCAATCACAGAAAGTTTATTTGACATTAGGCTGCTCATGTTACTGTACTTCACATTACTGTACTTCTGTGGGAATTTCAATTATCTCACACTTATACTCTAGTAAGAATAGCTCCAAAAACTAGATCCTGAGCCATGGAAAATACACATGAGTGCTAAACATGGAATTTTTATGAGGGAACCAAGAGTGGTGATATTCCAGAAGGTAAACCACTTATGATGAGCCCAGGAAGAAAACCCAAGCAATCTAGATGGCTGTTTCTCAGGAACATTTAACCACAAAGACTATAATAAGAGTTAATAAACTGTTGTATATTTTTATTTCTATGTGACAAGCAAACCACACCCCAGTGTTAAAAAATAAAAGGAATATATACTCTGGAAAAAGAACAATTTAGTAATAATAAATCAATAAATCCCTTCTACTTAACATGCTATTTTATCCAAAAAAAAAAAAAAAAAAAAAAGCGTGCAAAAACTGAGACTACAATGTTTCAAGCTAAGTGAAACTACTCTCTACGCATGGACTTCAATAATAAATAAATCTGTAATAGCTACAATAAACTAAAATATCTACACATTACCTAGTAGTCAAAGTATTCTAAGTAAGATTAATTTAGATTTTATTCACGAGTTGAAAGCTTTCTGACAAACCCTATTCTTGGATAGAAAAATTCAATTATTATAAAGTGTAAATTCTCTCCATAGTTAACATACATAATCCAATACAATTTCCCAAGAAACTAACAATGAGTTTTTTTCCTAACTGAGGAAACAAAATTAGCTGACAAAACATATCTAGAGAATACCCAGTGATATTCGAAAAAAAGGACTAAGTGGGAAGATTATCCCGACTTAATATTAAACCGTTTTATAATAGTATTCAAAACAAACAGAACAGCTCGGAAATGAGTGCCAATATATATGAACACTCATTGAGTTCATTACCTGCCTTTAGCATTTTAATTATCACAACCTATTCTATGAGGTAAATATTAGTTTTATGTCATTTTATAGATGAGGAAACCAAGGTTTCAGGAGATTATATAATTTGCCCAAGGGAACACAAATATTAAGCAAGGAAGCCAGGACATCAACCCAGATAATCTAATTCTACCACCTGCCTTCCTAACCACCATACTACATACCACACTATTTCTCCTAGCCTTTGGTAGAAAGTGAATTAAGTATATGAAGATGCCATTTTAAAATGAATGGAATTCTCAAAACATCACACCTTACATAAAAGAAATTTTAGATGAATCAAATGTATGAATGTAAAGGAATAAAATCAGAAGAAACAATTTTTAAAAAATAATCTTAAATGAGAAAGGACTTTCTCAAACAAATTCACAGGCAATAAAAATAACAGTGAACAAATTCCTAATGATTTAAGACCAATGAATAGCAAAAAAAGCAAATAAATGAACATAGTCTCATTCAAACAAAAATGTCACAGAAAAAACATTCATAACATAAATGTGATTCTTTACAACTAGTCAATGCACTTTGCATTGGGCCTATAAGTTATGTACAAAGACCCTCTTACAAATTAAAGAAAAATAACAATTCATAAAAAGGCAAAGACTTTTAAGGATGTGAATTGTTATCTCAATACAAAAACATGAATAAAGGAGATTAAAATCAATTCATAAAAACAAACAATACAGTAAAATAAATATCAAAATATGATCATCCTCATTCATACTTAATGATATGGGAATTAATTAAGGAGACATTTTAAAATATGAAATAGGGCCTCCCTGCTGGTGCAGGTGGTTGAGCGCAGCGCTCTGAAGCTGTCCGCAGCCTCTGCAGTGCGGGTTCAAGTCCCCCACCAGCCAGGGAGATACCCACATGGCACAGCAGACCTCTCCTAACTCACCCATTGCTCCCCTCAGCAGTGTATTTAGATCAGTCTGCCTGTTCTGTCCCCCACTCTGTCTCTGGTGAATCCTTTCACCCTCCCGCATCTGGCCTGTACCCTGGTTCTTATATACATGAACAAATAAATCTTAAAAAAAATAATAATAATAAAATAAAATATAAAATTGGCAAAAATTAAGAAGATTAATAGCATATGCATTAACTTCTCTACCACGTTACACAGAAAAAACTAGGACTTCTTTCAGAGATTCCAGGTCTGGGGAAGAAAACTGCCCAATGAACTTGAAGTGATTTGTTTACCAGAAAGCAAAGAAACTAACAGTGACTATTAGACTGCTGTCAAAAAGACATTGGCTCAACTTGAAGGCACTGGTCCAAATAATCAAAAATGGGAATTTTTGAGCATTATAAAGAATGAAAAGAACACTGAATTGAAAAAAACAAAAACTGCGTAAGCCGAAAAGTTGACAAAACTTAAAAAACCAAAACCATCAATCATCATCTTTCAAATCACCAGAATAGCAAAGCATTCTTGAAATTGTTAAATGGGGGGAAAAGTAAACATTTGAATGCTTCCTATTATCCTTTCTGTCATGACCATTACAAAGCAGAAAAAGCCTATAACAAAACAAATATAGTACACACCATCTAGTCTTTTTTCCTAAAAACAAGATTCTGGTTTCCAATGAACACTTTCTAATACAAATCATGCTACCATTTACTAATAGTAAAGCAATAAAAATTGTTTTTCTTAGTTAATCTAGCTGCACATCTCTAGGAAATATGTCAAACTGTCTCCAGAATGACCAAATTGTATGTACCAAAGAAGTTTCACCTCCCAGCACAGAGAACCAGAGTGGGCATAAACTAGTGAAGGCACCCAGAAAAATTAAAAAGCCACAACACGCCTATAAATTATGAAAAGAGAATGCTTACCCATATTTTCCAAAGAGAGAAACTGTTGTTCCTCCCACAGGTACTGCCTTTCCTGGTCCATACACATCCCATATGGTCAGAGCCACTTGGGCATTCCTGGGTAGATCAGGGTATTTCACAGGCAGTTTCAGCCATTCATTCCAGCTATAAAAATAAAATCAACATAGGCATAAAGCTAAGGAAATTACACACACACACGTATATGTATAGATGTCTATAAAATCTTGTAAATTAACTATACAAGAAGGTTTGGCTAGAGAAAATGTCCCAAAAACATGAAGTTAGTACTACAAAAAACATTGTGGCAGTTCCTTCAATTTTGCTCTAGGTAACTTCAATTTTAAATATAGAACACACACACACACACAAACTAAATGCTTTTGAAAAATAACAGTGGTAAATCCTTTATTCAAGAAACTCAGATAAAATCACAAGGACAGAAGGAATATGATAATGGTTAAGAAAAATGAAGAAAAACATTTAACTTGTTAAAACATTTTGAGGGCCTCCTCGGTGGCGCAGCGGGTAGTGTGCAGCACTGTGAATCCGTCTGCAGCCTCTGCGGTGCAGGTTCGATTCCCAGCCGGCCAGGAAGATTCCCGCATGGCGTGGCAGATCCCTCCTGTCATGCCTGCTGCTCCCCTCAGCAGTGTACTTCAGTTGTCTGTCTGTCCTGCTCCCCACTCTATGTCTGGTGAATCCTCTCACCCTCCCACACCTCTGGCCTATACCCCAGCTCTTGTATAAAAATAAATAAATCTTAAAAAAAAAGTTTTGAACTTAACTGATTGTTTTTTTAATATTCTCCTGAACACAGCTATATGCTAAAAAGAAAAAAAATCAGAATTACTCAAATTATACTAAAAACAGGGCCTCCCCTGGTGGTGTGGCGGTTAAGCGCTGGGTTGTGAGGCTGCCCGCAGCCTCTGCAGCACCAGTTCAATCCCCGGCCACCGGTGAGGGTCCCACCAAAAAAAAAAAAAAAAAAAGGTAAGGGTTACATGGTCATAGAGCACACAGCATTTCCTCAATGAAGCAGGTGCCACAGCCAAAGACTAGCCACTGACTTCATAACATGAAAAAGTAACCAGCTTGTTCTGAACAGATACATGACAATGTTTTACATGAGACTGTTGTTATTCTCAAGTTAGTTCATTAAAACTGATAACACTTAGCTACTTAGCTACTAGCTAGCTTTTTATGCTTTTAAAGCATACTTATGTATGATTTCACTAAGGCATGCTTATTCTTAATAATATAGTAATGACAGTATGTCTTTTGTTTTACTCTCTATTTGTCTTTGTAAATTTTCTTCTGCATTCAAACTTCACAGTAGTTTCATTTCATAATTTCAACTCCTTTAAACAACAGATGTTTTTTAAAATCCCCAAAGAAAACTATGCAAACAATACACATAGTAATACCCAGCAGACACATAGAATTGTTTCTCTGTTTCCTCAAAACTATTCTGTTTACTCAAAATTATTCTCAAAGGGGCATAAGCCAGTCAAGGTCAAATACATCTACACTGAACAGAAATTGGACAGAATTTTCAATAACGTAAGTGATAAATCATTTATAGTTACCACATAAATCAGGGGCATAGAGAAAAACGATAGATATGGCTATCAATTTTAAGGAGAATCACAAAGTCAATAAATATGTTTTTCTATAAAGTTCTTAAAAAAAGGTACATGCTTAAAAAATGCCATTCGCTACCACAAATAAGCTTGAGGAATTAAAAGAATGTATTCAATTAGTATACATGGTGGTCAGGTTGTACAGGAAAATACTAAGCAATGTCATCTCGTGTCAATGAACAAACCACAGAGGTTAATTAATACAGGCTAAACTTAAAGAGTAAAGTCAGTCACAAAATCCAAATGAACTGTGAAATTTTTCACCTCTCTGTTTTCTCTTTTTTTAGAGACTAAGAGACACTACATATGACCAAGTAAGCATATGCCTCAAACACTTGCCATCCAACACGAGGTCCCAACAGTTCTTTAAATCAAAGCAACTGTAGGCTAACCTGTTTTATATACTGGACTTCGTAGAAGAGTTCTTTCGAAGAAATGAATTTGAAGCTAAAGAACAGTTTGAAAACTATTCCATATATACTAGAAAGATCTAGTTAGACATTAAAAAGCTGTTTATTTTGAACAACATTTTGCTTTCTCCCTCCCCATATATAATCCTTTTCCTCCAAGTCCAACCCTCACTAAGCTGAAGACTAAATTCAGTGTTTAAAAACATGAAAAATCATAATGCCTGATGACATAGTCCAATCCCTATCATACCTCCCTATCACACATACCACTATACTAACCCTCTAGTATGATTAATGTATTTCTAAATTCATAATTTGTACATTACATTAAATTTTGTCAGTATATCTTTCTCCCTAAAGCTATTTCAAATCCTTTCTGTGACAAGACAGAATACGTGTTGTTGTTGCTGTTGTTGTTGTTGTTGTTGTTTTTAAGTAAATGGCTTGCCTCCAGAATATCCAAATTAAAAACTTGGACATTTGCAGTATTCCACACCTAAAAATGAGATTTTTACTTTGTGTAATTAAAACAAGCACAGGTCTTCTCTCAATTGATTCTCTTATTACAGAATAGGATAAAATATAGTATAATAAAACTCTACTCAATAAATTTTGGATGAATTCCTCATTATTACAACTCTCAGAACTCGCTATCAGAAACTCAGAAATGTGTGGTTCTAAATCATTTAAGGGAGGGTCAAAATCATCTTAAAAAATCTAATAAAAACTTTGGAGTCTGTCCCTATAGAAAGGAGCGAGACATGGAATTTTGCATACAATTTCAGGGTTTAGTGTATTTCCTGAGTTCAATTTAAGAAACTCTGATACAATCAAACAATTTTGATACACTGCTTTCAGAAATTCAGAAATAAGATTTAGATCACCTGGAATCTCATTCTATATACCAAATTTTGCATTGCAAGAGAAGTCTGCTTTTCTTTCTATTTCCTATTGTGCCAAGGCATGAAACAAAACCACTATATAATTTTCCTTACCCAGAAAAGAAATTAGTCAAAAATAATGACTTTCTGGAACTAAAATAAATATATTTATGTATATAGGTATAGATAAAAAAAGACTTGTTTTCCATTAGTAATTACTGAAACTAAGTGATAAGGCATTAGCAGTTCATTACATTCTTCTGTTTTTACAGGTTTGAAATTTTCCAGAAAAACAAGTATATACACACATATAGAGATATATTCGTGTGTGTACACACACTCACAAAAACACTACTTTAGAAAAAAATCAGTAAAATAGTATTTCAATGGCTTTTAATGGCTTCAATATTTTAATGGTTTCTGTAGTATTTTGGGGTTTCAATGTAGCCAGATCACCAGAGCTTAAGCTTCTGCTCCATCTAAAAAACCTTCGCAACCTGCTGGACTACACCAAGTAAACAGAGGGCTGTATCCTTGACCTCACAATGAGGCAGTTCATATGGCCTCATCTTGTTTCCCATGAATACAATGGGCACAAGTTCCTTCTTCCCTGACAGGCATACAAGTGTGTACCGTGCTCTGCATCTACCAGGATGTTGAATATTTGTGGATTAAGCATTAAAACTATACCATTTAGGGCCTCCCTGGTGGCACAGTGGTTGAGCGCTGGGCTGCGAAGCTGCCTGCAGCCTCTGTAGCACCGATTCGATCCCTGGCCACCAGCGAGGGTCCCACATGGCGTGCAGACCTCTCCTGCAGACCTCTCCCATCAGCAGTATACTTTGTCAGTCTGCCTATTCTGCTCCCTGCTTTGGCTCTGGTGAATTCCCTCACCCTCCCGCACTTCTGACTGTACCCAGTGCTTGTATAAATTAATAAATCTTAATAAATAAATAAATAAAACTATACCATTTAGTTTACAAAATAAGAAAAGTCAAGAGGTTAAATTAAGGACCTTGTTATACTTACTCTGCCTTACCACAATGTTTTATTAATGTACTATGCCCAATAAACCATGAACTTAAAATAGTTTCATATTTAACATAATAAGAAAAATGTAATCTGGGCCTACCCGGTGGTGCAGGGGTTAAAGTCTCAGCACAATCAAGCTATCACCAGCCACTCAGCATGAATTCAATCCTGGCCAAGGAGCTACCCCATATGGCTCAGCAGACCTCTTCTGTCTTGCCCGCTGCTCCCCTCAGCAGTGTAGTTCAGTAGATTCACCTGTTCTGCTCCCCACTTATCACCTGCACCGCTGGCTTACACCCCAGTTCTTATAAGCATAAATGAATAAAAAAAAATCTAATCTGACCAGATAACAACAGATCTCTCTCTAAAGATTAAAGCTCCAAACATCTGGTTGGACCACATTCCACACTATCAAGTAGTATTTATGTGTTCAAAGTAGAAAATTTACCTTGAGAACAGTAGAGAATTGGAAAATGCTAAAGATATGTTTTTGTTTTGAGTCAAGTTGTAAAGCAGCCAAATATTTATAAAAATACATCAATATACTGAATACAAACATAACTTTGCTCCCACCTCAATTGTGATTACAATATTGAAATGTAGAATACTTTAGTTTGAGTAGATTACTGTTTGAAACTATTCCATTAATGCATATAAGTATTAAAGAAAGACATTTCTCTATAATCCCTAGTAAATTCTACTTGCAACATCCTTAGAGAAATAGAACAGTGTAGAACCCACCATACAAAAGAAAATAACTTACTTCCATCTTGTACTAAATGCCTTGTAGGATGTTCGCACTGGCAAGGCCAGAGGTTTCCCCTCTGCAAAAACTTGACAAGTAACAAAAAGGTCAGAGCAGGTGTCTTGGTACAGCCCTGAAAATTTCAGCATTGGGTCTTCGAGAACAGCTTTGTAACTCTTTTGTTCTCTCTTCCCTTCCAAACTTCCTCTGGAAGCATAAGGATAATATTTAGACATACATTTTTAAATATATGCATATACAACAGGTACTAAAAGAGCTTATGGTTGTGTCACAGTAACTTTCTGCCATCTAAATAACATTTTGTTTACAATTAAAGTCACTTTTACATCTAATAAAGATCTCTTAAAAGCCTAACATACCTAAAGTAGTTCCTATTTTTATCATCATAAAAAATACACAAAGGGTACTAATAAGAGGTAGTAAGATTTCTTAGACACCAATATTACATCAGGTACTGTGCCAGAGTTTATATATTCTCTCTTACTTTTTACCATATTCTCATTTTATAAATGATGAAGGTGAAACTCAAAGAGATCAAACTCATGATCCAGAATCGAATAAGTTACAGAGTTGAGAATACAAACCAGAACTGTAGTAGGAAACTTCCTACTACAGAAAGATACATCAAAGCCTCAGGAACTACTAAATTGACTTGGGGGCGGGGTTGAGTATTCCCGGTGCTTAAAATGATCTTGAACAACATACAGGAGATGGGAGTCAAAGAGGAAGGCAGTGACCCCAAAAGAAAAGAGCAGTAGATACAAAGGTAGAGAGACAGATAGTATGTCTGGGGGACTGCAATTTGTCTGCTATACCTAAAGCATAAAGTTCAGGTGAGGACGAACATAGAGATAAGAATGGAAAGTAGAGGGACTATGAGCATGACTTCAACACAGTGCCTGATACAATGTGACCATTAGAAAAATCTGTCAACTGAATTATTTGATCTGAGAGAGTAAGAAAGTCAGATTTTTATTTATGATACTTTTGGCAGCAGTATAAGAACAAAAAAGAGATGTAGGACTGAAAACAAGATCAGCTTAAAGACTTTCAGTGAAAACTAAAAAGGTAAAAGGTACACCAAGACTAGGCAGTGGGGTAGAGAAAGGAACATGGATCAAAGTTATTTAGCAGGCAGATTCAAGAAAACTTGTGAATGATTAAACGGAGGAGGTAAGAGAAGGGTGTCCACATAATGTGAAGTTTTCTGTCTTAACTCAATGGATCATGATAACAACCACCAAAACAGGGTGAAAGAACACAGAAGACTACTGTTAGTGGGGTAAGCTAATATGAGCTCAGTTTTGAACAATGTGCATCTAAAATGTTTTGGGACACACAACGTGACCATATCTTTGGGCAATTTGATATTCAATTAGAGCACTAACAAAACAGACATCAAAATACAAAGCCATACAACCAGATTAAAAGGGCTGGAGAGAATTAAAGAATTTACAGTACTATTCAACAGTAGCTAACTTTGTATAGGAGTCTAAATTAATACTTCCTATCTCCCCAAAAAAACCAACATTGGTGGTCTCAGAAGCTAAAAGATAGTAGTGAATTTTGCCAAACCTCTAATTTATGCTCTATCTTTGCCTCAAATAGTCAACATATGTGCCTTCTATGTCACTATTCAACCAGTTTTTAGATCTTTCTTTTTCCTTTTAAATGTCCAAAAGTTTAAAAAAATACGTATACCTAAAAAAGAGACAGAAGAAGCAATCTTTACTAAATGACGGCAATGCAAGCCCTGTAAAAGCATTTAGTGGTATGCTGCAGACATAACTGAAATATATGTGTACAATATTATAGAAAAGTACAATTTCGTTGTTGGCTATTTTTTTTTTTTAACCATCACAAAACGACAGCAAAAGTTTTGTCTGAGTCTAAGTTGAGTGACTTGGAAAGCTAAAGAAAATAATCAAAGTTCTAACTGGCAACTGCAAAAGTGTATTTATCTCATACTGTTAAGTGTGCAGCCCTTTGAGGCATATTTGTTGAATATTGACTGAACATGTTAGGAATAATAATAGTGTGGTTATGGATAGCTTTCACATATATAAACACTTCTATACCACTACCTTAAAATGGACATAATTTTCAACTCGGTCCTACCCTCCCCTGATCTTAGGTCGATTATTCTATCAAGATATCCTAACTGAGGTGCTCCAAGATTTCCTGAGAGGTCATTTTCTTCCTATTATCTTGGTCCCTTTGCAACGGGCACCTTCATTTTCGACTCACTCCCATCTTCCCTGGCTAAATAATGCGAGCCTGTCCAAAGACAACCAAAGCCTCGATCACCTCCCGTTCGTCTAATAAATACTATACCTATGTTGCCATCTCATCAATGGCATCTGCCTGTGTCCACCTTTCTAATTATTACACTCTCCATTCTACCCTTCAGCCCATTCCAAAGTTCTTCCAATTGCTAACCGCGAGAGGATCTCGCCGAGATTTGACTTTTGGAAAATGGGACAGAAATAACCCTTCAAAAGCTCGCTGTGAATAGCAAAGTGCTTTGAATACAGTAAACTGCAGAGTACGGACGGGTTTATTTCTACGCTATCCGCTTCCCAGAAATCATGTCTTCAATTTTTCTCTCAAAAAGCTCATCTCCAAGCTGCCACTCTCCTCCGCTTCCCTAGCCACGGGCCCTTGGGCAACCCCCAGGCCGAACCCCTGCCAGTAACCATCTTCTCTCCCCAACCCAAACTGCCCAACCTCCCGTCCTCCACCCCAGCAAGCCCAGCACTGTCTCCGGTTTCTCTCACATCTTAAGCTGCACGTTGATGTCCAAGTCACAACTGTAGATGTAGTGAAACTTCTCGGCTTCCCCCATGGCACCCACGCGAAAGTAGCGCCTTGGCGAGAAAAAAGTAGCTCAAACAGCCACGGGGACTCAACCAGCCGCGCACAACAACACGGGAGCTTCCGGTTCCGCCTCTCAGGCCCGGCGCAGCCAATCCTGTCCCAGCGCGACCGGCGTCGCGGAACGCCACGCCCAAGTTTTCTTCTGCGCATGTGTAGAAGTCTCCCACCATCTTGCTTAAGGGTAAATATGATGCCGGAAACTCAGCCTGACCGGTTACATACCCTGCTTCCTGTCTTAGGAGTGGCTAACCCCCTCCCCCAAGAAAATAAAAGCTGTCATTTTTGAGCTTGAGCTCTAAAATCAGCCCAAAAGAAAATTCGATTTACAAACAATGCTAACAACTTTCACTGGTTGCAGACTAAACAGAAAGCAATCAAAAGAATTGGAATTTTGCCAAGTTTAACTTGTAGAGGTTTTTCCAAATATTGTAGATTTAATTATTAATTTACTCGCTGCAGGGAAAAAAAAAAAATCTGCTCGAAAGAGTGGGGAAATTACTAGACAGCAAAAAACCCTGGCTTCCAGTCTCCTCAGTACAAGTATCTGTCATTTTGGACAAAATACTTGGGTGCTTCTTTACAGAGTATATTCAAAGCTAATGTAGCTTTCAAGACCTAGCTCTAATTAGAATCTAGTAATCTTCAGTTATGACTGTAGAACTCGTATTTCTAAATCTTCTGATTCCTACAATGCATATTTATAATACTTAATATTATTTAAAATTGAATTCATTTCCAATTAGATTCAAAACTATGAAGGTGGGGCCCTCCCTGGTGGCGCAAGAGGTTAGGCACTGCACTATGAAGCTATCCGCAGCCTCTGCAACACGAGTTCGATCCCCGGTTGGCCAGGGAGAAACCCACATGGCAAAGTAGACTTCTCCTGTCTTGTCCCCTGCTCCTCTCAGCAGTGTATTTCAGTCAATCTGCCTGTTCTGTTCCCTACTCTGTCTCTGGTGAATCCTCTCACCCCTCCACCCCAGGCATCTCTAGCCTGTACTCCAGCTCTTGTATGCATAAATAAATAAATCTTAAAAAAAAAAAAAAAAAACTTTGAAGGGAAGAATAGTGTGCTGTATGCTTCTGCATCTGCACTTGATGGAGGAAAAGTATAGAACACTGGGAATGGAGGCGCCACAAGACCAGAAACCTGGTTCATACAATACTGGGAGCTGGAGGTGTGAGTAACACAGTCTTTAAACCAGCTATAGAAATTAAAAATACTTAGGCACTCAGGCACAGACCCAAGGAAATTTCAGACTACTGTTAGCGTGTGTGTCAAGGGCAGCAGACCAGAGGTGAGGATATGGAGATTGAGGGCTATTGTGGAATCTCTGGTCCTTTTCAAATTCTACGTAGTTATTAAAAAAGTCAACAAAAACAACCACTCCACAAAGGAATGCGCCTTTCCCACAAGAAGACTGTATCAGTGCAATTTCTGCACTGGCAAGGGGCAGCATTCTTGCCCACCTGTGACTACGCTGGTGCTTCTTTTCACCAACCTTTCCTTTTGTAGAGCAGGAGCAGCATCCCTTCTGCCCGCAGGTGCCCTATGCATGAGCTCCTCACCACCAACTGGCTCCCTTTGCAGGACAGGAAACTTCCAACAGGTCTGGCCTGTGACTTGTGACCTAGCCTGTGCTTCACCTCACTGACCTCCCTCCGCGGAGGCAGCTCTCCTCGCAAAGCTGCCGGCCTGTGACTATGCAGGCCTCTCTTTTAGCAAACCTGTCCCTTTTGGGATAGAGAGCTCTTTCTGCCTGCTGGTGTCCGTGTGAGTGTCCTTTTCCTTATCTCCCTTTTTCACAATAAACCAGCCCTTTTGGCTATAACTAACATCTCTGTCTCATGGAGAAACCCGCCTAACAAATTCACCATTGCCACTGAAAGGGGAGCTCTGGTGAAAAATTTCCCAGAGTTAACCCAGGTTAGAACCACTGTGGGGCAAAAAGGGGGGGGAAACGTCAGGCTGTGCCACCCTCCCACTGCGCATGCGCACTCAGCCAACCAGCGTGGCGCCGTGTGGCGTGGCATGCGTGGCATGCGTGTGTGGGTGACGTAGCATGGCGCGGTGCAGGGCCGTGTGGTGCGGTGCCAAGGACGGGG
This sequence comes from Talpa europaea, assembly GCF_964194135.1. Lineage (NCBI taxonomy): Eukaryota > Metazoa > Chordata > Mammalia > Eulipotyphla > Talpidae > Talpa > Talpa europaea. The sequence goes on along the minus strand of NC_140080.1, from coordinate 75,754,436 downwards.
ACTGTGGTGGAGTGGACGGAGGAGCGCGACGGAGCACGGCGACCACGACAAGGGAGCGCGTGAAGGCACCAACAGGCCTGCTAGAACCGGTAATGGACGTACCCGTGTGGGTTGGTTGCGCGACAACCACACTCTCCAAAACCAATACATCTCCAAAAAATGACTTCACATTCCCTTAGTGCGTAATACACTTCTGATTTTATATTTAGATGTATTATTATTAAATTTATATTTATTAAATTTATATTTATTAAATTTATATTTATTAAATTTATATTATTAATTTATATTTATTAAATTTATATTTATTATTATTGATGACATTGGATAAAATTCTCCATTGTCCTTGTTTATTTTTAGCCACCATATTGTGGGGACTTAGTTATAGCATGTGTACGTTAAGGTAATTAGGGAAACTATCTTTCATGAAAGGCTGAAAGGACTGTAACTATTTTACCTGGAAAGACAGAAAAAAAAGGCTAATGAATGCACAATGTTTTGTCCAAGGTATGATCTCAAGAATAATTACAAAAGCAAGAAATGGAGATAGGCAGACTAAGAAAAAAAAAAGTAGAAATTCTTTAATAACTTAAAGTTATAACCAAAAGACAACAAATTTAATTTGTTCCTAACTACCACGAATGGTGGGAACTTGTAGGAAATGTAATTTTAGCAACCAATAAAAACTGAGCTTTCTAATTGTCAGAGCTGCCTAGTAGTAAAATAATTACAAGTGCCTTGACATGTGTAATAATTCCATGTGTGAGGTTTCATGTGAAACAGATTTCTCAAACTTGAATAAAATATTGACAATTTATAAAGTACTAAATTCTCTGATTCCAGTGCTGATTTAAATTACTTTTATTATGTTATTTAATAGATTATTATTATGTTATTTAATAGATTATTATGTTATTTAATAGATTATTATTTTATTGTTATTAATGTATGTTATTTAATATTTAACTGTAAGTAGAACTCTATACATTTATTTAATAGATAACTCTGTTATTTAATAGATAGCTATAAGTAGAACTCTGGATATACAAATACATTTTATAAGTTATAGAAAAGATAATTTATTAAATTAAAATCAAAACTTTAAATTAACAGCCTTAATATAACACATTGACTTTTAAAACAGGAATATGGCATTGATTACTCTTAAAGAACTTGTTTAAAATTCAGCATGCTTATACTGCTGTACACTAAATGGCAATTCAATTACTATGCCTCCTTTTATATTCAAATTACTATAAAATCTTCATTAGTATAATTACTATGATGGCATTTGATCTTTTTTATTTTAAGTCTATCTCTTCCCTTTTTTCATTAGCTCATATTAGTTAAAATTACACTAAGTGACCCAAACACAACTCAAAGGCATAAATAAGTATAAACACTTAGTTATAAGATACTCATTCATGGAATCCAGGAATTAGCTTCTTAAGGATGATCCAAGAATCCATTACATTAAATTTTTATAATGGTGAAATAGTAGGAGACCAGACTGTGATTGTTAATTAATGTAACAGAAAAGCAAATATGCCAATAAGGAGGAGGATCTTGGTAAGTTATGGGAGGATGGTGGAGTATAGAAACCAAAACTGCCAGTGCCTTTCCTGGACCAACCATGAGTCAGGAGTGTTAGTATTTGAGTATCAGTGTCTAGTTGAAAAGGCCGTATTGATAGGGGAAATGGAAGCCTTAGGCATCTCATTTTGAAAGAAAAGGAATATTTTCTTCCTCATGTGATGTGTCACAACTCATAAATATAGCATAAAATTATAATTATAGAACACAATTTGCATTGTAAGAACCCATGCTTTCATAGTCACCCCCTGTGGTTAGGACAATACCTTTTTTTCTTAAAGATTTATTTATTATTTATGCAAGCATTAGGGTACAGTCCAGAGGTATGGGAGGGTGAGAGAATTCACCCAAGACAGAGTGGGGAGCAGAACAGGCAAACGGAGCGAAATGCATTGCTGAGGGGAGCAGCAGGAAAGACAGGAGAGGTCTGCTGCGCCATGTAGGTATCTCCCTGTCTGGCAGGGAATTGAAGCGGTGCTGCAGAGGCTGTGGACAGCTTCACAGAGTGGCGCTCAGTCTACTGTACCACTGGGGAGGCCCAGGACAATACCTTTTATGTTAAATATTTTCTTTCTGTAGTAGGTGACTTCATCATTATTTGGCTCCACATTTAATTCACCTTTGGAGTTGCAGTTTTGATTTTGTGTTTTCTTTGCCACCGTGTTTCAATTTCATGTTTATTAGATCTGGTAACATTTTAAAGATAATCAAGACATTTGTTGGTAATGGCTTAGGACTTATACATTGATAGCTGATAATCAGGGCTTATTTTTCTCACTTTCTTTCATCTTAATCTATTGTCTTGAGCTTGCAATAAAATTTGCACTCATAACTTTTTTAAAAAAGCAACCATCTATTTTTGAGCATCCATCAAGAAAAAAAATGACTACATTGTTGTGAAAATAAAATGATATTACAATTCCTTTTTCTCCAATTAAAATTATTTTCTTTATAAGTTTTCTAATAATCCCTAGTGTGTTTTAAAAACTGATTAGCCAGTATAAAATACAAAAGTATCAGGAAACTTGAAAAATCCTACCTCATAAGTTAAGACTCTTGGTCATTTGTCAAGTGACAATGTGAAAAAAATGAGTTTGAGAATGTATATTAGTCACCAGGAGCAGGAACCCACAAGACCTGGATAGTTTTCTTCATAAAGGTAATTTCTATCATTTGCAGAAGGGAAAGCATAAAATCATGAGCTATTCTAAAAAAATAATAAAAGTATATTCTGTGTATGTGTTCCCTCGTAATATATCTGTACTGTAGTAGGATAAGTTCTTCTCTCAGTATCTCTGTAAAAAAAGAAAACTTGTAGTTGAATGACATCACTATCAGGAATCTCAGCTATAAAAGGAAACGAGGTAATATCTGTCTCTTGGAAATATGATCAGGTTATGCCTGAGTCACATGGTTGTGAATGGAACTATTTGTGCCTTCACTTCCTCTCATCGAATATGGATGTGCTATCTGATACTCATACCTCAGGAAGCAGAGAATAAAAAGTATGGCATTACCAGGCATTACATGGCATCAACAGGCATATCTGAGTTCAAAAGATATATATATATATTTTTTTTAACCAAACTATAGGGAATGTTTCAGTTTCTGAACTTAAGTTTCACAGCAGAGACTCAATTATTAAGGGCAGTGTCTTTATCATCCTGGGTGTTATTTAGCATTGCCATTGCTCCCTCTGCCTCTCTAGTAGATCATATTCTTCAGTAAACATTGTGACTCATTACAGATTAACTGCATGGAGGGAGATGTTCTGGGTACATTTAGCACCTTTGCAAATCATTCATTATTTGATAAATATTTGTTGAGTGCTTAAAATGTGTCATGAACTAAGCTATATGTTAGATATGGGTATCTCCAACCTTACCAGGGAGAAAGTGGCACACTCCACCTATGTGAGAAGCCACACAAGTATCGTTCAGAGTGCAGTTTCTGTGTCATCATGCAACCCATCCTATAAGATCGTAAGCCACAATGAAATTTATTTCACTTGTCTTTAACTATTATGAAGCAATAATGACTTATGGCATTTCTGAGAACTCAGAGTTGTCAGAAAATCCATTGCAATGAGTGAATCCTTGGTCCACATTATGTTTGATTTGCCATTCTGGTGTGTGTTCATTCTTTGCATTCATTCTTTGCTTATGCTTCTACATTCTCCATAGAGCAGAGATGCTGTTATCTTTGGCACTTGTTATTGCCTTGCTGGTGTGCATTTTTACTTGTGCATGAATACTTAATCACAGCAAGGTTGACCTGACACTTAGACTTACTTCTCTGAGACAGAAGAAGAGACACAATCAGAGATGGAGTCCAGAGACAATAATTAGTGATACAAATAATTCCTCATAACCCCTGTTGCCATTCTAAATCATCTACTCAGATACTGCAAATGCACTATAAAGAGTGATAGAGATCCTAAAGAAAGCAAAGGCCCTCATATATAGTAGAAAGTTTAATTTTAAATGAGAAATAGGGGAAAAAAAGCTTATATAAGTACTGAAATAATAAACCCTGGTATGAAAATTAGACAGGGAAGAAAAAGGAGAATTGTTCCATTGAGAGTTTGCCTGATTTCAGCTGTGAATTAGTGTAATAGTTCCAAAAGTTAGCGCTCTTTCCAGGAAAAGAGAGGTGTTTGCTAGATTGGTGGCCCTATTTGATAAAAGATAAAGGAGCTTAAGACTCAAAGAAGAATGTGAGAAATAAAACATCTTAGAGAAACCAAGTCCAACTAAGGTACATGGGGTGAAATTTTATCTATTTTTCTGTCTTAAAGACCAAACAACATAAAAGCGCTATTCCATACCAAGGTTCAGTGGACTACTGAAAATTGGAGCTAAATTTTATTTGTTGTGTCAAATTATTATTTCCTATTTTTCTCTCAATATTTGCTTGAAGGTATCAATTATGAATAATATCCTTTCTCTTTTATGCTTAGATTTTGGCTTTCTCTTCACCCAGAGGTTTTATAGTCAATACTTGTTATTCATGATAGTTACATTTATAGGCCACAGTGCATTGAATTAGTGAATATTGAAACATTGTTGTTAGTGGAAGTAAAGGGTTATGTACCTGCAAGCCTCTGGTCACAACATTTTCATTAAACAATGGATGTATAACCTTGTTTTATGTGTGTTTTTATTAAAAGACACCTTGTTCAACATATATTATTGATTTATGGGCACTGAACTCACGGTCAACAGCACTATAACTCATGTGTGAATGAGGTTTACTCATTGTGATATAAAAGTGTTGGCATGATAGAAAGAACAGAATGGACACTTATAGGGGCTTATTAGAAATCCTATTACAAAGCTTTGTTTCTTTTTAAGTATCAAGCAGACCTTCCATTTCATATAGGTGACCTTCATGAAATTCAAAGAGATTTGAGAAAGGAATGGAGAAGGAGAGAAGCAGAAAGCAGCCAAATCAGATCATAGTTTTATAGGAAGAACTAACCATACATTGAATTTAGTGCTTGTTAGCCGGACAGAAGTCCATTTACTCTCCAAGTCTTCTGGAACATTTCTCAAGTTTCAATTCTATAATTAGCAACACACCTCAGCAATTTACTTTAATCTTGGTAGCACTCAAATTCTCTGTCTCTAAATGGAAAGGAATGGATAGTTCAGATTAGTACGACTCAAGTCAGTTTTGACATTCCTCATTAGAAATGAAGACTCTTGGGCTCCAAGTCCCATATCTACTGTGTCAGAATCTGTGTTTTGGTGAGATCTCCTAATGAATCATAAGTCACTGGTCTAAGCTTTTCATTCCCTTCTGAGAACAAATCTATCCAATTTATTATGCATTGACTCTGTATTTGTAAATGTATTTGTTCACTAAAATTTATATTTAAACTCAAAATCACACCAAAGGAAATGAAATTAAATACCTAGGAGTAACCTTCACAAAGGGAGTAAAAGATCTACATAAAGAAAATGCTATGAAAATTGTTAAAGTAATAGAAGATAAATGAAAAAATATTCCCCGTTCATGTATTGGAAGAATCAATATCAGCAAAATGTCCATCCTAACCAAAGCAACATACAGATTCAATACAATCCCAATAAAAATATCAATGACATTCTTCAAAGAATTGATACAACCACTACTAGAATTCTTACTGAATCTCAAAAGAACCAAAGCAATCTTGACAAAAAAGTGAAAGAATGGAGTTATCACACTTTCAGATTTGAAACTACTATAAAACCATAATAATGAAAACGTACAGGTTGGTACTAAAACAGACCAATGGAATAAAATGGAGAGTCTAGAAATAAACTCACACTTATATGGACAGTTAATCTATGACAAGAGGACCAAGAACATACACCAGTACAAGGAAAATCTCTTCAATAAATGGTACCGGGAAAACCAGACAGTCACATTCAGAAAAACAAAACTAGACCACTATCTCACACCATACACAAACATCAATTCAATGTGGTTAAAAGACTTGAATATAAGACCTGAAATCATAAAATTTGTAGAAGAAAATACAGGCAAAACACTTCATGATATAAGCTTCAGTGATATCTTTCAGGATTCATCTCCAACAGCAAGGAAAGCAAAAGAGAATATAAATAACTGGGATTACATTAAACTACAAAGCTTCTGCATAGTGAAAGAAGCTGTAACCAAAATTAAGACATCCCACTGAATTGGAGGAAAATTTTTACAGCTCATACATCTGACAAGATACTGATATTGAGGATCTACAAAGAACTCATACAACTTAACAAAAAGAAAACAACCCAACCAAAAAATGGACAAAGTTGTTTAATAGGCACTTCTCCAAGAAGACATATAGGCTGCAAACAGGCACATGAAAAAAATGTTCATCATCAATTATTAGGGAAATGCAAAGCAAAACCACATTGAGATACCACCTCACATCTGTGAGAATCGGTCATATCAAAAAGACCAGAAACAACACGTGCTGGTGAGGATATGGAGAAAGGAATTCTCCTACACTATTGGTGGAAACATAGACTGGTCCAGCCCCTATGGAAAGCAGGATGGAGGTGTTTCAAAAGATTAAAAATGAATCTACCATATGACCCAGTAGTTCCACTCCTAAGGCATCTGTCTGAGAAATTCAAAATACTAATTTGAAAGGAAAGTTGCACTGCCATGTTCACTGAAGCACTATTTAAGTTAATCAAGCTAGGGCCTTCCAGATGGCTCAGGGGTTAAAGACACAGTGCTATCAAGCTATCAGGCTATTGCCAACCACTGCAACATGAGTTCAATTCTTGGCCAGGGAGATACCCACATGTCGCAGTAGACCTCTCCTGGTTCACCTGCTGCTCCCCTCTGCAGTGTATTTCAGTAATCCACCTGTTCTTCTCCCCACTCTGTCTCTGGTGAATCCTCTCACCCCCCATACCTCTGGCCTACACCCCAGTTCTTGTATGCATGAATAAATAAATCTTCAAAATAACCAAGCTATAGAACAATTTAAGTGTTTCAAAATACAAGAGTGGATCAAGCAGATGTAGCATACATACACAATGGAATATTAGGGTCAAACAAGATAAACTCATGCCATTTGTAACAACATGAATGAAGCTGGAAGGGATTATGCTAAGTGAAGTAATTCAGAAGGAGAAAGGTGAATACTGGATGATGACATTTATATATGGAATATAGAGAAACAAAACTAAGGGTCAAATAAAGACAAGCTTAAAAACTAACCTTTGAAAGCTGACTGCAAAACTGAAGCATCCAGAAGGGAGGTGTTGGAGGAGGGATGAAGAAAGAGGGAATACCATGTGATAAGGGACTAGGGGAGACTTAAGGCCGATTCTATATAGTGGTGATACCTGAAGGGGAGCATCCTATACTTTCCAAGAACCAAGAATAATATAAGCCAACATTACCTCAAACTAATATTAAAAATAATAAAAGTAGTAATAATTCTAACAATAATAATAAAAGAGAATCCCCTACTTATCAAAAACAACCCAAAGACAAGACCACCCCTATAACTTGTCCACTTCTCCCTGTGAAAGGTAAAGATGAAACCATCCTAATGAAAAACTATCAGATCTTCGGATCTAGGGTTTTCTCATTATAATAACTAGAGTCTCACCCCATAGTTTTTGCATCTACTGCTTGTACATATTAGTGTTGGGAACCTTGGCAAAAGAGCTGACTTCTCCTGGCAAAATAACCCTCTAATAAAAAAAAAATTTAAACTTCTTACTGGATTTAACCATTTAAAAATGAACTAATTTTTTAAAAAATTTACAAAGAAAAAAACTTTTGAAGGTAAAATTATACTACAAACTGGTATTTCTTTTTACAGCATGCTGTTTTTTCTTTAATGACATTTAATACATATTTATTTAGTATCATATGAACATGTTGTGATGCATTCCAGTGTCGCCTCAAGTGGCAGCAGCTTTGGGAGAGGTGCGGGATGAGAGAGGTTACTCAAAGTCCATGTGAAGCAATGAGAAGCCTAGAGGGGCTACAGTGGAAGCAATGTGCAGCCCCAGGCCATAGGCAGTCTCATATTTATTAGCATCAAGTACAAAGGTGGGGCAAGTGCGTAGGGAGCAAATGCGTAGGGAGCATACATGTTATTGGGGTATAAGATAAGGTAGAGTGACTGCTCAAATGCTCTCAACTCAAAATATGTCATAGACCAGGGACTACTGCCCGGGGGCTTCCATTGTTCTGCTAGTCAAGCATATTATCTCTATTCTAATACCTGCCTGCTCTTTTCAACAAATACTGGTTTTCCAGTGTGTTCCTCAAACCAAGACTCATTGCCCTTGGTGAGAGGCCTCCTGTATGACCCTACACCTAGCTGACAAGCAGGAACTCTGGGCAGCAAGACAATATCCCTGGAGAATAAGGAGGGGTGGGCATACCATGTTCTAGTATGCAAATTCCCTGCTGCTTTAGGATTACTGAAAGAATGCTCAAGATGCTATGGATGCCACTTTTCTAATGAGGACACCTTTTTAAAATGCTAGTTTTTTTAGACTAATTTTAGTAGTGCTGCCATGACTTAGAATCATTCTGTATTTTGCTGCATTGGGTCTGTCTGTCCAAAAGGGTCAGAATGGCTTTGCTTAATGTATGGACCTCTTGATGCCTTGGTTTTGGCGCTAGTGGTCAGTCAAGGCCCTGTAAGTCTCTGAGGTCCATTGTGTTACTTACAGAATGCAGCTTGTTTTGTGTTAGAGCAGTGAGGGCCCTGGGGACTGGGAGAAGCTTTTCTCCTTGTCTCTACCCTTTGCCCTAACAGGAATATTTTATGATCCCTGTTATGACCTTAAGAATGTAGTTTGGGGCCTCCCTGATGGCGCAAGGGATTGAGCACTGCCCTGTGAGGCAATCCACAGCCTTTGCAGCGCGAGTTCGATCCCTGGCCGGCCAGGGAGCAACACACATGGCACAGCCGACCTCTCCTGTCTCGCCCGCTGCTCCCCTCAGCAGTGTATTTCAGTCAGTCTGACTGTCTGTTCCCAGCTCGGTCTCTGGTGAGTCCTCTCACCCCCCTGCGTCTTTGGTCTGTACCCCAGCTCTTGTGTGCATAAATAAATAAATCTTTAAAAAAGGAAAAGAATTTAGATTGGGGGCGGGGGTCTTATCCACTTGTTTTCCAATCAACACATCCTCCCTATTTGAAAAACTCATTTTCACTTTCAGAATAAAGATGAGGTTACTTGGTTCTTGTCATTTGAAGTCTCCCCCTCTCTTTCCTTGATGCTTCAGGTTTCTAAGCACAGAATAAATATCCTTGGTCTGCTCCATTATTCTTTAGAATTTTACAACCATGTAAATTGTCCATGCGTATGTTATTAAATTGATTTTTCCATTGCTAACCCTCTGATGCTGTTTTGATTACTCTTCTAGCCTCAGAAAAAACCCATAGGGATATGGGATGTTACAGCCACTGTTGATTTTTTTTCTCAGCCTCTCAAATTGTTACAGTGCAGGGAGAGGGGCACCCCAGAACCCCCACACCTGCCCACTCTAAATAAGTTCTGCCATCTGCCATATCAAGACAAAACATGTAAGACCTTTAATGGAAAGGAACCTTAATACAATTAGTGAACGATACAGACAAGACAAAGAATATATTTTCCAAATCAAACACCCAAAGTTACACATCCCCTCGTGAGTATAAGTCCCACCAAATAAGATTGGCCCAGAGCAAGGTTCTGAAAGCCTGGCACAAATCTAAAAAAACTTCCCAGCAAGGACCCATAGAAAAGCGTCAAAAAAAGCCAGACAAGTCTGGGAGGAAAAGAGCACAATCAAAACCAAGATAAAAGCTGCTATTGTTAACCTCCCCATGAGTCTCTCACCCACATCTGTTCCAGCCAGTCCAGGACCAAGAAGCAAGTACAGCTTCTTCACGCGTCTCTCTGTTCCATGTGCCTCCTCCAGGTCTCTTCCTTGTTCTCCATCCTGCTTCTTTCCCTCCGCAGCCTCCTCTCCAGCTTCTTCTCCCTGATCAGCTCGCACACTCCTTTGGGTGAGGCAGGGAACCTGGAACCTCCCCTTTCCCCGGGGACCACCCTCTTACAAAATGATCTCAACTCAAAAGAACTCACCCATTTTTGTACCCTTTGAAGGTGATGATTTCCAAGTTAGAGGAGTGGGGTGACCAGCGCTATGAAATAAATGAATGTGTTCAGAGTTTAGTAGAATTATAAGAAACCATAAACTTTATTCACTCAACACAGGTGTGAAACATTTAGAATGTTTAAGGTACATTATAAGCCTGTTGATTTTTTAGTATTTGGCGCCTGTTTTCGTTGCTATTGTTTCATAGGTTTTCCTTTCTGCTCCACATTGATCAGCATGAATTATGACCTTTACTTTCTTACATTCAGAAGAGGTCCCAGAACACAGCCAGACAGATATTGACACTCAAAAAAAGATATTGATTTAAATTGATTATCTTTCAAGTACTTGCTTCTAAGTGACCGACATTGAACATTTGCAAATACCAGTTTTTATTAATATACTTTTAAATACTGAGACAAATAGTAAGCTAAATAACCTTAGGGCATCCCACTGGATGCCATCTAAACAAAAGTTTCTTTAAAAGTAATCCAATAAGTTCAGTTTTGCACTGTCCCCAGGGAAAGTGATGATTAAAAGAAAAAACTGGAGTCTCTATTTCTGCCTTGTCTCATGTAAAAATGGCTGGTAGGGTGGTAAAGCTTCATTTTGCAAGCTCCATAGGTTATTAAGTGAGTAAATAGAGATGTAGAGAAAAGGAAACTTCAGCACACACAGGACTGATCTCTGTCTCGCCCAATTTTATGCCTAAGGAGACTGGCAGGGCCCCTGACGTGATTTGAATCTTAGAGTGAATTCATAAACTCTCTTTTGTCTTTTTCCTTCCCATCCCACACCCCATCAATCAGAGATTTTATCTGCACAGAGGCAGCCTCCATCATTATGAGCTGGGCTGCTTCCTGATGTAAATCTGTATTTTAACAAAGAGGAAAAGAGGAGAGAGAAATGCCTGGGGCAGGGTCATTCTCTGACCCCAGGCAATCGTCCTTCCCCACTGAGCAGTCCCAGGACCCAGCCCAGGCTGAAACAAACACATCTGCCCCACCAGCTGCTACCTTGCCTTCTGTCTTTTGAAGAAGAGACTTTCTCCCGCGCCTGCCTAATGAGTGCTGCCTGCCACTCTTGGGCTGGCTTTTACAGCGTGAAGAGCCCTCTGCACACACATTGAGCTCTTCTCTCTCCTTTGCACTTCAAGAACTTAGGAAGCTTCAGGGAAAAAGAGGATTCAGAATTTTTTGCTCCCTCCATTTTAATGCATTTCCTTTCCCTGCAGGATGCATTGGAACACCTTGCAAACTCAGGCTTCCAGGCTCTCACTGGGCACTCAAAAGTAGAAGGTTGTATTTTCTGAGCCAGCTGGAGAGCAAGGAGGTCTCAAAAGCACCAAGCCATGAGCACCCCCATCTGACAACCCTGCCTTGGCTCCCTCTAGATTTACATGACTGAGAGAGGGAGAGAATGAATGGTGAGTCCCCCCAAATGGGTGTATTGTCAGCCTCAAGTACTATTTCTTTCTGCCTTCCCCATTTCATCTCACCTGCTGCTAAACATCTACATCTGAACTCAGCCCCTGCCCTGTACCTGAGGTGATCCAAGCTGAACAGGAAAGAGGGTGTTGGTATTTAGCCCTGGACTTTCCTTCTTCCTTGCGCCCACTCACAGCTCATAGCTTCTCCCTCCAGAGGGGAGGCTCATCTAGAAGTGTGTCCTCTTCCCCTTGCATTCATTCTTCAGTATACAGTTGGCCCAATGCTGGATATTAGAATATTGACGCAGAAGAAATTAGGTGGTGGGAATTCAAGTCCTCAATAAATAGGAGCATCCTTAGATGGATGAGTAAAGTTGACATGATGGACTCTGATGGAAGGAACTTAGAAAGAACTAGGGTTTCCAATGTGAACATATCATGGCTGTCCTGGGCCCTGGACGTACTAGTCCCATCCTTCTTCATAAGAAAAATACTAAAAAGTATAATTTACAACTGCTTTAGTTAAAAAAAAGAATATAATTCAATTTGGATTATATTCATTTTTTTTCTTCCTATTTTAAAAGATTAAAATATTTCCCTATTGCCCTGAAACAGACAGAGAGAGCTCTGTCCATGATGCCTGCAGTGTCCACAGGATGTGATGCCCTTTGTTTTAAAGGGGATGGGGCCTCCCCGGTAGTGCAGTGAGTTGAGCACAGTGCTGTGAAGCTGTCTGTTATAGGACAGGGAGAGGGGCAGCCCAAACCCCGCAAACCTGCCTATTCTAAATGGGTTCTGCCATCCGCCGCATCAACACAAAACATAGGAGACTTTAATGAGAAGGAACTTTAATAAAACTAGGAAACAATACAGGTAAGGCAAAGAGTCTAGTTTCTAAACGAAGCACCCAAATTTACCCATCCCCTCATGGGTAAAACTCCATCCAAATGGGATCGGCCCAGAACAAGGCCCCAAAGCCTGCCACAAGTCTAAAGCATCTTTCAGTGGGGACCCACAGAAAAGGGTCACAAACAACCGGACAAGCCCGGAAGGAAAAGAGCAAAATCAACATCAAGATAAAAGCTGCCATTGTCACCTCCCCACGGGTCTCACACACATCTGTGTCACCCAGTCCACGACCAAAAGACAAGTGCAGTTTCTTCACGTGTCTCTAGGCTCCATGCGCCTCCTCCAGGTCTCCTGGCTCCATCCTGCTCCTTCCTTCCTCAGTCTCTTCTGCAGCTTCTCCTCTTCCTGCTCAGCTCCACCCTCCCTTGGGTGGGGCAGGGAACCTCCCCCTTTCCTAGGGACCACCCTGTTACATGTCCACAGCCTCTGCAGTGCAGGTTCGATTCCCGGCCACCAGGGAGATACCCACATGTGCGGCAGACCTCTCCTGTCTCACCCACTGCTCCCCTTAGCAGTGCTTTAGGTCCATCTGCCTGTTCTGCTCCCCACTCTGTCTCTGTATAAATAAAAAATAAATCTTTAAAAAAAAAATGGAGGGGATGAAGGAGAGATGGTTTGAAGCAGCTATAGGGACCAAATGAATATGTAATCTTTCTCCTTCCCTGATGTAGGTGGTGTGTGAGAAGATGAAAGAAGTGACAGTTTCTACTTGAAAAAGAACCTGATATCCTTAGGGAACAGATACATTACCCAGAGGTGTAGAAGTGAAGGAATTTTTCAGAAATGAGGTTGAGGTTATTGTTTGATTGCAAAGGACAGTTCCAGAAAGCACAGAAAAGGTTTCTGGAGAGGAGAAGAGATGGAAGTAAGTCAGATTAGGAGTGGTATGGCCAAATGGGAATCAGAATCCAGGTGGTGATGGATGACCTGGACTTCCAGTGGTAAGGGGACACACAAACATGAGACTTGATGTGTTTGGAGAAATCCTGAGTTGATTGGAAGCAGGCATCCAGTCTGAGGAGGATTCTGCTCTTGGCATCCAGCTCACTGGAATGGTAACTTTAGCCTCAGAGGGATTATTCCCCCATGCTGTGCTGATCTGCACATGACTGACAGGGTGCAGGCTGCTTTATACCTCCTCTCATTTAATCCTTACAAACCCATTTTACAGAGGAGAGATCTGAAAAAAAAGAAGGGTGTTATTGCCTAAGGACACTTTCATAATGACTATCATGTGAGTGTATATATATATATATATGTATGTATATACAGAAGCAAAATTGTATATACACACACTGATATATATATATATATATAAATAACATGCATGTATATATATCTTGTGCACTTAAAACTACAGTAGGAACATCTGATATATGCCAAGTTACAAGTGTAACTTGAGAAGTGAGGGTTCCTGAGTAGGGTGTCCTTTAGTGGACTTTGGGGTCCATTAATATGGGTGATGCTTTCATTCTTCAGACTGCATACCCTTTAGGTATCTGTGCCTTCCACAATGTGATTGCTCTGGATTCTAGTTTCCTGGAGGGCAGAAAGCATGTCTAAAGTAATCTCAAGATATGTAAGTACTAAATAGTGTTTTGATGATTGTGAAAAGATAGATTTTCTACCTTCTTGTATTATAAAATACAAACCATCTGTAGTCACTCTTATCACAATGGAGAGAGCGTCCAATCTTCATTCAACAAATGTGTGGCTTTATTGCTTGTCAGGAGCCTTGCTCCTGGGCTAGCTGATGACTCTGATAAGTTATTCAATTCCTTCAATTCTCTGCTTATTGTCCATGTAAAATTACTTGGCACAATTCCTGGGAATTGGTAGTTGTTCAATAGTAATAATTACTACTATTGAATGCCTACTGTGTGCCAGGGACCTTGCAAGGTCTTAAGGATTGAAAGATACCCTCAGAGAATTAAAAAATCAAATGATGAGACAGTGAAACAAAGAATTATCCCCTCCCCTCCACAAAGTTTTACACATTGTGATGGATAAATGCACAGTGCCCTTTGACACTACAGTGATAGTAACTACATACTAAAAGGAACCAGAGAACTCTTGGCAAGATGGTAGCCTTTGGGTTGGTGCATGCATGTGCATGACTGTGTGTGTAGGGGGATACAGTTGTTCTTAGGATATCTACTTTTTTAACCTGAGTTGCTTAAGATTCCCTGCTTTGTCCCCTACCTACTGGGGAGTCAGAGTAGAGTAAAATTGATACCTGCTATTGTCCATCTTTGTCTCTGGATGAACAAAGCAGAGCCCCAGAAGTTTCTAGCTCCTATTCTGTTTGTCCTCTATTAACCCTCTTTCCCCATCCCTCCCTTATGTGAGTTCACATCTTGTTAGTGTGTGACAGGCTGCTTGGTCATGAGGACCCCAAATGAAAGGTAACACAAGGAAGTGTTTTCTGTATGGTTCCATTCTTTTTTTTTTCTTTTTTTCATTTTCTCCTTTTGTTTCCCCCCCCCAAGTTTATTTTTTGCTAAACGAGCAGCAAAAACCCCAAACTTACTGTTTCTCAGAATCAACAGTAAAGAGTCCTGCACTGCTGATAATGTTTGGAGTTTTTCTCTCTCTGGGATTATAGACCTTTTCACAATGCTGATGCACGGTTTTTAGCTATGTTAGTTCTGTAATGTTAGTTCTGAATGTTTTCATTATATTCCCCTGGTATTTAGAAGCAGGGAAAGATTTATTTTAAAGGGAAAAAAAAGAGATCATTATTTCAGCCCCAGAGTCACAAGTTAAGAAAGGAAACTTGGAATGTGTAAATGCAATACTCCCAGCTCAAACTCCAAAGCACCTCGGGTTTTCGCCCAGCTCCATTTATTTATCATTTCAATTACAGAAGAAATCTGTTGCTACAGAGAGTCATAGTGTGTCTATTTTCTAAAGGAAAAAAGACAATTTAATCTTTAAACTCTTTCTTGTGAATATTTTTTCTACCATTGAGTGTTTTAGGAAATAAACTTTACCTATAAACAGTTTCTTTTCATCACTTGAACTCAATTTCTTTTTCCTCTTTTGTGAGATTCCTTGTACCCCCTTGTACTGAAGCTTGATTATCATGCCTGCCAATGATAAACAGATTCATGACTTTTAGGAATCATATGAATTTTATTAGCCAAATTTCTTAAAATATTCCTCTAACTTACATGACTGTTCTCAGACAAATTACGTATTTAGCAATGCTTTTTTCTTACATGCTATTCAAGATAAATTAATACTGTGTATATATTTTTTCTTATGGTGTCATAAAAACCTAAAACTACAAAAAGAAAAATATAAAACAAAAACCCCAACCAAGCAAACATGTGTTTAGGGATATTTTAAAGGTGGTGTTTACTATTTCAGAGTAAAATGCAATCTTCACAGTGGGAAAAGCGGATATGTCAGATAAGAATCACTCATCACTAATTCAGAGTCATTATGGAGACTATTAAAAATATCATGAACTCTCATAGCAAATATGTGAGTATGAATCAGAGACATGGAGCTCTCAATTTCCATATAACTGTTCATTTTTATATGCATGTATAGCATATTATAAAGTTCAAGATAGTTACTAGACTATTTCTCACTTTTACTGAACAGACCAATATACTGGTATTAACCTTATGGGCTGGCATTGCCCTTCAAAATAAAGATTGAAGGCAAGAGATCTAGCCTAAGGAAAATATCACAGTGTCATAAGGATAAATATTTGTTGAAAAATTATACTTTGCTGCACAATTTATAGTAATAAAAAAGGAAAAAATGAAATGATTTCAATGTTCAATGAAAGGGGATTATCCATATAATTTAGATTCATCTCAAAGATTGCCATTAAAATAATTTTTCCCAAAATTTTATTCTCACAAGAAAATGGTCAGGATATAGTGTTAGATAAAAAGAGGAGGATTTAAAATGATACATACTATAAGAATCCAATTTATGTATCTAATTTAAAAAACCAAAAGCTGGAAAGGAATAATCCAAAATATTAAAAATAATAAGATTAAAGATATTTTCAGTTTCTTCTTTAAACTTTTATATTTTGAAGTTCTCCATAATTATTAATTTTCTAATAACAATTAAATTGAACTTTTTAAAAATTAAAGAAAAAGATTTCAAAATCAGATTTGGGGACTAATCCAGCATTATATTAATAAATATGTATTAATTAAAATCAAGAAATAAACATATTTCAATTAAAAATAGTGTTTTTAGAGTTAACTCATTTTAGTAAATTTAGTTATTTTAGTAAAATGTCTTTTTTGTGTTAGGATGAAAATAAGGGGTAGCTATATTGAATCACATGAAAATGCATGGCAGTGGGAAGAAACTTCTCTTTAAGTCAATGTGGCAATGACTACAGTTGTTAGCATATAGCATTCATTCATTCATTCATTCATTCCTCCAAAGTATTTTTGTCTGGGAAGATAGCTTGTGGGCCTGGCTCCTATCATTGAATTTGGGGAGTTCTCAGTTGTCAGAATTAACTAACCCCCAACTTTTGGTTCTAACCAAAAAAGAATTCAACTGAAAAAACCCTGGACATAACAGAACAAACAAGTATGAGAAGACTCTGAGATGTAGAAGGAAATGGATAACCTGCATAGGGAGCTTGGGATTCCCCAAGTTTTCCAATTGTGTACCATGTATTCCCAGCTTGAATCTATCATCAGAAACTTCTAACCTGGTATCACAGACAAAATAATTTCCAAGAAAAGCTTCTTTCTCTTAGCAAAGAATTTGGAAAAAGGTAGCCTAACGGAACAATCAGCATACCCACTATGGTTTCTGTAAGGCTGAGTGGGGATATGATCTCAGTAACGAAATGGAAGTTATATATATATATATATATAAATGTAATGTTTTCTTTGTCCAACAAATGTTTATTGAACATCTACTATATTCTGTTCTGGGTTCCATAAAAGAGTTAAGTAATATAAAAAGGAGCAAGGAAAATTACTTCAAAATTTCAAAGTTCAATGGGGAAATATTAACAGTGATATAAGCATTGGGTAAGTAAGAGATGTTAGTAGAAGATGTGCCAAATGGAGTCATGGCATACACTAATGTAGGTTTGGTTCTCACTGAAGATATATTTATTTGAAACTATGAGTGTTCAACCTATCATTAATTGATGGCAGCAAATAGAAATGCCTTCCTATTTGTTGATTGGTAGTGACAGACACTTTCCTGGTATAGGAAAATTATCTAGATCAGGAAATAGTTAAGAATTGACTTTATAGGATCTCCCTGATGGTGCAGGGCTTAAGGACACAATGCCTTCAAGCTATTGCCAGCCACTCCAGCATGAGTTCGATCCCTGGCCCGCCAGTGAGCTAACCTATATGGCGCTGCAGACCTCTCCTGCTGCTCTTCTCAACACTGTATTTCAGTAGATCTGCCTGTTCTGCTCCCCACTGTCTCTGGTAAATCCTCTCACCCCTCCCCCACCTGCACCTCTGGCCTATATCCCGGTTCTTGTATACATAAATTAAACAATCTTTAAAAAAAACAATTGACTTTATAAAAAGATCAACTTCCCATAAGGTGACTTTGTGCAGAGCTAATAGCAACCCCAGAATAGCTATATTTAAGTTCAAACTCTGGTGTCCATGCCCAGATGATATCCCCAACTAAAATGAAGAGCCCCACAGGAAGGGAATACATCTACATAGGGCATGGTGCTTCTCTTAGAATCCAGCCTCATGGTAGGATACATGCTCTTCTGCCAATTGTATTGCTCCCGGGGATGGCATGAAAACTGGGGCAATAGAAAACAGCAACACTTATCATTGTGGATTTCAAAGGAAGTGTGCCCCAGGTCAAAGAGGCTGTGAAGATGTTTGATGACATTGATGTGGCCAGGGTCAACACCCTGATCAGACCTGATGGAGAGGAGAAGGCATGTGTTTGGCTCCTGACTAAGGTGCTTTGTATGTGGCCAACAAAATGGAGATCATCAAAATGGAGTCCAGCTGGTAAATTCTAAGTATTTTTTTTTCATCATAAAAAGAAAGGAAAGAATGGGGGAAACACACTTGTGCCATACTTGTTCAGGTTGCCTTTTATGTACAACCTGAGCCAAATGAAGTTTTCTGTGTTATTCAAAAGCCTGATTGCTAAATATTTTTTAAAAATCATTATCTTTATGAGGAAACAAAGATTCAGACTATCTAAATTCTTTGCTCAAGGATTCCAAACTAACATTGGTGGAATTACAATTTTTGAGTAGGTCTTCTAACAATCAGGCTATGGCACTTGCCACCTCATCAAGCTATCATTTCTTGTAGGTTTGAATCAAAAGAGGATATAAATTCCAAATAAAAAATATATGAGAAAATATATTATTCATATCTTGAAAAGTGAAACAGAAAAGTCTTCTGACTTAAATGTTTGAAGATAGGGAAGATTCTCATTATTTACCAGATAGATGGCATTAATGTTTCATTTACTAATGTTATGAGTTCTATGTGTATTTATCTTTAAAATTTGATAAGCTGTTTGATTGGCTTCATTAATTTTTTTCATAGTCCTTATGCCTTTAATTGAATAAGAAATAAGATTGTCCACTCAGTATTTGAGTCTTATAATTTCAAGTGAGAGATAATCATTATTGTTGACATGATTTAACTGTTTTCCTTTATATTTACTTTTATTTATTTTTTTAATTTTAAAAAATTATTTATTTATTTTTAAATAATAAATTTTATTTTTATATTTACTTTTAAAATAAGTATATATTTTTCCCACTGCCATCCTTTGTATCCCGTGACCCTTTGTCCCTCCCACCTTCCTTTCAACCTTGGAAACCTCACTTCATGTATTTAGTGTCTTAGTTTTTATGTGTATTTTGCATTGTCGAATTTTCTGCTATATATTTCTTTGTCATTCTGACTTGTTTAACTACACATAATTTCCTTGAACACCTTCCATTTGTTAAAAATGGCAACATTTTGTCTTTCCTTTATGGCTGAATAGCATTCCATTGTATACACTTACTTTTGTTTCAAAACTACAGCTAATTGCTCTAGGATATATATTTGCCTGCATGTGTTCCTTGATCTCTTCTGTCTCTGATCTATGTTGATCTTGATCTAGTCTGCACAGTGTTACCAAAGTAACATCCCTAAATAGCTTTTATTCAGTATTTTTTCATTGTTGCATAAAGCATCATATATTAATTCATGTACTCTCTGTTGTGAGCAGTTGCTGGGGATCCAGTCCAGTCCACAAGGCTGTCTACCCACTGGGAGACCCTTGTTGTTGGGGTGAGCTTGCAGCAGTCCTGTAGTCCTCTCCCTCCTTACCTACAGCTAAGTGGGTCCTTTTGGGTTAACTGAACTGAGCAGCACCCAGAGGTCATCTATCTTGGATATGACATTAGGTCAACAGTGACCCTGCATGCACATAACTCAATCTCATCCTAACTTTACTCCTAGGTGGAAGACTTTTGCGTTAACTCTTTTTTCCTGCTATAATAGATGGCTTATTGTAGATTCAATGTGAAGGAATAGCTGAGTCTCCATCTTTTCAGTCCCAAGGAGAGTCAGAGGCATTGGGATGGATACCAGGACTTCATCATCATAAAATGGAAGACATTCTGTAATGACAGCAGAAGTGACTGTTGCCGCCTTGGAGGAGAGGACACTTGCAACACAGGCTGAGGCAGGTATGTGTAAGAGTGTAGTATAGTGAATAAGTACTCACAATGCTGACCCCATCTGTGGGAAAGGGAGTGTTCACTGTCATCTACTTCAGAAGTCAGAGAAACGAAGCATTGCAGAGAGATTTTTTTTCAAGTGTGATTATGGCAAACACAATGTGCAACTGGGCTGCAGCTAATCTGCAGCGATTTGGCAATATTTATGTATATGGAACAATTCCTTCCTTAATGATGATAGCTAACTATAGCATCACTGAATTTTGATTTCCACAAAGGGTTTTTCTCAAATATGATGGGAAATAGAATACATTTTGTTTTTAGAAGTAAAACCCTAGGGCCTCCCCCGTGGTGCAGCGGTTGAGCGCTGGGTTGTGAAGCTGCCCACAGCCTCTGCAGTGCCGGTTCGATCCCCGGCTGCTCCCTGGCCACTGGAGGAGGGTCCCACATGGCGTGCAGACCTCTCCTGCCGTCCGCTGCTCCCCTCAGTGGTGTACTTCGGTCCTTCTGCCTGCTCTGCTCCCCACTCTGGCTCTGGTGAATTATCTCACCCTCCTGCGCTTCTGACTGTACCCAGTGCTTGTATAAATAAATAAAAATAAATCTTAAAAAAAAAAAGTAAAACCCTAGAGGAGAACAGAAGGAAATTCAATATTTGGTAACAGAAGTCTTAGGTTCATTATTGAATAAAACTGGAAGGAATCTCATAAAATTCTGTGAACCAGTTTCATGCCTTCAGATAAAAAAAATGTCTAACAGCATCAAAACACAAAATCAAGACTTTGAAACATATTATCTTCTGGAGCCACTCTATATTAAAACCTCCCCCACATTTTCTCAAAGCTTTCCAAGGAAATTCTAATAATTCCAATAATTATGATAATCAAGATATTCTTTGAAAAACCTAACCCCCAATTTTCCCCCTTAAGCTTTTAAATAACAGCTTTATTAAGATTTAAGTCATATGCCATAACATTCTCTCCTTTAGAGTGTATAATTTAGTGCTTTTCAGTATATTCAAAATTGGGCACCCATTATGACTATTTAATATTAATATATTTTGATCCACCCCTAAAAAACTCTGTACCCATTAGCAGTCACTCCCCATTCTCTCTTTCCCTTACCCCCAGCAATAGTAATCTTTCTTTTCCGAAGGATTTGCTTATTTTGGACATTTCAGATAAATGGAATCATATGACAAGATCTTTTGTGTTTGGTTTCTTTCACTCAACATAATGTTTTCAAGGGTTATCCATGTTGTAGCTTGCATCAATACTTAATTCCTGTGTAAGGTCAAATAATGCTCCAATATGGAGTAAATCCATATTTTAAAAATCTATATATCAGTTGCTAGAATTTGGATCATTTCTGCTCCTTGGTTTTTAAGAGTAATGCTGCTATTTACCTTGGTGCACAAGATTTGTGTGGATATATGTTTTCATTTCTTTTGGGTATATATCTAGGAGTGGAATTACTGGGTCACATGGTGACTCTATACTTAACTTTTGTGGACTTGCCAGCCTGTTTTCTAAGTGACTGCATCAATTTCCATATCCACTAGCAACACATGAGGTTTCTAATTTCTCCACATCCTTGTCAATATTTGGTATCAATAATCTTTTTGATTGTAGACATCCTAGGGGTTGTGAAGTAGAATCTTGTGGTTTTAATTTGCATTTCTCCAGTGACTAATAATGTTAAATATATTTCCTGTTTATTGCTTCTTCTTGGATTTGCCTATGGAGATATATCTATTCATATTTTTTGCCCATGTGAAAAAATAAGGTTATTTATCTTTTTATTGTTGAATTGCAAGAATTATTTATGTATTATTGAGACATGTCTTTTATGTCCACATATGACTTACAAGTATTTTCTTCCGTTCCTTGGGTATCTTTCACTTCCTTGATGATGTCTTTTAAAACATGGAAGTTTTTAATTTTGATGAAATCAAATTTATCTTTTTCATTTCTCTTTTGTGCTCTTGATGTCATGTCTAATAAAACATTGGCTAATTCAAAGTCACAGAGATTCCTATGATTTTTTTTGAAGTTATTTCTGTCTATGACATATTTTGAGTTAATTTTTGTGTATAATGTCTGAGATACTGCTCTAACTTTTCATTGTTTTGTGTGTGTTTTGTGTGTATTCCTACTACTGGTTGTTAAAAAGAACTTTCTTTCCCCATTGAATGGTCTTGGTACCTTGGTTGGCAATCAGTTGACCATAAATTTTAGGACTTGTTTTTGAACTCATAATTCTGTTTCACTGATTTATATGTTTTATTTTATGCCAATACAACATGTTCTTAGTTACTGTAGTTTTCTAGTATTCCCCTTATTTTAAGCTGATTTCCTCTTTCTATGCCAGAGAGAAAAACTTGACTTTCTTGCCCCCAATTTTATAAGTTCTTCTTATCACAGAGTGATGGAGTATTTCAGTGTAAGGGAACTTGGTGAATAGCTGGTATAGTCATTTCATTTTACAGATGGTGACTCTGGGCCCCAGAGATTGGTCTACATGATAGGATGATATGGTCCTTCCTGCATACATTTGTACCAGTTTAAGAAATCTCATCCACTTGTCATATTTGCTTCAGATTTTTGTAAAGAAATCAAATATCATAAACTGTATGCTCTTGCCTGATTCTATTTTTCTCATTCCCACTCCAGGAAAAACTATCATCCTGAATCTAGTGTGTATAATTTTATGTCCTTGCACTTTTTCAGTACAAAGTTATATATACATATATACACATACACGTGCGCACACTATGAACACACATTATCATCATCATTTAGCAACATTCTTTTCTCATTTTAGCATTGTTTTAAGGTTTATTCACATTGACATGTAGTATTGTTTCATTTATTTTAAGTGTTCTATCATATTCCATTTAATGAATATATCACTTTTAGTCATTGACTCTCTTGTTCAAAGGCATTTAAGTTTTTGTTTTTTCCTATTATAAATAATTCCTGTAAATTTGTCCCTTTATTTGAATATGAGGGTGTTTCTATGGGAGTAATACCACTGGGGAGCAGCAGAGGACCTGCAGCTTTTTAACTAGATATTGCAAATTCTTCTCCTTTGTGCTTCTCATATCTTCTCATAGCTTTTACAACCTCACTTGTATCCGATACTGTCACACTTTTCAATTTTTTTCCACTCTGATGTGTGATAATAGTATCTTGTTATTTAATTTGTATTTCCCTGATCACTAGTAAAGTTGAACTTCAATTTCAAATGTTTATTGACCTTTTTCTCCTCTTAAATTATATACTTAAAAAGTACTTTTTAGAATACTGTTTTTTCCCCCTACAATATGAAATTGCTGCTCTATATTTAGCCTAAAGCATGATCTATTCCTCTTGCTGCTGCTTCCACGGGCACCAGCAATACCTCCACTACAACTATTTACTGAGTGGGACTCTGTGCCTGGAACATTTATTATTTTAATTCTCACAAGACACATGTAGTTGGTAATTTCCACCTTGAAGCTAAGAAAACTGAGGTTGAGCAAGATTAAGTGATGTATGGAAAGATATACAGCTAAAGAAGTGATAGAGTTTATTCATATCCAAATTCATTTCTTTCAGAACTGTTTTTCTCCCCCTAAGATTTTTTTTCTATCCACTCTTTCTCTTTATTTATTTTCCCAAAATCTCCTAGTCTTCATTGTTTTTTATGGTATTTAAAGACAATTTCCCAACTTAGCTGGGACATTTCAACTTTTTTCTGTCTTATAATACTTTGTGATACACTGGAATTTTTGCATGATAGTCTTTTTTAAAAAGCCATTTAAAGAATTGATTGAGTAGAATGAATGCTAAAGATTTGACATTTGGTTCACCATGTAAAATTGCCAGCTGAAGAGTAAAATGTTTGTCAAGTAGCTCCAATTCGATTGATATCAGTTAGCAGCAATGGGGGATTCCATGTTTCCTGGAGTGCTGATGATATTTGCAACCGCCTCTATAACTTCACTAAAACCTGTAACATTTACCATTTGTATGTGTAATCTATGCTTAATCATAGGAAGAAACTAAATCTGTCTAAAATGTTTTCTTTTGGAAATGATGTTTACATAATATTTTACACAAATTAGTTGCAACTCAATTGATGACTTTCTCTAATATTTCAGGTACAATGGCAATCTGGTATAATTTATTTTTATTTATTCATTCTATTCAACAAGCATATATTTAGTTCCAGTTATGTGGAAGGTACTGTGCTTCTGTGTGGGGTTAATGCTCCCATATCCAATACTTACTAAGTATGTACTGTGTCTAGGCACTGGGATAGGTGCTTTAGATATATCTCATTTAATATTCCCCATACCTTTATAAGGTCATTGACCTAGTTTTTACAAATGAGGAAAATGAGGTTTAAAAAATTAAGCAGCATGCCTGGTGTCACTAAACATGTAAGTGGCAGGCCTTTGATCAGTCACACATGTTACTTTGTTGACTTTACACTAACGAATATCTAGTCAGGTGAAATTATTGTGTTTGATTACTTATGTCAGTCTTGAGAGAAAACAATAGGACAGTAAGTACTGGATGGAGGAGAGAAGGAAGGGAAATACTAAGGTGTAACTTGGGGCATCGCATCAGAGTATGGGCCCCTGGGAAGGTGCCAGAAGTCCTGAGGATTCTGAGACTTAGAAGGAGGGGAAGTCAAAGGTAAGCATCAATAGCTGACTTAAAAATTTGCACCTTACAGGGGCCTCCCCGGTGGTGCAAGGGGTTTAGATGTAACCTATGAAGCTGTCCGCAGCCTCTATAGCACAAGTTCGATCCCCCGGCCAGGAGCAACCCACATGGTGAAGCAGTCCTTTCCTGGCTTGCCTGCTGCTCCCCTCAGCAGTGTACTTCTGTCAATCTGTCTGTTCTGTTCCCTACTCTTCTCTGGTGAATCCTCTCACCCTCACGTCTCCAGGCCTATACCCCAGGTTTTGTATGCATAAATAAGTAAATCTTTAAAAAAAAAAAAATTGTACCTTACAAAGCTTGCTATTACCTTTAGTTGTGGGAGCTGGGTGAAGTAAAGAACAAAGGACTATCTCCTGAAATGAACATGAATAATTTATGCATTCTATTTATTTAATTTTTTACTCTTGCTTCTTCAGTGACTTTATTAATAATAATTGATCTTACAAAAAGCAGCATAATGTCCTACAATTATTTCCAGGTTAACTTTTTGGAAGCCATCTTTTGACCTACATTGTTTTGCCAAGGGTTCTGAATGTGGTGCATAAGGATTGAATCATTATTAACATCATTATTTTTTATTAAAGGTGAAATATGACAAAAAGGAATCATGCCTGTCCACAAGGCTACTTAGCACTTCATGGTTTTCCTTTTCAAATGTGCTTTTGCAAATATTAAACAGACAAACGATTCTACTGTGATGTGAATAGAAGCCACACAGCTGTAACTCCACGGACTCTGTGAATATGTTCCCTGCAATGTCAATTAATTTTGCTTCCTGAAGCATATTCTTTCATGTATAGTTTCATCCATGCTGTGTGTTCTGCCTGCAATGATTAGAGGCCTGCTAAAGTGGATAAAAATAACAAATTAAAAATGGAAAAAACAACAAAACATAATAGCTTTTCAGGAGTGAGGCCAGAACTCAGAGTCTGTTTCCTTTCCATTTTCTATGTTTTAATTTATAGTGTAAATTAATCGCCTTTCTCCCACCCCTTGATAAGAATGGTCTTTTGCACTCTATTAACCCCAGGTTCTAGAGAAAGGCAATTTCCTAACAGGTGAATTAACACTAGATAACATTACCTCAAATGCCAAGTCATTTAATGTGTAATTGAAAAAAAAAAATTTTTAGGGAGTCAGGCAGTGTCTTCACGTATTTTTTTTTTTCCAAACATTATAAAGAGTCTTTACAAACTATAGTCTCCCTACCTCCCAAGAGTGATTTGCCTATTAACAAAGCACAAGAGCCAACTCCCACACCGGTCCGTGAAGAAATAGCCCCCAATTTCCAATTACTTTTGCTGCTGACAGTTCACTGGACTGTTAAGACGCCTTCGGTACCATTGTGTGGATGTGGCGAAGCCAGGCAGCCGTCGTGCGCCGCTATTTTTGATTATGCAGTAATTAGACTTTTCCACTAATGGAAGGAGGGAAAAAAGTTTCCAGAGAAATGACATCCCATGAAGCTTGCTTTGAAAAAATCACCGGCACAAAAGAATAAAGAGTAACCTTTTTGTCACGAACACGGAAAGGTTTTATGCGTTAACTAAGCTGCATTAAAAATGAAAAGTTGGAATCTCAAATTAGCTCAGGCATAATTGTATGTTTGCTTGCAAATAATAAAGCAAATAGGTGATTCAGACAAGCTCATTAGTCAATAATAAGGCCGTTCAAAGATGTACACAAGAGACTTCTGGACATCAATGCGCGTCTCTGAGAATCTGGGATTCTCAGTCTCTGCATCTGAATTCATTGAAGATCCCTTGACAGAGTTAAGCAAATGGGAACTTGCCCTTCTGTCCTTGAACTGGCTTCACCTGAGAGCTCTGCTCTTCCTGTAGGTTATTCATGTATTAGTCACCCTATAAAAGTTCCCCTGATTTATTTTTCTGGTAGAGAATTTAATTCCTTCTCCTCTTAAAATTAAAACCTCAATTCAGTCTCTCTGCTCTTTCAGTCTTGCCGACACCCACAGACATCTTTGCCCCTTTCTCCTCACTTTTTTTTTCTCACTCGACTTTGTATTTTTAGTATTTTGTGTGAATGTGACATTTTCCTTTTTTACCTATAGAATCCCCCCATCCTCTTTCCCCGGTATGAATTGAAGACGGCATTTCTTTATGCAGTGCTCTGCAAATGACTGGCAAGCTAATAGCAGCTACCAGTATAACCAAATGACTTCCTTTTTGGTCTCATAAATTCTTAGCAGCTTGGAGGCCCTTTGTGGTTTCTCCTTTTTTTTTGCGTGTGAACAGACATAGTCAAAAGAGTTTAGAGATGGAAAATGTTGAAATTATCAGTTAATTACATTGCCCTGATGAAAGAGAATTTTTATTTATCCTGGTGTTCATATATTACTGGTTTATGCCTGAATTATACCCAATTGAATGTCTGTATAATAGTTCTCTGGTTCTGTTTCTCTTATCTATGTAATTAATAAACATTATATGTTTAGGAAATTGCCATGTAACTAATTTTCAAATGAAAAATTGAGGATTGAGAATGTGATAAAAGTTTTCTGCGCCAATTCTGCCGTTGAGAGCGCACTGTTAGATTTGTATTATGAGATAGTGACAGATTTGAGTGCTAGGATCTTTCTCTGTTTATGAGATGACAGGGCATTTAAAACCAGGATTTAGGCCTCCCTAGTGGCGCAGTGGGTTGAGTGCTGTGCTGTGAAGCTGTCCTCAGCCTCTGCAGCGCTGGTTCGATTCCCGACCCCCCAGGGAGATTCCCACATGGTGAAGCAGACCTCTCCTGTCTCGCCCACTACTCCACTCAGCAGTGTTTTCGGACTCTCTGCCCGTTCTGCTTCCTGCTCTGTCTGGTGAATTCTCTCACCCTCCCATGCCTCTGACCTGTACCCCAGTTCTTGTATAAATAAATCTTTAAAAAAATAAAATAAATAAAACGAGGATTCACAAAAGTTTTTACCATGGGGCTGTGATATGGACAAAATAGGGCTTTTTGTACATGTTTTAGCATACTAGTTACAGCTTCATCTTTTCCTCTCTCAAGAGAGCAAATTTGAAAGCAAATGAGCAAACGTGACATTATTCATGATGATCCTCAAAGATATTGTGTTTTATTAAGAACATTTTCAAAAGTATTTTTCTACTAATGCCTAATCTTACATCTTACGCTAAACTTGATCTTAAAGTATTTTACAGTTGTTAGGGACAAATGAGTATGTCTTGACACTTTGGTTGAAAACTGGTGATTTAAGATGTGGTCCCCTGTGTCAAGAAACATAATGTACTTGAAATTATTTGTGATTCTCTATCTACTACTGCTGATGGAGAAAGGTTAAAAAAGGGAAAGAAATGACAATTTAAAAGAGCCCATTTCAAAAATAAGACTTTTCATTTTACCAGTCTCAACACCTCTGCCATTGACATTATTACCAGCATTAACATCGGTAGAGTGATCCTGCTCATCATCAGAGCATATGAATCTAGGGATGTCTATAGAACAAGGACACTGTCTTTACTCTTGGGGGCCTTTGTTCTTCCCTATTAAAACAAATACTTAGAAAATGTATGTTTAAATTGGTTCAATTACTCTTAAATGTTCTAAACGTATCACTATGATTTTATACTGCATATTTCACTCATTTTAAGATGTGTGACATGTATACTAAGTAAAAAAAAAAACATAGATTTTGCTACAAAATAAAACTGCTCTTCTTTATTAAATATTGGTGTGAGTTAAATTTTTATAAACATGAGAATGTTTGAAACATGCTTTTACCTGAACTGGACTGCTTATTTTTCATTAGCCTTGTAGCAAGTTATCTCTTTAAATACTTGCTTTCTGACAGTTTTAATATGTGTTTTGGAATTTTTAAGCCATATTTCTTACATTGGATTGTCTTAAAGTTTGACATCTACCTAATGTGCAATCTTCCTGCTTCATTGTATAAACAGGGTGTTTGTAACAAAATACTTACTTGAAAAGGTTTCTGATTTCCATTCTCAAAACTATTGAGGGAGCTTGTAACACGTGTGATCCAATATATAGGTATGATTTGTGTATGTATTTGAGACTGCTGATACTAATGATTGATTTTTTTTTTCCTTTTCAATTTACAACATACCATTAGTTCATGCCAGAATGCATTCATCATTGTACCCTATTCCTATCGTTGTGTCCTGTTTCTACATTCATTTTATTCTCTTTAGCAATACCTTTGCATGTGTATGTTTTTATAAGATGCATATCTTGTTTGTATGTTTAATGTCTATACGGTATGTTGCTATACAATTTTGTCTTTTTACTTTTTTTACTAAGCATTAACTCTTGTTTTTAAGATTTATTTATTTATGCATATAAGAGTTGGGGTACAGGCCAGAGGTGTGTGTGTGGGGGGGGGGCGAGAGGATTCATCAAAGATAAGAGTGGGGACCAGAACAGGCAGATTAACCAAGGTACATTGCTGAGGGGAGCAGCAGGCGAGTCAGGAGAGATCTGCTGCACCATGTAGGTTGCTCCCTGGCTGGCTGGGGATAGAACTTGTGCTGCAGAGGTTGCGGATAGCTTCATAACTTGTGTCTTAACCCCTTGAGCCACCAGGGAGGCCCTAAGCATTAACTCTTTTTTTTTGTTTTTGTTTTTCCCTAAGCATTAACTCTTAAAGATTCACTTGATTTTCTGTAAATACAGATGGATATTCAAAAGCTATGAAGCAGCTAACAAGCAAGCAACCTTGACCTTACTGGAGAGTAAGAGAAGCCTCAGGTCTGGAATAGAGTAGCAGGTGTGGATCACTAATTCATCACACTGATACATTGACCACACCAAAGTATCATTATTATTAAGTACCAAAATATGAAGTACAAAATAATATTTGTTAAAATTTCAGAGAAGAGGGAAGTTTCAGTAAAGGGTAGAGAATTAAAGAGAACTAGAAACTGAGGAAACCAAGATTCAAAAATGCAACAGGAAAAGAGATTTAGGTGTTGGAAATGTTGGGAAGATGGAGGAGTGGCAATAAAGCAATGAAAGTGAAGGCATAAATTCAGAGGCTGCTTGATACAGGGTAGCAACAAATAATTTAAATGATGATTTATAGATATGTGCAAGATTGGAAAAGTGGTTTTGCCATGGACTTACTCTGTCTTTGTTTACAACTACTTTTTTACACTCTTTCTCTTTTGTTATAGCTTCCTTATGTGGCTCAGAAAGATAGTAACAAAAGTTTCAATGCATACTCTCTGCACAAATGGTGATACAAGATGTGTCCTCATCTTGTGTTTTATTATATGTAAACTTATGAGTAGACTATCCTGGTTCTTCTTGGATGTCTTTTCCTTGGACCAATTGTGGAGGACATGGGAATGGAGTACCATGATTGGTCAGACTTGTACAACATGCGCAGGTCTGAGATGAGAAATAAACTGGTATGAGTGACAGGCAAACCTACAGGAGAAATGCAGATGGAGAAAGAGAACTGTTCCTCTAAGGAAGTAAGAAGCTAAACAAAAGCAGAAGATACCCTTTAAAGTTTCCCATGTGATCCTTCTAACAGTTCCAAGAAGCAGGTAGGAATAGGAATGTCCACTCTAATTCATAGAAATGATAATATATTTGGTGCAGTTTTTAATTTGTAAGTGCTTGAGCAAGATCTTGATCAAAATCCACTGATTTCTAGAATGGGGAAATGAAATGTTCGAAGTCATAGCTTAATAATGTAGAGATAAACTCAAATGGTTACATTTTATATTTGAACAAAATTTCCTTCTGTTCTTTTAATTTTCGTTATTGTGTTCCTATGACAATTCTGTAAGAGTAAAATTCATAAAATCAATGTCAAAAGTTTTCATTATTAAAAAAAAGCACAAATCTAGATCTTAAGCACATACCCACACACAACTCACATGCATTCTCAGACACAATCCTATTACATTTATTGATATTTTCTTATATTCTTGGAACCTCCTGTCTGCCTTACACATATGATCTCATTTAACCTTCACAAACTGGCTCTGTGGTGCAGACTCTGTTGTTATTCACACTTTAGAAAATCACAGAGAGGTAAAATAATTTGCCTGAGTTCATATAAGTAATATTTCACATAGTTTATTTGTGATTGCTAATGCTAGACAATCTGCCATCAATTTAAACCACATGTTTACTCCACTGGAATTCACAAGATTCATTAATTTTGTATTTGACTGTTCGTTAGAATAAATAGGCACACACAGGTCTAGACCAACATAAATTTAATTGCCAATAGATGACCAACTCCAATTCTTCCTATACACATAAAGCCCAAAGTAGACATGTGGGACAATGTCAGATGTTAAATAGTGTGATGTTCACAAGTACATTGCCCAATATACCATTCTGTGACTTTATCTGTTATTTAAACACCTCTGCCAGAACTGAAATCTTAGTGAATGCATTTTTCATATTTCATTGTGAATATAATTGCTCTTGAGTTTTAATATAAAAGACCAGCACTTAGCAGCTGGAAAATAACATTTTGATGGTAGCTGAGACTTGGGGAAAAACTCTACAACAGATCCCGTCAATATTCAGCTGACAGAGGCTACTTCTGCTTGTTTCAGGGGAAGATTTTCAATCTGTCTGCAACTAGCTGCCAAAACTTTTGCATGAATAGGGAAGAATACAGTCAATCACCCAGATGTTCCACCTGCAGGAGGCCATGCACCCAGCTATTTGGAAACAATCAGGTGTCCAGAACATGAAGACAACACATCTGGAAGGTGATTGTGTGTGTGTGTGTGTGTGTGTGTGTGAACTTTTAAAGAAGATATATTGATATCATGTTGAAATAATTTTAACCCCTCTTGTACCTAACTGAGAAAAAGAACAAATTTAGAGAAATGTTTAAGTATAGTCTATATAACATTGAACTTACTGACAAACTATGGATAATTTTCTCAACATATTCATGAATGTGTGTTATCTAATGCCTAGTCTTACTTGAATATTGATTATTGATTATTTGAATATTGATTATCTATATTCCTGTAATGGTATATTAAATGACGTACCTACCTCTAGTTTTTCATGGCTTCCTACCATCTCCACCTAACTCTTAACACTTTATTAAAGTTATCTAATCCTAAGTGAATTCAAATGTACAATATAGAAAAAAAACATACTTAACTTCCCTAGAAACTCAAATTAAAATTACAAGACATACTGCAGGGATTTTAAGTAGGTGGAGGATATGGTTAGAAATGTTTTTAAAGGCTTAGCTCAAGAAATACATAATACAGATCTGAGATTTTGAGAAACAGTATCAAAATATAGTAATTTAGTATGTGGAAATATCACAATATACCGAAATAGTGAAACACTAAAAGTTAGTATGGTTGTACCTTTTTTAGATGCATTGGGGTATTAGAGTCCCAGTATTAGATGGACAGAGGTAATGGGAAGATTATGAAGACAAGATCAGGAAACAAGAATGTTACATTTTATTAAACTGGGACATAAAAGGAAATATAACTTGAACTAGCCAGACATGCTCTAGATAAGATTCTAAAGAGTAGAGAACTGTGAGCTGAAATGTAGGCTACCTTATAGGTCTGGAGCCATTCTCTCTTCTTGCTAAAATAATCAATTATTTTTTCTCTTTTAAGAAATAGATTTAATGCAACAGCTGAACACTGTGATAAATTGTCTGAAACTAGTGTGGACCATCTGGCTGTCATGAATAGTCTTAAATAAATTGAACCAAAAGTTAGAAATCTAAGGAGACAGTAGCTCCCATCTTAAGAGAATGTGCAAGCTTTGGAAAACATGCTCTGATTTTCAGATTCTTATTCATTGCAATGTGGTACATTGGCTCATCAGAGGTGATCATGATACCATAACTAGTTCTAGACAATGAAAGCATAAATAGATTTATAAAAGGAGTCACAGATCTCAGAATACCAGAGACACTCCCGATAACCAATGAGGCTTACTCTAAAATTTGTGCTCATTGATTCAGTCTTTAGTTGGCATTAATGGAAACTTAGTGATGTTAGAATCATTTGTCCTGATGATTTCTTTCTTTTATAGGTCCACATCAAAAAATACTCATTTATTCATGCATCCATTAAGAAGCATTTATTGAATATTTGCTATGTGCTAGACACTGTTACACAAATAAACAAAATGTGGTCCCTATCCTTTGGAGTACATAATCTAATGGAAGAATAGAAGGGAAACAATTTTAATGGAATTATAATAATGATGCTTAGGCAAGGTTTCAGTGACTCTGCCTGGGAAGATGGAAGGGGCTTCAAAGAGACTTTGAGAAAACAAAGGGACTTAGAGAAAACAAAATAGATTTCTTGAGCTAAAATGAAGCACAGACACAGAGAAGGCCTAATTTTATTTGTGGGTATCATATTTCTCCTCATAATACCACAGAAAAACAATCAATTTTGTGAACACACATATCTTAATCATCACACCTACCATCAATATGTTGAGATTAGCTAATGCAAGCTGAGCTATTGTGAAAATAGACCCTAAATTCTTAAGGATGAAGCATTTTATTTCCGGCACATGTAATTTTAGGTCAGGTATTCCAGAGATTTAGAGAATCAGGCTCCTTCTGCCTATGACCCTGTCATATTCAAGTATTTTTGGTCAACAGCATATTTTTATTCCAACAGCATGGTACAGGAGAGCTATATCTGGGGCCAAGCAGAAAAAGATTGTAAGAGGGTGAAGAGGACATACTTCTGCTTTAAGATGCCCTAAAGCAGTACACACCCTTTAAACTCACATGTAGTTTGCCAAGAAGCAGTCTCAAAGCTGTATCTAAGTATAGAAAGGGTTGGAAAATTTAATCAGTCATGTCCCCAGAAAGGGGAGATAAGGTTTTGATGGCTAGCAAGTGTTTTCTCCCACAAATATAAAACTGATAAAAATGTAAAAATTCTAGATCATTCTCAATGAGTGTAAACCAATGAGATAAAATTTCTCAGTATATTATATAAAAATCTTTATATTGGCCTAAAAATTAATTGTGTACAAACAGAATAGGAAACTCATATTAACAACATGCTTGCAGGAAAAATTCCTGGAGATTTTTGCATGAAGAATGATTCAATATGGATCAGCAATTTGGTATGATTCCTAACAAACTGACACATGCATTTGTAGACTGCATCAATACAAGTATACAAGAAGCAATTAATTCTTATCTAGAAATATTTCATTCAAAAACTTTTGCTAGAGTTCTGGTGATATTTTAAGAGACATACAAGTGAACAGAAGTCTATGGTGGTAAAGTGATGGGAATCTAAAACTTTGTTATTTGAGGAGAAGTAGTAAAAAAAAAACAAAAAAAACAGGTTGTGTCCTATAGAAGAAATAGGGAAGTTGTATGTGTGAGTGTGAGTGTATGTGTGTATGTGTGTGTGTGTGTGTGTGTGTGAAATGGGAAAGGATGTGGATTAAAGTGGTCTTTAAAATTCAAAGAAATGTAAAGTTTTAGTACTTGAAGTTTAGTCACATGGAAGAGAGAGTAGATTCATTCTCTTCTGCATCATGAAACCAAGGAAAGAACATTTTGGCTTAATATGATGAAGATCTGAATAATAATTGAAGCTATCCAAGAATGGTGGAATAGGATGCTTAGAGAACTATTGGGATTCACATCACTGGAAGTGCTTGAAAAGAAGCTGAATGACCTTGTGTCGAACTTGCTGTTCAAAGAATTTTCTCTTAAAATGGACTAGATGATCTCTAAAATATTTTCCAATTCTAGGAGTGACTAAATTTGCCAATATTACTATGATTCTCTGGATGATACAAGCCCAAATAAAATTCCAAGTGAGACATGACTGAAGGTGACTGCTGTTAACTTGGGGAAGAGGCATAAACAGTATGGCCAATATCATTGATGCTGCCAGTGCCCCTAGCAAAGCACTTTTGAAATCATTTTGACTGGCAGCTATTTTTCATGAGACACTATGTTACTTGAAATCAAACACTAGCAAAGTATGCTTGTTCTGATTTAAGAATTTGGCAGATATTTTTTTGAAAATGAACATTGTGCCTCTGTTACTTTAAGAAGACAATGTACAGTATTATTGCCAATAACAACATTTGAGATTTAAGGCAAAAAATGGAAGAATGGATCTTTTATATTTTTATATGACCTTGACTGTTTCCCAATACTTAAAGAATTTTATGATGATGTCAGTGGTGATATTATTAATAAATTTGATTTATTTTATGTTCAGTGATGAAATGAATGATATGTGTAACTCAATGAGTTATACTTTCTAAGTTACCAATAAATAACATCATAAAATCATGCATGGAAAAAAGACCCCCTTGAAGTGCATAATAGAAGCAATGGATTTTTATGTAGCAGAGAACAAAAATTATTGCTATGTTTTCAGATTCTATATTGTAACTAACTTTTTTAAAAAGATTTATTTATTTATTTATTTTTATACAATAGCTGGGGTACAGGCCAGAGGCATGGGAGGGTGAGAGGTTTCACCAGAGACAGAGCAGGGAGCAGAACAGGCAGACGGACCAAAATACGCTGCTGAGGGGAGCAGCGGGTGAGACAGGAAAGGTCTGCCGCACCATGTGGGAATCTCCCTGGCTGGCCAGGAATTGAACCTGCACTGTACAGGCTGCGGACAGCTTCACAGTGCTGCTGTTAACCTGCTGTGCCACCGGGGAGGCCCCTATTGTAACTAACTTAAAAAAAAAAAAGTGCCACTTGTTGAGTTTTGGTGTAGTATCAAAGAACAGCCAAAGTATCTGAAATTGCTACTAAAATGCTCCTTTCCCATTGAATTACATAACTGAAAGAGGCCAAATTTTCTTCATGAAATTACCCAAAAGCACACATTACAATACTGAATGCCAAAACAGATGTAAGAATTTAGGTTTCTTCTACTAGAGTGAATCTTAACAAGATTTGTAAAAGTACAAAACAATGCCACTTGTTTAGCTAAGTTATTTTGCTTTGACAAATAGTTACTTTTTATATAGGTATGATTTGTGTAAGTGTGTAATTGGGTTTATTATTACTGTAAATGAATTAATAAATATTTTAAAAACTTATTTTACTTTCCAATAATGGCAAATAGCTAAAATATTTCTTTCCTTCATTTGTACTTTCTTTCATTTGTACATTCATGACTTCCAGACATGAATTCTAGAGTATACATTCTGCTTCCTTTTTTGAGTCCTCAGACCTTAGTTTTTCTTGACCATTTAGATAGTGATTCAAGACAACCTCACATCATCTCTAAAACTCTTGATTCTCACCTATTCCATAAGAAGTCTGGCATCTGTGACCCATTGCTTGGGAGAGTGCAATAATTTCATCAACTGCAGTGCTTTACCTAGCTTTCCTTGATTTATATTGATCCAGGAAGAGTCATAACATCCTCCAGATTTTAGTAGGTATATCTCATGCTCTTTAGGAAGGCACAAAGAATTACCTTTTCTTAGACTTCATTTTCAGGGTAGGCACTCCGTATTCTATCTAGGTGTGTGTGTAGGAGGGAGTGTTATGTTCAAAGCACTGCCTGCATGACCCACCACTGAATAAGCCTGGTGGCTGAACTGCCTAGCTAACTCAGACACTTCTAAACAACAATTGATGAGTATAACTTAAAGCCTCCTAAATTTAGGGGTGATTTATTGTGCAGTGATAAATAATTGACACAGGTCTCAATGACAACCAAGATGAAAATAGTTCCATGTTGATATCCTGGTATAGTATTATATAACTTGAAGGATGAGTAGAGTTGAGTAAGCAGGGCGGGGAGAAGAATATCACAGACTAGAAAGAAACCAAAGTAAGAAAATGAAAAGAGGCTGAAATAAGAATTTATTCAGGAGCCAATGGGTAGGCTAAGTAGAATCAACCTTTATGCTATGGCACCAACATGAAAGAGGCTAGAGATGTGAGTTTGAGTTAGAC
Source organism: Talpa europaea (assembly GCF_964194135.1). Taxonomy (NCBI): domain Eukaryota; kingdom Metazoa; phylum Chordata; class Mammalia; order Eulipotyphla; family Talpidae; genus Talpa; species Talpa europaea. Next base: position 75,717,579 of record NC_140080.1, on the reverse strand, counting down.
CATAGAGACTTTGATCTGGAGGTGGGAACTTTGATTGTCATTTTCTGCGTAATGGAAAACCACTGAAGGTGACAATCATGGTTTTCTCCACCTCTGTCACTTACTTTCCTCTTTCATTTCAGTTACCACCCAACCATAAAGCATTTGCTAAATTAGAGTTTAGAGTCAATGGAATCACCTTGATTTTATTCTACAAAGTAGTGATTGGTAATAAAGGAGGCATTCTCATTGTGTTTCTCTGTGAATAAATACCAGCCTATATTTTATGGTTAGAAGAACACTTTGACAGAAGATGAGTCAAGATACTTCTATCCCAACTGAAAAGAAACAGATGGGAGAAATAATCTCCCCTAAAAAAGGAAACATGCACTGAAAACTGATCATGTTTAAACAAAAAGGATAAAAACACATTTGGTTATTCATGGAAGAGGAAGTCTTTGCCTTCTTTCTTAAAGAGCCATGTTAATTTATTATAGACCACTAGATGGCACTTGTGTAAAGCGTTTGAACTCAATGCCAGTGGAAACAAGAGAAGCTGTGCTGTGGTCAGAATAGAATCTGAGATTTTGTGCTTATGCTGCCTGCTTCCTCCCCCCCCTTCATTCAAGAGGGTGTAAAAGAGAAGGCCTAAATTTCCTCTGTGCTTTTTTGACTTACAGAGAAAAATGAACATGGCAGAAGTGTCCTGATTAGATTGGGAGAAAAAGGATGATGCATTCGTGCAGGATGAATCAGGAGAGATGATGTTCTGTCATTCTTTAGATGTAGACCTGAAATGCTAACTTTAAATTTATGGTTGCTGGCATGAGCCATGATTCTCTGTTTACCCAGTCAGTGCATTTGGGTGAAGCATGAATAGTGTGTCTTTTGATTGGTTACTTTATCACACTGACGATTTTAGAAGATAAAATAATCCTTACCCTTTGGGGTGAAAAAGCTGATCTTACAAGCCTTATCAGATTACCATGGATTGATTCATCTTTATGAAGGCTTGCTGCCTGGTTGTTCATTGCTGCCTCCAATTCATCTGGACATTTTCAGATGATGCAAGGGGTGATAGCAACTGTGAACATCATCTAAACTATACTGAGAACTGGGTAGGACACATCCTCAAAAAAGGAAAAAAAAAAGAGAAAGAAACAACTAACAAGAAAACAAGCAAAAACCTCAATAATGCAAGACATCCCATGGGAAGGCTAGAAGAATGGAAAATCTTGCCATACCTGTGCCCCTCATTTCTCTAACCCTGGAGCTGTTATCAGCACTTAGAACCACCTAGTAAACCAGGACTCCTTTTCTGGGAGGTAAGATGTTGGCTATCTGCCATTTACAACTCTGCCAACACCATTAGCTTGTCACCACTGTGCTGACGTTGATCTCTTTGGGTCTCATCTGATCTGGCCTTTCAGTAGCCTCAGCTTTCTCCTGTTTAGCCTAAGCTTCTGTAAGAGCATGTTTTGAAACATCGCCAGATCTGATAAAAAGGTGACATCTGTCCTAAAGACGATTGGGGTGGGTTCAAGGAATGCCAATAGGGCCAAAAGAAAACAGCACATCAGGTCACAGGCATAAAGGGAAATCTGAAATAGAACTGTCTGTGCTCGGGAGTGTGATAGCAAGGACTGGACCCCTGCTTAATGTCTCTGGCCTTGACCTTCGGGAGAGCATCTCTTGGACCGCTTCTTGGTTACCTGGATTTTTTTTTTATGCTCTTTCCAAATGTTCTTATCAAATCATACCTTAGGAAGAGAATTGGTAAACTTATTCTAAGATTATCATTTCAGCAAGAGACAAAGCACAAATGTGATGAAGCAATAGAGTTAAATTTTAGGAGTAAGAATAGGTAGGAATGTGAGTTTTGGTAAGCAATGTCAGAGATACGTTCCTCTTGGTTGTTAAGTCACCATTAGGCTATCTAAGTTTGAATGTTTTACAGAACTATCCTGGACTACATAACTAGTAGGTGACTTGGAGTCTAGTTAGCTTTTTGGTTTCAAAAGCACTAATCATGCACAAGTGGATTTAGAAATCAATAGTTGTTGAATTATTGGTAAAATTCCAAAGTTAGAATTTGGGGAGAGCTACAGAGAAGAACACAAAAAGCAAATACATAGAAAATTATATCTGAGGATCATATGGAAATAAACACAGCAAAAGGCCATGGAAATTGACAGACATGAAGGAATATGGACAGGAACAAAACTATGAAGGAAGGAGGTAGAGTTCCTGCAGGAACCACAGGTCCAAAAGGCAACTGGATGCCTGAGTTGGCAAGTCCAGGAAAGGTTAGAATCCAATTGTTATCTTGTTCTGTCAGACATGATGAACTGGCCTGAAAACAGAAACCTGTTTCTCCATGTTCTATCAGTCTTTCTGAATATCATCATGCCTGTAGTTATTATTCATTGCCAGAAGAAGGACTGAGGGTTTGGGTAATACCTGCTACTATTGTCAGGGAAAAACAAAGAGATGATGAGAATATTCCTAAGGAGGATGAAGTGGGCTTTGGTCATCTATGAAAAATGGCCCATGCAGGCGCCATCGGTTTCCTGCACTGGATACTTCTATATTCTGGTTAGCATGTCTTTCCTCTTTCTTCTGGTATGAATAAATGTGCCCTTTTTTGAGTTACTGACTTTATTCTATTCCATGTGGTTCTTTTGGATCTGCCAAACACAGTGTCTCAATCCTCTGGTGTTAGGTTAAGCATGTTATCGGCTTCGTCAGTCATAGTGTCTGGTGTATAACTGGTTTATGAGCACAAACCAGCCCACCAGACTTCTTCCCTGGGATTTTATATGGAAAAATGCTATCTCTTTCTCTTGAATAGCAAACTGGGATAATACAAGCCAGAACTTTTGGTAGTTTGATTTCTCCTCTCCTTGATACGTGGAGCACAACTGTCTGAAGTTATAGTGAAAGAGGCCAACATACAGAGAGAATCTTACCATGTTACTAGAGGATAAGTAATCTGTCCACAAGAGCTTTCTCTTCCTTATGCCCATATTTTCCATCCTGTCTTACCTGTGGCTGAGCGATAATACAAAGATGTTGAGTTGTATAAATGGGATAGAATCAAATTCTCTATATCTTGTCTCTCCAGTTAGAATGTGGACATCTTGAGGGAAGAGTCCATATCTCATTTTCTCCTGTGTGCTTTCAGCAACTCATAGGAAAAAATGTACAAAGAATATACTTGCTAAGTGTTTATTAGTTTATGTTAAACACCTATGGTGTTTAACACCCAGACATTTTACTACCTGGGAGCATGGCGCAGGTGAAAGGAGATAGAGGCTCAGTTCTTACTAGCTATTTGCCAAATGGGCTTTGTCACCACCACCTGTCTCGGTGTATGATCATTAATTTTTTAAAGCCAGAATTTATTTTTCTTAAAAATGTTTAAGAGACTTCATATAGGCCTAAAGATGTCTAGGTTTAATATAAGATTATACAGAGGTGGTGTCTCTTGATTCCTCCATTGAGAAGTTTTCTAAATTCCCTGTCCTATAAAACTAGATTTGTGTGGACCATAGATATCAGGAAAGAACATGGACTTTGCATTGAGTAAGACTTGGATTATAATAATGGCTTTACTGCCTCCTATTTATGTAGTTTGGTTCAACTATTTTACCTTTTCAGCCTCAATTTTCATATCTGTAAAATAGAGATCATAAATTTTTTTAAGTTCCTCTGCAATGACAAGAAATTATTGGTGCAAAACCCTTTACCAATGTTGGAATTCTGACCATAAAGGCAGAATAAATACTGTGGCTGTTCTTTATCTCTTGGCAAAACTGATGCAATTAGCAAACAGTAAGTTGGGGTTACAAAGTAGGTTTTTCTAATCTCTGATGGTGTATTATTTCTCTTTCTTATGACTTCCCATGTGGCCTCAGACAATAATGCTGCTGTAAGATAAATGACCATTAATCTAGAGGAAAGTCTCTTGAAGCAAGTCTCAGGGCTCTGTCCAGAACTTTGCCCAGCTACTTATTTAAGACCTGTGTGAGGACAGAGAGAGAATGCTGATCAAATTTGTAAGTGGCACAAAGCTAGGTTGAATATCTAATATGTCAGAGGTCAGAATCAAGGCTCACAGAGGTCTTTATATGCTGGTGTAATGGTCCAAATCCAATAAGACAAAATTTACAGAGAATAATGGGAGGTCTTGCACTTCAGTCTGAAAACTCAATTGGGGGAGATGTAGCTTAACAATGGATCTGTGAAAAAAAATCTCAGGGGGTTCATGGCTGACTGTAAACTTGATATGAATCCATAGTACTAGAATTGTTTAAAAGGAGAAGTCTGTCTTAAATTGCATTCATGGATGTTTAGCATCCTGGGTGAGACTTGTGATCAGTCTAGTTTTCCATGATTGCTGGTCAACACCTGGAAACTTACCTTCTACATGAAGGACAGAAACAAATGAGGGCAAGTCCATCAAAGGGCAAAAACATTTGAAATCATTCATTTATTCACATATTCATTTGGTAGATTTTTCCTGAGCATTGTGTTCCAGGTTCTTTACTTTACACTTGACATATAACAGTGAACAAGGCGGAAGGAACACAGGAAATTTAGCCTATAAAAGAGAAAACTTGTATTCTTTTCCAATATGGGTTCTTTCCCAATATTTGAAGGGCATATGCCCTCTGGAAGATCACAGAGTCAGTGCTAATGTTTATTTGTTGAAATAGGCTAGTGTTTGGGCCATGACTGTCCACCAATTGGAAACATCCACTGATAGAATGGATTACTTCACAACTGGTTACACAGCATAAGGTGATTGATCTCTTATAGGACATAAGAGGGAATCAAATATTCAAAATTCCTGTGATAAAGGATCCCATGGTTATTGGGATTCTAAGATAAACTTGAAAATTGACCCTTTTGCCCTTTTCATTCTTCAAAAGGAGCTGCTAGATTTGTTGTCTTCTTAGGGGTAGAGAGAATGGAGAATTCATTGGGATGTGAACAGGGAGTTGAGGGTAATCTAGGGAAATAGCCATCAACTCATCCTGGAGATGCATGTCTATATTCTCCTCGCCCAACCTCTTCTAACTAGGCATATGGAATAAGTGCCATTCCATTAAATGATTCTTGGAATTGCTGCAGCAATCTTAGATGTTCCAGTCAATCCAAAGTCCAAAATGGTACCCACATATGAACCTAAAATAGATAACTACCAACAGGTGGTGATAAACCACAACTGTGATCTGGATAGGTCCAGCTTACTCCACCAAATGAAATGCCATACATGTCATTTCATTAGCTTCACAATGAGTCTAGGCATTTGATGTGATTGAAATTTTTTAGTTCACTTTTCAAATTATGGAGGAATTCTGTTGTAACCAAAAGTGATGTTGGACTATTACCACTCAATTTCTATCTAGGTCTCCGTTTATTTAATTATCTTAATTCTGTGATGATCCACTCATCCTTTATGGCTTACTTTGAATATTATGTTGTAATATATACTCTGATTCTTCTAGTCAAAAATATTTTGTATTTCTATGGAATTTTTCATTTTTACACTAAAAAGTTATTAAACTGCATTATAATTCCCCAACACCAGTAACATTCATTAGTACATATTTGCCAAATATCTGCTCTTGCCCAAGTACAAGAAGAAGAAATTGTACTTGATCTAAAGGGGTTTTCAGGACCATTGGACAGATCAGATCAATTCAGCATGAACCCTCAGCCAGCATGCTGGGCAGGATTCCAGGGTACAGAGCTGAGAGATGCACTAATCAGAGATGGGGGTGGATTGTGGCAGAGAGACTCCAGGATTGAACAGTACTCCTCACAGCTCAGGCTATTCTGTTGAGGGGGCCCTGGGCCTTTCAAAGCATTATTCTATCACATGATCTGACTTCTACCATGTTCATAGTGCTCTGAATTGTTGTATTACTTGGAAAATCTCTCTCTCCCTCTCTGCCTGTCTCAGCAGGTTAGGGGGTTAGGTTTGCAGCCATTTTCATGAAGTTATTACATATTTTTGTAGCTATAGCTTCACTAAAAATTAAAACTTACTCTAAAAGTATTATTGCCTTGATAGGCAAAAGTGACAGAAAATCATTGTCAGTGTGGCTATCTTCAACGTAGAAATTTGAGGCAGGATCTTTCCCCCAAACACTGTTTGCTTTTTTTTTTTTTAATTCAAGTCTTTATTTCATGTTAATTTATTGTCTGTGTACCTCTAAGCCAACCATTTTTCTCTGAGTGTTAGCATTTATCAAATGTAAAAATATTACCTTAACTTTCAAGGCTATCAAGAGGATCAAACTCAATTCTTGAAGTAAAATTACAGAATACATGCTTTCTGTGGGTATTTTTCTATAACAGGCATTTGCTTCCTCAGTTCCCCATTTTCAGTGCTTATTTCCTTGGTTTCTGCCTCCATTGACTTTACTTGATGAAGTTTAATTGCTGTTTTCACGATCAATTGCTGTTGGCAAATCTCTCCAAATACCTCATTTTTCCCCATCAATAAATAAGGGATTAAAAATATTTCATTGAGTGTAGAGCAGTGTATTGGTCTTTGGGAGGGTTTAGATGATCTAAAGAAGACTCAGTCCTTGCCCTCCAGAAGTCAATAGTCTTAAGGATATATTAACCAAGACACATTTTTTTTTACTATAAATACATATATTAAGCTTTGTGTTCCATCCACCTAGAATTTATTCTAGTAAGGCACAAAAGAGGAGGTTGTGGGAACCCATGGGCCTTTTCCTTGGAGTTAAGAAGTTAGCAATCTTTTTCAAAGGTTGAAATATATACCAGTGGCAATTATTAAAATGTGTTAATTATCTATTACATTTTAAGATACAATGTACTTCACACACATTTTCTCATTTTATCCATGTAGCCACCTTGAGAGGGATGATACTCTGATAACTCCCATTTTACAGATGATCACATTTGAGAACATTTGAGAATTTATTTGCGTTTGAATAGACAGAGTAAATGAAGGAACTAGAATCTAACTCAGCAGTTTTCTGAGTTTGTCTACATGACATGTTTGCTAAACTATCTTAATAGCAACTTTATTCATCTTAAAATTTCTTCTTTCCATTTTCAAATGTCTCTCTATGTCACCTTTTCCGGTGCTGATATTTTGTAATTGCTTAAGTCCTCTCCCTTTTGTCATCCTACACCTTTCATGAAAAGGGATTTGTAGTGAAATGGAACATACTATTTTAAGAACTAGAAAGTCTTGTAATTTTGACTCCATGAACATTTATCTGGATAAATGGGGGAAATTCACTTAACTTCTCTGATTTTGTTTCTACTGCTGAGAAATAGAAGGAAATGATGCCTTTTGTGTTGTGTAGGTTGTGAAAGACAGTAACAACATACATGAATCTATATGCTAAACTGAAACATAACATATAATAAAATCATAATTTGCTTGATATCTTGTCATTTTTTGCCATTCTTTTGGACCTTTGTAACTGGACAATATAGTGGAACTCTCCATTGCTTAAAGAACTTAAATTTCTGCATCTTTCAGAACAACAAGAAGAGTTTCAGAAGTAAAGGAATCAAGGGAAAAATACTCATTATTATTTTTATTTCCTGTTCTTAAAATGCTCTTCTTTTTGATGCCTCAAGAAGATTCTGAGATGGGCTGAATAAAGTCTAAGTCACGAAAGGGTCATATTTGTATAGCAGTGAAAGATGGAGGTCATTGGGTTACTTGGGTTTGTAAGTGGTTGTGGAGTGCTTCATTGACAGTGCTGGAAGCAAGGATGAAATGGTTCCTTGCAGGGATGATCTGATATAACCATCTCCTCCTTTCATGTGTGAAATGATTGCGCTATCTACGGAAAACTCCAAAGGGTTTTATTGTTGGACAATATGAACCCTTGTTTTGCATAGACCTTTAGGATACTTTTGGATGAAGAATGACTGGATCTTCCAGAAAGAGTGGCACTCATAGTCTAGCCCTTAAACTGAAATTCTCAAAGTAAGCAATGCGTAAAGTGGCCATTTCTATGTGAAGAGTTGGGGGTTCATTGACTTCATCTAGGTGAGGATGATGATCGAGCTTGGTGGCCAAGGATGTTTTTAATGTTGCATCCTTTGGCATTTGTGCACATTGCTGTTCCCCCAGTAATCTTAGTTCTGTAGTCATTCTTTAGTAGCTGTATGTGGGACCTGTTGGGTAACCACACAGAGAGAGGGAAGGATGTGGAAATGAAAGGTAGATAGGGTTTTACAATCTTTTTGTTGACAAGGATTCTAATCATATGTTTTAGGACTGTATATCTCATGGCTTTCTAAGTTCTGGAGAATTTAGACTTTATGTTCTTGAGTTCTTTGTTTTGAGGAAAGGCAGAGCCTGATTATGTGATGATATGTAACTGTGTTATTATTCTTACTCCACACAAAAAACCCCCTCCACCACCACCAAGCATATATTCACTGTATTAAGTACAACTTCATTTTGAGAGAGTATCAGAACATTGTTTATGAGAATGAATTACTGTGCATGAATTATAAAAGTAGTGCCATTATTTGTATTTGTCAGAATATAAGATCAATATATGAGCATGATATAAAGCATAATATAAAGTTTTGCTGTAAACTGCTGGAGATTATGATGGAGGAGAAGATTAGTAAAAACGTTAAAAGTAAGTTAATGGCTCAGTAGTATCCACAGAAAGCTCATCCTTAAGACTAAAGAGACATTTATCAAGGTAGAGGACCACCTTATTAATGTGAGTGAAAGGCTGACTAATGGGGAGAAAAAGTCCCCACACTCTGTTGCTGTTGTCATGGGGATATCACTTGATCCAATATTCCATGCTTCTGGTAATTACTGATTATAATATATGTAATTGAAAAGATGGGAATTTGAAATGAACTCCTTGAAAAGGAAGCATTTTCCATTTCATGATTCTGAAAGGGGCACCCTGCTGTTTGATCAATTTCCTGAGTCCAAGTGGCCTTTCCTGCTCCATCTGGCAGTGAGAGGGTACTTTATTTTATCCACAGAAGGAAGTCAAGAACTGGTTAAGAGACTCTGTATCATCACAACCAACCTTCTTCTCCTTGCAGTCCTCTTCTTTTTCTGGGTAAGAGAAAAACTTTATAAAATTAAGGGGCCTTATATACAGCTTTGAAATTGTATCCCAAGATATGATCCATGTTCCAAGTTTTGTGCCATGTGAACAAAGAGGAATTAGCTTAGAAAGTTGGGCATTCTTTTAGAGTAGATGATACTTGAACATCTTCTGTGTTCAGTGAAATCACATTGGTAGCCAAAAATTAGCTTTGGTGGGAGTATCTACAAACACTAATTTATTGTTTTAATTGCTAGGTTCTAAATATCATAGAGAAAATGATAGAGATGACAGTGAAGATGTTAATAATGCAAATAAAAACCTAAAAAAGTGTTGTCTTTGTAGTTGTTCTATTCTGGAGTAGAATAAAATTTGAGGAAATAGTCTTCCAGTATTTAATAGCTATTGCAGATTGAGCAAGTATGTCTCTAATGCCATAGACTAACAAGTGAATTTCCAACCTCTTCATTGTTTCATTGATGAGTCAGCTTTGTACTTTGGGCATAGCTCATTGGGAGTGTTCAAGAAGGACTCTTGAACACATGACATGGTAAATTTTGTAAGCAATATAGAAAGTACAAGAGAGGTCAATAAAAAGAACAATCATTGATCACTGGAACAAGTGGGGTTTATGAATTAGGAAACATTTTGTTAAGCCACACAGAAAAAAAAAAGAAAGTCACGGGCCTTTTAATAAAGCTGGTAGAAAAAGACACTTCAGATGGAACAAATAGTGATAGCAAAGGAATTTGAGTGGGAGAATGTGGGATGATTTTTGGATGAAGTTAGGGGTCAAATGGCCTGGAAAATAGTGTGTATATGTGTGTGTGTGTGTGTGTACACACACACACATATATGTGTATATACACACATATATATGCATACACACACACACACATATATATATATATGATAAATTTTAAGAAATTTTATTAGAAAGATAGATTTAGGTTATGTTGGAGAGGACTTTGAGTGCCAATATGAGGAGCTTATTGAAGAAATATGGGATAAGTAAAATTACAAGTAAGATATTTTTCTATGTAATGGAACATATGTAGCTCCAGGTAACTTGAACAGATTTCTAAATTTATAATCTCATAGTTGGAAAAAATGCTACACATTCAGCCCTGTTCCCTAATTATTTATATGAAAAGTAAAAATATAGACAGACTTTTAAAGGAAGAACCAAAGTTAGAACTCAGACCCCAACTCAGAACAAGGCTGCCCTTCAACTGAGGTTGGAAGTTTCTGAACTCAAGTTTTTCTGGTCATTATGCTGATTATTTGTTTAAATGGGATGTATGCAATCTTACTGGCACCACAGCACAGTACCTTGCACAAAGTAGGGGTTCAATAAATAAATGCATGAATATTCTGGAAAAAAGTGATCATACATTTCCTGGAGGGCCAGGGAAACCACCAAAAAACAAAACTACTGAGAAATGGCAAGAGCAAATAAAAATCTTATTCCTTTAAACTGATAATTGATTGAAAGTGAAAGTACATGATAAAATTCCAGAAGGAAAAGATGATCTTGCCAACAATAAGAATGGTGGTCTGAATGGAATCGAATAGAAAATCCAGAAATAAACCCACAGATTTATGGTCAACTAATCTTTGACAAAGGAGCAAAGACTATGCATTGGAGCAAAGAAAGTTTGTTCAATAAATGGTGCTGGGAAAACTGGGTCGCTGCATGCAAAAGAATGAAGCTTGACCACTACCTCACACCATACACAAAAATCAACTCAAAATGGATTAAAGAACTAGACATAAGACCTGAAACCATAAAATACATAGAAGGAAATATAGGCAAAACACTACGTGATATTCACATCAAAGACATCTTTACAGACACATCACCCAAAGCAGTGATAGTGAAGGCAAAGATAAACAGCTGGGACTACATCAAATTAAAGAGCTTCTGCACAGCAAAAGAGACAATAAAAAAAACAAAGAGAAACCCCACCAACTGGGAGAACATTTTTGCACACAACACTAATGATAAAGGACTGATCACAAAAATCTGCAAAGAGCTGATGAAACTCAACAACAACAAAGAAAATAATCCAGTCAAAAAATGGGCAGAAGAGCTAAATAGAAACTTCTCTGAAGAGGAAATGCAAATGGCCAACAGGCATATTAAAAAATGTTCAACATCACTTGTCATCAGGGAAATGCAAATCAAAACTACCATGAGATACCATCTTACACCAGTGAGAATGGCACATATTAAAAAAACTAGCAACAACAAATGTTGGTGAGGGTGTGGAGAAAAAGGAACACTTCTGCACTGTTGGTGGGAGTGCAAACTGGTCCAACCACTATGGAGAGCTGTGTGGAGATTTCTGGACCTACTAAACATAGAGCTTCCATATGATCCAGCAATTCTACTCCTAGATATTTACCCAAAGGACACAGAAACAGTAATTCCAAAGAGCACCTGCACCCCTATGTTTATAGCAGCACTATTTACAATAGCTAAGCTTTGGAAACAACCCAAATGCCCAAAAATAGATGACTGGATCAAGAAGATATGGTACATATATACCATGGAATATTACTCAGCATTCAAAAAAGATAAACACATGCAATTTGCGCAACACGGATGGTGCTGGAAGGGATCATGCTCAGCAAAATAAGCCAGAAAGAAAAAGAAAAATACCGGATGGTCTCACTCATAGCAGGAATCTAGAAAACTTAAATAAGGGACCAGGAAAATGAATAACTATAAGAAAGTGAAAATCAAAATCAACAAAAAACTATGAACCAGAGACACTCTATGGGGGGTAGGGGGCAGGAGGGAAGGGATTGGGGTCAAAATAAGGGGGTTGCAATTGTATGGGGAATATAAAAATAATATTTATTATAAAAAAAAGAATGGTGGTCTGAAAGCCAGGAATATTTCTCATACTAAAGAAATAATACACACACACACACACACATATACACCTTGCCTGATACAAAGTCAGGTGAGGTGAGATTGCTGTATTGGAAAGACCTCTGAGAAGTGAAAGAATGTTCCAGAAAGATTTGAGGGGCGGGAGTTTGTGCACAGCCCTGACATGGTGGTCTGCCCCAACTCCTCTCACTGGAGGCTGCAAGACAAGTCCAGTGCATGTGAGCCTCAACAGCCTGACTCAAGTGGCAACCAGAGGCCTCTTCATGAATTTAGTTCAGGGCGAATGTAGAAATGATTAGTGTCGAGTGCTCTGTAAAAGGGTTTTCAAATTGAGATTAGAATTGCCTGTAGATTACTAGAAGGATTTGATAAAAATTACTTGGCTTATAATTACAAAGAACTGGATCAGAGATGAGATCTCACAGTGGTAATACTTTTTTGCTGTTGTTTAATTTCTCTTGTTGAGGCAAGTATAAGAATTGAAGGACAGAACTCCTTTTAAGGGATTTTTTCACCTGTCATAATTCTGTCTATTGGTCAGGAGGTATTTTGATATACTTCAATTACGTTTCATTCAGGGTTCTAATTCTCCATCTGATAGCAAACTGGTTGTCCATATTAGGCCATTCATTAATCTTTCCCAATATATTAAAAAAAAGTCTGCTTACTGTGTGTTAGATGTTAAGCCAGGTGAATGTTATGTCTGGAGAATTACATGTGAATACTGGTTTCTTTATATTGGCCCAAACAATTTTTTTTTCCCTTTAGTTTTTCATGTTTGGTGGTAGAAGGCAGGATGTGGGACTCAGGAATAAGAGACAAACCCCAGCTTGACTGAATTTCCTCGGGGAAGTCATTCAACCTCTTCCAAGTGATTTTTCACTTACTGTCCTACTGCACATCATTCTTCCCTTGCCCCCAACTTTGCCTTCCCTTGCTGTTGGTCCAGGTACTCCACCTCCATACCTGTGCTCACACTGCTTTTCCTCCTCTGATCATTTACCTCCATATACACAGATGATCTGTCCTGCAAAACCAAGCACCAAATCACTTCCTTTCCTGATTTTCTAGTAAGAAGTAATTTTATTCTTCTCCCTGAATTTCCAGGATGTGAAAACTCTCCTTTGGCACTCAAGTTTTCTGCATGGAATTGCATTTGTTTTTATATCTATTAGTTGAGCTACCAGACTGTCATTTTAGGGGAGGGTTCTGATCAGATCATGGGGGGCTTGAGATGTGTCAGTGAGTTAACTTTCTCCAGGATAATATGGTATCCCTAGTCTCTTTGTTCCTATACTGCTTCTTCCAATTTATCGGCACTTATTTGACCTTACATTTCAAGACATAGGACAGTCAGCACTCAACATGGCTGAATGCTCTTCTTTCATTTCATCCTCATAACAATTTGTGAGGTAGGTGCTATCATTGTCTTCATTTTATCCTTTACATTACTGATCCAAGTAAAAATGATCCAAGTTGCCTTCATCTTCTGCAACTTTTGACACATTGATTTTGAGAATAAAACAAGTATTTTCTCCCCCCACCCCTGCATTTCTTCTTCTTACAATCACATTGCACATGTGATCTGTTTCCCTAGTTGGTTCTTTAGTCACTAGTTCTTGCTTCAAATGTTTGTGGACTGTCTTGATCTTTTGTCTTTGTGTGCATTTTAAACTCCTAAGTCCAGTTGATTGGTATCATTGTTGCTTTCTCTGATTGGTGAGTCAATCAATCACAAAGTATTTATTGGACTGGTATATACCATTTGCCCTTGTTCTCAGCTGGAGATATCTTAGATTTTATTTTGTTTTTGTTTGTTTTGGAGATGAAGTTACTTTTAATTTTGAGAGGTCATAGGAATTATATTACCAAGAATCTCCAGAGGAAAAAAAAAGCAACAAAATGTGGATACAAAATGTGGAGATATATATATATATAATATAGATATATATATGCATTTATGTATATGAAGACATTTACTATAAGGAATTGGCTCGTGTATTTATGGAGGCTGACAAATCTCAAGATTTCCAGGGTAGGCTGCAAAGCTGGAGAGGCAGGAGAGAAGATGTTCCAGTGTGAGTCCTAAATTATTTGCTACAGAACTAGGAATAACCAAGGTAACAGATGAAATTGAAGGGCAGCCTGCTGGAAAATTCTCTCTTGCTTGGGGGAGCCTGGTCTTATAGTTTATTCAGGACTTTAATTGATTGGATGAAATGCATCCACTTTATGGAGGGCATTCTGCTTTACTTAAAGTCACTGATTTAAAAGTTAACCTCCTCTAAATATGCCATCACATAAATACTCAGAATACTGTTTGTCCAAATATCTAGGTTCCCTGTGGCCCAATCAAGTTCGATATATAAACTTAACCATCACAGGAGTGTTTTTAAGAGTTAGGATTTATGTTTGTAGGATTTTGGGAGCTCCCAGAAAAAGGAAATGAGAGAGATCATTCCAGTAGATGTGGAGAGGAAGTTGATCATGGTATCTGCAGTACCCTCCAACTCACTGGGAGGAGTCAAAAATAAAAAACACCAGGCACAAAAGGCAGAGTTAATTCAAGTTCAAGCCAAGCTGATGTCAATGCACAAACAAGATTATTGAATACCAGCTTTGAAAAATGACATTATTTCTTTGTGGACTTGTGCATTGTCCATCTTCCCTGCTGTGCATATTAAATTTTGCTTATATGAATATCACAGTTTACTCAGTGATGTGCACACAGTAATGCTCAATGCATTTTTTTTATATTTTTGTTGAAAAGTGGGGGTGTGTGGTGAAAATAAGGGCTCCTCTGTCATAGCAGATGGCAATGTCTGCCTCAGAGCTGTAGTTCAGAGAGATCATTCCAAGTTGGGACAAGGGCCAGTCCAGCTAGTATAAGGAAGAGGCACCCTGGACGCTAGCTGACTGCTGGGGGTTTATAGTAAGATGTCATTCTTGGTGAAGGCAAGAGTGCAGGCAAGAAACCAGATTAGAAGGCCAATCAAGTGGATAAAGAACTGACCACATATAGTGGGTACTAAGTAGGGAAAACTAAAGTGTGATACTCAAAGACAGCATTGCTAGTTCCTTATCAATAGGACCCTGGACCTAGGACATCAGTCTGTGTTCTGACTTACTAATTGGACTTGTTTACCCACTGGGCACTATGCAACTTCTCAAAACTTGGAATCAGGTTGGATACCTCCGCCTTATCTCTTGTTCCACATTGATTTTCACGGAGTATTGAATTTCTTACTATAGCAATCACTGATAACAGCATCCCAAAGATGTGATGTCATTGAAAGAAATGTTATGTGATCTAATGTTGCAACTTCAGAGTCTGGTGGGGAGTATTGTTATTTTCCTCAAAAATTAAAACTAAATCAGTATTTTGTTGTATTTTAAAGAAATCACTCTGGTCTGTGGATCGGTTGAAATCAACAGTGGAATTGGGAAAGATAAGTTCAGAAGCTAATGCAGTAAAAAAGTTAAAATGGTGGTGGAATATTTAACAGAGTGCACTAGAATTGAAGAGGTGTGTGTTAATATTATTTAAGAGATTTAAGAGAAAAGTCATCAAAACACTAGTTTTGGAGCTAGAGAAAGGGTGGGGAACATAAAGGATTTAGATCAAGAATTATTTACTTAGGATATAATGTTTTTTAAAACATATTATGCTGTAATGAACTCTGCTTGATTCAGATGTACGGATAGACTGCTTAGCTGTCTCACATTTAGATTAATAAGTTGCTACTGTTTTGTGTATAGAAACTATCTATTAACCCTTGGTTTCCCTAGACTCTTGTGATGTGTACACAGTAATGCTCAATACATTTTTTTTTATTGTTGAAAAATGGAGGGTGTGTGGCAAAAATAAGGGCTCCTTTATCATAGAGGATGGCAATGTCTGACTCAGAGCTGTACTTTAGAGAGGTCAGTCCAAGTTGGGACAAGAAGAGGCACCCTGGACTCTAGCTGACTGCTGGGGGTTTATAGTAAGACATCATTCTAGGTGAAGGCAAGTGTACAGGTAAGAAACCAGATCAGAAGGCCAAACAAGTGGATAAAAAAATTAAAATTCATGGAGTGTGCAGAGAGGTCTCTGGGTTATATCTGGGCATATGAGTGATGCCTTATGTCACAGCAACGGGTCACATTTTCCTCTTGCCTTCCTTCCCAGCCTCACAAATAATTCAGTTAATATTATAGAACAGACTAGAGCATCTCAAGTCTGCAGTAATCCTCATCCCAACTATCTGGACTTGTGCTACTGAATCTCAAACCTATGCTGGGGCTCTCCTTGCTTCCGTGCTGAGTTAGAGCTCTTGTCAAACTCCAGGGAAGGTTACCACTCTGCCTGTGAATGTGACAATTCCTTTAGCCAGAAGTGGTCAACAGGATTCTAACTCTTGGTCTCTTCATTCTTGAAAGTTGGTTTTTGTCTTCAGGGCTATTGCCGACTCTATCAAGTCACCTAGAAAGGAGGGGTGTCCTTCCTGGGAACCACTTTCTGTGTCCTGAGTGGTACAGAGAAATGTCATGCAAGAATTTCAACATGACTTGGCCCTAGACAGGGCCATGCTCTATAACATCTTCCTTTCTCAGGCCAGGTGTCACCTTCCTGGACATTTATGCCTATGGTTGGGGCCATTTATATCCTTTCCTTCTTGGTGAAAATACCTTGTAGTCCTGTGGTCCAGTTATCTATTATGAGACCCCCAAGTCCTCTTCATGTCTTTCTCCAGAGGACCTAGCTCAGTGTCTCCCATGCTCCAGTAGGAGAATGGGGATTCTGCTATTTCACCAGGAGCCTTCCAGAAAGTTGAAGGAAAGTACAAGTTAATTTCACCTCTCCTTGCAGGCAGATTTTCCAAACCCTGAGCCAAAAACATTCCCCAGTGTATCTAGTTCTTTCTTTATTTGTGCTTAGGGATTTATTTCCCTTGGATGTTTGGGGCGAGAAGTTGGAACATCACAAAGTTATCTTCTAATGGAATTAAGCATTAGGGATTGATAATGCCTATCCCCAAATACCAAATTGCCCTTAAAGAGAAAGGGTCCTAAATGTATCCTAAATCCATAGTGCTAACACCAGCTGGACCTGAACCCCAATTCATGGGGATATGTTTGTCCCAAGAAGTTATAAATACTTGTGTGTGCATGTGACAACTTTCCTGCAAAAGTATGTCAAGTGTGCCCTTTGAACTGTTGCTATCTATTCCTGCTTTCATTCAACATCAGAATAGGATGACAACCTAATTGTGTGGTGTAGCTTTGCAAAAATCCACCAGTGGTCAGGCATAGCCCCTTTGAGAGATTCGTGACTCTAAAGCATAAGGGATTGGAATGGTATTTGCAAGAGGGGAGCATCCAAGAGATCAGCATTTGTGAGGTGTAGGCAAGATGACTTCAAGCTGCAAAGCTGGGCCTTGACAGACAGATTTAGCACCATTAGCAGTGGCTTGTTGAAAAACAAAAATGACTTCAAAACTCTTCCCTCTGAACCAGAATGTTACATTCATCTCTTCATTAAAACATCCGTTATTTGCTGACTTGTTTTCTGTCGCCCCCCACCCCCCCCCCAGCCTCTCACTCTTTTGTGTCGGAGCTAATGTTCCCAGCGTCTACACTGCGTAGGCCCTGATTATTTGTGAGACAGAGTGAGTTAATGCAGATTTGCAAGCTGTTCCCATTTGTTAAATGTCAGAAAAACACATGCAAGTCACTGGCTTTAGCACTTAGCTGCCAGCTGGCTCTTCTGGAGGCAGGGGACAAATGACAGTCTATCACACAGCATGCTTTCAAAGAAAGAGGGGACCTATTCCAGAACCGCAGCATCGGAGTGGCTTTTAACAACATAAGCAAAATAAGAAGCCAACATCGTTTTTTTTCCCCTCCCTTATTTCTCCCCCTGTTGTTGACTGAATGGCAGCACAACATTTGGGAGCTTTTTAAAGCCTTGGGAATATCGATTCCACTGCCCACCGTCTGAGAGAGTGATGGGATAATGGGAGCTTGCCAGAAGTGCCACACACTCGTAGGTGACTGACGAGGGAGATCTACCCGTCAAACCTTGGGGAACAGGGTGCGCCCTTACTCACCCCTGTCCTTCAGGTAGTTGTAGCGCCCACCTTCCCCCAGCTAACCTTTCTGCAGGTGTCTGAATTAAAATTTTTCTGCTTCCCTTTCCCTATCGGAATCCTGCTGCAGTCCTTGTCTGGGTCCTGGGTTCTGTCTACCACCCAGAGCTTTGCACCCCTCTCTTTTAAGAAAGTAAAAACTATTGAGTGGAAGCAATGCAGGGATTTTTCCTTCATTCATTCACTCTTCTCTCCTTCGGTTGTTTACTGAGTATCTAGTCTATGCTGAGTATTGTGGGGAGTGAAAAGAAGTAGGAAACATGGATTACTTTTACTTATGGGGCCTTAGTAGTGTGGGTGGTGATTAAAGAACTTCACATCTGAAAGTACAAATAAGTGCTGATGATTATCAAAGAGGATGAAGTCATAATTCTCTGTATCAAAGGAAGACTTCATGAAATGAGTGGGTAATGACTGGAAAGTAGGGACTGGAAAGCACATGAAAGGTTTCAATACCAAGAAAGAAACCAAGAGAGTTCCTGAGGTGAAGATAATACTGGAGGGGGAAATAATTCTGAAAAGTGGGAATAGTTGTTTGCTATAAATACAACAGGCTGTGTAAGCCCCAAAGCTAGGGGTGTGGTAGAAAGAAATGAAAAACTAGGTTGAAGCCAGACTAAGGGATATGGATGTTCAGTGGAAGACTTTGAATGAGAGAATACAGTCTGAGGTGATTCCTACCCACTTACCTCTGTGACGTCAAATTCAGAGCTCTGATAATACCTAAGTGATTTATGCACAAAAAAACTAAGTCAGGTCCTCTCTATGGTAAGCCCAGAGAGGGCATATTATAGAAAACAATTCCTTGGATTGGCTAGGACACTTTTTCTTTGGACATCAAACGCTGTTTGTAATGGAAACCAGACTTCCCACTTAAGTCACCATCGCCCATACTCTATTGGGAGTGTTTCTCATCTGACATTTATTTTCTCAGCATCTAGTTAATTCCCCACTGCTGTTTCCAGATCATTACTCTTACAATATCATGGGAAAAAGAGCACTCTATTTTTTTAGGTTCATGCAACTGACCATACCCTTTATTACCCTTTTTCATTTAAGACTTTTTTCCTACTTTACCTTATTGCTCTTCTCACAGAAGTCCTAGGTGACTTCAATATTCATGTAGACAGCCTAGCAAGAGGTGACAAAACTTGCCATATGTTCTAATTTTACTCCCTGAAGGCAGATATTAGTCATTGACTATGACACTCTTTTCTATTAAGCCTAAATGAATCCCTAGAATCCTTGTCAACTGAGCGTTTCATGAGACAAAGCATTTTTGACCTTCTTGCTCTAGTCTTAAAGCTTAAAACAATATTTATCCCTTCTACCTCAGGCTCATATTTCCAGGATCATCTCTTGGGAATTTTTTTCTTTTAATCAACTAACACATTAAATTGACTCTGTGGACTCCTGACCCTTCTTTCTATCCTTCTTAATACGATGACCTGCCAGATTCTTGCTTTTTGTTTTCCAGACTGCTATCTGAAATAACTTCACTTCCTGCCCAGCCAGCCTACCTCCATGGCAAAGGCTGGCATCTCTTCAGAGACAAGGCCTCGCCCTGGCCTTCTGAAAACTCTAATATCCTGTGAAAGTTTACTTCATCATGTCCCCAAAGTCCCAACCCCAAATCTGTACCTTTTCCTTTTGAGAAATTCATACCTTTACCTATGTTCCTTTCCTTTCCTCAGGAACCTTTCCAGGTCTACCCACCTTTTCCCCAGACACAGCAATTTTCTTTTTCCCTCCCTCCTCATTTTCAAGTTCTCCTTTTGTTGGTTCTTTTTCTGTATTGCTATAAATATGCTCAAGCCACATTTTTCTTAGAAAACAAAACAATCCTCCAAACAATGTCTCAATAATCCATGCTCTCTGCTAAAAATTATTTCTCTCTCTCATTTGGGTGAGAATCCAACTTCTTGACCTCACATTGAGCCCTCTACTCACCGCTTTCTGCTATCCATACTTGAACTTCTCAATATTCCTTGCAGAGAAGGATAGATTTGGACATCTAGGGATGAATATATGTTGATTCTCAAAAATGACTACCTGAAAATTGCATAATATTATAACACGTTATTGTAAATAAAAAAAGAAATACAAAAATAAATAAATAGGAAAAAAAACTAGGACTTTAATCAATAAATCAATTAATAAAACTCCCAAACATGCCTAACAAAGAATATGAGGAGTGGCAGAGACTCAGTCTGGTAGCTTTTCAGGCTGGTTCTTAATCTCTCAGAAATGTTTAACCTTATTGAACATACCTGAGGAGAAATGACCAGGCTTCATCAACTTCTTCATAATGCTGGTGATCATCGTTTGGTCTGTTCTGGTCACAGGAGTGTAAAACTGCTTCAGTGTAATGATAGGCTTAGTTCATATAACTTTTTTAAAAAGCCTAGTCTTTAGACTAATGTTGGGATTTAATATTATTTACTCCTTAGAAGCTGGTATAGGAACTTCATAAAATAGGTTCTATCACATGGTAGGTACTCAATAAATTTAAGCTGAATAAATAAATGAGGTCAGCAGATAATCAAAGTAATAGATAAACTCATAAGGATGCTACCTTCATGATCTAACCCTTCCAGAACCTGTAATTACTGGATGTGTAGAACTGGCTGTGGTTTCTGGTACCACTAGACAAGAAGATCATGTGACCCCGACTGCAGCTGAGTCTTGCTGGACAAGTAGAAGTGAGTCAGGCAAAAGGAGTTATGAGGGCATCCCATAGAGGAAAAATGTGCTGGGCAGAAGTCCATTGTATTATACCATTGTTTCCCTGTTTCCTTCTTATAACAATAAAGATAGGTAATATTGATGAAACACTTATTCTTTATCTTTTAATTATCAAGCCATCCATGTATTGAACAAATATTGAACATCTACCATGTATTTGGCATTGCTTTTGGTTCTATAATATAAAAATAGAAACATACAGGCTAAATCTTTCAATAAATCATGATCTAGAACTCAGGCATATAAACATATGTGCTATGTGATGTAGATAATTTGATACCTAGAATGTAGCATATGCTCAATCTATGTCTATTAACTAAATTAGTAATGCAACTCAATTGTGGCTTCCCTCTCTCATATCAAACCCTTCCCTCACTGTGGTTTCCTTTCTGTCTGGTTGTTACGTATGTGCATGTAAGCATGAACTCCACATGAGTAGATGAAAATGACACCTTTGGAAGGAAGTTTTGCCTAAGTTCTTTCTCATAGTCAGATGTCGCTGAACTTCGGCTTTACCTCAGAGAGCATGTTTCTACCTTTTGAAATGTTTCTACCTTTTACTAAAAATTATTGCCCAACATAAGAAATGTACTCCCTCAATGAGTGAGCACATTCTAATGAAGGACACAGACTATATTTAACAAATCTTTTTATTGTAAAAAGAGTACTGTATGACTAGAAGTTGTTGGAAAAGGGGAGATCAGAACAATACAGTGTAAGTGGCTTTGCTAATCTCAGATTATAAAAACAAAAATCATCTCTCTTTCTACATTTGCACCTGCATCTATATCTACATCTACATTTGTATCTATTTCTACCCCTATCGTCTGTATTTCTAAATCCATATCCAAACCCATGTCAATATACATCTAAATATATATTCCTATTAAGTTTGGAATATGGTAAACTTCTCCCCTCTACTAAAGAATCAGGATGGCTAGATAACTCCTTTGACATTGGACATATTTTCTGTACTTCATGTAATTATGAAAAAAATTTCAGATGCAGCAAAGAAAACAGAAACTTTTCTCCTTTGTTTCATACATGCAATAGCACACGAGGCCAAGACAAAGTATGGGTATGGAATGTAAGCAATAGGCAAACAAAACCTCTGGACGGTATGAAGGAGAATAAAGAGTATCTAATTGAATTATTTTCCAGAGATAAGAGAGCAGGAGAGGAGAAAAATTACAATCTATACATAGAGTCAATTCTATTGGTCTTTCTAAAAGGATTATGTCATCATGACAAATGCTGGGTGGATGGCCCTGGAAGCTCAAGTCTGCGGATGGGTCAGATGCGTGTGCGATGCTGCTTTCTCTGTGCTTGTGTTCATGATCCTCTCTGGGAGAGAGAGGGCCCAAAGTGAGGCCTTGATGAGTGAAGATAATTTGTGATGTCATTTAGTAATAAAATTGATATTTGACCAGCATTTTATTCTTTTCAAAACTTACTCAAAACAATTGTCTCTCAGATTATTAATTACATTTTATATCTATTAAGCATATTTCTATTTTTGTACATTACCACCTACTTCTTACTCTATAGCTTGTATTAACCCTACATTGATTTTCTCTGACCCTTGAAACTGCCTTGTCCTTTTCACCCTTTTTGCACACCATTGTGCTTGCAGTGTGTCTTTTCTCCTTTCTGTCTTCCCAAATTCTTAAAGGCATAACTCAAGCTCCATCTTCCCTGGAATGACTTCCCTTGAACTTATACCCTGAACTCCCATAACTCTCATTATATGTATATCTCACTTGGCAGGTATCTCTGTATTAGTTAGATCTCTGTAGGTTATAAGTTATAGAAACCCAAATCAAACCCTCTTAACTAGAAAAGGACATCTTTTTGGGTGATCACAGAACAGAGAAGTTAAAAATTTGGATATAGCTTTAGGAACAGCTGAATTAAGAGATTCAGTGATATTGTCAGGATTCTCACAGTTGCTACTTCTCCCACCCTGATTTCTTTCTCAGACTCTCTCCAGATTTTGGATATATTGCCACTGGCAGATTCAGGACCTCAGATCTCCCAATTTGGGAAGTTTAATTCTTCCTGGATATAGACCAGGGATTTCTTAGAGACCACTAGCATAAAATTCCTGGGGAGGGTCTCCATTTCAAACTTAACCATTGATAATTTCTGTACAATTGCTGTGACCACAGGTATGAATTATTGTAGAGTTAGTTTCATCTGAGCCACAGAGAGTAATAAAAGAATGAAGAAAGGCAGGCAGAAACCAAGAACAATCACAATATTTAGGAGTATAAGCTTCTCATGCATTTAATGGCTTTCCCTCTACCTAAGAAGGCAAACCTTTAAGGTTTAAGACTGTCTCAAATTCCTTTCTTTCCCAATTTACACATGCTTGTTGTTCAAACGCATATTGAAATGATGAAGTAATCATGTTGTATATCTCTATCTGGTTATTTGGTTTGCTTAGGGTATGGTTTTAAAGAGAACAAATTGTTTCATATAGCTCACACAAAAGACACTTAGCTGTGCATTCTTTCAGGGTTATGGAATATTCCTGGGACCTCAGACAGGTCTTGCAAATTCAGCCATTGGGTTGGGTTGGGGATGGTGGTGCAGATGAGAGCCTGGAAATGGATCACTGCAAATCTAATCCCTTTGTTGGAAAAGCAATTCCATGGGCATATGTTGATGGTATATTATCTTCACAAGAGAAAAGCATGATTAATAGTAGAACATAATATATGACATTAGGGTGCTGGGGAAGAAAAGTCAATTTTCTGTTCAGCATTTGGACCCCCTTGAAAGTAAGTTGTATTGTAAATTCAAAAGAGTCTTGTATAAATCTGGTAAAATTTCTATTGGAATAGATGACCTATTTAGTCTATTACCGCTCTAGTTTCTACAATTCCGAGATTCCTTGGGGCGCGTGCAGAATGGAGCAATCGAAGAACAGCAAATTTCACAGTATGGTCCACCATCTGTATAGGAACAGCAAGAAAACTGATGGGATTTCTCTCCCTGGCAGATATTTATTTCTCAAGTGCCTTTAAAACAGGTCTGCACAATTCTTCACAAGCGGTTAAAGCATGAAGATTGATTTACGAATGTATATTTGCTAGGAAGAAATATTTCACAATGTGCCTAAAATTTCCATTAAAATAGTCTAACCAAATATTTCCAGCTTCTCCCCAGACTCCTTCGCTCCTACAATTTTAATAAATCAACGAACATTTGTAAGTGCTAAATGTTAAATGGTTATTCACAGTTAATTTTTAATCAACTAACAACAGTTATGTGTTAATTGAATGCCATTAACAAACCATAACTTGATGCATTAGCTCTTTTGTTATGCAAAGAAACTTTTCCCTACAGCTTTTATATATTGTCTGATTTCCTTCTAAATAGAACATCAATATCTACAGTCTGTGAATTTAACAAATGCATTTGTTGGCAGGTGTGTGTAAGTGTATGTGTGTCTCTGCAACCATTTAAAACAAATAAGAGGGTGCTAAAAACAAAAGAGAAATCCAAATTTAGTCCCATGAAAAAAATTAGATAAGCAGCAGTCAAAATATATTCCAATTTGAAATTTTGGAATTTTAAACTTAGTTCATTATTGTCACTTTGAATTTCTGAGTAAGTTGTTTAATATTTTTTGACTGCTATTTTCAAGAACTTCCTTTGAAAATGTGGCTGGATTTATCTTGATAGAGGCTATTTCTTCATCTCATATGGAAACAGAATTTTAATACCATTTTTTTCATCTCAAATGACTAAAACAATGCTAATATATATATATATATACCACCCTAATTTATTTCTGAAAATGTAGCATAGTTTTGTGGTCAAAAGAAGACATAACCTGGGTAATAGCATGGCAAATTATCATAGCTCCAATGAAGTAACCTGGAGGCTAAGCAGGACCTTAAGAACAAAGTCCAGTGGGACATGAACAAATAGTGTGTTCAAGGTCAAGTGAGTTGTCCAAGCATTCTTTCTAAAGAACTGTTCTGCGAATACAGTCATTGACCAATTCAGGCCAAGACAATCTGTTAAAGGGTACAAAATTGTGAAGATTCTTTTCCTCTGTTTATGTCCTCCCCTCACACATATGCTCCATGTCCCCATCAGACTTCACTTACGAAACACAAATTCACAGACAAGATTATTGAGAATAATAAGAAGAACATGATAAGCTAAATCTGTGGCACTGCCACAATGTCAGCCTAACCCTGGCCTTTCATTGGTTCAGAAGCTGTGTGGGAAATCTGTAGACAGTGACTTTTATTAGGAAGACTTGGGATGGGGCTAATTAAAGCAACAGGAGGCAATTACATCAAAACTGAACACATTGTTAGCTTGATCCTTTAGAATAGACATATAATAAGCTTGAACTTTCCAGTTATTACTAGTCAATCTATTTTCGCTTACCCCAAAATAGTCATTGACTGGACTTAAGATTCCTTAAGACTCTTCAGAGCTGCATTTGAGGTACATGAAGCCTGTGTAAAGGAAAATATAATTCATTGTGCATGTTATTTATGCTCTAGTTAGAAATACATTGGTTCTATAATCCTATTAGTATTATATAAGGGAGTTCTAACCTATCAGAAGTCTAGAAAAATATTTCTTGGTTGTTATTTCTGAAAGCATTTGCAACATGTTTATCCTGCTAAATAGTTCTGGAGGGGACAGGGTGACCCTCCACCCTTCTCTCACCCCATGCACTAACTTTTCCCCATTGCTTGAAAAGTATAAACAGTGAGGGTGTCTGTTAGAGGCCAGATACATTTCACATATGTACAAACTCTTGATTTCCAATTATAAATAAATATTTACTTTGCCAGAATACAAGGTCTTTTCAGGGCAGCTCATTTAGTTGTGTGTCCTGTCCTGCTGCTAGATGGCTTCAACCAGGCATATTGTAGTCACTTCCCTAAAAATGGCTATAATGAATGTTTGTGTAGCTCTCTGTGTCTAGGACTTCTTTCACAAATTTTATAACCCTATCAAGTCACTAGTGAAAATTTCCCCATTTTACAATTGACAACACAGACTAAGGGAGATCTCATGATTTGTCACATCACTCATATGTTAAATGACAAAGTCAGATTTTGAAGTTGGGTCTACTCTTCACTACTACTTTAAAGAAATAGGTTGAAGCTTCAAGGGCCTTTCAAGATTTCCTTCTATTCTCTGATTCCTGAAACGTGGAAAAAGGACAAATTTACCAAGGCTGTGCTTTCACCCTCTAAGCTCTCTTTTTCTTCATCCCAGTCAACAGGAATGCTCACAGTCCTGCAGGATTACAATGCTTCTCTGCTTTGTGACATCCTAGTCTTCATCTATTGAGGTTTATCTTTCCATCAAATTCAAGTTCAGGTTTAGTGGCACATCCACAATGGAGACTTTCTGCAGGAGAACTAATGTCTCTCTCCCCTCTACACACACACACACACACACACACACACACACACACACACACAGAAGTTGGGCTTATAGCTCCTGCCCGGACCTCATCTCCCATGCTTCTGGGACTATTTGTATATCTAGGCCATCTTTTCTTTTAGGCTGGGGTGGTGGGGAAGAGTCACCGTAACTTCCCACAGGCCTAATGTAGTCTTTGTCATGTGGAGGCTGAGTGAATTTTGCTTGTCTACACTTCCTAACCAAAGCTGCTATATTTCTCCTGTTGTTAGGTTTCTGTCAAACTTATCTCTCTTCATTTGCTATCTCCTTAAAGAAGGAAATGCATACCTTATGTTCCCTTCTGTGCTCTTTAATGGAAATTAGCACATAATAGGTCTGCAATCAACACTTGCTGAATGATTTATTAAGCTTGTGTTAGCATCGGCTTCCCTTGGGGACCACCCAAAGTCAACTTATAGTTCCAATCATGAAGTAGGAAACTCATTTTTTTTCTTTTTTTTGCCATTTGTTCCCCCTGGATAACTCAGAGATCAGCTCTACTCAAATCGTCCTCTGGCTTTAGGAGAACTCCATTTTATGCCACCTTTATGTTTGCCCTCCGTAGGCATCACCTATGGCTTCAGATTCTACTCCTCCAAGTGTGAGCTCTACATCCCATTCCTTCAGGATCCTGATATGCCCCAAAATTAATGCCCTCTATTTGATTCATGTGATGCCCTTCCTAAAAGTAGTAGCCTTTGACTGACATTTTCTGAAAACAATTTTACTATTTTAAATTTTAGTCTTTTGGGAACAAGTTTTTAATGGCAAGAAATTTAGACACATGATAGGCAAATGACAGGTTTCAAGGCACAAAAAGAAACCACTTTTTTCAGTTCTTGTAAATTGTACATCACAGGCAGGCATATGACAAAGTACAAATGTGGTTCAGTCATTAAATATGCCTTTTAAAGAAAAATAGGATTAGAAGAAGAAATTCCATGGAGCCAAGTTTACCATAGGAAATGCTGTTTTTTATCTTTGACATTGTTTATGGATTGCTTTTATCTAAGTTGATTGGAAGTTAGGGACAGTGTTCCCCAGAGGCAGTAAGAAGGAGTAGGAAGAGACAAGTCTGAAGAACAGAGGCTGACTGTGTGACCCTGGGTCATTGTTTTGTCCCTGCTTTCTCAATTGTACAGTATCACTTGAGGAGTTCTAGGAATCCATGCTAATGATATTTGCCCTAATCCATATAGGAAGTGCTGGTCACAGATGGTTATGAATTTTGGTAAATCTTGTCTCAGGAACCTCAGCTTTGCCATAAGAGCAGATTGGATTGCTGATTTATAAGGTCTTTTGCATAAATAAACTTCATATTTGCTTGAAGTCTGTTATTAATTGCCCTTCAGCTTTCCTTGGCTTTATCATTTGGGGAATAATTATATAGATAACCTCCTTTACCCTCCACTCCTTTGTTTCTTTCTTTGAAATATTTATGAAAATATTTCTAATTGGGTACATTTCAAGCTGCTAATTACTAAACTAATGATGAAATATTTAGGGCTCTCAAACTTGACGATGTCTCTTTAAATTGCTTTATTCTCTCGCACAGCTAGATCCACATCTGTAAATGTCTAAATCCTGTTGCCAGCCAATCTTGCCTACAGCTACTTGATTCTGGGAGAGACTTCCATAAAACTGATTATAGCATTTCCCTGCCACCCAGTGAAAAAACAATGCAGTGCGATATGACAAAGCATGGATTGAAGAAGGGAATATGAAGGGTCTGTCATCAGATTGGAGAGGGCAAAAAATGTGGCTATCTTCTTTCTCTGGGGTGAGGTAGGGATGAGAATTGCATAGATATTCATTGAGATAAGCTCCTGTTTTTTCTTGAGAAATCACTTTGTTATCAGAACTTTGTCTCCTTTAAACTACCAGTGAATATTGTCAGCCTGTTCAGTGTGTGTGTGTGTGTGTTGATAGGCGAGACTGAAGAAATGAGAGATAATTAGAATTTTCTAAGTATTTATTTGCTGATTATTTCTACATGTTTATTGTGAGCCTTGTGTCTTTCTAGGTACCTGGCAACTCAGTAGTTGCACACTTAAACTGTTGAAAGAATGATAAATAGTGGGCCTCCCTTGGTGGTGCAGCAGTTGAGCGCCGGGCTGTGAAGCTGCCCGCAGCCTCTGCAGCACAGGTTTGATCCCCGACCACTGGCGAAGGTCCCTCACGGTGTGCAGACCTCTCCTGCCACACCCACTGCTCTCCTCAGCAGTGTACTTCATCAGTCTGCTTGTTCTGTTCCCCGCTCTGGCTCTGGTGAATTCTCTCACTCTTCCGCGCTTCTGACTGTACCCAGTGCTTGTATAAATAAATAAATAAATAAACAAACAAATAAATAAATCTTTTTTTAAAAAAAAAATTATAAGTAGTGACTGACACAATCTCTGCTTTGAAATGAATTTAAAGTTTAAAAGACAAGTTTAGTAAAGAGGTTATCCAGAGCCAAACTGAGGACCCAGGCCTGGGGAACAGTCAACAGATTTCTCTGAGTGACTGACCTACCTTCAAAGGGTTTGTCTCAGGTAAATTACAATCAGGGAGAGATTATATAACTCTTCTTTATGAAACAAGACAGCTATTTAATTTTAAAAAAATCAGTTAACTTAAAGAGGTTGGTTTTTAACAGTTTTAGTTAATGATAAAAGAGGAGTATTATTAATAACTTCAAAGTGGTTCCTTAATTTTACAAAGTCAACTCAGCCAGAGCTATCTGTATGAGGGAACATGTAAGGAACAAAGGTTAATTGAACCACTTATCCCAAAAGTTACCCCTGTAGACTAAGAATGAACACTAAGTCTTCATCTTCTAGCAGCTCATAAACATGATGGGCAGAATCTGACTCTGGACCTTTCATACATTTCCTTTGTTTTTCACCACAGGGTGCTTCACAGGAAGCAAAGTCATTGCTGATTTCAGCCTCTGAAGAGGCTCTGTCAAGGTAGAGGACTCATTTCCAGCAGAGCAAAATATAGAATTTTCTTTTTTTCTACTTTTTGTCCATATGGGTTTCTAATCCAATGAAACATAATTTAAAATAAAATGGCATTTTATCCTGGGGTGAAATGACAATATGTTCAATAGGATTACAGTTTTGAGGATGGAAGAAGCTAGAGGTCTGGTCACTCTCCTCAGGAAGATAATTATCCCATTAAATAAAGGGACTTGCATAAGGTTTAATACCAATTTGAGAAAATAATTACAATGAAAATAAGACGGCTGCTTTAAGATCATAAGTTATAAATGGGTGTGCCAAGTAAGGCAAGAATTCAGAGTAGGGAGTACTTAGAAAGGAGGGAGGACAGAGCAAGTTAAGGTATATATATTTAAATAAAATATTTTATTGAGTAACTACTATGCCAAAGCACTTAGTTAGATTCTGGGCATAGGCCAATAAGATTTAGGTCATGGAAAAACAACTTATGCATGACCCTGCCCTCCCAGAGATGCATCAGTGGAAATGCCTTATCCATAAGATTGGAATCATGAATAGGGAGGCTAGGGTATGGTTTCCATCTCAATACCCAGTCGTCATGCAGATGCCAGCATACTCATCCCCCCACAACCCTAGATACATATGCACATTTGTGCAGTTTCACCCATCCTTTCTCCTTATTCTATCCCCTGTAACTGATGCTGTATTATTATTCTATCAATAAAAGGCCAGCAGCTTGCTTTTTCAGCAGCAACCAGCACTGTGTAGCCTGCTCCACAACTCCCTTTGGTCAGTGCGGTGTTGTCAATGCAACATAAGATGATTGGGTCATTGGATAAGATCACCGGGGGACTGTGTTTGGAGAATACTGATATAAGGCAAGACTCCAATCTTGGTAACTGGACCAGCAGCATTACCTAAGAATTTATGAGAAATGTAAATTCTCAAAACTCATCTTAGACCTCATTGAATCAATGAGATGGGACCAGCAGTTTGTGACCCTGACGCTCACTAAAGTATGAGAATTGGTTCTAGGGGATGTGGTAGAACCGGTGATAAATTTTTCCCTCTTCTCTGGGTACTTCTATAAATTATATTTATCTTTTGAATAAATGTTTGTATTATTTAGTCCAATCCGAAGGTACAGGTAGTTCCAAAATACAACAATAAGTCTTTATGTGTGATGAAAATACAGGGAACTGACCCAGATAAAAGAAAACAGGCTTAATTGGAATGAACTTCATAATACCAAGCATGTGTTTATCTCTCGGTATCTAGCATGTTGGATGTTGATTCAAGCTGAGAAAAGCTCAGTCAGCAAGGACAGTCATTTTTCTCTTCAATTATCTTCCATATTTGTACATTTCCCCATTTTTGTGCATTTTTTCCTCACCCTCCGGGGGACAGGGTGACATGGGGCAAGCACCAGGATTTAAGTGAGACTGCTTGGAGTCCTTGGTCTTTACTAGTTCTGTCACCACTGCCACTAACATAATTACTCTCAGCCCAGTTTTCTCTTTAGTGTATAAATAATGTACATGCTATCTACCTTGCAGGATGAATGTAAAGATGATAACATTTACTAAGAGCTTACTCTGTGCCAGATACTGTGCTAAGTGCTTTACATGAATTATCTCTTTTAATCTTCTCAACTACCCTATTATCATTATTGTACAAATGAGGAAATTGAGGCTTGGTGAGATTAAGCAAATTGCCTGAGGTCACACAGCTGGAAAGTGGTAGAGCCAGGTTTTAAATTTAGACTGTCTGACTCAGAGCTCAGGCATATAGCTGCTATTCTGGATTGTAAAGTTTGAAGTGGAATAAGGTATAAAGTGCATTTCACATTGAGAAGTGTCTAGATGCTTTACATTGTTTATTCATGGCATCATCTAATATATTGTGCATGTACAGAGGACCTTGATAAAACCAATTGAAAGATGCCAATTGTGTTTTCTTTTCTTTCTTTCTAACCAACAGGCTTGTCTGATTATCTTTTCAATGTTATATAATAGGCCTTGCCTGGAGTGAAACTGAGAAGCTTAGATAGTTCCTAGGGTAACAGAGTTGTTGAGAAAGTTCTCTGAAGTTTGTGCCCAGTTTATGGGTTCTACCATTTTCTCTACATGTTTGGGGCTAATAAGGCATGTATGTTGGTTCTATTATAATTAAAATTCTGTGGATTCATCCTTAACATCTAGACTTGCCTATCTATTGAAAAATCATCAATAAATTGGTTAAGCAACAAACTAGCCCTGTGGAACATGCGAACACTTTTTATTATGGGACTATGAAACTACCCAAAGACTTTATAATCTGCTGGGTAGATGAGGTGATAGGGATAAGACATCAAAACTGAATAGCAATTAATAATATAGTCTATAATATAGTTTCTTAAATGACAGAATAAAGAGTTAGGGAAACATAATTACCGGGAGCACTGTAAAATGATCCAAAAAATATTCTATATGCTAGGAGCTTAATAAATGTTTATAGAATTGATACGTGGGTAAATAGTTAAGAATTGGAGGTTTGACCTCTAGTGATCATTATTACTATTAGTAAGACTTAGAACTCATTTAAATTTTTAGTTTCTCAGTTTTTTTTTCATGTGCAAAATGGTAAAATAAGGCCAATTCTAGTTTCTTTCCAAAGTATAGAATGATAACTAAAGAGCAGAATGGAGGTAAAAGTACTTTGTAACTCGAGAATGAAATACAATTTTGTTATTTTCATTTTGGAATGTCTACAATATTCAAAAAGTTTTATTTATTTTTTAAAGATTTATTTATTTATACAAGAACCGGGGTACAGGCCAGATGCGTGGGAGGGTGAGAGGATTCACCAGAGACAGAGCGAGCGGGAAACAGAACAGGCAGACTGACGAAATACACTGCTGAGGGGAGCAGCGGGCATGACAGAAGAGGTCTGTGGCACCACGTGGGATCCTCGCTGGCCGGACAGAATCGAATGAGCACTGCAGAGGCTGCGGACAGCTTCACAGTGCGGCACTCAACCGCCTGCGCCACCAGGGGAGGCCCTCAAAAAAGTTTTAAATGACTGTTTTAAAATATGCTACATGTTCAAAATGGTAAACAAAAAGTACTAAAAAAGGGGCTGGAACGCTGCAGATGAATTCAAGCCAATAGGCTTCTTGGCTGAGAGTGAACGTGAAGAAGGGGTAGTAGTTGTTGCATAGATTTTCACTCCTGCTGCTTTGTGGGCTGACACAGGGAACACAGATGATATTTTTGTCCATATTGAAATTAATGAAGAATTTAGATAATGATCCCGGGGTCAGGAGCCAGCATCTTTTGTCTAAGAAAAGTTCTTGAAATGTTACCTTCATATGCAAAGTTGACAGAAATAAAAGCCACCTAAAGTCAGCTCCTAATTTTAATTTTGGGAATCAAAAATACCACAAGAAGCTACATTGATTTCTTTTTTTTTCTGATAAATAATAACACAAGTGAACCATGAATCTTAATTCTTTCCCAGCAACAGAAAATCTTAGAATGGCAAGGTGAAGCCTATTGTCTTCTTTGTCCACCATTTTCAATTTTGACCCATCCTTTGTCCTCCTCACAACACTGAATCATTATTGTGAGTTTGATGCATCTACCCTCAATTCATTTTCAAAAAGAACCTGTTTTGTATGTTTTTCATATTCTCACAAATGGTAAACAGTACATAATGTTCTACAATTTGTTTTCACTCACTGATTTGTTTACGATTTCTAGTCAGTGGAAATAAAAAATATTTCACTAATTTCCCCTAACTAGACAATGACCTATTAAAAAGACATTTTAAAACTAGGTCCAACGTTATCCCCCCAGCAGGGTCATTGTATTTAAGAAAAGAACACATTTAGTACAGTTCTAGCACACATCACATCCCATTGCCAATAGGACAGGCAGAGCCTGACCAAAAAGGTGAAGAACTACTAAGGATGATCTGTAATCAATATCATGAAACGCAATTCAAACAATGCCTGGCTTCTGAGAGCCACTGTTCAGTTGACCTGAAAATAATCTCTGTGCTGCCCTACGCCCCTGCTCTGCTCTCCGCCCTTCTGCCCTCCCCAGAGTCTTTGTGTTGAATCAAAATGAGTGGAATTTGAGCTTTTGCTGCCCTCCCAAGAGTATTATTATTTTCCCCCCTTTAAACTCAGGGTGCTAATTAATGTAGAAAAAGTTGTATGCCAAGTTTGCTTTGCCTGTGGTTTCCTTAGATTAAAGGCTACTGGCAACTACAGCTCTGTCTGAAGGGCCAGAGCTGTGTTCTTAGCCCCCAAAGGAGGCTTCAGCTCTGCTGACTCAAGAAGACTTCAGCCTTTGATTTGGAGTTATTGGATATTGACCCATCACTCACAGCAGAGTTATGGGCCTGCTGCCCTGGATGCAGGGAATGGGACTCTGGTTTTGCCTACAGCATCCTCCAGCCCTCCCTTTTCGGTTTCTGTTGAACCTAAGCCTGCAAATTTCATTTTGTAAAGGCAAGGCAGTTGTCAGTTCTTCTAGGGGATTCAGGGAGAAGGAACTCAGGACGGTGCCCTCAGCAACATCCTACAGGGTGATTCTTAGTCCTCCAATTTGAGCCTCTCCTGCCTCCCCTGCCCCCCAGCCTCACCCAACCTGCCACTATCTTTCTTCTCCTTGGAAACTATCAGTGAACAGCATTTCATTTGATCTGATTACAAATAAAACTGGCTTCAAATTATTATTATGTTTTTTAGGTCTATTGTGATACAATTTCAATGCAGAGAGGTTGTTTTAATACAAAGAAAATTAAGTTATTTGGCGATAACTTCCACTTTGGAAGAGACTGCTCTTGATAAAAACAAAATTTCAGTCCACCAGATACGGAGATTCACAAAGAGTGGTTGAGGAAAATCCACAGTTACCTCTTTTAATTCTGATCATTGCAAGATCCCAGCTCAAGGTCAGATTTGTGTGTGTCTGTGCTTATGGAACAACTGGACTTGAGGACACACCAGAAGAAATTTTAAACTAAGTTGCTTCTTGGGATGTTATGGAGTGAAGGAAGCAGTCATGATGATCTTGACCTATTGGTGAAAACCTTGAGTCTGGAGTGGTGCTGGGGCTTCAGATAGCAGGCAGACAAAGTGGTTCCTCCGACATCTCTATACCATAGAACACACACACAACCTGAATTTAAAATTCACATACTGACTTTGACACAAGGATGGAAATGAAATCTAGAAGTCTTCTCTTTCCAATCCCCTGGCCCCCAGCATCACCAAGTACCTTGGTGCTTTAAATAGTCCACTGTATCATTAAAGGTCACTTGTGGGAAGTACAGGCAATGAAAGGCCTTACTGGAGTGTCTGTGGAGACAATAACCTCTGCACAAAGATAGTGCCTTGTGAAAGGTACTTTGCAGATGTGGCCACAGAGCTCAACAAGAGTGGACACTGCAGCAAGAGTGAGGGAACTCAGCAGAAGCTTCCTCAGATCTAATGGGCATGGCAGAAAGAGGGAGGCATGCAGAAGTAGCAGCATGGTCCAGTGTAGACAGATACCAAAGGGAACCAAGTAGTGGACAGCACATGTAAAAGTCTTCTATGACCTGCAAAGCCACAGGAAGATGTCATAACAATGGCAAGGTCTGATGATGCTTTGTAGGTGGAAGATATTACCTAAGGTGGTTGGAACAGGAGTGAAAATCAATGATAAATACCATCCTACCATGTACACCAAACACCCTTGGGGTATCCTGTTCAAAATGTCCTACTACTCCCTAAATTTTAATCAAGAATGCATCATCTCTCTCTCTTTCCCCCTCTTTTTTTTAAATTGCTGTTTAATCAGTGTTGAGCATGAGACCTAGACTGAGCTGATTAGTCCCCATGTAGGTAAATTCCCAATCGGCTCCAGAAGAGTGATTTATTCTTTCCTGGTAGCTGATTCTATGTCTTGCCCTCTCTGAAGTGGTCAGTGGTCACATGAGAAATCAGAGAATCCCACAGCAGAGAGGCCAAGCAACGAGGCAGAGGCACTGAGCAGAGTCCAGCACAATCCAAGTCTCAGGTTCTGGTAGCTATGCTGCGTTCTCCTAGGATCTCTCTCTAATGTTTATGTCACATTGTAGACTGAGGTTTCTTTGTTATTTTTAACCTGAAGAGTCTTATGTTCTGGCACATTTGAGGTCAAGTGGGGAGTAGTGAAGGTCCAAAGGTGGGACTGAGAGCTCAGGAGCCAAGAACAAGACAGAATTCCTTTTGACAAAGACACGGAGTAGAACCTAGGTTCTTAGACTGGGAACTTAGGAACTTATCCCCAGGGAATATTAGCAGTTTGGGCTGCTTTTTTGTAAATTTTTTAAAAAAGATTTATTTTATTTATATAAGAGCTGGGGTACAGGCCAGAGATGTGGGAGGGTGAGAGGATTCACCAAAGACAGAGCGGGTTGCAGAACAGGCCGACGACTGAAAGTACTGCTGAGGGGAGCAGCGGGCGAGACAGGAGAGGTCTGCCTCACCATGTGGGATTCTCCCTGGCTGGCCAGGAATCGAACAGGTGCTGCAGAGGCTGTGGAAAGCTTCACAGGGCTGCGCTCAACTCACTGTCCCACTGGGGAGGCCCCTAGGGCTGCTTTGAGTCCCTATTTTTGACTCAAGTATTGAGTGTGCAACTAGAAGTACTAGTGGGGGTGGGGAAGAGTGTGTGGGAGAAGAGGGAAAAGAGACCCAAGAGGACAGCAGACAGGGTGAGATGAGTGGTCACGATTAACAGGCACACACTGAGTACTTGGAATCTGACATGTAGCAAGCATTTTTATGCGGTTCACATGTTCACACACCAGGCTTTCGCATAACTATGATACACACTCATTTACAAATACTTTTTATGTATAGACCAAGTGTAGGGTAAGTGAAATTGGTCAGGCTTTTACACAGCTGACCTCTGTGGCTATCACTTGCAGTCTTGACTGCAGGAGGCACTGGGGAGCCTGGGCGTGGGACACACATGCTGATTGTGGACACCTGGAGTATGGTGTGAGCATGCGTGAGTGGGCATACCTGAGCCTGGAGGCTGAGGCTATAAGGGCAGCATCACTGAGGGGCAAGAACAATGGCAGCAGGGCTACAAGAGGGGGGACACCATGGGAAAACGCCAAAGCGGGCCCAGAGAATAGAGATTTGCAGGGGGTCAAGTTGCTGTGTCCCTGCTGGCTTGTTTTCCCTGCTAACCATTAAACCCTCTAAAAGTGATGTCAGGGGCTCCCAGGTTCTTCTTTAAACTGCTAGAATTGATGGTGAACCTACAGGCCTGGGATGTTTGCAAAACACCAAGTCACTAGGAATCTTGTTCCAGTTCTGAGAGCGAACCCATCCTCAAGACCCAAAGGTATTCAGCTTTTCACTATCAGAGCATTGTAGCCTGTGTATAGGATTAAACAGTATCATTGTATTTTCAGGTGGGTCAAGTTAATTGTGGATAACATTTTTTAAAACACAATTTCTAGAATTTCAAGAAGAGAAAGCATCAGCATAGTAATAACTCCTTATTTCTTGGTAACACTTTTTTTGCATTGTAAAATTTTCTGTTTTAATGAATATTTCATTTAATCTTTATAATAATCCTGCAGGGAAGGCAGGATAGAGGTTTTTCTTTTCCTCATTTTGAGGATGAACTCACAGAGAATTTGAATGACTTACCACAATTTCCTTAACAAGTTCGTGTTAGAACTAGCGTAGATTGAAATCTCCTGAGAGAAGAGAGACCTGATTTGACTTCTGTCCTCCTTGGAGGGCACATTTGACATGTGACTTCACTTTGCACCTGCAACAGTGCTGCCAGGTAAGATTTATTTTTCCTTTTAATAAATGAGATAACTGACTGTCTATGAGATAAAGCATTTTATGATTACCCAACTATTTCAGGTACAAAGATGAGTCGAGACTGGATCAATCTTTATAGCTTGAAAGCTGTCCTCTTTCTCCTGTCCCAGGCTCCCTCCAATGCTGAGTGAGGAAACACTTCTGTATTACAACTCAGACACTGCGGAGAATTCTCTTGAAGGGTCTGAGACATTGTCGAAGCAGAACCGGGGTTCAGTGGAGCAGAGGCGTCTATAAGAAGTACCATTAGGTTTAAGTTTGTAGGGGAAGATGGTGGGAGAGAGGGTGTAAAACATGGTTTGTGAACAAATTCAGGAGCTGAGGGGCTGTGGGGGCACCCCTAAAATAGTGACCTCAGGCCATGGCTTGATGGAGAAAAAAGGATTGTTAGCACTAAGCACTTACCCAGATGTACAATTCGGAGTCTGGGAAAGTTCCCTCCTGATCTAGGATCAGCTTAAGCCTCGAAGCATGAAATGTGAATACCTTTTGCTCAGCATCCATTAAATAAATGTTATTCTTCTCTCTGGCAGAAAACACAAATTTCTCTGCTCAGAGTCATGGTGTAGCAGAAGGAATAGAATTCACAATATCCCTCTTTACGATAATGGTTCTCACCTTCCAAGAAAATGAGCTTGGAGGAAGGGAGCAGCATCGAGTGCCCCGTGACAAGTCGGCTGGGCTTGCTGCTGCTGCTAATTATCTGGCAAGGAGGAAAGGCTGTGTCCCTGGAATATGGAGAGGGGCTTGTGAACTTCGAGAATGGGCAAGGCGCTTTGGTGTCTGTGTCATGCAAACTGGAGAATGGCTCCACCGGGTCATGTCTGACCTTTACCTCTTCTTCACTACTGAGCAGACATTTTTGCCAATTATGATCCCAGACACGCTGAAAAGTACCCTTGGCCACTGACAGTTTGCAGAGAAGCAATGCCTCTGGAATAATACCATGCCCAGGACAAAGAAGAAGGGTAAACAAAGCATTACTTTGTGTTGCAAATAGATGGCTTTGTTAAATACTGGAGAAATCCCCTCGGTGTCCACCTTACGTGGCTCTGATAAAAATGCATTTGCTATACTCTCAGTGTCAAGAAATCACATCTTACTGGGCCAAGGAGGTTAAGAACATCTCCCCAACTACAGGAATAATACTCATTAAAATTGTCTTTCCAGCCAAAGAAGGCCCAGTTTGTTATCCTCTCTGCACCCTCCTCTTTTTCCCTTTAAATTAATGTATTACAGAAATGGAGACACAATCAAAATAGCATAACCCACATTTGTATTAAAAATAATAAGCTTGGTAACAATGGGGAAAATAAATGGTAAACAGCATCAGAAAATACATCAGAAAATACAAATTTAACAGAACATACTTGACCGGCAGGTAACACATTAAAATGCTACTTTGGCAGACAGAATGGGTAGCAGACTTGCTGAAAGGAAATCCGCTTGGAAAAGTCGACAAATACAATCCTAATCCCCTTTTTTTCCTGCCACATGCTGCAGATGAGTTAAACCTGGGGAGAGGGGTAAGGGCATTGTTACAGCAAATAGGTGTGAGTCCAAAGGAAAAAATTAAGTCAAGTTGACAATTTACAAATTTCCTTTTAAGCATGAAAGCGTCTGGAAACCAGGTCATTTATTTTTTTTAATCCCAAACATGGTGTTTGGTCCCTGTTAATATGGCTGACTGAGGATAGGGGTAAAAGAAAAGAAAAGGCTCATTCCCAACCCCAGAATACATCTCTTGGAAATAAAGCCAGAATGAAATACCTTGTCATACACATGATATTAGAAAATCTAATATCAGGAAGAGACATCTGTCCTGCTGCCCGGTGGGTATTGGCAGACTAGCAGTTTGGGTTTAGTTAAGACACCGCTGATGAGAAGCAGAGGGCAAAGCAGAGTTCCTGAAGAGTTAACTATTGGATTGTCAGGGTCACAGGACAACCTCAAGATCATTTGTCTTCTGTTGGGGGTGCTTCTAAGAATCACAGTGCTGTCTCTGATATTTACATGGGCTGCTTTTGATCTTGCCTGGCATTTGTCTCTACTTATCCAAAGGAAAGACACCTTCATTGTGTTAGTGAGTTCTGAGTAAATGGAGTATCACAGATATCATGGAGACTGAGTCTCAACATGGGTCAACCAGAATATGGAGACAGCATATAGAGGAGAAAGATATATATACTTAGGTTGTTTCTGAGAAATAGGAGTGAATATGGATCAAAAGTGAAGTGAATTTGAAACACAAGGGTTGTGAGTTGGGTTGATTATAGAGGTATCTGGAATCTAAAATTCTAGTCTTGGTCTTTGATATTTCTAGTCCATCTTTTTGATTTTAGCTTTCTTTGTGATGTTGACAAATCCTTTAGAGTAAGTTGAATATAGAATCCCATATGTCCTGCAGAGTTTTGGTTAAGTAACAATAATTCTCCCTCTATTTCTGAATTATCCTGTTTTGGATGAAAATTATATGATCACTCTATAAGTTCTCTGGGTCTCAGGTAATACTATATCTGAAAATAAAGATTATTCTAGAAGAATTTCTAGTCCCAGTCATGTACTGGCATTTCCTGTGTTTCACTGTGTTAAATGTGTTCTTAATCAGCACCATTGATGAGGGTCAGTGAATTAGCTGTGGTGCATGAGGATGCTGCTGCTTCCACAGATAATTTATGTTTTAAAAGGACACTTCTAAAAATAAGGTTTTTTTTTTTTAAGGATTTATTTATTTACACAAGCACTGGGTACAGTCAGAAGTATGGGAGGGTGAGAGAATTCACCAGAGCCAGAGTGGGGAGCAGAACAGGCAGACTGATGAAATACACTGCTGAGGGGAGCAGCGGGAGCGGCAGGAGAGGTCTGCCATGTGGGACCCTCGCTGGCCGGGATCGAATCGGTGCTGCAGAGGCTGCGGGCAGCTTCACAGCCCAGCACTCAACAGCTGCGCCACCAGGGAGGCCCTAAAAATAAGGTTTTTAAAATCAAAATAGTGATGCTTTCATGGTGAAATCATGAACGACCTCATCTTAACATCAGCTGTTTTGTCTTGTTGAGAATCACTAAATGTCAAACTGGTAACGTTCAGTGGCTAGTGCAGGAGATCCAAAATCCCAAATAAACTGGGAAATTAATACAGAAACATGTCCCTAGGTTTACTCTCAAAATTTTCATGAACTTTGTAATTTAGATTAAAAAACAAAACAAAACAAAACTCCCCCAGTGTTTCTGCCATACAACTTGTTTTGGGGATACAGTTCTCTCTCTATCTTCATTTTATAGATGAAAGGGTTGAGGCCCAGAAGGCAACAAGGATACTATTTATTTGCTTTTTATTGTTTACCAAGTGCCTTAGTGGGCAGTCTTTCCTTTAATCTTCATCAGAGTCCCAGGGGATTTGAAATATTAGTCCCATTTACTAGGGGATAATATGAGACAAAAGAAAGAAATGTACCCAAAGTCATATAGCAGAATCAGAGTTAGTATTCTTGTCTCCAAATTCCCATTCTGCATCTATTTCTGTTATCCCACAAAGACTTCGTTTCTTTGGGAAAATCTTGCATTTCCTTGACTAAAGTGCTCAGTTCACTTTGTGTCTTTTTCTAGGAAGGCATGCATTTAAGAGGTAGTTGTTTTCTTCCTAGTGGTGCTTTGTTGTTGTTATATTTTTTATGAACATTTACTTTTGCTCTCGTCCCTCCCTGCCTGTGTGTAGTGGGCTGCCTGGCAGAGATGACAGGAGATGTTTTCATGTGCAATCAAGGACAGAGATGCATTGGCTGCCAGCCCCAGGCAGGGACACAGACTTGTCTCCTACCAGCAGAGCGATGATGCGTTTCCCCAAAATGTTCCAAGAACGGCCTGGAATGTGACTAGACGAGGTCCATGCGGCCCCATGAATGACTTCATACTGCACAGACTAGAAAACAAGCACAACAGTAATTCTTGGATTAGCATGAAAACACTACCAAAGGGGGCTCAAAGACAATCTTTTGTCCCTTCATAAAAGAGAAGAGATGAGGTGTGACAAATGGCCTGTTGGATGACTTTCTCTGCCAGGCTGAGGTCATGTTGGAAGGGCACCACAGACAATCAGTTTAATAGAGAAGAAACAAACTTGAAGCTAAAGGACAAAGAACATTTCAGAAGAGATGAAGTGGTCTCAAAAGAAGATAATTTAAATTAAAATAGGAAAGAGAGAGAGCACAACACATACTTTTTTATTTTTTAACACACTGTCTTTTGCATTGAGACACGTTGTATTTAGGAACATGGGGGTTTGTTCTCCAGAGACATAGGTATTCAAACCTTATCCAAGCTACTCTGAAGTTCTGGGCTCCAGATTTCATATAAATAAAATAAAGCTCATAACACCTACTTTTACTGGTTGGTGTGAAAATTAAATGAAATTAGAGGTAGGAAGTCAGGAGGATGTGGATTGATGAAGGGAGCATGGACTTTGACATACGCAATGTGGGCTGGGATCCTTGACTCACAGTGACTAGGTGATATGGGCATGTCATTTTGCCTGAATGCATTAAAGCTTACAAACCATTTTGAGTATCTTTGGGTCCAGAAGTTAACAAATTCATTTTATTCCATTAAAAAAAAATAAAGTGTTATTGCAGTAAACCATTGTCTAAATTTCAGTTTGCTTCATAAAAAAATCAACATGGAAAAGGGGCGGAGCAACATGGCGGCGAGGAGACGCTGCGAGTAAGATCTCCCATTAAAAAAAAGTTAATAGGGAGGAAAAGCGGCAGGTCCCAGTGAGAACTGGGAC
This sequence comes from Talpa europaea, assembly GCF_964194135.1. Taxonomy (NCBI): domain Eukaryota; kingdom Metazoa; phylum Chordata; class Mammalia; order Eulipotyphla; family Talpidae; genus Talpa; species Talpa europaea. Next base: position 75,675,690 of record NC_140080.1, on the reverse strand, counting down.
ACGGAAGATAAACGGACAACTCCAGCAAACTGCCCAAAGAAGAAAGTTGCCATAAAAGAGGACGAGAAGGGAGGGAAGCGCAGAACCCTGCTCCCCTCCCCCGCCCACAGAGGCGGCACTCTCCGACCGCAGAAAGGAGGGAAACAACAAACCAAAACGGCCAACAAGAAAAACGGACGCAGCAAGTGGGACTGTGAGTGGAAAGGAACTATTGCAGCCACCACACCCCGTGAACGGGAGAGGCGAACCCTGCAGGATCCGCCGCGAAGGTGAGCTCCAGGCGCCATTAAAGAGAGCCACGCCCCCCAGGAGGAGACCAGCACCAGCACACAGCCCCGGCCGCCCCGTAAGGTTGCGTGCGGAAAGCGGCGCGGATCCGGACCGGATCGCAGCTGCCCAGGTCCCCGCGCCTGCGACCTAGGCTTGCGGGGAGACCGCGGAGGCCCTCCCTGAGTGAGCAGGAACAAGGCGCCCAGGCAGGGGAGCGGGATTCAAAAGGCGCCATTCCCGCGCCACTGATCTGGGCTACAGCCTGCGTCCTGGAACTGAGGGCTTTGGAACTGAGACCCGGGGCACGAAATTAGGGGGAGACGGCGGAGGCCCTCCCTGAGTGAGCAGGAACAAGGCGCCCAGGCAAGGGAGCTGGATTCAAAAGGCGCCATTCCCGCGCCACTGATCTGGGCTACAGCCTGCGTCCTGGAACTGAGGGCTTTGGAACTGAGACCCGGGGCACGAAATTAGGGGAAGACTGCGGAGGCCCTCCCTGAGTGAGCAGGAACAAGGCGCCCAGGCAAGGGAGCTGGACTCAAAAGGCGCCATTCCCGCGCCACTGATCTGGGCTACAGCCCGCATCCTGGAACTGAGGGCTTTGGAACTGAGACCCGGGCACGAAATTAGGGGGAGACGGCGGAGGCCCATCCTGAGTGAGCAGGAACAAGGCGCCCAGGCAGGGGAGCAGGATTCAAAAGGCGCCATTCCCGCCCCACTGATCTGGGCTACAGCCCGCGTCCTGGAACTGAGGGCTTTGGAACAGAGACCCGGGGCACGAAATTAGGGGCGTGGGTTCCCCACGACGGTGGGGCACAAGGCAGACACAGCACCCCAAAGCCGTTGAGGTGTACCCTACCATCCCCGCTCTGCTCCCTGTCCCACGGGGTGGAAAATCAGCTCCCCAAGGGCTCTAGGAGAGATCTCTGGCACCACCTAGCGACTTGAAGCCAGCAGAGGCTCCTGAAGGAGCTAGTGGCCAGCTGGGGAGTTTGCCCACACCGGGCCCCCTCCGAACAAGTAGTCTGAGCCCACAGGGAGAGCGAGCACCCACAGCCGGGGCAGACCAGGTGCGCAGAAGAGTGTGCCTGAGACCAGACACGCAGGGAGTGTGTCCCACATCACCATTTTAGAACAGGGACATTTCTTCAGTAAAGACTACCTGCAGAAGGCTTCCTCAGGAGCCAGAGGTGAGCGGGGGAAGTTCGCCCACGCCAGACCCCCTCTGGCCTGCAGTCCAAGCCCAGAGGGGAGCAGGAACCCACCGCCGGGGCAGACCAGGCGCACAGGGGAGTGTGTCCCTACATCGGCATTTTAGAACAGGGACCTTTCTCCAGTAAAGACTGCTTGAAACTGACAGATGACTCCTGGAAGAACCAGAGGGGAACAGAGAAGCCCACCCAAGATGCCGGCCAGTCCCAACTACACAGTGTCCCAACGCATACGGCAAATTAGAAAACAGACAGTAGGGAAGAGAAGAACCACACGCAACCTAGCAACTCTCCAGAGAAAAAGCACACCACAAAAAGAAAGCCAGCCCCCAGATTGCAAAGACAATAACTTGGAAGAATTTCTGAGCCTTCCAGAAAGAGAATTTAAAATTGCCGTGATTAAAAAACTAACAGAAGTCATAAAGGAAAACAATGATAAGGGAAAAATAATCAACGATCAGAAGAATGCAATTGAGTCCCTAGAGAGGGAAAACAATGGTCAGAAGAAAGAAATTGAGTCCCTAAAGAGGGAAGTAAAAGAAATGCAGGAGATCAAAGAATTAATGGAAGAACTAAAGAATTCTGGGAAAAGCAATGAAAGCAGAATAGATGAAATGGAAGAACGAATAAGTAATCTTGAAGACATAGAAATAAAAAGAACCAAAACAGAAAAGGAAAGAGAAGTACGAAGGAAAAAGAACGAAGAAAGACTTCGGGAACTATCTGACTCCATGAGGAAAGGAAATATAAGAGTTATAGGAATACCAGAAGGAGAGGAGAGAGATGTAGGAACAGAGAAAATATTCAAAGAGATAATTGAAGAGAACTTCCCAAATGTGAAGAAGGAGCTGAAAATTGATATACAAGAAGCAAGAAGAACACCAAACTTCCACGACGAAAGGAAAAATACAGCAAGACACATAATAGTAAAGCTCCCAAGAATCCAGGACAAGGAAAAAATAATGAAGCTGGCAAGAGGGAAGAAACAGATAACATTCAAAGGAAAACCAATCAGGCTGACATCAGACTTCTCCGAAGAAACACTACGGGCAAGGAGAGAGTGGAGGGACATAGTCAACAGACTCCAAGAAAACAGATGCCAACCAAGAATACTCTATCCCGCAAAGCTCTCCTTCCTCTTTGAAGAAAGAATATGGACCTTCCCAGACAAACAGAAACTCCGGAATTTCATTGCAACTAAACCCCCACTCCAAAAAATACTACAAGGAGTCCTAAAGCCAGAACCTCAGAGGGACGAATAACAATGAAAGAAGGCCAAAAAAAAAAGTTATTAAAAGAATAAATAAATAAAATCAAAGGAAAGACAAACACAATGGCAAATACAGATGTTAACATATCAATAATAACTCTGAATGTAAATGGACTAAACTCTTCAATAAAAAGACACAGAGTTGCAGCCTGGATTAAGAAACAAAACCCAACCTTTTGCTGTCTCCAGGAAACACATTTAGCTACAAAAGATAAAAATAGGCTCAAAGTTAAAGGATGGAAAACAATCCTACAAGCAAATGGACCAAAAAAGAAAGCAGGAACAGCTATACTTATATCAGATAAAACAGATTTCAAACTCAAAAAGATAAAAAGAGACCCCAAGGGCCACTACATTATGATCAAGGGGACAATACTTCAAGAAGAAATAACACTCATTAACATATACTCACCAAACGAAGGAGCACCAAAATATATCAGACAACTGTTGTCCTCTCTGAAAACAGACATCAGAGAAAACACATACGTAGTGGGAGACTTCAACACACCACTATCAACAATGGATAGATCAACAAGACAAAAAATAAGTAAAGAAACTAAAGCTCTAAATAAGGACCTAGAGCAATTGGGCTTAACAGACATCTATAGAACACTAAACCCCAAAAAAACGGAGTACACATTTTTCTCAAGCGCACACGGATCATTCTCCAGGATCGATCACATACTGGGGCACAAGACAAACATCAACAGATACACCAAGATTGAAATCATATCAACCATCTTTTCTGACCATGAAGGCATCAAACTAGAAATAAACCATAAAAAGAAGGCAAGGAACTTTCCTACCTCATGGAGATTAAAAAACACACTACTGGAAGACCATTGGACTAATGAGGAGATCAAAGAAGAAATTAAAAAATTTTTTGAATTGAACGACAAGGAGGACACCAATATCCTAAATGTATGGGATGCAGCAAAAGCAGTAATAAGAGGAAAATATATAGCAATAGAAGCTCACATCAAGAAACAAGAAAGAACGCAAAGAAACAACCTAATCTCGAAGCTCAAAGATCTAGAAAAAGAACAACAAAAAAACCCCAAAACCAGTAGAAGAAAAGAAATAATAAAAACCAAAGCAGAAATAAATGAAATTGAAACTAAAAAAAACAATCCAAAAGATCAATGAAACCAAGAGCTGGTTCTTTGAAAAAATCAATAAAATAGACAAACCCCTAGCCAGGCTCACAAAGGAAAAAAGGGAGAAAGCACAAATAAACAGGATCATCAATGAAAGAGGAGAAATCACAACGGACACAGCAGAAATCAAAAGAATAATCAGTAACTACTATGAACAGTTATATGGAAACAAGTTCAACAATCTAGAGGAGATGGACAAATTCCTACAACTCTACAATCACCCAAAGCTAGATAAAGAAGAAATAGAACACCTAAACAGACCAATTACAATTAGCGAAATTGAAATGGTAATAAAAAACCTCCCCAAAAACAAAAGCCCAGGACCTGATGGATTTACAAATGAATTCTACCAAACATTCAGAGACGAATTAGTGCCTATCCTTCACAAACTCTTCCAAAAAATTGAGAAGGAAGGGACAATACCAAACACGTTTTATGAAGCCAACATTACACTAATACCAAAACCGAACAAGGACAACACACAAAAGGAAAACTACAGGCCAATCTCCCTAATGAACACTGATGCAAAAATCCTCAATAAAATTTTAGCTATCAGAATCCAACAATGTATCCATAAGATAATTCACCACGACCAAGTAGGATTCATTCCAGGGGCACAAGGATGGTTTAACATCCGAAAATCAATCAACGTTATCCAACACATCAACAAAAAGAAAGATAAAAACCATATGATAATATCAATAGATGCTGAGAAAGCTTTCGACAAAGTGCAACACCCATTCATGATAAAAGCCCTTGAAATTCTTGGGATACAAGGAACATACCTCAACATCATAAAGGCCATCTATGACAAGCCAACAGCCAGTATCATTCTCAATGGTGAAAAGCTGAAAGCAATTCCATTAAGATCTGGAACAAGACAAGGATGTCCACTCTCACCATTGCTTTTCAATATAATACTGGAAGTCCTAGCCAGGGCAATAAGACAAGAGAAAGACATCCAAGGAATCCAAATAGGAAAAGAAGAAGTCAAACTATCACTATTTGCAGACGATATGATATTATACATAGAGAACCCCAAAAACTCCACAGAAAAGCTAATTCAACTCATCCATCAATTCAGTAAAGTGGCAGGATACAAAATCAACACGCAAAAGTCAGTAGCCTTCCTATACACAAACAATAAATCTGAAGAAGAAGAAATCAAAAAGACCATCCCTTTTGTTATTGAAACAAAAAAAATCAAATATTTGGGAATAAATCTAACAAAAGAGGTAAAGGACCTATACAAAGAAAACTATAAAACACTGTTAAAAGAAATAGAAGAAGACACAAAGAAATGGAGAGACATCCCCTGCTCATGGATTGGAAGAATAAACATTATTAAAATGGCCATCCTTCCAAAAGCAATATACAGATTCAATGCTATTCCAATCAAAATTTCAATGTCATTCTTCAAAGAAATAGAACAATTATTGATGAAATTCATATGGAATCACAAAAAACCCCGAATAGCCAAAGCTCTCCTGAAAAAAAAAGAAGGGAATGGAGGCATCAGACTCCCAGACTTCAAACTATACTACAAAGCCATAATCATCAAAACTGCATGGTATTGGAACAAGAACAGACATACAGACCAATGGAATCGAATAGAAAATCCAGAAATAAACCCACAGATTTATGGTCAACTAATCTTTGACAAAGGAGCAAAGAATATGCATTGGAGCAAAGAAAGTTTGTTCAATAAATGGTGCTGGGAAAACTGGGTCGCTACATGCAAAAGAATGAAGCTTGACCACCACCTCACACCATACACAAAAATCAACTCAAAATGGATTAAAGAACTAGACATAAGACCTGAAACCATAAAATATATAGAAGGAAATATAGGCGAAACACTACGTGATTTGCACATCAAAGACATCTTTACAGACACATCACCCAAAGCAGTGATAGTGAAGGCAAAGATAAACAGCTGGGACTACATCAAATTAAAGAGCTTTTGCACAGCAAAAGAGACAATAACAAAAACAAAGAGAAACCCCACCAACTGGGAGAACATTTTTGCACCCAACACTAATGATAAAGGACTGATCACAAAAATCTGCAAAGAGCTGATGAGACTCAACAACAACAAAGAAAATAATCCAGTCAAAAAATGGGCAGAAGAGCTTAAAAGAAACTTCTCTGAAGAGGAAATGCAAATGGCCAACAGGCATATGAAAAAATGTTCAACATCACTTGTCATCAGGGAAATGCAAATCAAAACTACCATGAGATACCATCTTACACCAGTGAGAATGGCACATATTAAAAAAACTAGCAACAACAAATGTTGGCGAGGGTGTGGAGAAAAAGGAACTCTTCTGCACTGTTGGTGGGAGTGCAAACTGGTCCAACCACTGTGGAAAGCTGTGTGGAGATTTCTGGACCTACTAAACATAGAGCTTCCATATGATCCAGCAACTCCACTCCTAGGTATTTACCCAAAGGACACAGAAACATCAATTCCAAAGAACACCTGCACCCCTATGTTTATAGCAGCACTGTTTACAATAGCTAAGCTTTGGAAACAACCCAAATGCCCAAAAATAGATGACTGGATCAAGAAGATGTGGTACATATATACCATGGAATATTACTCAGCATTCAAAAAAGATAAACACATGCAATTTGCAGCAACATGGATGGCGCTGGAAGGGATCATGCTCAGCGAAATAAGCCAAAAAGAAAAAGAAAAATACCGGATGGTCTCACTCATAGCAGGAATCTAGAAAACTTAAATAAGGGACCAGGAAAATGAATAACTATAAGATAGTGAAAATCAAAATCAACAAAAAAACTATGAACCAGAGACACTTTTAGGGGGGCGGGAGGGGAGGGATTGGGGTCAGAATGGGGGGGCTGCAATTGTATGGGGAATATAACAATAAAATTTATTTAAAAAAAAAAAAAATCAACATGTATATATTCTACACTAAATCACCACTAACATATGCAAACATATTTTTCTATACTTCTAAATCATCTACATTGTTGTTAACCAGTTAAATTAGAAGCTCATTATTAAAAGTACAGGTCTCTCCTTCACCATTCAATTGATCCCTTTTACCTGGTTTGCCAATTCCACTTCCCCTTCTGGTGACAACTAATAGACCTTACAGTATAAATGTTTATATTTGTTTAGTTTATTTCCTTGCTTGTTTTCTCTTTATATGACATATGACTGAAATCATACATCTGGTCTATTTTACTAAGCATAATACCTTCTAGGTTCATTCATATTGCAAGTGGCAGCATTTCATCTGTTTTCCTAGGTGAGTAGTATTCCATTATGTATATGTACCACATCTTTATCCAATCAGCTAGTGAATATTGTCTGATTTTTTTTCTTCATCTGTTGAGATGATCACATGATTGTCATACATTTTGTTAATGTGGTATATCACATTTATTGTTTTGTAAATGTTGAGCTATCCTTGCATCTCTAGAAAAGTTCCATTTTTTTTATGGTGTGTGATATTTTTATTGGATTATTGGGTTAGGGTTTTTTTTTCAGTATTTAAGGATTTTTGGATCTATGTTCATCTGAGATAATTGTTTATAGTTTTCTTTATTTGTGATTTACTTTCCTGGTTTTGGAACCAGGGTAATGTTCACTTCATAAAATATGTTTGGAAGTTTTTCCTTTTCTCAGAAGATTTTGAGAAAGAGAAGTATAAATTCTCTGAAAGTTTGGTAGATTTCACAGTTGAAACCATTTGGTCTGGGCTTTTGCTTTTGGGAGAACTTTGATTACTCTTTCAATTTCCTTACTTATGATGGGTCTATTTAGGTTTTTAATTTCTTCCAGATTCAGTCTTAGAGTTTCATTTGTTTCTAAGAATTTATCCATTTGTTTCTAGATTATCTAATTTGTTGCCATATAATTATTCATAGCATTCTCATATGCTTCTTTTTATTTTTGTAATATCTTTTGTAAGTTTTGCACTTTCTTTTCTGATTTTGTGTTTGTGAGTCTAGCTAAAGATTTGCTTTGTGAAATTTTCTTAAGCAAAATCTTTATATATGAAATAGAAAGATGTGAAACAGCATGGAATGAAGTAGTGAAGTAGTGGTGGTTTGGGAAGAGGTGTCCCTAAACCCCTTCCTTCTTTCTCACATGACCATACTTGAGAAAGCACTTCCATTCTCATGCTCTAATACTTGGTTGTTACTTGGTTCTCTTGCTTTCTCAACTTTTCCAGCTTGAATTGGGAAGTGATTCTTTCAGGACCTCTTATTAAATCTTCTGAAATTTTAATAGAGTGTTGAATTTCCTCACCTTTGATGACAATATGAACAAAGAGAAAATAGTAGGTACAGTTAAATGAATATCTGAATGACAGAGATAACACCTATGAATGACTTAATGTTCTTTCCTAAAGCGTGGAGATTTAAAAAGTACCTCCAGGTTTGTAGATACAAGGTCACTATCATTGCCCAAAACAAAATGCCTGCCCTCTCTCCCTCCCTACTTATCTTCCATTTTCAGTAGACAGAGGACTAAGAATCTGAGTGTAAGCTGCATAGCTGAGGAGTTACTTTAAACTTCTGGTGACCTGCATGGATATATAAATGACTAATTTCAGGCAAAGTCAATAGTGTCATATAAGATATAATGTGATTTCCTTACTTTGTGCCCATACTATGACCCATCACATGCTGCCTCTCTGTTTTGCGTGCTGATATGTGCACAAGCATCAGAGCAAGGCCTTTATTGGCAACCAAACCTGTGTCTCATGAAATCTGAATGAACCTGTCAGAAGTTCTCACACGTAACTTCAAAAGCATTTCCTCTGTGCTTTAGGACCTATCTATGTCTTAATTTAGATCTGATAAACCTTTAAAGCTTTGAAGACAAACAAGGAGAATTATTTATTTGGTATCATTCCAAGAAAAATAAACAGGGGTCCCTATCCTTTGCATCATGTAAACTTAAAGTGTCATAACACTTCTGTGCTGTGAGTCTGGTTCTAGCATCCTTTTACTGTGTAAACCTGGGTCACCACTTTGAGTCAGTTGTCCATATTGGTCAAATGGGGATAAATAATGCCTATGAGAATTAAGCCAGATAATATATGCTGGATTTGAAAATGTATAAATATGAGTCAAATGTGAGTCTTATAGTTAAAAAAAATATAATACTGTTATTACTTAGGTAATCAATTAAAAAATAAAGGTATAAAATAAGACTGTTCTTTGGTAATGACCAGAAACACATAAACTCATAACTGGTAATACTCAGAGATGTTGATCAGCACACTTGGGGCATTTAAGCTTAGAGTATTTACCTTGAGTGGCTGGAATGTAAGGACAATGCTTTACTGTCCATTCAAATTCTTTGTGACAGTGCTTGTTAATTCCTGGTTGGATCAGGTGGACTCTCCGGTCTAAGTTGGGGTTGTTTTCTGCAGCTGTTTCCCTGTGACATCTTGTAGGAAGTCTTAAGCCTCTCTAGTCTTGAGCTCTCCCAAGTCTCTTAGGGGGATATCAAAATAGAAACTGAAAAAAAGGTGTATACTTGTGACTCCTAGTTCCAGCCCTACTTTCATTTTTCCTGCCTTCCCACTGCTCATAGCTCTCTTTACTCAGGTGAAAACAATCTGATAAATTAATTTATCTTGTATGGTCTATAACTAAATGTGAATCAGGAAGGAGGATGCATGGTGATGGTGGTGAGGCCAAATCTACCCAAATCACATCACTACAAATGGGGACCAACTAGGGTCACAAAAGGAAATCAGCATGCTATTGGGAAGGGGGATGGCTATGGGGCAGCCTCCATGAAACATACTTTTTCTAATTTGATTGCAGGAACTCTACCCATTCTTTTCTTTTGGGTGGGGGGGAATCTTTTGTTTCTGCTGCCAGTTTGAACTGGGTTCCTGTTACAGTCCCTGAGAAGCATGACTTGTCAGAGAGGAACCATTTGACCCTCAGGGCACAGTGGCTGTGGTTCTCATAGGATATTACACTGGTCCCCAGGAAAGGGGGAATTTCCAGGTTCCCTGCCTCACCCAAAGGAGGGTGGAGCTGAGCAGAGAGAAGAAGAAGCTGGAGAAGGGAGGGAGGAAGGAAGGAAGCAGGATGGAGATCCAGAAGGAGGCCTGGAAGAGGCACATGGAGCAGAGAGACACATGAAGAAACTGCGCTTGCCTTTTGGTTGTGGACTGGGCAGAACAGATGTGGGTGAGAGACCTGTGGGGAGGATAACAATGGCGGCTTTTATCTTGATTTTGATTTTGGTCTTTTCCTCCCAGACTTGTCTGGTTGTTTCTGATCCCTTTCTGTGGGTCCCCACTGAAAGGTGCTTTAGACATGTGGCAGGCTTTTGGGCCTTGCTCTGGGCCAGTCCCATTTGGGTGGACTTTTACCCACAAGGGGACTGGTAACTTTGGGTACTTGGTTTAGAAACTATATTCTTTGTCTTTTCTGTATTGTTTACTACTTGTATTAAAGTTCCTTTCCGTTAAAGTCTTACATGTTTTGTGTTGATGTGGCGGATGGCAGAACCTATTTAGAGCAGGCAGGTTTGCAGGGTCTGGGGTGCTCCTCCCTGCCCTGTAACAGAGCTGAATGACCTTGGACAGTCATTTTAACCTTTCTGCTTCTGGCTTTTCCTTTTTATAAAATGAGTTTGGATATAGAAATATCTCAAGGTGACTTCCAGGTATAAATATTATAATTATGTTCTATCTATTGAGTTCTGTAGATGGTGTACTTCTTAATTGTGATATGTATGTTACCTCTCATGATAATGGGAGTAAAAAACACTGCAATGGAAGTTGACCACTGTGTGTGTGTCCTTCATCTGGTTTCTTTTCACTCCCAACGTGGGAGGGCAAGAGTGATGGATTCTCTGTATACTGCACAGATGAATATCTGTCATCAGATTCTTGATCATTATAAATGATCTTTGGATCAGGATAGCTAAGGTGAGCATAGGATATAATGGAAGAGGGATATTATTGCTTTAACAGGGCCCTTCATTCTTTTAATTGCTGTGAAATAAAATAATGAGTCTATTCTGGAAATGGAAATGGAGGGAGTTGACTGCTTTCCCTCTTGAATGACTTAGATCACAGCCTCAACTAGAGGCATAAGGATGGAAGAGTTGACCTCTGGGAGTCCTGACTGAGCCCCTCCATTCTCCAAAATGCTGGCCCTGAAGGAAAAGTGTCACGCGTCTTCTCGAATGCCCTGTCTCACACTGAGTAATGTTGCCCCTCTGCCCCCAGTGGAGCGTTTTAATGATAACGGCTGTCTTCAGGGACAGATTGTGACTTGTCTTTTAAAGGAAAATGAAATCTATTAAGACAGTGAGGACAGAAAAGAAAAGCTATGTCCCTGAGAGAAGAGTTCCAAAGGAGAGTGCTGGTGATTCCTTTCTTGCCCCCACTCCTCTCCATCTCATCTCTTTGTTAGAAGCGTGTACCCTTCAACTGTTCTGTTTTGAGTTTGGATTATTGTGTTTGTTGGTGTATAAAATTACTGCTGGTGTGTATAATTTATAAGCTCTAAAAAATGATAAATAGTCTCAAGTAAGAAGAGTGATTTGTGTGAAAGTCCTCAGGGTACTTTTGTAAAGGAATTTAATTTCTTGGGGAAAATTATCTACAACTTTCTATGGAATGTTATTTAACTGCTTCATAGCTGGGATTTATTTTCTATCCTTTTTTTTTTTTCTTTCCATTATTGGTTTGGATAGGTTTACCTGGGAAAATGAGATTATATAGCAAGTCTTGATGAACTGGGAAGCTAAGGGAAATTGAGAAGCTAGTTAATTTATTTTTCTTCGTTTTATTTCAGACCTATTGTTAAAATCCTTTTAAATTTACTTTTGTTCTGTAGCCCACTGGTTCTCAACTGGGGGCAATTTTACCATTCGGGGGACACTTGGCAACATCAGGAGACATTTGTCACAACTAAGGGATTGATGGCGGCAGCCAGTGGGTGGAGGCCAGGGATGCTGTTATATGTTCCCTGATGCTCACAACACCCTCTACCCACCCATAGAAACAATTACTGTAGTTGAGGTAACCAGTGAAATGGATTTTAATTATCTGAAGTATGGCCATTACAGCTGTCTTGAAAATATTTCTTAATAAAGAATGGCCAACCATCAAAAGTTGTGACCCTAAACTTGCACTGTGTATTTGCAGTTATGGAGATTCAGATCAAAGTTCGGACAGGAGAATTTACTTGTGGGGGTAGAAACCAGGAGTAAAAATCATGTTGCCTAAGATTTTTTATTTTGCTCAACACTGAACCTGGTAGTTTTGTTGAGATGAATGCATTCACTGAAAGAAATAAACACCTCCAAATATTAGTATTCAACTATGCAAATATGAATAACCTTTAGCTTCCTTAGACTGCTATTGAAGACTCTCTACCAGCTTGATCTTATTTTTTTCCTAACTTTGCTATTTCAGTCTTCTGCTGTATACAAATTTTTATATCTAATACCTCATAAACTCAACTTGAATATTCATAATCATCTACCCACATTGTTACCTATAATTCCTTCTACTACTGGCTATTAACATTTCAGGTATCCTTCCATGGTGAGATAAAATGTTATCTCCTTTGTGAACCAACCAGTCAGAAATACTATTCCTGCTCCCTCCCTCCTTTCTTCCATGACAAAACAATAACATTTATTAATTGTGGGTGGATGGCACATAGATTTTTCTTTTTGCATTTTTCTGTATTTAAATTAAAAAAATAATTATACAATAAGTAGGGGATCCTCAGTTCCACACTGACACTGACAATACTTATTGTGTAACTCAGAACAAGTCACTTAACCTCTTTGACCCCCAGTTTTTTAATTCACAAAATAGGCAGATTAATACTTATTTTACCTCTCTCTCAAGGCAGTTTTAGATCAAATGAGATAATGAACACAAAGAGCCTTTTTGAAAAACATAAAGAACTACATAAATGTAAGGCGTTATTATTGTCATCAATTTACAAAACCACCGTGAATCCCACAAAGTGCTAATGCTGTATATATTCTGCAAAGCACTTAGCTGTATTTGCACTTAATAAATGAGAGCTCACACAAGCAAATTGTTTCCACAGTTAAGACAGACTGGCAGGAATAGCAGTTAGAGATGGACGCCTGGGTAAGAGGTTACTACCTGTATTGATAGAGAAGCTATTAAAAGCAGAATGTGATTTTTAACATCCCCAGGACCATGATAGAAATGAATAAAATTTTGTGCGCTTTATCATTTGTGACCCAGAAAAGAGAACCCTGAGGCATGAAAAGTCTTAAAATAAATTATTTGTGTGGAAAAGGAGGCAACATATTCCACTGATTTGACAATTTCAGTTTCTCCATTAAAAGTATGAATAGGAGATGGGGTCAGTTAAGCAAAATGATCCCTGATTTATTAAAACCTTTCCTGACTACAGATTAATAAATCTGAATTCATTTTTTGTGACTCTTAAGTGGCTCAGTGTCCAAACTTCCCCTCTTGATGGTGGTAGGAGGGTAGAATTTGACTGGGCAGGCCTGGGGGTGTGGTCTGGGAAGTGGGAAGAGCCAAACTTCCATTGCTTAACATGATGCCAAGCCAACAACAGAGGCTGGGGGAACTCTGGAAAAATGTAGAAGAGACTGGAGTAGGGGGAACAAGAATAGAATCAACTGTTTGAGGCTAGTGAGAGGTAGTGAGCAATTTAGCAGATAATAGCTCCTAGATAGTCCCTGAAGCAAAGTGGGAGGGACATTTATAATCTTCATCTTATCCTTCCTGGATAGTTGGGTGAGAGCTTTAAGGATTTCTAGATATGGGCCCCCCTGGTGGCACAAGGGGTTAAGACGCAACCTACAAGTCTGTCCACAGCCTCTGTGGCACGAGTTCTATCCCCTGGCCGGCCAGTGAGCAACCCACATGGTGCAGCAGACCTCTCCTGACTTGCCTGCTGCTCCTCTCAGCAGTGCGCTTCAGTCAATCTGCCTGTTCTGTTCCCCGCTCTATCTCTGGTGAATCCTCTCACCCACCACACCTCTGGCCTGTACTCCAGTTCTTATATGCGTAAATAAAATAAATCTCTAAAAAAAAAGGACTTCTAGATATAAGGGCATTAAATGCACAATAGATTAATCTATTGCCTTAGAACTAAATGTAGTTATGTTTTTACTATGTTAATATTGCATAAGAAGGGACATAAGAAGGGATAGCTTGTGTGACAAATGTAGGTTCTAAGTTAGACCACTATTCAATTTCTGCCTCAGTAATTCCTGGTTGAAGTAATTGAGTTGACATTCAGCAAGTTACTCAACATGTCCAGGTCTCAGTTTTCTAGTCTGTAAAATAGAAATGATAGTCCCTACTTCCCAGCGTAGCTGTAAAGATTAAATGAATGCAGTGCACATTGCATAATAACTGGCAAAAGGAGAGTTCTCAGGCTTTGCTAACCATCGTCACTTGATGCTCAGCAAATGGAAGCAGGAAAAGGCTCTTCTTGTATTTTCCCTCCTCTGCCTCCCCAGTCATTTAATGAAATACTTATAAGTGAAGCTTTGTAAGGGATGGTTTCCTAACTTTATTGAGCTATGATTGACATATAGCATTGGGTGTTGAAAGTGTACAATGTGATGATTTGAGTTGCAAAAAATTTAACATAATAATGTTAGTTAATATATTCTTTACCTCCAATAACTACCATTTTGTTGTTAATGGTGAGAACATTAAAACACTACTGTTGTAATTACATTCAAGTATATTATATACAATATTGTTAATTATAGTCACTGTGCTGTAAGATTTTGAAAACAACTAGTACCATGTTACTCAAAGTGAACGCCATGAACCAGCAACACTGACACCGCCTGAGAGATTAGAAATGCAGAATTTCAGTCTCCAGCCAGACCTACTGAATCAGAGGCTGCGTTTTAGCAAGGGTTCTGATGGCTCCTGTATGTAATGTCAGTTTTAGTCTCCTTTATTCTAGATTGGCCTTTATTTCTGTTCCTTGTCCTATAGAAAGACCATTGTCCCTCTCCCCCACTCCATGCCCCCAAACGTTTGGACTTTAGCTGTGGATTATGTTACTAAGGTCAGTGTTTGATGCAACTTCTTACTTTCTCTAAATTCCAGATTTTCTTTCTTGTGTTTTTATCCAAGTTATTTCCTCTGTAGCTTTTAGCCAAGCTTGAATATTATCCCACTTCTGTCATTTTCACAAAAATATCAGGGTTTTTTTTTTGGTTTTTTTTTTTTTTTTTTTTTTTTAGCATTTTGAGGATTTTGTGAAAGTTTGGAAAGAAGGAGGGAATTTGTATCCCTGAAGAGCAAAATTCATTTTAGAATGAAGTATTAAGCCTGTTTCTTGGCAATAAAGTCATCTGCCAGTTCTCTGTGTTGCTCTGTGTTTTTCCCCCCTCCCCTCCTTTCTGCTCTGCCTTCATCCCAGCAAAATCCAGTGTTTCCCTCCTATTTCTCAAACAAAAGATTTCAGCTCTCTTCTATCCCAATCTTCAAATTTTGGTTTTACCCTTTCTTTGCATAGTCAAACACTGAAGAAATTCTGAAGTTTTGGACCCTTCTGGAGAAAGCAACAATGTCTTCTTTCTGTTTAATACTAGGATAAATATTATATCCATATCTATAGGCAGATATCCTTAATGCTAAGGACAGAATTCTCCTTTTTTGCTACTACTATAGGAAATATAGGAGATTTTTGTGGACAGTTAGATGAGAAAGTGAAATAGGCATACACATGAAGTGGTGAGGAAATAGAAAAGAGAAACAAGATGGTTCTCTCATCTCACCTGTGACTCAGGTTAGCTCAGAATACTGAATACATGGAGACCTATTCCACAGTTCTTTGGTGTTTGGGTTAGAGCTGATAGCTTAATTTCCTTCTCTCTGCCTCAAAATGCTTCTTGCCTTTTTTTGGATTTTTTTCCTTTGCAAGTTAATTTGTGTCATCTTTCCTACTAACTCCTTTACTCTGTAGTTTTGAATTTCTCTTTTTCTTTATAAAAATAACATTATTATTATTTTGAATAGCTAATGTACTCTTAAGTTACTCAATTTATGTGCCTCTGAGTGGAAAAGGGAAAATTTCAGGCACTAGATCCTTGGGTTCACAAAGTTAAGGAGTTCTGGCCTAGATATTCAAGAAGGCCAAGCAAAACAAAATTAGCATGGGAAAGTAAAACTTGAAGATCCAAAATGGTACATCAGAGGGTTCCTTTGACTAAAGAGAGCTGGAGGCAAGTTTTGAAGTGTATATAGCATTATTTTTTGAAATGAGAAAAAAAAACAATACAACATATAAATGAATGGTCTATGTGGAGGGGAGAAGGGGGCAGTATGGGTCCATGTAATTTTCAGGACTGTCTTTATTTTTCATAGTTTTTCTGTTTGTTTTTTCACTATGAGCTTGAAAACAGAGAATTATCTTTGAGCTGAAAGGGTACAAGTAGAATAGATACCAGCCATGATTCCTTTTGAAAAATAGCCATGTGAAACCTTTGCCCTATTATTCACTTTTCAGACACAAAATTACGCAAATATTGTAAAAACTGGAAACAGATTGTAGGGAGCCTCCACTGTTAACAACAACATTGCTGTTGTTAAGACTCATTATATTTCATTTATTTGGTATACTAGAAGGGACATCTTTCTTTTTTCTGACCACTGGAGGGTTCTTATTATTTGTTTGCTTATGAAACAATTTTCTCAAGCCTTTCTTTACTCATGATTTTCAGGACAAAATTGTGCTCTGATTCAAATGCATGGGCAGTCCTCAATATACACAATGTGTGCAAGGTCTTCTAAGTTATTTCATTTGTTGTGACATTGCAGGGTTCTACATGGGTGGGACCTGGTCACTTTATGCTATGCTATTCACAAAAGGAAATATTGGGGTCATGAGAAGTTGATTTTTCAGGTCAGCCATGGCATGGCACATAAGCATTCCTCTGTTGATGCCTTATTATGAGCTATTGACATGGAATGAAAGAAGTGATTCTTTTAATGAAGATGAAACACATGGTTCATTGAAGGCAGGCAAAATGGCACTTGGGACTTTCAAAATTGGACCATATGGTTGAACACTTGTATTGCTTTGTTTGCTGCCTATCAAAAGATTTAGATAGGTATTGCAAGGTCCTTCTTGAACCTGGGAATATAGCCATAGAAAAAGAAAGTTAAAAGAAAACAAAATAAACTTTAAGAGACAAGTTTATATCTAGAAGACTGATTTCAAGAATGATCAAAAAGGTCACGCATTTGGTGGGGAAACAAAGTGATAACTTGGGGTTAAGATTGAGACAAGGAAGGATTGATTGAGGCAGAACTCAAAGCAATAAATCTGCCATTCAACCTCTATCACCATAAGGCACTGCTCTCTGATTTCTTTCCACCGATTTGTTAATTCCTAGCTAGGAAGCTTTGGACTAAAACATTCCTTATAGACAATCAAGAAACTATGGATAAAATAATTATATTTTTCTTAGAACACAAGAATTGGGCTTATAGAATATAAGTGAATTGAGCTAACTAGGTGCTAAGCTTCTTGAAGATAAGGACATGAATTTTGTTTTTGGAATACCCTCCTACACCTAGCACAGTGACAGACACCAGATAGAAAATAATGCATATTTTTGTATATGTTTTCTTTTGTTGTTGTTAAACTCAAAGAGAATTGACTGTCAGTTTGATTCTGAGTGACATGGATTAAGAGCTATTGAAAAGAGAGTTGAGTCACAGGTACTAAGATTGTTTAGGTGGGGGCTGTGTGGAGCCTGCAAGAGAGCCAAATGACCATTCAAACTCTCTTCTCATCTAAAGAGTCTACTATTCAATCTAAATACTTATGATAAACTGTATAATAGGAGGAAACAATCATAAAATGACCCCTTTCCAATTGCTTTAGAGACAAGTAAATTAACACTTTGTCACAGACTCATTTATTTTAATTGTTCTCTCCTAGGTAATATCAAAAAGTCAACATGGGTAGAGGAAACAGAAAAAAAAAACCACAATTTGTTCCTCATTAAACGTTAGAAAAGTCCAAGATAAACCTATTTAAAATTGATCTGATAAGCCTGGAGAACTGTGATGCACTGATGTGTTTTCCTGGGCTAATGGTCTTCAGCTAATATTTATCCATTGCTTTGAGTAACCATTAATCTTTTGTGTTGAGAAACTCCACAAATGCAATTTCTAGGGCATTTAACCTTTCCACAGTTGCTGTCTCTTGAGTTTGGGTGACACAATTGTGGGTCCCAATTGCCAAAATAATAGCACTAAGTCCATTTAAAATTAGTCTTTCTCCTTCCACAACACAGTGATATGTTTCGGAGGTGTAATGAAGTTAAATTCATGTTGCCTTCCGACACTTACACTTCTACCCTTTCTACCTTCTCTTCCCTGCACCGCATTTCCTACTATTTTTCTCCCTTGTAATTTGACATCAAGAACAGCCATCCAGGAAATAACTAGCAGCGTAAATGACTTTCTAATGATCTCAAAGCTTCACTACAAGCTGAATAATATTACTGTCCTCGGATAAATCTTTAGTGGTTTTTAAAATTTTATTGTCATTGAGAAATTCCCATAAGCTTAACTGTACAGCCAACTCAAGTTCACTTTTTAACCTAAGGGCATCAGACCCCCCCAGCCCCTCCTCCCTCTTTTTTTCTCTCTCCCTGTTACCCCGGTCTGGGCCTGACAACTAAAGCTTTTGAAAAATTGACCACAGTTCTGAGCAAAGCCTGTTGTTGCAGGTAATTGTTAAAATATCAAGGGTATTGCGTCCTCCATTACTTAAGCTCTCATTTGTGGTTTTCATGGTTTTGAGGAATGTTTATGGCTGACAGTCCTTTCTTTACGGCTCTATCCTTCAAGCTCCGGCTGATACTGCTGAGAATGACCGCTTGAGTGACTGATAAAATGTCAAGATGCCATTATTTCCAAGAGAGTGTTTGGGAGCAATAAGATCTGTTTCAATTTATCTCTTCCACCTGAATTTCAGTCTTAAGGTTTAACTTTGTTGGCTGCTACAACCAAATTGTCTGCATTTGAAAGAACAGTCGTCATGCAAAGCAGAAAGGGTTATAGTGATAGCCACGCCGTGACATTTGTGTTGTATTTCACTGTGCACATTGGTGCAATATTTTGGATTTAATTAATACTCTCCAGGAACTTCAGTTTATGGATGGCAATAACCATATTTTAGATCATGTGAAATACCGCAACAAAAATTCAATTCATAAGGCAGATGGCAAAGCCTAGTTTGAAGAACAACAAAACAGGAAGATTTACAGTGAGTTTCAGAACTCTTCAACTGGAATCCAGCCTCTGCCAAAGCTCTGTTATTTCACTGGAGGGTAACAATCTGTGAGGGTCATTAGTGTCCTCATAAAAACTGAGATTAAAAAGTAGTCAAATGAAATGAATAAATAGTCGAGGCTTTCTCTGTGCAACAGAAGAGGAGTTATTTAAAAAGCAAGGTTTCAAAATGTTTTTTAACAACTCTTTAGCTATTTGTTTTCAACCTGGAATTTACTAAATCAATGCTTTTTAATAGAACAAGAAGGACATTGTTCTATTCTTAAGTGTGCAGGATGAAGAAAACATTTCATAAATAGGCATCTCTTTCTCCCCGTTAGGTCAGGAAAGATTTCAATGTGGAGCAGTTATGATAGACAAGAAAGTTAGTGAGCAGTGTTAATAACATGAATGCCTGATTGCATTGGTGTGCCTGATTTCTGGCACTGCCACAAGCACCATGTAAAAATGAATTATGGTTCACATAGGTTTTAATCTGACAAAGCGTGGATGGCATTCATAAGTAGTTGCAGGTTTTCTGAGACTAGCTAGGCTCATGAGGCCGTGACCTGAGCATCCATGGAGCACCTTGTGTTTGCCTAAGTATCAAAGAAATGGTTCAGTGAAATAAAATGAAAAACAACTATAATATGAAGAGACTTGCAACATCATAAGATTTTATCGATTTTGGAATAGACTTTTATGAGTGCTTGGGTGTGTTTATGTGTGTATAATATAATTTGTAGCACTCACATTAATATATTTTCTATTCTAAAAATCAAAAGTTCTGTGAAGTTAGTGGATGGGAAGGGAAGAGTAGGGTAGAACAATGACTTAAGTTTGTCATTTTCTTTTTTTTTTAAGATTTATTTATTTATGCATATAAGAACTGAGGTCCAGGCCAGAGGTGTGTGGGGGGATGAGAGGATTCACCAGAGACAGAGTGGGGAACAGAACAAGTAGACTAACTGAAATACACTGCCGAGGTGAGCAGCAGGCGAGTCACGAGAGATCTGCTGGGCCATGTGGGAAACACCCTGGTCGGGGATCGAACTCATGCTGCGGTAGCTGCAGATATCTTCATAAGTTGTGCCTTAACCCTTTGGGCCCCAGGGAGGCCCCCAGTTTGTCATTTTCTAAGACCAGAGATCTTGGAAGATTCTGAAAAATGGAGACATTGAACACTTACTTAAGATGATTGGACATTTCTTAGGAAACCACCATTTGAATCTCACAAGTCCTATAAAATTTCATCCTACTTTTCACCACTGTCCCTGACCAATTGACCAGACTATACACATACCTATGGAGAGTCAGAAATTGAGGTGTTACTCCTGTAATGAATATGTGTATTCTAGACCAGAACACCACCTTGATGTGACATTGGTAACAGTAGAATATTGAAAATAGGCTATAGATATGCCAAGTTATCCATCCTTATAAACTTCTTGGTTGTCAAGAGGGGACTGAGAGCAGCCAGTGCCCCCAGATATTCACCTTTAGCCTCACACAGCCTTTGCAGGTGATATCTCAATAGTGCCATAAAAATATATCTACTTTCTATGGTGTGAAGATATGAACATAATTGGGAAGTGCTTCTCTACTCTGAGTTTCCTATGAAATAAAGGGGATTGAACAAGTGGATTCCCAAGGCCATTCCATCCCTATAATTCTATGAATATATATCAATCTGTAGTTAAAACACAGAGAACTCCCTGTTCTTTTAGCCATAGTTCCGTCAGCAACAGAGGCCCATAAAAATTGAATTAAAAAACATGGAAAAATGTAGTAGAGTGTATTTCATGTGCTGGAAATCTACTACCTGATTTTTATTGGACTCTGTGCACAAGAGGCAATCCTTGTTTTTGTGGTAGCAAAGCGGCCCAAGGAACTATAACATGATCTATTATTTAAAAATATTGTTACAATAAAAGACCTGTGACATGTCTCTGTGATCCATCCAGTCCTCTACTTCTTCTATCAGATTTGTTATTTTTGACCATCCCCAGTGGTTAACTAGATGAACTCCCAAATTCTATGCAGAGAAGCTTCTGAAAAGAGAAAAATAATTATTGGTCCGTTTCATTAATCACCAGGTAGGAGTGTGCAAGGAGAAAGACAATGGAATGGTCTAGCTGTTACATGTTTAATAATATCCTCCTTCTAAAAAATCAAACCCAACTATTTCTTGAAAAGGATACAATAATCTTTCCTAGATTCAGAGCAGGAGTAATGGGAAAAAAACTTTTTTGTCTTCATATTACGTTGAGTTGCTTTTCAGAATTCTATGTCAGGTTTGCAATCATCTTTTGACATCTTCAAGATCCTGCTTATTCCCTTGGAGAGGCATCGTTCTTTATAGATCACAGAGACGAAGTAAAATGACACCATTTTCATTCTACAAAACCTCACTATAGCACATAATTTCCTCTGAAACCTCTTTTGACCAATTAGAATAAGGTTGGTAATTCATTCCATGCTATATAGTGCCAACATTTGTCAAATGTTGAAATATTGCTTAGTTTACCTTGTCCTAAGAGATAATGAGATAATGGTTACGAAAGGGCTTTTAAGCCATGCGATACTTAATAAACATAAGACATTATGGTTCATTAGAATGTAAATATAATGTAATACTATATTTTTTCAGTATTTTTCCACATTTTACTATCATGCCTATTGATTTTAAATGTCATTGTGTAATTATTTCATGTGTATTCTTTACAAATACTTTGAAGGCAAGAGTTAGCTCAAGCTCTTGCTTATAAACTTCCCGGTCAAGTGTTTTTTAACTGTGTATGGTGTTTGGGCTGTGTGCGAGGAGAGAGAACAGGAAGTGTGTTCACTGTCCTTACCTGCAATGATAGCATTTCACTGAGGAAACAAGGAAACAAGATCAATATATATAAAGATTAATATCATAGAAAAAGATGAAAAATAATTAATAAAATTCTAAAGTACCCTGGACATTTGGTGTCATGGAAGCTTGAGAAGATATAAAGTCTCACAGATGACTTTCAGCCTGGGGATGAGAAGACTACTGTGAGTTGGTGCCAAGCTGGTCTTTAGCAAAGGCTGAGGATTCATATTTACAGTTGGGGGGAAAATGCATGAGTAAGTGGGGGCCTCCCCGGTGGCGCAGCGGTTGAGCGCTGGGTTGCGAAGCTGCCCGCGGCCTCTGCAGTGCCGGTTCGATCCCCAGCTGCTCCCCGGCCACCGAAGGAGGGTCCCACATGGCGCGCAGACCTCTCCTGCCGCCCGCTGCTCCCCTCAGCAGTGTGCTTTGGTCCTTCTGCCTGCTCTGCTCCCCGCTCTGGCTCTGGTGAATTCTCTCACCGTCCCGCGCTTCTGACTGTACCCAGTGCATGTGTAGACAAGAACGAACAAGCCAACAAACAAATAAATAAAATAAAACATGCCTCTATAAAAAAAAAAAAAAACTATTAAAAAAAAAAAAAAAAGAAAATGCATGAGTAAGAATTTTTCTTAAAAATACCATGGCACATGGTTACTACCAGAATGTCTTTTTTTATCAGAATCATGTCTTTTTAAATTGCTACATGTTCATAATTTTTTTTTTTGGTAAGAATATTTACAACAGTAATATGCTATATGTGATTATAAAACAACCACCAGAATGTGAGATAAACATCAATGAAAATCAACCAATACTTCCAAGATCCCACTACTTATAAGGCCCTGTATTGCATTTTATGAGAAGTATAGGCATGAATAGTACTAAGCAGTTTATTAAAAAGTGAATAAGCTAGGAAATGGGGAACACTTTAATGACAGTGAATGTGAGGAATCAGTGAACCAAAATTTTATTTCAAGTTTTGTCTTGATTTGTCAGAACATGGGAAAAAAAAACAAAACAACTCTTATCTTCCTCAGATTTTTTTTTGTCCTTTATTTTTCCCATCACAATGTCCATGTGCCATTGGGTGGGTTCTTGTCATGGAAAACTGATTGATCTCCCTCTTCTCTCAGTCTTGCCCTCCTCATCAACACCCTCTTATAGATGTTAAGAATACTGGGGCCTCCCCGGTGGCGCAGCGGTTGAGTGCTGCGTTGCGAAGCTGCCCATGGCCTCTGCAGCGCTGGTTCGATCCCCGGCTGCTCCCGGGCCACCAGAGGAGGGTCCCACATGGTGCGCAGACCTCTCCTGCTGCCCGCTGCTCCCCTCAGCAGTGTACTTCGGTTCTTCTGCCTGCTCTGCTCCCCGCTCTGGCTCTGGTGGATTCTCTCACCCTCCTGCGCTTCTGACTGTACCCAGTGCTTGTATAAACAAACAAACAAACAAACAAAAAAACCAGGCTATTAAAAAAAAAAAAAGAATACAACTTGCAGCTCTAATCTGACCATGGCATTCTCTTATTACTCTTGAAATTCTCCTTGGGCTCTCTGTGAGGGGCACAATCCCACTTTTTATTTATTTATTTATTATTTATTTATTTATTTAAAAATAAATTTTATTTTTATATCCCTATACAATTGCAATCTCCTTATTTTGACCCCAACCCCTCCTCTCCCCTCCCCTCACCCCCCATAGAGTGTCTCTGGTTCATAGTTTTTTGTTGATTTTGATTTTCACTTTCTTATAGTTATCCATTTTCCTGGTCCCTTATTTAGGTTTTCTAGATTCCTGCTATGAGTGAGACCATCCGGTATTTTTCTTTTTCTTTCTGACTTATTTCGCTGAGCATGATCCCTTCTGGCACCATCCATGTTGCTGCAAATGGCATGTGTTTATCTTTTTTGAATGCTGAGTAATATTCCATGGTGTATATGTACCAGATCTTCTTGATCCATCATCTATTTTTGGGCATTTGACAATCCCACTTTTTAAAAAGTATATAGGAGACTCTCTAAAACCTATGTCCTTCCTCTCCAGTCTTTCAAGTACCCAATAATTCCTGGCTTATATCTGGGTTATACTGGGTTATACATATAATTTCCCAAAAACACCATGTTGCCTCTACCTTGGGGAAATTTGCCTCCTCATATGTTCCCCGTTACAGCAGACATTCTTTCTTATCTCTTGATGCTAGGCCCAGATGTCCTCTGGTGGTTCTTCCAACTCTTTTCCTTCTACCACCTCTTCTCAGTGTTTCTGAGACTCTATATGTACCACAAACCTCCAATTGTCATTATCTGTCATGCCTACCAGTCAGTAATTTCTTTGACTTCATTTTTGCTTGGAATATAGGAAGTACCCAGTAAGTTTTTTGGAATGAATGTACCCATGAATGAAGAGTCTGTGTTCTGTATCCTGAGGTAATGGAAACTCATAGAAGAGAGATATAGATAAAATATTATAAACCTGGAAAGGAGAAAGATGTTAGTATCGGCTGGAAGAATTGAGTTAGTTGAGTTTTGATGAGTAAGCTTTTAAAAAGAAGAAATAAAGAGGAATACAATTCCAAGCAGTTGGTATGTACATGAGAAAAAAGATAGAGCCAGAGAATTTGACTTGATCCAAATCATTCTCAAACTCAATAGCTTAAAAAATATTATCTATCATGGGTCTATGGGCTGATGAGGCTAATGATGTTCTGCTAGGGTTATTTTTTTAGCGGTTTTGTAAGCAGTTGGAGTCATCATATCAGAGCAGCATGGGCTTCTTCTAGGAGGTGAGAATTGGAAGATGCCAGCCCAATTAAGGATCATGCCAGAAAGGAGCATAGTATCACTTTGCCTTAGTCTATCAAGCAAAGATTCCATGGGGCCCATCCATATTCAAGGAGGTGTAGAAATGGACACCATCTCTGCAAGATCACACTGCAGAAAACATGAGCAAGCAGACATGCTTGGAAAATACACTCTAGGATCAGGGTATAGTAAGGTGTGTGTCTTGATTGTAGAAAGAGGGAATATGGGCTCTTATTCTCTTAAGGAGAGCTATTCTCAATCCTCTTAAGAAGAGATTTCCTCAGACGAGAGACCTCTGAGTACACAATCTCTGTAATCTCCTTGTAATTTTAATCAAAGTTAAGCAGTTATTGGGGTTTTTAGTTCTGCTGGAGTAACTATTCTCTCCCTCTCTCTTTTTTTTTTTTTTTTTGGTTGACTTGTCAATTTTTTACATGTCTATATAACTACGGGGTTACATTTTCCTCCTCCAGACGAGCACTTGCTTTACTCACCCTCCACCAACAGCTTAACGCTGTTGAAACTTTTTGTTTTAGTATAAGTTTGTTCTACATTGACCTATTTTGCTGAAATTTGTATACCTTATGATAGGATATCAAGATGTCTCTTTATTTTTTACATAGTCATTCATCTTGAGACAAAATGGAAGCTGAGCAAACATATCAAATAGGCATATCTTCTGTAATATTTGATAGATTTCTGTGAAATTTAGTACACATGTAGGGGTTATAGAAATAACAGATTGCACTGAGTGATGGCTACAGCTTACTGAACTGCTAGGGTAGCTGTCACTGAATACCTTCCAAAAAATGGCTTGCAGTAATTGATGCCCTGGGAGAAGCTAATGTATTGGCAGAGGGGAGAGAAATTTAAGAAAACTATATAGTGATTTGGTAGATGACATAGGCAGGCTAGATAAATTTAGACACAACTGCCATTTTAGCAAAAGCAGTTTCTCCCCTACCCCTCTGCCAAAGTTACTAAATAATTATATCTCTACTTTAGGACACTTATATAGGTACAGCTTCTGGGTCCAAGAAATCTTAGGACGATTTTCAAAAAAACCAGAGCACTGTAAGTAACAGCCCATCTGTCCCCACATTTTAAAGTTTTTTTTTTTTTTAAAGAAAACTCTCTTCCATTTTTATGCCTACCTCTCAGTTGAGATGCAAATGATGTATCCAGCTACCCTGATAGATGAATGACAAATGGTACTTGCTAATTTCCTTACTTATCTATGCAAGTAAAGGCAGTGCCACAGAAAATGCTATTACTCTGTTGAACTGTGGTGCCATGTTAATGGTTATATTGATTTTCCAAAAATTAGTCCTAAGATATTATTAATGTTTTCATAATATGAACATATATATTTTTGAAAGATGTGTTTATGTGTATATTTATACTTTGAAGATATTTTCTATGTGAGAGTATTTTTCCTAGAGGACTCAGCTCCCTGTGCCAAGAGATTCAATTGCCTTTGTACCTGGCTTGAGTTTTATCTTCAAATACCAAGCAATGTGACTGGTAAATTTTCTTTTTTATTGTTGTTCTTGTAGAAGCTTGAAGACAAATTTGTGTCCCACTTCAGGTAAATGCATTGCATGACACTATATATACTTTTGAATTTTACTTTAAATCCTCCTAAGAAAAACCTGGTACAAAACATAATTAATCACCTAGCAAATTAATCTCACATTGATTTAGGATTCATTTGCTGTAGCAATTGCTTAACCCAACGCATGAATGTCAACCTCATAGAAAACTGGAGAATTATGAAGTTGCAATCCCCCTCCTTGATACATGCAAGTTCATTAATCTTTAAGCTGAATTAAAACACATGTTTGGTTAGCTTGCTCCCTAAATAATGTGTGGTTATGGAAATGGGTTAGGAAATAGCTAATTGAAAAATTGTGTGGTCATGTGGTCAGAACTTCTGGCTTTTACACCTGGGGACTTTCCTTCCAAATTGACTTCAGTTGGTAAATATTATAGAAAGCTGTGTTCTGGCAGGGGCTCTGAATTACTTTTCTGTTCATTGACAGAATGTCTACACTAACCCCACATTTTTTATGGATTGTCTCACATATCTTCCTTACTCAGATTGTCAGGGAGTCTGTGAGATGTGAGGCCAAGAGCAGTGTCCCCTGCTCTTGGGAGAGGGGGTGATTTTTGGTGGCACCTATATTTAATTTTGCCCCATTGATTGATGTAAGTGAGGAAAAGTCTAGATTAAAGAGAGCGATTCCTTGGAATGAAATAACCTAACTTGGAGACCAAAACATAGTATTCATTCCAGAGTGTTCACATCTTTACTTATAAAATATATAAGGCATTCCTGTTGTTTAGCCTATGGGTTTATGGACATTGTAAAAACAACAAACAATAATTTATGTTGGAAATAAACCACGTTTGCAGTTCGCTACCACCCAAACAGTGATGACACTGACTCTCAATCTCTTTGACTTTGGATTCAAAACACAGTGACAAATGCTACCCAGCTGTCTGTCAGAAATAAATTTCTGGATTAAATCAACAGGATTTCAACTCCATATAGATACAATTGTGGCGATGTTGACAGCATAAGGGTGTGACACTGAGGAACTTACTTGAAATGCATCCACACCAGAGACTTACGCAGCAACACCTCAAAGAACCAAGATAATGCAGCTGGGTTTGGTTTAGTTTGCCAGACAAGAAAGGGGACACCCCTTGCCTCCACCCCAAGCCTGTGTTCCATAGTGGGGAGCTTGCATTGTTTCTCTGTAGATATCCCCTATGTGCAGGGCATGAGTGGGATTCTGAGTCAATCA